>NC_034198.2:14092917-14692917 GCF_002021735.2 Oncorhynchus kisutch | reverse complement strand
GCCTTTGAAGTGAGGGATCTAATGTTAAGTAGCCCTATTTTGAGATGTGAGGTATCACGATCTCTTTCAATAATGGCAGGAATGGAGGAGGAGATTGCTAAGGCGAACACTGCCGTGTTTAGTTTTGCCCAACCCAGGTCGAGGCACAGACACGGTCTCAATGGGGATAGCTGAGCTGACTAAACTGACTGTGCTAGTGGCAGACTCCACTAAGCTGGCAGGCTGGCTAACAACCTGCTGCCTGGCCTGCAACCCATTTCATTGTGGAGCTAGGGGAGTTAGAGTCCTGTCTATGAGAGCACCCCTCCAGCTAGGATGGAGTCCATCACTCCTCAACAGGCTAGGCTTGGTCCTGTTTGTGGGTGAGTCCCAGAAAGAGGGCCAATTATCTACAAATTCTATATTTTGGGAGGGGGAGAAAACAGTTTCAACCAGCGATTGAATTGTGTGACTGCTGTAGAGCTCATCAACAATTACTCGATGCCGACACATCTTTCTAGGCAATTTACACGCTGAAGCTATATTGCGCTTGGTGTCCTCTGACTGTTTCATCCTAACGTTGGTGCCGACGTGGATAACAATATCTATATATTCTCTACACTCGGCAGTTTTAGCTTTAGCCAGCACCATCTTCAGATTAGCCTTAACGTCGGTAGCCCTGCCGCCTGGTAAATAGTGTATGATCGCTGGAGGATTCGTTTGAAGTCTAATACTGCGGGTAATGGAGTCGCCAATGACTAGGGTTTTCAATTTGTCAGAGCTAAGGGTGGGAAGCTTCGGTGTCTCAGACCCCGTAATGGGTGGAGTAGAGACCAGAGAAGGCTCAGCCTCTGACTCCGACTCGCTGCTTAATGGGGAGAACCGGTTGAAAGTTTCTGTTGGCTGAATGAGCGACACCGGTTGAGCATTCCTACAGCATTTCCCTCCAGAAGCCATGAGAAAGTTGTCCGGCTGCATGGACCGTGCGAGGGGATTTATACTAACGTTACTATCTGTACTTACTGGTGGCACAGACGCTGTTTCATCCTTTCCTACACTGAAATCACCCTTTCCTAACGATTGCGTCTGAAGCTGGGCTTGCAGCACAGCTATCCTCGCCGTAAGGCGATTGTTCTCCTGTATGTTATGAGTACAGAAGGCATCATGTTAATGTTGCTACTTAGCTTCGGCTGTTGGAAGTCCTGACAAACCATATCCAGACAAAACGTCCGGAGTGAAAAAGTTGAATGAAAAAAAGTTGAGTGAGGGGAAAAACTAAAAATACAAACTGTAATTAAAAAGTAAAAACCGTAAAGTTGGTAGCAAAGTAAGGTTGGCAACAAAACGTACAGCAGCACGTAAACAAGTCTGCAAGTTGTGACCGCAAAGAAACCACTACTAAAGGACACCAATAAAAAGAAGAGACTTGCTTGTGCCATGAAGCACGTTGGACATTAGACCTGTGAAATCTGTTCTTTGATCTGATTAGTCCAAATGTGCAATTTTTGGTTCCAACCGCCGTGTCTTTGTGAGACGCAGAGTAGGTGAATGGATGATCTCTGCATGTGTGGTTCCCACCGTGAAGCATGGAGGAGGAGGTGTGGGGGTGCTTTGCTGGTGACACTGTCAGTGATTTATTTAGAATTCAAAGCACACTTAAACAGCATGGCTACCACAGCATTCTACAGCCATATGCCATCCCATCTGGTTTGCGCTTAGTGGGACTATCATTTGTTTTTCAACAGGACAATGACCCGAAACACCAAGACCAAGAAGGAGAGTGATGGAGTTCTGCATCAGATGACCTGGCCTCCACAATTACCCAACCTCAACCCAATTGAAATGATTTGGGATGAGTTTGGAAGCAGCCAACAAGTGCTCAGCATATGTGGGAACTCCTTTAAGACTGTTGGAAAATAATTATTCATGAAGCTGGTTGAGAAAATGCCAAGAGTGTGCAAAGCTGTCATCAAGGCAAAGGGTGGCTACTTTGAAGTATCTCAAATATAAAATATATTTTTGATTTGTTGAATTTTTTTGTTGCTTTCTACATGATTCCATTTCATAGTTTTCTACATTCTACAAAAACATGAATGAGTAGGTGTGTCCAAACTTTTGACTGGTTCTGTATCAGTGAGTGGGCTCCAACTGTCCATGGGCGTTAGTGTGAGACGCATCACAGCAGGCTGGAGCAGCCATGACGTGGCTAGCAAAGGAGAAAGAGATACGTGGGCCTGTCTGCCCTTCCCCTGACTTCCAGCCTAGCTGCATACTGGATGTAGGCTAGACATGGGTTTGATTGCCTTTCCAACTGCACAACAGTTGATGTCAGAAAAGGTGTGTGTGTGTGTGTGTGTGTGTGTAGCCTTGTGGTTAAGAGCGTTGGGCCAGTAACCGGAAGGTCACTGCTTTGAATCCACCGAGCCGACTAGGTGAAAAATCTGCTGGTGCCCTTGAGGCACTTAACCCTAATTTCTCCTGTAACTCACTCTGGATAAGAGCGTTTGCTAAATGGCTCAAATGTAAAAATGTTTATGTATACAGGTACTGTGTAATTAGCAGAGGCTGAACTGGCCAGTGCTTATCTGAATTAGAATGAATGTACATGGACTGCAGTACCTTCAGCCTTGGGCTTCATCAAAGCTTGGTACCAGGCAGGCACTTAGTCCTTATCTGGACTGCAGCAGCAAAGTGTGTGTGGGAAAGCAGGCATAGCATGTTTCAGACAAGGTCGTCAAGAGCCCAAATGTAATTTTAGCTTGGCCGCCTCCCTGGTTTTTATAGACCGATAGTTTAAGACATATTTTCCGACGTTTTGTAGCATTCAAATGGTCTCCTTTGATTTGAAAACATTTCAGTCAGGCAGTTGTCTGAGGTTTTTCTATAAGAATGTTTTCATTGTCAGAAAATAAGTTCCATGAGTGTGAAGCGTTGTTTTCCTGGGCACACTGCTCTCTACTCCTGTTTTTCTGAAAGATCGTAACAATAGCTCGTAAAAGAGCACTCGAGAAGAGTGAGATTAACAACACAAGGGAATGTTGCCTAGGGAAAACCTTCTCCCAGCAGGTATATTTATCACAGCTCTGTCAATCAACTCCTGGCTGCATTTCAAATGAACCACTTTTTTTCTTTTGTCTCATAAGGAACGCTTTTGGTTGAGAATATGCAAATCCAAGGCCGAGCGGAAGACCCAGGTAGAACCATCTCTCTCTCCCTCCGAGACAACTACAACCACTGGGTAATACTGGACCCCGTCAGACAGAGGCTCTACCTGAACAGCACCGGCAGGGCCCTCGACCGAGATGTAAGCATTCAAACACGCTACGAGTATTCCAATGTTTTTGCTGTGGGGTTTGGGTTACTCTAAAGCAGAAAAAAACAGTTCACCGCAAGTTAGCGACACATTTACATTCCCTTCAAATACATCCTGAGGTAAAATAAGCTCCACAGCATACTGTAGCCACGTTGTGTTTCTTTGCATTCTGTTTCTTTGCATTCTCCTATTAAACATGTACAGTGTGCAAGCAACAAACCTATCCATTCTTGAAAGAAAAGTCCTGCACATGCACTGAACTGTACACTTTGAACAGTGCACCGGATAGAAACGTTGGCTAAATGGTATATGTTATGTACCGGTGTTAGCGTAGTTTATGCAAATAGAAAAGCAAAGCATACGTCTGATCTGAAGCATAACTTTCTTTACATGTTCTACACATCAATCCCAGTCATTTTGTTCAGTGTGAACCAGTTGAAAGGAGACAAATGACTCTCTGTCCCCTGCTGTCCTTGGTTCCTTCTGAAACTATGCTCCCCCCCCATCTTAGCCCCCCTCCTACATCCATTCCATCGTGGTCCAGGTCCAGTGCACCAACGAGCTGGTCGGGAGCATCATTCGACACGAGGTGCGCATCGTTGTGAGGGATCGCAATGACAACACGCCCCAGTTCCAGAAGCCTCGCTACTATGTTGCCATAAACGAGGTGAGACCCCCAGGACAACCTAGTTAAATATTTTTTACAATCCAAGACGATGTGTCTGACTCTCGCTCCGAGTTCATAGGCCACCATTGAGCAGTATCTCATTTACTTAGTATTGAATATTTCAGTCCGTTCAACCTGAATAGGGCCATACAATTTGGGAAAGGCTGTAAAAATGTGAAATATTAGCCATTGCTCAGTGACTGTGGACTGGTAGGTACGGTAATGAATTCAAATCTAATTACATTTATTCCCATGAAGCTTTTTTGACTGTTAAAGAGACTAAGACTGTGGTCATTAAAATTACTGTAACTATAGCTACTGTAGGATCTTCCCACATTTTATTCTGGAGACCTCCTGATTTTTTTGTGTGGTTTAACATTGATGGCCCATCCAACCCCTGGGACTGCTTGGGTCTTGGGTCTGTGGTTTAACAGTGGGACCTCCATGGGTCTCTATGTCGCTTAACAGTGGGACCTCCATGGGTCTCTATGTGGCTTAACAGTGGGACCTCCATGGGTCTCTATGTGGTTTAACAGTGGGACCACCATGGGTCTCTATGTGGTTTAACAGTGGGACCTCCATGGGTCTCTATGTGGCTTAACTTTGGGACCTCCATGGGTCTATGTGGTTTAACAGTACATTCTCCATGGGCTCTGGGCATAGAGGGCCACAGAGCAGCTGGTATCTCACTGAGGTGTCCCACCAGGGGACAAATTAGCTACATGGTGATTTTGCAGCTTTTCCCTAATAGAAAAAGGGTCCCCTGAGTGTTTCTGTGTTAGATTGAGCTCATTAGCGAGCAGCCTTTTTGGAGTAGCAGACAGAGAAGACAGCCCCTGCAGAGGCTTCTGTTCTCAAACTATTGGAAATGGTTTGCTTTCGTTATTCTGCTCTACAGATTTATTTTCACACAGTTTGAAATGTTGGTAAAACTTTACTTGGATAGTTCATCTGTAGATGCTCTACACACTATCAGCAACATTTTCAACTATCTACTAACCCTAACCCTAGCTCTAGCTCTAACCCTCACCTTAACCCTCATCCTCACCCTAAACGTAACCCTTACCCTGACCCTTATCCTAACCCTAAACGTAACCCTTACCCTGACCCTTATTCTAACCCTAAACGTAACCCTTACCCTGACCCTTATCCTAACCCTAAACGTAACCCTTACCCTGACCCTTATTCTAACCCTAAACATAACCCTTACCCTGACCCTTATCCTAACCCTAAACGTAACCCTTACCCTGACCCTTATCCTAACCCTAAACGTAACCCTTACCCTGACCCTTATTCTAACCCTAAACGTAACCCTTACCCTGACCCTTATTCTAACCCTAAACGTAACCCTTACCCTGACCCTTATTCTAACCCTAAACGTAACCCTTACCCTGACCCTTATCCTAACCCTAAACGTAACCCTTACCCTGACCCTTATTCTAACCCTAAACGTAACCATTACCCTGACCCTTATCCTAACCCTAAACGTAACCCTTACCCTGACCCTTATCCTAACCCTAAACGTAACCCTTACCCTGACCCTTATTCTAACCCTAAACGTAACCCTTACCCTGACACTTATTCTAACCCTAAACGTAACCCTTATCCTAACCCTAAACGTAACCCTTACCCTGACCCTCATCCTAACCCTAAACGTAACCCTTACCCTGACCCTAATTCTAAACCTAACCGTAACCCAAATAGTTGCTTATCGACAGATAGTTGACCTGTAGAGCAACTACAGATGGGAGAAACCGGACTATCCAAACAAAGTGTGACTTACACGGAGTTCGACTGACACGGAGATAGGGGGTCCAATAGAATGCAGAGTCTCCTGTCCATCAGTCAGCTTTTGAAGCCCATGTAGTGGAGAGCTACAGGGCTGTCAGAGCAGAGAGCGATATAACAACAGCTAGAGGTATTCGCTGCTGAACGAAGTATGTTGTGGAGCTGAAGACATCTGCTAATGGGAGATCTTGACTGCACACGTGGACATACTTGGCATGACGCTACTGTGTGTCATAGAGTATCTGGAGAGCCTTACTTGCACGCATTCCAACTTTCCGCTGAAGTTGCAAGCCCGGAGGATGGAGGAGTTAGTGAATGCCAATCATGCGTGCTAGCTCTGTATGCTCTTGTGAGACCTTGACCCTGTTTAAAAATTCCATTAACTACACCTTCACCTGAGACTGGCATCAAGAGTTATAGTTGAGGCTGAATCACTCACACGTGTTTATCAGGCACTTAGTCTTTAGACAGCTCTAGATGCACCTTAACCTTTCAACACCTTGTTATCTCATATGGGGAGCATCTTTTGGCCTCTCCTTGTGTATCCCAATAAATACACTACTAAGATGTGCTAAATGGTGTATGTAACACCTTGGTTATTAAATGCACTGTACACTTCTTTATGCCACATTAATTCATTCGTTACGGCGGCCTTCATGCATACAGTCTGTTCCGCAATGTTTATCACTGAGGCGCTAATGTGCAGACTAAGGGACGTGGAGGAGTGATGTGCTCCCAGAGGCGTGTCTGTGACCGGTTGGCGCTGGGAGAGCCTTGCATCCCAATGAGGAATCGTGGTGCCTGTCCTAAATAATGTTAGCTCCTAAATAATGCGTGCTTATGTATTTCTGCGGTTAACAAAATTGCAGAGTGGATGGGATGTATGGCTGTCCCTATCCTGTCGAAGACGACAGAGTAGATTTCAATTTTTGCGAATGGGAAACATGGAAATCGTGCCTCTACTTTTCATTACAGCACCTCTTTAGAAATTACACTTGGGGTCCCTGCTGTGGGTTTCTATGAGGTTTTTCCTATTCAGCTCAGTGAAAACATTTCTACAGTCGTGTTTCACTGAACTCTCTCCTCTCTTCCTCTTGTATCTGACTTCTTTTGTGTGTTCATGTTCCTGAAAAGTCAGATACAAGAGCAGCAGAGTAGCATTTCAGGAGCTAAAATACCCAGGTTTCCTTGGTGCTGCCAACAGGCACTAGACTATTACCTTCTCTTCTCACATCTGATAGCGGTCCACTGTGGGGCTCAGGTATGACAGCTGAAAGGAAGCATTCTGGTGCTGTGAATCACTCGCCCCTCTCAGAAGACCAAGAGCAAGGCTTTGTAGGTGACTGGCTGAGCTAGCCACCTCAGAATCCAACAGGGATTATGTTGTTGTGCAACCAGTCACTTCAAAACCTAACTAATCCTGTTGTCTGTAAACAAATCAACGGCATGTTGTGACGCGGGAAATAATTGTTACAGTTGCGTATCGCAATGCTATTTTTGACGATATTATATAGCTACTTTTTTTGTTGCTAGGTAGCGTAAGCTAGCTCTATTGTCGACTGTGCCTGCACCAAAACTGCAGTATTTTTCATCCTATAGCTTGTTCTCCATCTTTAAAAAAAATAGCGATCCAATATTGTTTTCAGAACTTTTGTTTCCATGACTGATCAAAACTCATTTTCTCATGCGCTCTCTTGTCCCTCTGCAGCAGAATATGTCAGGAATGTCAAATCGCAATAAAATTGCAGTATCAAATCACAAAACATATAGAATCCAGAGAATCTTAATAGTCGAATGGGCACCTAAGTCTCGTGATAATATAGTATAGTAAGGTCCCTGGCAATTCCCAGCCCTAATGTTGGTTTAGCCCTTACTGTCTGTTTCACTCAGAATGGCTGGATCGTTAGTGTTTTAATGAAGGTTGTTGTCGACCGAATGCTTAGCACAGGAAAACTGACACTTACATCTGATTCAAGTGTGTGGAGACTTCATTTTTATAGTTTGGATCGTTAGTATTGTCATAACGATGTAATAATGTCTCACAGTTGACCCCAGTTGGCACCACCATCTTCTCCGGCTTCACTGGGAATAATGGAGCTCTGGACATTGATGACGGCCCAAACGGACAGATCGAATACATCATCCAGTACAACCCAACTGACCCGGTATGTCACATCTCAACACTTACTGACTGACCCATCCAATCTGATTCTCTTTAAACCCACGACTGATGGCAATCACACTGCACAGCCTCAAAAGATTGCTAGAGATATTAGATTATGACCGTATTACTCATATCACTAGGTAGGTGTCACAAAGCCACAAATGTCCTGTTGAGGCAATCTCTACACCGGAGATCTCTGCACTCGCTCTGGCAGACAATGAATGAGGCAAGGAGGAGCTTTTCTGAGTGGAGTGCACTCTTAACCCAGGGTAGTGTATCTCTTTGTGTCACAGATGGCCAACAGGACGTTTGACATCCCTCTCACCCTTTCTGGCTCGATGGTCCTGAGGGAGAGGCTCAACTACGAGGAGATCACCCGCTACCTGGTCATCATCCAGGCTAATGTAAGTCTGTCTGTCTGTCTGCATGGCTATCTAGTCATCAAAGTCTGTGGTCATGTCTGGGGATGTACCCTATTCCCTGTATAGTACACTACTTTTGACCAGGGCCTGCCTGTCTAGGGTAAGCGATGGACAAACCAAACACTGGAGCATACTGTACTGTACATGGGTACAGTACTGTACAATGTGTTTTTTTTTAATAGGGTAGGCTGTAGCACTAAGAAAAACTTGAAGTGAAACTTTATACCACTTTGTAAATGCAAAATCATATTTCTGTTGTGTGGAAGTTAAATGATTGTTGGATGTTCTTTTGAAAAGAAGGACATACTAGATGTCCAAGGCAAGAATGGTAAAAGAGAGTACAGAATAATCCATTAAATTATTCCTCAGTCAAGGTATGACTCTAGAATGGAACATTCACCAAAGGTGTCATTCATTTCCAGGATTGTACCAAAATGTTTTGGAATGTCTTTTGATACTGGAACATTTGAATGAACAGATACTTGAACCGACGTGGCGTGTATTTTCAATGCAAGTGCTTTCCAGGCTGAAATGAATGCAATGCAGAATGTTTTTGAAAACTTTAATCTTTTGGAAAATACAGACAGGATGTTGCACTTAAGATGGAACCGCGGTGTTCCACCAATTAGGTGCCTTTTAGGTGAGTGGCGAGGCCTACGCATTTTTTTAGATACTCCTACCCGAGGTAGAACAAAACACAAGCATGTTTTTTTTTCTCCTCTAATGTATCCCATTTATGAAATGGATGGTTGTGTAAAAAAAATATTGCTGCCAAAGTGGTTCAATTTGATAGATATTGTGACACACCCCCTAAACTCGAAAAGTGCAGAATAATGTCTGGCTAGAAGGTGGATGGGTTGCATAATCTCATGTAATCTAATATTGCAAGCTCTGACATTTCCTCAAATGTGGAATGCAAGTAGTCAGTTTGTCTACACTACACACACAAACAAACAGGGTATCGTAATGGATCTTGGGAATATAGACCTGTAAACACAGAGAGTTTCGGCGGAATATTTCTGATGAATGTAAGCTTTACTTTTTGGTAGCTGGTTAATAGACAACTTTACAAGTCAAATGGTCTCTCACTCAGTGCTATATGGTCCTGCCTGACAAAAATACATACACACTAAACGACAGAGGGCTCCTGAAGGGTGAAGGTTCTATGTGGAAACCACAGGAGGTTGGTGGCACCTTAATTGGGAAGGATGGGCTCATGGTAATGGCCGGAACGGGGGAAATGGAATGGCATCAAGCACATGGGAACCATGTCTTTGATGTATTTGATACCATTCCACTGATTCAGTGGAATCCGTGGAATGGTATCAAATACATCAAACACATGGTTCCCATGTGCTTGATGCCATTCCATTTGCCCCGTTCCAGCCATTATTATGAGCCGGTCTCCCCTCAGCAGCCTCCACTGGTGGAAACATGATGACTCAAAGAACCAAATGATGAAAGACTGTGTCGGTGTAAATACATTTTTATTATGAATCCAATATGGCCAACATAATTAAGCTCAAACACCTTTGCCTGCATATAAATTGCCCTGGTTTATTTTGTATTGTGTTATTCTGTCTTGAACACTGGAGCTGCTGGGCCTCTGACTAAAACATTCTAACAGTGTAATTAATACATTTCATTCATTCTATCGCAACATAATTGCTTGGTTGTGTTTATGAAGGCCTTGGGTAACATTAGAATACTTCAAAATATATATTTTAAGTAACACAATAGCATTTACATTAGTTTGTTACTGTACAAACATTCAATTCAAGTGTTCAATCAATCCATTTTATTTGTGGAGTGCTTTTGTTATAACTATGAGACGGAAAGCAGATGTGTTGGAAGACGGTAAACAGCTTCTTTTTCTATAAACAAGATACAAATAAAATACCTCAACCACCAGTCAAATGATGGAAACAGCAGTAGGCTAAACATTGTATAATGGCCTTGGTAAATAGTGAATATCGGCACAAAAACAAGTATGGCATTATAATGAATATAAGTGTCAATAGGACAGCAGTCGCAAATAGCCAATTGCACTTATCTGCTGTTTTTGTGCGTCAGTTGGATTTCATTTAGCTGTTATCCCTTGTCGCAACAGTTGCCACCATTTTCGTAACGTTCACTGGCTTGACACACTTTGACATACCTTTGTTTGGTTGTAGTCCGTAATGGTCTCCGGTTCTCTCGTTATTGTGTCCCGTTGTCTTATCATTCTTCAGCACCGCTGTGGAGTACAATGGCTGTGCAGGTGCCTTATTCTGTGCGGAGGGAGGGAGCTCCCGTCTCATTTTGTTCATGCTGCCCGGCCAGACTTGTTTTCTTTGCAAGCAACCTGTTCAGCGATGACAGTAAAGGGAAGAAATGTTACATGGTGACATCTCTTCTCCCCTTGCCAACCTAAGGTTCCACAAGACTCATCACCACATTCTGACTCCCTCTCACCTGCTGCCCCATGGGGATATTTTCCCAGATATTGAAAGCCATTCAGCATGTACTCTTACTGTGTAGCCTAGTTGGAGAGTAGACTGACAAAACTGCTTGGATTCAGTGGACTGATGTGGGGTACACCGTTTTGAGGTGATAGTTAGAATAGATGAATACAATAGAATGGCCGCCCTGTTCTTCATTCACAATTGGTGATTTACATAGTTATGCATCGTCCGCTTCCCCTCACTCATCAACTCATCCATTCTCCCCCTTTCTCCCCCTTTCTCCCCATCATACTTTACTTCATTTGTTGTTATGTGTGTGAAATCGGTATAGTTTAGGTTCAGTTTCGAGGTAATTATCAGAGTGATTATCAACTATCAGCAGAAGGAGCGGAGCAGGCCCAACTCTCGGGAGAAGTCAGGGGCAACATGGGAAAACCATCAAAAAATGTCATGCCCCCCAAAAAAGGGTTATAACTCCCGTTCTGTTTGTGAATAAATAAATCACGAGTGGTCAAAAATAACTGCTTTAGCGGTTCTAGTGTTGAAAGGGTTTCATACGGCTCTTGGTATAACTATGAGTGGCACTGCCATGCCTCTGTTTTGAATAGCTGAAGCCAACTAGCTTTTAAATGTGTGTTCATGTTTTTCGCAACACAAGCACACAGTAGTGTAACCAAGTTACAGGAAAGCAACCTGTTATACAACAGTCAGCCACTCTAGCAGCGTATATGTACGGCTTTAATGGTATCCCTATTTAGCCTACTGAAACGAAGTGTGCAACGTTGATTCAAAGTCTTTGAGGTGACCAGGACATGAGTGTGTCCTAACAGGGTGAGGAGAGAAAGTAGCCAGTATTGGTTTTAGTTCTGGGGCCTGACCAGGTCACACAGCTAACTGGTCATTCTGGCAATGCTGCAGCGACAAGGGCAGTAAGTATCCTTCCTGTTTGACTGTCAGGGTATAACGTTTCCATTTATACAACAGTTGGGTCGAGGCACTCCGCACATGCAGTCTGCATGCCATCGAGAATCATTGACTAACTGGAATGTTATCTCAGCCTAATTGATGCAGGGGATACTCCAGCAGTGGAATGGTTAGTTGTCTGGTTGTGTGTGAGAGTGTGAGATTGATGTCACAAACAGACCTGAATGTGGCATATTTCTTTATATTCCTTTGGAAGTCAGGTAGAGAGATTTATTTGGCCGATATTTACTATGCGTAGTTGGCTGTGATTACGCTCTTGAGCGGCTAGATGTTCTTTACCATTCAGCCATCAGATTTGCTCCTTATAGGACAGATCACTGCACTCTATGCTCTTCTGTCAACTGGTCATCTCTGTATACCAGTTGCAAGACCCACTGATTGATGCTTATTTATAAAACTCTCTTAGGTCTCACTCCCCCCTATCTGAGCTACCTACTGCAGCCCTCATCCTCCACATAAAATACCCGTTCTGCCAGTAAGATTCTGTTAAAGGTCCCCAAAGCACACACATCCCTGGATCGCTCCTCTTTTCAGTTGGCTGCAGCTAGCGACTGGAACGAGCTGAAAAAAACCCCACTGAAACTGGACCGTTTTGTCTCCATCTTTTCATTCAAACACTCAATCATGGACACTCTTACTGACAGTTGTGGCTGCTTCATGTGATGCATTGTTGTCTCTACCTTCTTGCCCGTTGTGCTGTTGTCTACAGTGTGCCCAATAATGTTTGTACCATGTTGTGTTGCTACCATGTTGTGTTGCTACTAGGGTTATAAAGGGTTGGAAACCTTCCGGAAAATTTCCATGGGACGTTAAGCCCGGGAAATGTGGGAATTTTGCTTAAATTCATTAAAAAAAGTTAGCTTATAACAGTGAACCTTTTTTGTGGGATACGCATAAGGCAAATCTAGGTCTTGTGACATATTTTGGTTAAATTATCCACAATTCAATGGAATTGCAACCCTCTGTATGCACAGTGCACTCTTCCATCACATGTACAGCTGATTCTCAAGATCTTGCACACGATGGAGATGCTATTGAGCCCACACTACTACACTGTCTGAGCCTAGGACTACATGCTTTCTGGTAAGTTTTGATTACAATACTGGATGGGGTGAATATATTTTATATGACATACATGTTGTTAACTAGTAAATAGTAACCTACATCAAAGTGTGTTTTAAATCATTGCTAACTTGTTAACAAGTTCTGCTAGTTAGTTTTTGCTACCATGTGGTTTTTAGCTTGCTTGAGCCTGCTCAATGAGGAGTGTTAAGTCTTTCACCTAATTCACCTGTTTCATGTTAAAACATTTGTCTTACAAAGGAGTTGTTTAATCTAACTGCTTAACTATGTCTTTATACATGGAATTGTATTTGGGTTTGTATTACAATTTTTTTCTAATCTTTACAGGAAAATGCCACGTGCACTATATGATGTCTGGAGACATATCACTGCAGCTAATGTATCGGGTAGCAAATACTGTGCTAAATCATATGTGAAGAATGCAACAAAGATGCAGAATCTAGCCAAGTACATAAAGTTCCCTCAACACTCACAACAAGCAGCCTCTGACAAAAGTCCCTCTACTTCTATTCGAAGTGAAAATGATGACTCTAACACCTTATCGATAGCAACAGCTCAATGGTATGTCAACAGCACACCGGCCTCTACATTGCAGATGAGCTGAAGGCAGTCATCAATGACCTCGGACCACAGAAGGTATTTGCACTGGTGACAGACAATGCTGCGAACATGAATGTCGCTTGGTCTAAAGTTGAGGAGCTCACATCACACCCATTGGCTGTGCTGCTCATGGATTGACTCTGCTCCTCAAGGACATCATGGCACTGAAAACAATGGATACACTCTACAAGAGAGCCAAGGAAATGGTTAGGTATGTGAAGGGTCATCAAGTTATAGCATATAACGAGAGCACCACATTGAAGCTGCCCAGCAACACCCGTTGGGGTGGTGTTGTCATCATGTTTGACAGTCTCCTGGAGGGGAAGGAGTCTCCAAGAAATGGCCATATCACTTGATGGGGCTGCCGATTATGGACAGCCCCATCAAGAGGATCCTCCTGGATGATGAATTTTGGGAGAAAGTGGTAAGCTGTCTGAAACTCCTGAAACCGATAGCAGTAGCCATTGCACAGATTGAGGGAGACAATGCCATCCTGTCTGATGTTCAGACACCGCTTGTAGATGTAAGAGAAGAAATCAGTACTGCCCTGCCCACTTCACTGTTGCTCCAAGCAGAGGAAACTGCAGTTCTGAAATGCATCAAAAAGTGTGAAGACGGCCTCCCTGGTGGCGCAGTGGTCTAAGGCACTGCATCGCAGTGCTAGCTGTGCCACCAGAGATTCTGGGTTCGAGCCCAGGCTCTGCCGCAGTCGGACGCGACCGGGAGGCTCATGGGGCGACGCACAATTGGCCCAGCGTCGTCCGGGGTTAGGGAGGGTTTGACCGGCAGGGATATCCTTGTCACAGTGCACAGTGCATCCTGTCTGGTGCACAGATCAACAAGGCCTATGGTGTCCTCACTATCGTGTCTCGCCACCTTGGCCTGGATGAGGGCAAGGTTCTTGTCAGTTTGGCGAAGTACACTTCCAAGCAAGGGCTTTGGGATGGAGATGCAATATGGCAGTCGTGCCAACATATCTCATCAGCCACCTGGTGGAAGGGACAAAGTGGATCTGAGGCTCTTTTCCCTGTTGCCTCCGTCATCCTCCAAATCCCACCAACATCAGCTGCCTCAGTGTGCAACTGGTCCTTGTTTGGGAACACACACACTAAAGCACGCAACCAGCTGACCAATACAAGGGTTGAGCAATTGGTGGCCATCCGGGCAAATTTGAGGCTTTTTGAGCCTGACGACAAGCCATCCTCAACAAGGTTGGATGGTGACAGTGAAGATGAGGCCTCAGAGTCTGATATACAAGAGGTGGACATTGAGGAGGTCCAGAGAGAAGACATGGAAGCCTGAGAGGAAGACAACCAAAGCCTTAGTTTCTATACTATTATTTTACAGATGTTTGTTGAAAATGCTTTTGGGAGATGCGATGGATCATTGTGGATCATTCAATATTCCCTTTCTTTTATTGTTCAGTGAAATCATCCCATGTGAAGAGTAAACACATTTAATTCAAGTTAAATTCATAACAATTCTATTTTGTTCTATTGGAAGGACTTAATCATTTGCAATTATGTCTACTTATGATAAGGCAAAAGGTTTCTGTTTCTGTCTCCATATGATATGGTAAATATATTCAATGCAAAAAAACATCTACATCTACAATGGTATTAATATTAATTTGCATATATTCCCGTTAATTCCCATATATTCCCGTTAATTCCCACAGAAAGTTTCCACCTTTGAATATTCCCCAAAATGTGCAACCTTAGTTGCTACCATGCTGTGTTTTCATGTGTTGCAGCCATGTTATGTTGTCGTCTTAGGTCTCTCTTTATGTAGTGTTGTGGTGTCTCTCTTGTTGTGATGTGTGTTTTGTCCTATATATATATTTTTTTTTTTTATTTTAATCCCGGGCCCCGTCCCCACAGGAGTCCTTTTGCCTTCTGGTAGGCCGTCATTGTAAATAAGAATTTGTTCTTAACTAACTTGCCTAGTTAAAAAAAGGTTTAAAAAAACTTTGAGCGTGATATCAGGTTACCTAGAGGTTACTTAGAGTGTAGGTCATCGACTGGGACTATGAGGCGTTGGTGATGAGGGACATAGCACAGCTCCACACACATATACATTCGAAGATTATCCCTGGGCTTTGATGGAAAGTAAGTGTTGCAGAGGTGGTGGAACTGATCAAGCAGAGACCACTATCTCACAGTCAATCCCCAGCCACCATACACAATCATATACAGCATCTTTATTTAAGTTTGTCCCTCCCAAAGGACCTATTGTTTGCCATAGATGGCATTATGCCCTTATATGTTGGGATTACTGTACAGTTTCCCACGCCAATGCATTAGTCACCACAGCATGAGAGCTCATTCTTCACATTCTAGTACAGTCCAGGTGTCACATGGGCTTGCCAGCCCTGGGTGTTAGCAAAATAGGTGCATATGAGGGCAATATGCACATCAGCACTTTCCAGATGGCGTTTTGGCTGTTGAATGGCCTCCTGACATGTGGCAGTCCAGTTGCATTGTGTCTCTGTCTTTATTAACTGCCAGAGGGGGAACTGATGGTGGAGTGGGCCTATCGAGGACACTTCTGGGAGATTCAGGAGGGCATTGACATTGGAGAGGTGTGTTGGTTCAATGTGGTGAACAAGCTGCCTTATGTGGTTGCATCCCAATGTCACGAAGTCAACATGTACGGGCAACTCCAGGGCAGACTAGGAGATTCAAGATGGCATTGACATTGGCTAGGCACAATTCCCATGATGTGAAGGCCCACTAAGTTGATGGCATTTCTTTTCAATGAGTTTCAGATTGTGTTGATTCATTGTAGTGAACATCTGCCTAATGCGCTTGTCGTCATCTGTGGTTGCATCCATAATATCACCAAGTCAACATATACGGCAACTCCAAGCAGATGGCCAGGAGGGTGGACAAAAAATAAATATGCCAGCTCAGCCCAAACAGCATAGGAGTGCACCGGAACATCCCCAATGCGCATCATAAATGCAGTGAGCCAGCGGAAGGTCATGTGTAGGTCATCGACTGGGATTCAGTCAGACGTATTGGACTTGCAATGAATCAAAGCTTACTTCTAAATGATACGATTACTTAGTGATTTAAGAGCCCATTCCTGGAAGCACAAGTTAACCCATAGCTGTTATACAGCAAGTTGTAGAGCTAGGGAGAGGATGCCCTCTTTTTCTTTCGTTGGAGCCTCTTGAGTTGCCTCCTTGATCCTCAGAGGCTTGTGACTTGGAATACTTGGTGTTGCCATGCATGCCAAGAAGTCTGCTTCCTTTTTTATATCCAGACCAAGCTATTTGAGTGTAATTGTGGGAGGCCTATTGGATTCCCAACCATGGTTGAATTACACTGACATAGTACACTAAGTAAGTAAGTACACAAATCTAAAAGATCTAAAACATGTACAGGTGATTTAAAACACCATTTAATGGTATTGTGGCAGACATATTGGATTCTGGACGCCATAATGGATTTGGCCCCCTAACGTAATTGAAAGAGGCTGGAACATCCAATCCACAGAGGTACCTTTTTGATTGAAAATAAATGACAGTGTTCGCGGTCTCTGCCCAGAGCCGATTTAGATTTCAATAGCCACAACAACAAAAAACATTCATCATAAATATTCATAGTTGATATTTCTACCTCTTCTATCTCAGTGTTTACAGGTCTATATTTTCAAGATTCATTAAGATATCCTAATGCTGTTTGTTTTGTAGTGTAGATAACCGACTACTTAATTTGAGCAATATCAGAGCTTGACAGTTTGTGTTCCATGAGTTTATGTGGTCACTCCCCCCTCCAGCCAGATATTATTCTGCAACGTTTGAATTTAGGGGGTGTCACAATATCTATCAATTTAACCACTTTTGCAGTAAAATATTTTTACACAATCATCCATTTCATGAATATTAGAGATGTGAAAAAACATGGTTGTGGTTTTGTTTTACCTCGGGTAGGGGTATCTCAAAAACTAAAACCCCTTTTTGAGGATTGGCCACGAGCAATAAAATAATTGTATTTTTATGTTTATATTTATTTCCCCTAATTTTAACATTCAGTCATAAAGAGCACATGTTCAACTTAATAGAAAACATGTTTTCCCATCTCAGGAGGTTATTAAGTAAACATAAAAAATTGAAATAAAAGCCTATTAAGTGCCAAGTAAAGCAACAGCGTTGACCGTAACAGGGTGGACATTTTCATCTTAAGGAAGCCGTAAATCCCCTTGTGTATTGTGAAAGCATTTCTAGCCTGTCTAGCTACAGTATGGGTAACATTGTTGACGTGTTCTGCCGACCCGCTCAGTTTTCCACCACAAAACACCAGAAAAAGGCTAAAAGGAGTAGAACCAGCTCACCTACTTTTACACTATGATTTGACTGTTAGATGTTCAATATTTCTTTCAAAAAAGTATCATTTAAAAAAAGGTTTCGCCATATTGAAACGGAATTCAGCTCAGGTACCAGGGTCGACCTTAAAATGAATCTCTAATCACGTTAAATAAATGATAATCTTCAGAAAGGACAAAATAACTATCTTGGTCTTTACAATGATGGTGAAAACTTGGAGAAATGTTGTGGTAATGGGTTCAAATCTTCTTAGAAGCCAGAGAGGATGCACAGGAGGAACATGTCAAAATGTTTAACTTTATTCCTATGAAACATCTGATTTTATAGAATTTTCCATGTGGTCTGTATTAAAGGGCACTTCATCTGATATAGCAGGCTTTTAAAATGCACAATTTGTACTTACAATATCAAAGGGATGCAACAGGCACTCTTTTTGGGGAACCCAGCTGCGGAATGAAGGTAGACAGACAAAAATATACTTTAAATCATTGGTTGGCAACATCCAAAACTGGCCCGTGAGTTATTTATTTTGGCCCCCTTAAGATTTTTGTAAGAAGATATATATAATAATAGTAATTGTTAAATCACCAGGAATTTAGCTAAAAATGTGTTTAATTTAGGAAATCTGATCTCAAGTATTCCCACAAATAAAATAATACATATGTGTATCAATGTGAAATTATTGTTATTTTCAAATAAAATCTCTCTTTGGGCTTAGTTGTGGTCAATTTGCAGTGTACAAATTATTATAATTATGTTCCGCCCCTCCAACCATCTGCTCCGACAAAAATCGGACTGCGGCTGAATCTAGTTGCCTACCCTGCTTTAAATTCTCAGTTACTAATATCCACCCCTGTCATCTATATGCAAATGAAACCATCATCTATAGCACGGCTCCCACACTAGATGTGGCATTTCTCAAATTGCAGAAAGCATTTAATGTTGTCCAACATAACCTCTTTCAGCTCAAAT
This sequence comes from Oncorhynchus kisutch, assembly GCF_002021735.2. Lineage (NCBI taxonomy): Eukaryota > Metazoa > Chordata > Actinopteri > Salmoniformes > Salmonidae > Oncorhynchus > Oncorhynchus kisutch. The sequence continues at coordinate 14,674,171 of NC_034198.2, read as the reverse complement.
TGGTCATAAATAAATAAATTCAAATATTAATACAAATATTGTTCTCAAGAACAAGAAAGCAATCCTCTACTCTGCCTCAGAGAGTCCCTTTGCAAAACATGCCAGTAGAGGTGGTGTCATCATGCAAATACTTGGGATTTCACATCGATGAAACGCTGTCTTTGTAAAGCTCCGCGTTCAACAGCTCACTATAAAGCCTAAACTTAAGCTGACATTCTTCTATAGAAACAAGTCTTGTTTTTCATTTCAAGCTAGAAAAGACAGCAACTCTTTTTTTTTGCCTTTGTTGGACTGTGGTGGTATTCTGTACACGAATGCCCTGGGGTCTTACCTGCACACACTAGATATACTTTACCACACTGCTTTAAGATTTGGAACCAACACAAAAGCTCTTTTACACATCACCGTACCTTATATCAGTTAGCAGGATGGCCATCCTGAACTGTAAGGCGACAGGCTCATTGGTACAGTAGGCCTTAATGTTTATCTAGAAGTCCATTTTAGGGCAGCTGCCAATATTTTCACAGGACTGTTCCGAACACAAGAACAGAGTTTGGTAAGAGTGCTTTTAGGATTGCTGCCCCATCATCTAGGAACACTTCGCAAAAGGACTTAAAACAAGATCATTTTATTCTCATTGATGATTATACATCCCAGATAGGAGGGCTGTTGACCATTTTAGATCAGGTTTAAGAGCGTGCAATCAAAGTTCTCTGATGCACTTTGCACTGTTTTAACTTCCATTCATAGTTGTTTTATGTTGTAGTGTGGTGCTATTCTTTTAGATCAGTCAATTATAGAATATACTATGATACTCTTACTATGATATTCTATTTGGTTCTGTTATGTAAAATGCAAATTCCTCATTATGTGATCTTGTGAGACATTTGATTCAGCTTTGATCTAACTTTACTAAACGAGCACCATTGTGAGAAGTGATCATCTTCTATTTGTAATAATAATAATAATAATAATAATAATAATAATAATAATAAGTGATCCGTATGGATGAGATGTCATTTCAAGCGATTGAAGCGGCCTTCGTTGGTGCTGAAAGGGACAGCGCCAGGATCACGGAATGATGTTAAAGATGTTGAACCAACTTGTGGCGCTGAAGGACAGCCTAATAGGACCTAAGACTGTGGTATAGCCATTTGTAGACTATAGCCTAATATGAATACAAATACATATAGATTGCTAGGATAGCTTTATTTGCAAGTAGGCATTTCATTGTATTGTGTAGCTTACCCGCTGTATCATAAATATAGTTTGATTTGATTAGCTTGACACATGGCTACAATATACCCTAATACAGAATAAAAAGTGAACTATCAATTCATATAATTTATTTGCATAGATTAAACATGCTATCAATATCAATTGACCGGGTAGTGAACATAAATAATTACTGCATAGAATTGTAGGAAATTAATTTGAAAACAGCCATAAAATCAAACTTTTGATGTGGTGTATTTATGCATCTCAATAAACTATAACCTAAATGCATTATTACTTCCAACTTCCCCCAATTGACATTTCCAATTGCTCACCCCGACACACCAAGCTAAAACAGGCCCTGTGTCTCAACAACTAACCAGTGTGGGCTAAATATCCCAAGCAGGGCTACAGCAACGTCCAGAGAGGGGCAGGCTCCTTGGGTTTTGCGGTGACCACTCTGGTTTGGGTGTCCTCGGCGGAACAATGTTGCCAAAACTAAGTGGGCACATATCGTTCTGGGTTCCACTTCGCAAGAGGGGGTCCGTTGATTTTTATGAACATCAAGGCAGACGCACAGTGATTTTTAGATTTTTTTTATTCAACGTTCTGACTGGCCACAGTGGTCAAGCCTCCGAATGGCCTCTTCAGTGCATACACGCCTATAGTTCTTCATCATTCTCACCGCTGCCAGAAAGAAGAAGGGGAAGAAATCTTCATATACCTACCTCTAGGCTTCTGTACATATTTATTTGGTTTGTCAACCTATTGTTTTTCATGGAATGGTAGTGGTAAATAAATATCATTTATTTCAAATGTATCCAAATACATTTTCCAGAAATAGTTTTACCAGCTCCGTGCATTCTCAAATTGAAAAAAGTGAGCCCACTCCACTACACTCCAGGTTGTGTTTCATGTGAAACTACAGTGGGGCAAAAAAGTATTTAGTTAGCCACCAATTGTGCAAGTTCTCCCACTTAAAAAGATGAGAGAGACTTTCATTTTCATCATAGGTACACTTCAACTATGACAGACAAAACGAGAGAAAAATCCAGAAAATCACATAGGATTTTTTATGAATTTATTTGCAAATTATGGTGGAAAATAAGTATTTGGTCACCTACAAACAAGCAAGATTTCTGGCTCTCACAGACCTGTAACTTCTTCTTTAAGAGGCTCCTCTGTCCTCCACTCGTTACCTGTATAAATGGCACCTGTTTGAACTTGTTATCAGTATAAAAGACACCTGTCCAAAACCTCAAACAGTCACACTCCAAACTCCACTATAGCCAAGACCAAAGAGCTGTCAAAGGTCACCAGAAACAAAATTGTAAACCTGCACCAGGCTGGGAAGACTGAATCTGCAATAGGTAAGCAGCTTGGTTTGAAGAAATCAACTGTGGGAGCAATTATTAGGAAATGGAAGACATACAAGACCACTGATAATCTCCCTCGATCTGGGGCTCCACGCAAGATCTCACCCCGTGGGGTCAAAATGATCACAAGAACGTTGAGCAAAAATCCCAGAACCACACGGGGGGACGTAGTGAATGACCTGCAAGAGCTGGGACCAAAGTAACAAAGCCTACCATCAGTAACACACTACGCCGCCAGGGACTCAAATCCTGCAGTGCCAGACGTGTCCCCCTGCTTAAGTCAGTACATGTCCAGGCCCGTCTGAAGTTCGCTAGAGCGCATTTGGATGATTCAGAAGAAGATTGGGAGAATGTCATATGGTCAGATGAAACCAAAATATAACTTTTTGGTAAAAACTAAACTCGTCGTGTTTGGAGGACAAAGAATGCTGAGTTGCATCCAAAGAACACCATACCTACTGTGAAGCATGGGGGTGGAAACATCATGCTTTGGGGCTGTTTTTCTGCAAAGGGACCAGTACGACTGATCCGTGTAAAGGAAAGAATGAATGGGGCCATGTATCGTGAGATTTTGAGTGAAAACCTCCTTCCATCAGCAAAGGCATTGAAGATGAAACGTGGCTGGGTCGTTCAGCATGACGATGATCCCAAACACACCGCCCGGGCAACGAAGGAGTGGCTTCTTAAGAAGCATTTCAATGTCCTGGAGTGGCCTAGCCAGTCTCCAGATCTCAACCCCATAGAAAATCTTTGGAGGGGGTTGAACGTCCGTGTTGCCCAGCAACAGCCCCAAAACATCACTGCTCTAGAGTAGATCTGCATGGAGGAATGGGCCAAAATACCAGCAACAGTGTGTGAAAACCTTGTGAAGACTTACAGAAAACGTTTGACCTCTGTCATTGCCAACAAAGGGTATATAACAAAGTATTGAGAAACTTTTGTTATTGACCAAATACTTATTTTCCACCATAATTTGTAAATAAATTCATAAAAAATCCTACAATGTGATTTTCTGGATTTTTTTTCAATTACAGGCCTCTCATCTTTTTAAGTGGGAGAACTTGCACAATTGGTGGCTGACTAAATACGTTTTTTGCCCCACTGTGAATGTATGCAGCTTTCTGGATTGAAAATGTATTTCAATCTCAATGTGGTTAAATAAAGGATAAATAAAATTTTGTAAATAATAATCTCCCCCTGTAGGACCGTGCCCCGTACCCCAACGAACGACGCACCGCCACCACCACCCTGACCGTAGACGTGTTGGATGGGGATGACCTGGGGCCTATGTTCCTGCCCTGCTCCCTGGTTGACAACACGCGTGACTGCAGCCCCCTCACCTACCGGGCCCACATCCTGGAGCTCACTGACCCAGTAAGTGTTACTGCAGACCAGCCCCAGCTCTAGAACCCCTGCTGAGTAGAAACATTTGACATGTCCCTCTATTCAAACAGGGCTGCTTGAGAAGCAGCTCACTCCTCCCAGCGCTGGGGAGAGAGGTAGCTAAGAGACAGCTTGGCTTCTCTGGGCCTCTGTTTGTATATCAGCCTCAGGAGCCATTTATGTCAGCAGCATGGGTGCGCTCATATTAATATTAAACACGAGGCTCAGTGTGATTTCATCTGTTTTTAAGCTCCTTTCCAAGATTATGGCTTTGAATACGCAGGGCTATTCGATTTATGATAGCGATAGATTTATGCTAGATTCATGGGCAGTGATATATTTCATGTTGTTCAAGGATAATCATCATGATGATGCAAGTTCAAATGATGAGAATGACTATGAACATTAGCGACCACTGATGCGCTATTGTTTTTGTTTTTTCCGTGATCCCATTTTTTATTTTATTGTTATTGGTAAGACAGGTACACATGGACAAAGAAACAAGTGACAGGACCGAACAAGACAAACATTTCTCCTTTGACCCCCATCCAACAGAACTTCCCCAACCCAGCGTTAGATTAGTCTTTCGCAATAGCAGTAATGGTTTGCTATTGTGAATGCATTGTGGCGTTCTATACAGATGACAGACACTTCTTATGATTGGAGGAATCGTGTTGACTTGTCAGGGCTACTGTGTATGGAAGTATTTTCGACTAGATTAGATTTAAACTCCAAACAGCGTGACACGTGTTTTCTCATGTAGAATGATTATCAACATATCTCCTTGTCAGTTCTATTGATTTGTGTTCACTGATCTAGGTAGGCAGTCTCTCTTGATCAAAGTCTACCAGAAGTAAATGGCTGAGTCATGGAAGCATGGAAATGCTATAATTACAGGACAGATAATTCACAGGTAATTCGTTTTACACTTTGGGCTCTCTTACCTTGAGTAGAATCAGTGATTCCTTTCAAGTATTACTAATCCAAATGTAAAATGGATACTGACAGAAACAAGGACAATTGTTTTTCCAGGCAACCCCATTAAAATGCCTTCAATGAATCTAGAAAAGTCTAGTTATTATCACTCATGACTTGAAAACACTCGGCGATTGAATCCCAGACTGCACAAAAACAAAGACATTGAGTAGTACTGCAATACAGGCCAATGCTATTGTCAGTCCATTCCATTGATACTACCAAGCAACATTTTTGCTGAAAAGTTTTTAAAATGACATTCTTTCCAAACATCAGGCAATATCCTAAGAAAGATAGAGTTACAGGTCAAACTATGACCTTGAGACGGCAGTGGTACACTAAGAGCCTCACCAAATTTTTGTGTCACATCGTCAATTGGCGACCCATCCCTTATGGGATTAATTGACAGACAAACAAACATTACAATAACTCACTATGGAAATTAAATAATAATAATTCTTCCAGTGTTCTCTGCATTGTGCATCACATACATACTGTACATACATACATGCATACATACATACATACAAACACAGATACATACATACATACAGTGGGGCAAAAAAGTATTCAGTCAGCCACCAATTGTGCAAGTTCTCCCACTTAAAAAGATGAGAGGCCTGTAATTTTCATCATAGGTACACTTCAACAGACAAAATTAGGAAAACATTTTTTTAATGAATGTATTTGCAAATTATGGTGGAAAATAAGTATTTGGTCACCTACAAACAAGCAAGATTTCTGGCTCTCACAGACCTGTAACTTCTTCTTTAAGAGGCTCCTCTGTCCTCCACTCGTTACCTGTATTAATGGCACCTGTTTGAACTTGTTATCAGTATAAAATACACCTGTCCACAACCTCAAACAGTCACACTCCAAACTCCACTATGGCCAAGACCAAAGAGCTGTCAAAGGACACCAGAAACAAAATTGTAGACCTGTACCAGGCTGGGAAGACTGAATCTGCAATAGGTAAGCAGCTTGGTTTGAAGAAATCAACTGTGGGAGCAATTATTAGGAAATGGAAGACATACAAGACCACTGAATCTCCCTCGATCTGGGGCTCCACACAAGATCTCACCCCGTGGGGTCAAAATGATCACAAAATGAACGGTGAGCAAAAATCCCAGAACCACACGGGGGGACCTAGTGAATGACCTGCAGAGAGCTGGGACCAAAGTAACAAAGCCTACCATCAGTAACACAATACGCTGCCAGGGACTCAAATCCTGCAGTGCCAGACGTGTCCCCCTGCTTAAGCCAGTACATGTCCAGGCCCGTCTGAAGTTTGCTACAGAGAATTTGGATGATCCAGAAAAAGATTGGGAGAATGTCATGGTCAGATGAAACCAAAATATAACTTTTTGGTAAAAACTGAATTCGTCGTGTTTGGAGGATAAAGAATGCTGAGTTGCATCCAAAGAACACCATACCTACTGTGAAACATGGGGGTGGAAACATCATGCTTTGGGGCTGTTTTTCTGCCAAGTGTACCTTATATGAAAATTACAGGTCTCTCTCATCTTTTTAAGTGGGAGAACTTGCACGATTGGTGGCTGACTAAATACTTTTTTGCCCCACTATACATACATACATACATACATACATACATACATACATACATACATACATGAAAAAAAGGGAAAAAAGGAACAGAGGTCACTTGAACCCAAGTGGGGGCTGGACTTTTACGCCAGCTAGAACGCACTCAAGGACATGGTTTAGTGCTGTGAGAGATGACATTATGTGAGGGGCCCTGATTCTGACTATGTATGCAGTGACAAGGCCAACATAACCTCTTATCAGGTCTTCAAAACACCCCCACCTCATCCTCATTCTTCCAAGAATGCCATCCCCATCAATCCCATCACTCCCAGGGGGCTATTTCAGATTCACACTGTAATGATGAAGTCCTGTTATATTCCTCTTGTCTCTCTCAGACATCCTCTCAATTGTGTCAGGGAGCTCAACTGCTATCTCCTAAATGTGCCTCTCGTATCTCCTTCGTCGGTGCTTGATGAAACATTTAAATAAAGGCTTCAACTTATTTATTTCTTCTCAGTACCACTCAAGTAAATCTAAGCTTGTGATTGGAGAGGAGGAGGGAGAGATGGCGAAACAGCTGATAGGCCAGATTGTAAAAACTCCTTTAGCTGTTTGTCCCAAAGTTACACTTCTCCGCCGAGGTTCCAGGACACAGTGAGACATTCTGGGGAGCAGGTGCCATGGGCCGGCCCTCTTGTCCCAGGAAGAATGCTCATAAGTAGAGGATAGGAGAGTGGAGGAGTGAAGGCCGGTGGGAGGAGCTATATAGGAGGAACTGGCTCATTGTAATGGAATTAATGGAACGGAGTCCAATGTGGTTTCCATATGTGTGATGCATTTGATACCGTTCCTTTTATTCCATTCCAGCCATTACAATGACCCGCCCTGCTATGACTCCTCCCACCAGCCTCCATTGGAGTGGAGGTACTTTCCCCAAGACAAACTGATCACTCCGCCTTTTTATATCCCTCCATAGCAGAGAGCCAGTGAGCCTCTCCGGAGCAGTAAGAACATCCGTGGTGAGGCTGGAGTGGCTCTCCAATGCTGTGTCCTCTGTGAATTCTACCATTTTTTTCTCCCCCCATCCATACACAGCAGCACTCTGGACATCCTCTGTAGCTGGTGTCGGTAGGATCTAACATACCATCAGAGCCCAGATATCAGATTGGAAATGGCACCGAGGGAACTGTGGGCAAAGCTACTGCTGGTGTCTGTTGACAATTACAACAGGGGGCTTGGAAAGTGTTGTACCCCAGTGTTGAGTGGAGCGTAATTGTTTTGTTTGTGACGGGTGTGCATAAAATGGAAAGGAAAGTCGGCTGCATGCAATATATTCATTCACTGGCTCATTTATTCCAAGGCTGAAATGTAAAGATGGAATAAGATGTGGCTAATAATAAAGATGTGAACAGACAAGTGATTCAAATCTATAATGCAAGTCGTTTGTTTTGCTAAACTGTGCTTCACCATGGGTAATTAGCCTGTTTTTGAACACAGGTGCTGAAATTGCAAATCATGTCAAAATATGCCAGATCGCCTTTTGATGTAAGTTGTTTGTCAGTGTTCACCATGTATCATACAGGAGTCTGGAAGCTGTTTAATTGGAAGGTTGGGTTCATCAGAGTAGAGTAGAGCAGTCTTTTGGCGTGTCCTCCTGTGGTTGAGTGGGAGTCGAGGTGTGAGCACAGGGCTGCTATTCGTTCGTTATGCCATCACAGATCACACGCCTCCAGAGAATCCGTCCTCGGTTAATTACACAAACAAAATCTTCCCGTGCTTTTCAACCGATCCCTCCAAAAGCCAATCTTCCTCAAGTTCAGCCTTTAAAACGGCCAGCTAACGTTCAGTCAATCGTTGATTTATGGACCACGGAGCGGAGGACTCTGTCCGGTCTGCCGAGGAGTCATCGTTACGTTGTCGATCAGATCAAAGTAAACACATTCATTTGGCATCATGCCTAGTTGTGTATCGCAGTCCCATGAAATATACATTGTTATGACGAAGGGTTCTATATAACTGGTTATTTAGCTTTTAACCATAGCAGAACCCTTTTTGGTGCTATATGGAACCTTTTTTCGAAGGTTCTATAAAGAACCACGCTCATCAGGTTCTAAATGGAACTTGCATGGTGCTATAAAGAACTCTTTCCTAAGGTTCTATGTGGGGCCAAAAAAGGGTTCTGCTATGGTTACATGCCTAATAACCTGTTATATAGAACCATTTGTCTTTAGTGTGGGGCTATATTGAACTATTTTTGATGGTTCTTTCTGGAACCTTTAAGGAGAATGGTTCTATAAAGAACCCTTCTCAATCTCAAATGATCTTTGTAGAACCATATGTATATTTTTATTTGGGTTTATTAGCCATATTGTTAATATTATTTAGATAATGGCTGGGGGTCCCTGAGAATTTAGGACTACTGACTTAATCAAGCATTCTCAATTTACACAAGGCCATACACCAGTCTTTTATAAGACACTGTCACTGTCCATAGTAATACAGAACAAACTGCTTAGCACAACAGATGAGAGAAACTGGAATGACACTCTCACTCACGGTTGTACAAAAAGAGTTGTGAACAAACCACACCCCAAAATATTCTAATGAGCCACCACCCCTACATTTTAATTATCATTAAAATAGGAAATACTTTTGACCTGTAAAGAACCATTGAAGGGTGCAAGGGTTCTTTGGGTCAGTATAGTTCCACAAATAACCACCACTCTTCCCAAAGAACCATTGAGGGATTCTCATTTCTTAGTGTATAGTCAGTCGGACACAAATATTTTCTGCCTGCTGCAGTCCCATTTAAAGAAAAGGACAGACCTAGACTAGACATTCTACTTTTTTAATACAGGCTTCTAAATTAAGTATCATGCATCATCAAAATTATAATCCCTTGCCTTGAATCAACTCAATTCAAACCAAAATTCAACTTGATTGAAGAATAAACACAACTTTATTTGTCACATGCGACGAATACAACATGTAGACCAAAAATATAGACCTTACCATGAAATGCTTACCAAATATTTACCAAATAAACGAAAGTAAAGAATTATGAAAAGTAACACAAAATAACAATAACGAGGCTATATACAGGGGGTACCGGTACCGAGTCAATGTGCGGGGGTACAGGTTAGTCGAGGTCATTTCTACATGTAGGTAGGGGTGAGGTGACTGAAAAACAGCGTAGCAGCAGTGTAAAAAACGAATGGATCATGTTCTAATTATATAGTTCGATTATTAGAGTGGGCACTATGAATACAGTGTGGTTTGACATGATAACCAATGAAAAAGCTAGGGAGGAGTTATTGTGACAGGGTAGGAATCAAACTGTTGGTCGTGGTTTCCTAGGGGACCCTATAATCTTTGGCTACGTTAAATGTTTTCTCTCTTAGCTACTTGATGTAGCTAACATATTCATGCTTCACCTATTCCTCTTTGATTTAGAAGAAACTGTTGCACATGCTGATTTGGGCCTACACCATCACTGGTATCAGGCTGCATTAGCTAGCTACGTTTGCTCTGACTCAGTGCATTTATTATCTCGCTAGCCAGCTGATTAGCTTTAGCGGTTTTGCTAAGAAAAGACTAACTGTTTACAGAGAGTAAGATACACAAACGAATAGTGTAATTATAGAACACCTGTGGACTTACAAAACATTAGGAACACCTGCTCTTTCCATGACATTAACTGACCAGGTAAATCAAGATGAAAGCTATGAACCTTTATTGATGTCACTTGTTAAATCCACTTCAATCAGTGTAGATTAATCAGGTTAAAGAAGGATTTTTAAGGCTTGGGACAATTGACACATGGATTGTGTATGTGTGCCATTCAGAGGGTGAATGGTGAAGACAAAATATTTAAGTACCTTTTGAACGGGGTATGGTAGTAGGTGCCTGGCTCATCAGTTTGAGTGTGTCAAGAACTGCAACGCTTCTGGGTTTTTCACACTCAACAGTTTTCCGTGTGTATCAAGAACGGTTCAAACACCCAAAGGACATCCAGCCACCTTGACACAACTGTGGGAAGCATTGGAGTCTACATGGGCCGGCATCCCCGTGGAACACTTTCGACACCTAAATGTCCATACCCCGATGAATTGAGGCTGTTCTGAGGGCAAAGGGGTGTGCAACTCAATACTAGGATGGCGTTTCTAATGTTTTGTACACAGTGTATATTAAGAAGCTGATCATCAGCATCATGTGGTATGTGCTGCATTGACCATGCAGATTGACCGCAGGTGGTCTCATAGTCAAGCAACAACAACTGTGCTCCTTGAGTGACAGGGGCCAGGGCTTGGTCTGTGTGGAAAGCGGCATGGAGAGAGAGAGAGAGAGAGAGAGAGGGGGAGAGGAGAGAGATGACTCAAGTAGTGGAGTAAACTATAAAAACGTGCTACACATGGCAGAATAGCGTATCAAATTGAACAAACCAGACATTGAAATACAGTTATAGAAGGTCAAGTAAAAACCCAAACCGGTCGTTGCATTCATAGTGGTATAGTAAAACACAGTATACTGCCCAGCCCTGTATTAATGAAATTACCCAACAAAAGTTTTTTGGGGGGTCAAGTTCCTTCAATGTTCTAAGAATGTTTCAAAGCCAAGCAACTAGCCTGCACCATTCTCAGACAGTTTTGGAACGGTTGTATGCAAAATAACCAAAGTACAACCAAACTCTCACCAAGCTCTAAGAAACATATGGTTCTCGGAACGTTATTTGCCAACTGGGGTAGTTCCTTATCATACTGCTAGTGACTAAGGGCTGACTTAGGGAGTATCATCATAGCTTGTCTGTCCACCGAGGAGAGGGCCCCACAGAGTCATTAGATTTACTGCAGTCATACTGGAGCCATTGTAATTGCAGGTGCTGAGATTACAATGGGCCCCACAGAGATAAATCATTGCCAAAGGTCCATGCTCAGACTGTTACCAGCGGTCCATGATGAGTCAGGCGGGAGATGTACAGAGCAGAGAGGAGACCATGTTCACCGCTACTTAATGACTACTCATAGGGCTGTGTGAAGCATGATGATCAAGGACAATGGGTAACAGTGATAGGAGGAAATGGCTTTAGTTCCATTTGGAGATGCAGAGCTTGACTTTTAAATCCAATGCTTTATTCCAGGTGGCTATATTACATTTGCTGGTATGAATGTCTTGCCTCCTTGTTATCTTGATACTCTACCAGGTAATGAAACCAAGATGTCTGTAATTACTTTTCATACAAACAGCGTCTACTCCTCCAGCTCGCCACAGATTTGTCGTCAATGTTTGTCACAAATTGCAGTTTTCTGCCAACCAGCCCCCAGAGCATATGGTCCTACCTGTGTGTGTGTTTACAGCAGCTGCTCGAGACTTCTTCCCAGCACACAGGGATCACAATTACCCAATAGGGTCTCTGTACGGCTAATGCTGACACACAGGCGTGCACACACACAGGCGCACACATATTATCCCGGAGCCTTATTGCAGAGGCATCCAGGCAGCTAACATCTTCACTTTTAGCAGTTTCACTTGGTTTCTCTGAGTAGAGTTGAATTATAAATGAGCTGCTTATTTACTGGGACTGAGACTAGGCCGGCGTGGTGCTTGTGCTTCTGCACATCTATGCAGACGAGCTGACAGGGAGTAGACAATTTACTCCTCCCCCTAGGCTGGGGAAACTTGGAGTGAAGGACCAGTTACTCACTCCATATCGTTATTTCTCTCTTCCAGTTCTCTCTCTCGCAAACACACTCTCTCTCTCTCTCTCTCTCGGTCTCGGTCTCTCCCAACTCTCTCTCTTGTGGTTTCAACCTCTTAAATTACTCAAATAAATGTTGCTTCAGGAGGAAACAAATGTCTGCAGTTTATTGCTTTTTGTGACGGGTGCTGTGATAAATAGGTCCACATTATATATAATAATTTCCTTCCTCACATCATCCAGTTTATGAGTTTTCACTGTTTTATGAATAGACATTTTACTGCAAAGCAAGCCAGCACAATCTACATCATTTCTGCTTTGACCATGATGTTTAAAGGTACAACTGAAACACGGCAATTATGTTGCTGTCGCTGCTGTGAAACCCAAAGGTAACTAATTGGTGAAGATTGCACACCATGCATTAATTCTCCAACTTTTCTTTTCGCCAGCCTTTTATCCCATTAAGAATGGAAGCCCCCGCATCCCACACTGTGTAAATGACTCATTTCTGAGTATTGACAGATAGAACTAACCATTACTCTTTCCTTTCAGAGCAAAGTGAACCCTGTCAACGTGACGCCCATCATTCAGGCCGTGGACCAGGACAGGAACATCCAGCCTCCCTCTGAGAGGCCAGGAATACTCTACTCCATCCTCATTGGTAGGTACCTGTCAACACTGCTGTCATCTATATTCCGTCACCACCGTACCGCTCCCATGCCAGGTCATGCAGAGGGGATAGCTATCTCCAGTGTAAGGAGTGGTGGTTGTGGGGGCTCGGCAGTGCAGCTCTAACCGAAAGGCTGGTGGTGGTGGCAGGGAGGGAGAGAGTATACAATGGAGGGACGAGAAGGAGACGGGTGAGGATGGGATGCGTTTCTGGCGAAGGGGAGCAGGGGGCCACCTGTGGAGAGCTGAGATGAGAACTGACAGTGCAGGGCTGTAGGGAACTATGCTACTGTGCAATGCTCCCATCTCGCTCCCCGGGCTCTCTGGGAGGCCAGTAAGGAGATGCCTGATATTTTTCTATTTTCTGACATACATTGACAATATGAAATTATATCTAAAGATTATGAGTCTTTTCAAGACTTCTCATTAGAATTACATTCACATTCGTGTAATGGAAGGGGCATTAAAAAAAATTGTGAAACATAGAGGCACTTACTTCCATAAAGCCTCCAACTTCTCCCCTGACCTTCAACATGACGGTCAATTATTTCCCTGTACCCTGTTTAGGTAAGCCTGAGAAGTACGCCGACTTCTTCTCTCTCAACCGAACCACTGCCAAGCTGAAGCTCCTCAAACCACTCAACAGGGACCTGTATCAAAGATTTGACTTGGTAATCAAGGTAATAAGAATAAAGCTCTGTAGCCCGGCATGCTGCCTTCGTGACAAAATCATGGTCTTTCATTCTGATTAAGAGGGGGAATGATCCAATAATTCACAGCTAGAGAGAGAGGCAGAGACTGGGGATGGACTGGCTGTGTGTGCGTGTGTGTGTGTGCGTGTGTGTGCGTGTGTGTGTGTGTGTGTGTGTGTGTGTGTGTGCGCGTGTGTGTGTGTGCGAGAGAGCAGGTTAGGCAGTGAGCGGTGCTAAAACCCCCATCAGGATGAGTCAGGTATCACACACACACACAGCTGCCGACGAGGCTTGTTGCTTTAAACTCCAGAGGGCGGTGATCCGTTAGGAACATTCTGCATGCTACAAGGATCCTCACACTCCGAGGGGGGAGTATGGACATGAGCTTATATAGATAAAGCTCCCTTATCGGCACAGGGGGAAACTCCTGTACTACAGGTGTCTCAGACTCCAGATCAAAGAGGAAAGAGCCCAGTGCAAGCTATGGGCTATATGACACTGTGTTCATACGTAGGGGGCTTCAGTTCAACCTAGCATGTGTGACATAGATATGCATGCAGTGTGTGTGTGAAATGTGTGAATTAAATAAGTCAGGCAGTGTGTAGTGTTTGAATTAGATGTGTATACCGTGTGTGTGTGTGTGCAGTGTCATGCTCGCGCTGCTGCATGCTGACGGACAGATTGGTAGCGGTATCAACCAGCAACGAGCTTGAGAGATTTTCTGCTTCAGGAGTCGGTGAGGGGAAGGTGAGCGGTGAGTGCCCTCCCCTCTCCCTCCGTCCTAGCCTGAGCTCAGGAGCAGGCAGCTACCCCCCAGATATTGGACAGATCCCTCTCACATGACAGGTAGACTGGGCTGGGTGAATGAGAAGTGACTCCTGCACAACGACTGTGTTAACAGTGAGAAAGGTGGCCGACCACAGGAAGAGATCAGCTCAGCAGTTACCCCATTTACAGTCTGCCCTGTCCAAGGACAGGTACTGTGTAGAGTGCAAATCCTTATTGGGGAGAAAGGCAAAAAATAAAAATAAACAGGTACTTTCTACAGGCATCTGTGTGTGTTGGAAACTAGGGAAAGTTTTTTGTAGGCTTCATGGAGTTGGAACTTGCCATACTGCAAATACAGCTTGTGCAGAGCCCCACAGTGGAGGTGTCATAATACCCATAAAACCTAGCGGTCAAACGGGAAAATGGTTCCAATCATTTTTCCACCATTTATTCTTCCGATAAAGGATTTTAGAAACGTAAAATACGTTATATTTTGTGTAGGCCTATCCTGGAGGGATGTTTTGATAACCATGTAAATCTCTCTCGGACAAGGTGACTTTTACAAAAATATTCAGCTCTATTTACTCTCAGATTCGAAAATTCTATTTAACATCAAAGTAGACATCATGCAAGACTACAAATCCCTGCAAGCTCCTGCACGTCATCTCTAGCTGACACCTTTGCTAACAGGTATTGTTTCAAATCAAAACTTGCATAGAAACATACAAAGCAAACTGTCACACCCTGACCATAGTTTGCTTTGTATGTTTCTATGTTTTGGTTGGTCAGGGTGTGAGCTGAGTGGGCATTCTATGTTACATGTCTAGTTTGTCTAGTTCTATGTTTGGCCTGATATGGTTCTCAATCAGAGGCAGGTGTTCGTCATTGTCTCTGATTGGGAACCATATTTAGGTAGCCTGTTTGGTGTTGGGTTTTGGTGGGTGATTGTCCTTATGTCCTTGTTCCTGTCTCTGTGTTTGCACCAGATAGGACTGTTTAGGTTTTCACTTTTCTTGTTTTGTATAGTCTGTTCAAGGTATAGTCGTCTATATTAAAAACATGAATAACCACCACGCTGCATTTTGGTCCGCCTCTCCTTCAGATGAAAAAAACCGTTACAGTTAATCCCGAGATTCTTACCTATGCCTCGATTCGGCAGTCTTGTCTCATCATGGCATCAGTTCTTTATGATAGCCACATTAGCAGCTAATTAGCGTTACATTTTTGGGGGGTAAATACAGGTGAATATATTCATAAAAGTCACCTTGTCCTAGAGAGATTTACCTCACGCCAGAGTAAGCCTACACGAAACCCAGCCCTTATTTTATGTGTTTCTAAAATCGCCTATGGGAAAAATGAATAGTGAAAAAATGATTGGAACCATTTCCCTATTTGACCACTAGGTTTTATGGGTATTATGGCTCATACTGTGGTACTCTATACTGCCCTGGGGCTGTGTTAAATATAGATACACAGTATGATCCAGATACTGTACAGGAATAGGAATAGTCTCAGAGAATGGAGGGAGGGCGCTGTGGTTGTCTGGTGGACAGAATCATGTACTTTAATGACTATCATATTTTCATTAGATTTGACTGATAAGTGTATGTGATTTGACTATTGGAGTGGTTTGAGAGATGATGACGTACATGTGAATCACCCGTAATTGAGCATTTGGAGTCAACCATCCAATTTGGAGTCAACCATCCCACCGTTGTAATTCAATTAAGCTGCGGAGTATGCGTTTGGTTCTGCACCATGAAGAACACTTTGAAGATGTAATCATTTCAATAATTGCCTTTTTTGCAAGTTTGGATTTGCTTCTCATTCCGTTTTGATATGATCGCTTTTCGCAGGTCCCTTACGGAAGAAACACATGCATTCCACATGTTCCAAAAGCACGTGAATCACATGTGATCTATGTGAAATGAATGTGATAACATTCAGACAACATGTAAAGCAACACGTGATAATATGAAATGACACTTGAAAACGTGTGATTACATGCAAACGTTTCCCAAAACCAGGTTTTCACATGATTTCACGTGTGAAATTTCATGTGAAATCATGTGGGTTTTTTTCTGTACGAGGTGTCAGTATAGTCTTAGAATCAGATCTTATGGGGGGGCGAATCGACTGATATTCCCCTACCAGGGAATTATGAAGTGCTTTTGACACAAGTGGTTGCTCTTCATATTTAAACAGTTACACACTCCTCTAGCCGATAATGGGGACCATGCTGTTACTCACAACACTTTAAATTCCATGTTGAGTCATCGCAAGACATGGGCACAGAGCGGAGGATGGTGTTTGATGCAGTAAACTGGATATTTTATTGAAAATAGTTCTGAAAATTATACAAGTACCAGTCAAAAGTTTGCCCACACCAACTCATTCCAGGGTTTTTCTTTATTTTTACTATTTTCTACATGGTAGGATAATAGCGAAGACATCAAAACTATGAAATAACACATATGGAATCACATAGTAACCAAACAAGTGTTAAACAAATCAAAATATATTTTATATTTGAGATTCTTCAAAGTAGCCACCCTTTGCATTGATGACAGCTTTGCACACGTTTGGCATTCTCTCAACCAGCTTCACCTGGAATGCTTTTCCAATGAGTAGGTGTGTCCAAACTTGGTGTAACCACCGACTTGCTGTCCCATGCATCGTCCATATGCACGCAGCAGGCCCAGCTGTGCAGTGGTGACCTCAAGGCCTCCATAATTTCCATTTTCATACTGACACAAAAAGTCACACACACACACACACACACACAAACAAAAGCTGGTAGAACAGTTCTCCCATGCAGCACACAGATAGGCAACTTCATCCATCATTTATGGATAACCAGCAGTCGGAGAGCAGAGTCATCCCGCTCGAGTGCGCCCCCATGCAGCCACGTAGCTAGAATCGTTCTCTGATCCAAGTTGTAGAATCCAAGGCTCAGGCCTGCAAAGAGTGGTGGGAGAAGGCCCATTTACGTCCACTAAGCAAAAGTACATTTCCAAGATGTGTAAAAGCCTCGGTAAAACAAATATTTAGTTGGTAATGCCGTTGTAGACAGGTGGACAGTCCAATACCAATGGTGGGGAGTAGTGAACTAACATGTAGTAGTGTTTTCAGGTAGTTAATAACTTTCTTGCCATGTAGTGGTGTAGCTCAGTGATTCCCAAACTGTGGGTAGGGTGCGCGAGAGGTCTGCATGCCACAGTTTGGGAATCACTGAGCTACACTACTAGTAAAATACACAAGGTGCAATTTCAAAAATAGGGTAGTGCATCATCAGTTACTTTTGTCACGTCAGTCATTGCATATCTTAGAGCAGTGGTGTCAAACTCATTCCACGGAGGGCAGAGTGTCTGCATTTTTAAAGTTTTTGTCTCTCCAATTAAGACCTAGACAACCAGGTGAGGTTGTTCCTTAATAATTAGTGACCTTAATTCATCAATCAAGTACAAGGGTTGAGCAAAAACTCTCAGCTACTTGACCCTCCATGGAATGAGTTTGACACATGTGCCTTAGAGAGCTTTTTATTTACCTTTATTTAACTAGGCAAGTCAGTTAAGAACAAATTCTTATTTTCAATGACAGCCTAGGAACAGTGGGTTAACTGCCTGTTCAGGGGCAGAACAACAGATTTGTACCTTGTCAGCTCAGGGATATGAACTTGCAACCTTTTGGTTACTAGTCCAACGCTCTAACCACTAGGCTACCCTGCCGCCCCATATAACTTGTCGGTGATGTCATCTAGTCTATGTCAGCTAATGTTTTTTAGCCCGTTTTTTTAGGCCATATATTTTGTAGTAATATTCAAGTAATTTAAATAGCACATGAATGCACATTAGACATGACAAAATGTTTAGAATTGCATGAAAATTTGATTTAAAACTGCACAAATGTACTTGCATCCCTTGACAAAATGTGTAGACTTGCAAGAAATAAGCTTTAAACCGCATAATATATTCTCTGCCAACAAGCAATTAGCTAACTAATGAAACTACACACAACTTTTTGTGTTTAATAGGCAAAATGACACATTCTGTTAATGTCTGACTCCAGAGTGATCTATTCTTGCATTTTGTAGAATATGACATTTCAGATTTAGATATGATCATTTTTCACAAAGTATATACTTTGTATGTAGTGAACTACTTTTTCAAAGTAACTTTAATTTAATTAACTCTAAATATCTTCCAGTGTGAAGTAATTTGTAGCTTGATAAACTGTATTTTCAGAGTAGCTTCCCCAATACTGTCCAATACTCATGCTTCACTTGTCCGACAGCTAGCAGTGAGGGAGATGATGGTGCACTGCAAATGAGAATAACATTTGTCCGATGCTGCTTCGGTACATTAGCTAGCATTTAGCCACGTGTCAGCAGATATTCGGTTCCACGGTCATAAAAAAAGCACAAAAAAAGAGCACAGGTGCCACCGATGTAATGCGTCGTTTATTGTGGACAATCAGCTATTTGAAAAATAAGACTGGACACGAGACATCATACGGAGTTCAACAGGACGTGGTTTAGGCTATTCTAGGACAGGTGACCACCATCTCAATTAGTTCACGTAAAACAGGTGAATTTATAGACACGGGTCAAGCATTAGTAATCAATTATGGAGGAGGGATAATGACAAAACCGGCTGAAAAGGCTGAAAAATGAAGGAATTAATTTGGTCATCAGTCATATAAAGTGGGTATTTTTTGTGAGGGGCCCAGGGTCACCCTCCCCTCTCTATGTTGTTATGATCAATAATTGTAAAGGCAGTTTCATTCCTCTGTATTGACACAACCGTGCTGATTGGGCGGCAGGGTAGCCTAGTGTTTAGAGCATTGGACTAGTAACCGAAAGGTTGCAAGTTCAAATCCCCGAGCTGACAAGGTACAAAATCTGTCGTTCTGCCCTTGAACAGGTACTTAACCCACTGTTCCTAGGCAGTCATTGAAAATAAGAATTTGTTCTTAACTGACTTGCCTAGTAAAAAAATAAAAAATAAATTGGCCATAGATTAGATCAACATCACTGATGGAGAGAACAAACAGCCCTGCTAGGATTAATGAGTTTCCAGTGTACTTCCATGTTTGTTGGAGAGGAATATGATTACAAAGGAATAATAAGTATCATTCGCAAAGATCGCTGTCGAAATCATCAAATGTTATTAATTAATTGGTTATTTTCTGTATCCTTGTGTTGGATTCAACCCTATTTTATATCAGTTGTCTTTGGAAAGCTTAGTCCATGAACCCAGCATTACTTGTGCTGTAAAGAAAGAGTTTTGAAACCCTCAGTGCTGCATACATGCCCTTATTGAGTAGTTCTCAGTCATGTTCATTAAGGTGAAGTGAATCTGGAAGGTGCCACCTGAATGTGTCCAATAAGAACACAGATTTACGTTTTCTGTTTTCCAGGCAGAGCAGGACAACGGCCACCCCCTGCCTGCGTTTGCTAACCTCCAGATCGAGGTTCTGGATGAGAACAACCAGGCACCATACTTTCAAGACACAACATACCAGGGCTTCATCATCGAGTCAGCGCCAGTGGGCACCACATTGTTCGCTGACGTCAGCCTCACCACCCCCCTGGGCATCAAGGTTCTGGACAACGACATTGAGGAGGTAAGACCCCATAGCTGACCAGTCTCTTTGTTCATTCATTCACTCGTTTGTTTATTCATTAATGTATTCATTATTTCAGTCATTCATTCACCGACCTAATTCCGCCCAAGGGTTTTTTTCAACTGACTCCTCCGTCGCGATGTGCTCTAGACAGCCCGCTAGCTGTCTAGAGCACATCGGACTCTTAGCTTAAGAGGCCCATCGGACAAATTCTTTGGCCACTACACCTATTTTGCCAATTGCTCTGGTTTACCACACGGAGCCCTGCTGATCCGTCTGCCGACGTCACAGCACGTTGGGGCCACAACAGACTTCCTTCCATCACGACGTCCCTCAAAGGCCCACCAGCTGCCTGAAGCCACTCACTGGACTCCTATGATCACTTGGCTACGCATGCCTCTCCCTAACGTCAATATGCCTTGTCCATTGCTGTTTTGGTTAGTAATTATTGCCTCATTTCACTGTAGAGCCTCTAGCCCTGCTCAATATGCCGTAGTTAACATTTTAGTTCCACCCCCCACACATGCGGTGACATCACCTGGTTTAAATTATATTTCTAGCGACAATATCTCTTTCATCGTTAATCTATGCACAGGTTTACCCCCACTGTATTCACATCCTACCATACCTTTGTCTGTACATTATGCCTTGAATCTTTTCTACCGTGCCCAGAAATCTGCTCCTTTTACTCTCTGTTCTGAACGTACCAAACGGCCAGTTCTTTTAGCCTTTAGCCGTACCCTTATCCTACTCCTCCTCTGTTCCTCTGGTGATGTGGAGGTTAATCCAGGCCCTGCAGTGCCTAGCTCCACTCCCATTCTCCAGGCGCTCTCATTTGTTGACTTCTGTAACCGTAAAAGCCTTGGTTTCATGCATGTTAACATCAGAAGCCTCCTCCCTAAGTTTGTTTTATTCACTGCCCTAGCACACTCTGCCAACCCGGATGTCCTAGCCGTGTCTGAATCCTGGCTTAGGAAGACCACCAAAAACCCTGAATTTCCATCCCTAACTATAACATTTTCCGACAAGATAGAACTGCCAAATAGGGCAGAGTTGCAATCTACTTCAGGGATAGCCTGCAGAGTTCTGTCATTCTATCCAGGTGTGTAGCCAAACAATTTGAGCTTCTATTTTAAAAATCCACCTCTCCAGGAACAAGTCTCTTTCCATTGCAGCTTGCTATAGACTACCTTCTGTGCCTATCTGTGCCCTGGACACCATATGCGAACTGATTGGCCCCCCATCTATCATCAGAGCTCGTGCTGTTAGGTGACCTAAACTGGGACCTGCTTAACACCCCGGCCATCCTACAATCTAAGCTTGATGCTCTCAATCTCACACAAATTATCAATGAACCCACCAGGTACAACCCCAAATCTGTAAACACAGGCACCCTCATAGATATCATCCTAACCATCCTGCCCTCCAAATACACCTCTGCTGTCTTCAACCAGGATCTCAGTGATCACTGCCTCATTGCCTGCATCCGTAATGGGACTGCGGTCAAGCGACCACCCCTCGTCACTGTCAAACACTCCCTAAAACACGTAGGGGATGCCTGGTTATTCTTTAAAAGGGCTTTCCTCACCATCTAGAACCAGGAACAGATATAGCCCTTGGTTCACTCCAGAACTGACTGCCCTTGACCATCACAAAAACATCCTGTGGCGTACTGCATTAGCATCGAATAGCCCCCACGAAGTTAGGAACCAATATACATAGGCAGTTAGGAAAGGCTAGCTTTTTTAAACAGGAATTTGCATCCTGTGCACTAACACTAACTTTATGTCACATACACATGCTTAGCAGATGTTAATGTGAGTGTAGCGAAATGCTTGCGCATCTTGTTCCGAACATGCAATAATATCTAACAATTTCACAACAACTACCTTATACACACAAATGTAAACAAATGAATAAGAATATGTACATAAAAATATATGGATGAGCGATGGCCAAACGGCATAGGCAAGATGCAGTAGATTGTATAGAGTACAGTATATACAGTGGGGCAAAAAAGCATTTAGTCAGCCACCAATTGTGCAAGTTCTCCCACTTAAAAAGATGAGAGAGGCCTGTAATTTTCATCATAGGTACACTTCAACTATGACAGACAAAATGAGAAAAAAAATCCAGAAAATCACATTGTAAGATTTTTGTATGGCTGGCCACCTGGCTACCGCTACCACGGTCAACAGCCCTGCACCCCTCACTGTAACTTGCCCAGGCCTCCCCCATTTCTCCTTTACACAAATCCAGATAGCTGATTTTCTGAAAGAGCTGCAATATCTGTACCCCTACAAATCAGCAGGGCTAGACAATCTGGACCCTCTCTTCCTCTGAAGTTGTTGCAAACCCTATTAGTAGCTTGTTAACCTCTCTTTCGTATCGTCTGAGATCCCCAAAGATTGGAAAGCTGCCGTGGTCATCCCCCTCTTCAAAGGGGGAGACACTCTAGACTCAGACTCTGCTACAGACCTATATCTATCCTACCCTGCCTTTCTAATGTCTTCGAAAGCCAAGTTAACAAACAGATCACCGACCATTTCGAATCCCACCGTACCTTCTCCGCTATGCAATCTGGTTTCCGAGCTGGTCATGGGTGCACCTCAGCCACGCTCCAGGTCCTAAATTACATCATAACCGCCATCGATAAGAGACAATACTGTGCAGCTGTATTCATCGACCTGGCCAAGGCTTTCGACTCTGTCAGTCACCATATTCTTATCGGCAGACTCAACAGCCTTGGTTTCTCAAATGACTGCCTCGCCTGGTTCACCAACTACTTCTCAGATAGAGTTCAGTGTGTCAAATCAGAGGGCCTGTTGTCCGGACCTCTGGCAGTCTCTGTGGTGGTGCCACAGGGTTCAATCCTCACGCCGACACTTTTCTCTGTATACATCAATGATGTCGCTCTTGCTGCTGGTGATTCTCTGATCCACCTCTACGCAGACGACACCGTTCTGTTTACTTCTGGCCCTTCTTTGGACACTGGAGTTACCAACCTCCAGACAAGCTTCAATGCCATACAACTCTCCTTCCGTGGCCTCCAACTGCTCTTAAATGCAAGCAAAACTAAATGCATGCTCTTCAACCGATCGCTGCCCACACCTACCCACCCATCCAGCATCACTACTCTGGAGGGTTCTAACTTAGAATGTGTGGACAACTACAAATACCTAGGTGTCTGGTTAGACTGTAAACTCTCCTTTCAGACTCACATTAAGCATCTCCAATCCACAATTAAATCTAAAATCGGCTTCCTATTTCGCAACAAAGCTTCCTTCGCTCATGCTGCCAAACATACCCTAGTAAAACTGACTATCCTACCGATCCTTGACTTTAACAATGCAATTTACAAAATAGCCTCCAACACTCTACTCAGCAAATTGTATGCAGTCTGTCATAGTGCCATCCGTTTTGTCACCAAAGCCCCATATACTACCCACCACTGCGACCTGTATGCTCTCGTTGGCTGGCCCTCGCTTCATATCCGTCGCCAAACCCACTGGCTCCAGGTCATCTATACATCGTTGGTAAAGCCCCGCCTTATCTCAGCTCACTGGTCACCATAGCAGCACCCACCCGCAGCATGCGCTCCAGCAGGTATATTTCACTGGTCACCCCCAAAGCCAATTCCTCCTTCGGCCGCCTTTCCTTCCAGTTCTCTGCTGCCAGTGACTGGAACAAACTGCAAAAATCACTGAAGCTGGAGACTCATATCTCCCTCACAAGCTTTAAGCACCATCTGTCAGAGCAGCTCACAGATCACTGCACCTGTACATAGCCCATCTGTAAATAGCCCATCCAACTATCTATATTTATTGCCTCACCCTCCTTATCCTGCCTCATTTGCACACACTGTATATAGACTTTCTCTATTGTGTTATTGACTGTATGTTTGTTTATTCCATGTGTAACTCTGTGTTGTTTGTGTCGTACTGCTTTGCTTTATCTTGGCCAGGTCGCAGTTGTAAATGAGAACTTGTTCTCAACTAGCCTACCTGGTTAAATATAGGTGAAATAAAAATTAAAACATCGCACTCACTCTCTCTATGGAATAGTGCTGTAGATCTTGATAAGAGATCAGAGAGGTTACGAGCTAACCTTGTTACAGTACATAGAATCAAGTGACTGTCTAGGTAGAGTTCCAGGATCCATTTATGTCAGTTGCAAATAAGATATTTGGCTTTCAAGATGATACTATAGGAATTAATCAGCAAAAAACACACGACTTTCATTTTAACGTGATTGGTAACACCATCTCCAAGTTCTCATTGGTTGAGCAGGTTGTCCCAATCACACTTTTTGGTTTGTTCTTAATTCAGCTCCTCCCTGGTGATGAACCTGTAGCTATTAGCCAATGCATTAGTGATTAGGGATTACTAGTGTGAAGTTCTCTTTCTCGCTTTTTCTGCTGATTAGCCTCTTTTTTTCAAACCCTCCAATTCTTCTATTTACATGATTTCCGCTTCACACCTCGTTTTATAGATTTTTGTTTCAATTTGTAGCTAGCTTGGTTAGACTTTGAAGTGCAATTATCTGTTTTTCTCTGACCCGAGGAACTTGTTTCCCACAGTACATGGATGTCTGTATTACAGTGATAAGGCATATAGTTGTGTATAGTTGTTACTAGTGCCATATGTGCTGTATATACGTATACACTCTGGGTTTAGCCTGGTCTAGTGGAGTTGTTTCTCACATGCCGATCTGGAGCAGGCTAAAGTCCATGTGAGTTGGATTATTTTGGGAAACCTCATGCTGATGGAAGCTGTGTCATCTCCTGCTGTGCGGGGGCATTGGGAGAGGGGACCTTTACTTTCACCCAGACATTTGTTAAGTGTCTGTGGTGATTATTATTCAAATTACTTTTATTTGCCGCAGCTCAATTTATTTATGTCTCCCTCCGCCCAGAGGGGCAGCGGTGTAAGTTCAATATCCTCTAAAGCAGCATCAACAATATCCACAGTGCTGAGGGGTGCATATTAGTAATGAAGGCTGTCGCCTGTCTGGAATGGGCCTGTATTAAAAGGACTGGCTTGCTTATCAAATGGCAAACGATTCACTTTAGTGCCCTACTTTCAACCAGGGTCCATAGAGATTCCTATAGGGATCTGTTCAAAAATAGTGCACTATATAGTGAATAGGGTGCCATTTCGGATGCGGACACTATTATTGCAGGGGTAGGCAGTGGATGAGGTTGGACTTTTCATTATTGGTCTGTATTCATACACAAATGTATCCAGGTGTTGCTGTGTGTGCAGAACACAAGGACTACAAAGCCTTGCAGGACTTCAGATGAATTAGGGAAAGGTATGGGGTTTAACATTCGAAAGCCCGTTTAGTTTGGCACAACAGACCCCGCAACACAGCCATACAGATACCGTGGAGAGAAAGTGCATTGATAACAACAAATCCTTAGTATACTTTGTCATGCAAATATGATACGGATACCAACATCAGTGCCATGGTAATATCATACAAAGAGCTGTGTAATTGTTTTTCATTGTCATTCAACACCACGGTGGATTTCATGGAAACAAAATGGTTTGATAGGCAAAGAAATAAAAAACTGAGATGACTTCATAGTTCAACTGTTATGAGTGTTTATCCTCACATATATTTCCTTTGTCTCCGAAACGTGTATTTGAAACTGACTGACTAGGTTTCATCACCTTGCTTTCATCAATGGGACTCCAGTCCGTCAGTTGTTGTTTGTGGACTTGTTGTTGCCAATAAAAAAAATTCTGTGATTTATTTTCCTTCCCTTGAAGATGAAAGATCCCATGGTGCAGATATCCTTGGACAACTACAACACAATCTTCATGTTGACACCTTCGGGGATTACTCGCTACCTGACGCTGCTGAAGCCCGTGGACCGTGAAGAGCAGGACAGCTACACGTTCACGGTAAGGCTAGCTCTAGCTGAACACTACTCTCTCTCTCTCTCTCTTCTTCTCCCCCCACAATTAAGTTAGCACCTGTCAAACGAAATAGTACATCATAAACTGGAATTCAGTCACTTGTCCTTTAATGCCCATATACAGTATGTCTTGTAGCAAGCTCATGAACACTGCTAGAATGGCAATAGGTATGTCAGTACAGTACTATTACATATACACTATTGAATCAGCAAAATACTTGTTTTCTTGCTCCTTGAAATTCATAGCTGGGATTTTTATACCCATAGTAACTAGTTTGCCAATGCTTCTGAAATGTCTGGCCAATTTGTTCTTTTTTTGAAAAAAATGTACGAGATAGTCCTATCCTTTGTAAAAATGTCTTCCACATCGTATCCTCAGCCAACAGCATGCAGGGTTATTTTAGTTTTTATCTGGTAATGATGGAGTGCATCACAATCTTTCCCCAAACTTTATGACCATTGGGATAGAACAATGGTGTTCGTCTTCATGTAATAATCCTCTATTGCTGCTCACACAAGTCTCCCGCTTCCCTCTGCCCAGACAACCAGTTGGCACAGGGCCTGTATTTGATGTAGTGTGTGTGTGTGTGTCTGAGTGTTTTTGTGTAGGCTAACATACTCCAATATGTAAGTAAAAAGTGAAAGCAATCACTGTAAAAGCACTCATTGAAAAATGTTACTGTGCTAAAAGA
Source organism: Oncorhynchus kisutch (assembly GCF_002021735.2). NCBI lineage: Eukaryota > Metazoa > Chordata > Actinopteri > Salmoniformes > Salmonidae > Oncorhynchus > Oncorhynchus kisutch. Next base: position 14,647,613 of record NC_034198.2, on the reverse strand, counting down.
TAAAATGGAATGATTAATATAATGTGATGCGGTAGCCTCTCATTAAGTATTTGTGCAATCCCCTGAGCCAGCGCCTACAAAGTTTCAATAATGAAACCAATACTCACCAATAACTGAGCTTTCATGCAAGAGTAAAACCCTCTGCGGCTGGCTAGTGCACTGTTACCAGCTGGAAGTCCATGATAAAGCACCGAACAGCAGAGTTCAGCACAGAGCTGTTAAGTACAGCATAGCACAGCTCAGAACAGCATAGTTCAGCACAGAACAGCTCAGTATAGTTCGCTGCATGACACGGAACAGCACAGCGCAGCGGAGTTCAGCACAAAACAGTTAAGCCGTAGCACAGCTCAGAACAGAATAGTTCAGCTCAGCAGAGAACAGCACAGCAACACACAGGTCAGCACAGCACAGCACACTGCTAACCTCAGTACTATTCCTCAGTATGTTTGATGATGTATTCTTCCTTCAGCTCAAACTGGCACCGGGTTATTCGCTGTTCCCTCTGGATCAGATAGACCTGTTTATTTGAGGAAGTGTCACCTAACAGCTGTATCATTCAGCCTGAGAGCCGTAGTCTTGTCAGGCTTTGAAATTGCCAAGTGCCATGTCATCAGAAACCATAATTGGAATTTGTCCTAAGAACTTTGGAGGTTTTGGAGTTCCATTTTTCCTGCTCACCTTTACCACTCTGTTTGAAGAATTGAGAGACGTTCTTTTTTTTTAGCAATCTGATCAAATCCAAATGAAATCAAATCCATTATTATTTGTCACATCCGCAGAATACAACAGGTGTCGACTTTACTGCAAGCCCTTAACCAACAATGCAGTTAAGAAAATTGAGTTTAGAATATATATTTTATTATAAAAATGTTTTAAGTAACACAATAAAATAACAACAAGGAGGCTATATACAGGGGGTACAGTACCAAGTCAATGTGCGGGGGTACAGGTTAGTCAAAATCATTTGCACATGGGTAAAGTGACTGCATTGATAATAAACAGTGAGTAGTAGCAGTGTAAAAACAAATGTCAATGCAAATACTCCGGGTGGCCATTTGATTAATTGTTGACCAGTTTAATGGCTTGAGGGTAGAAGATGTTAAGGAGCTTTGTAGACCTAGACTTGGCGCTCTGGTATCGCTTGCCACTTTGACAATTGACTATGACAATTTTTTGGGCCTTCCTCTGACACCGCCTAGTATATAGGTCCTGGATGGCGGAAGCTTGGCCCCAGCGATATACTGGGCTGTACTGTCAGATGCTGAGCAGTTGCAATACCAGGCGGTGATGCTCTCGATGGTGCAGCTGTATAACTTTTTGAGGATCTTGGGACCCATGCCAAATCTTTTCAGTCTCTTGAGGGGGAAAAGGCGTTGTCGTGCCCTCTTCACAACTTTCTTGGTGTGTCTGGACCATGATAGTTTGTTGGTGATGTGGACACCAAGGAACTTGAAACTCTCAACCCGCTCCACTACGTGTTCGGCCTTCCTTTTCCTGTAGTCCACGATCCTCCCCTTTGTCTTGCTCACGTTGAGGGAGATATTGTTTTTCTGGTACCACACTGCCAGTTCTCTGACCTCCTCCCAAATTGCTGTCTCATCGTTGTCAGTGATCACTGTGTTGTCAGCAATCTTAATGATGGTGTTGGAGTCGTGCTTGGCCACACAGTCGTGGGAGAACAGGGAGTAGAGGAGGGGACTAAGCACACACCCCTGAGGGGCCCTGTGTGAGGATCAGCGTGGCAGATGTGCTGTTGCCTACCCTTACCACCTGCGGGTGGCCTGTCAGGAGGTCCAAGATACAGTTGGAGAGGGAGGTGGTTAGGCCAAGGGTCCTTGGCTTAGTAATGAGCTTTGTGGGCACTATCGTGTTGCATGCTGAACTGTAGTCAATGAACAGCATTCTCACATAGGTGTTCCTTTTGTCCAGGTGGGAAAGGGCAGTGTGAAGTGCGATTGAGATTGCATCATCTGTGGATCTGTTAAGACGGTATGCGAATTGGAGTGTGTCTAGGGTTTCCGTGATGATTTGGTTGATATGAGCCATGACCAGCCTTTCAAAGCACTTCATTGCTACTGACATGAGTGCCAGGGGGCGGTAGTAATTTAGGCAGGTTACCTTCGCTTTCTTGGGCACAGGTACTATGGTGGTCTGCTTGAATAATGTAGGTATTACAGACTCGGTCAGGGAGAGGTTGAACATGTCAGTGAAGACACTTGCCAGTTGGTCCGGCACATGCTCTGGGTACACATCCTGGCAATCTGTCTGGCCCTGCAGCCTTGTGAATGTTGACCTGTTTAAAAGTCTTGCTCACATCACCTACTGAGAGCGTGATCGCACAGTTGCCCGGAACACCTGGTGCTCTCATGCATGCTTCAGTGTTGCTTGCCTCGAAGCAAGTAGAAAAGGCATTTAGCTCGTCGGCTATGCTCGCATCACTGGGCAGCTCGCGGCTGGGTTTCCCTTTGTAGTCTAATATTTTTCAAACCCTTCCACATCCGACCGGCGTTGGATGTGGCAGGGTGTAGTATGATTCAATCTTAATCCTGTATTGACGCTTTGCCTGCTTGATGGTTCGTCTGAAGGCATTGCGGGGGCATAGCAGGATATTTTATAAGCCTCCAGGTTTGTGTCCCGCTCCTTGAAAGCAGCAGCTCTAGCCTTTAGCTCGGTTATGATGTTGCCTGTAATCCATGGCTTCTGGTTGGAATATGTACGTATGGTCACTTTTGGAACAATGTAGTTGATGCACTTATTGATGAAGCCATTGACTGAGGTGCTATACTCCTCAATGCCATTGGATGAATCCCGGAACATATTCTAGTCTGTGCTAGCAAAACAGTCCTGTAGCGTAGTATCCTCGTCGTCTGACCACTTCCGTATTGAGCGAGTCACTGGTACTTCCCGCTATAGTTTTTGCAAGCAAGCAGGAATCAGGAGGATAGAATTATGGTCAGATTTTCCAAATGGAGGGTGAGGGGAAGGTTTATACGTGTCTCTGTGTGTGGAGTAAAGGTGGTCTAGAGATTTTTTTCCCTCTGGTTGCACATGTGACATGCTAGTAGAAATGAGGTCAAACGGATTTAAGTTTGCCTGCGTTAAAGTCCCCGGCCACTAGGAGCTGCTTCTGGATGAGCATTTTCTTGTTTGCTTATGGCCTTATACAGCTCATTGAGTGCGGTCTTGCTGCCAGCATTGGTTTGTGTTGGTAAATAGACGGCTACATAAAATATAGATGAAAACTCTCTTGGTAGATAGTGTAGTCTACAGCTTATCAAGAAGTACTCTACCTCAAGCGAGCAATACCTCGAGACTACCTTAATATTAGACATCACTCACCAATTATTATTGACAAATAGACACATACCCCCACCCCTCGTCTTACCGGACGTAGCTGTTTTGTCCTGCCGATGCACAGAAAAGCCAGCCAACTGTATATTATCTGTGTCGTCGTTCAGCCACGACTCGGTGAAACATAAGATAATACAGTTTTTAATGTCCCGTTGGTAGGATAGTCTCGAACGGAGCTCATCCTGTTTATTCACCAGTGATTGCACGTTGGCCAATAGAACGGATGGTAGAGCCAGGTTACCCTGAATTCTCACAAGGCACCCTGATCTCCGCCCCCTGTATTTCCTTATTTTCTTTATGCAAATGACAGGGATTTGTCTGGGAGCAACATTATATAATCTTTGCCCAGTTCGAGGTGAGTAATCTCGGTTCTGATATCCAGAAGCTCTTTTCGGTCATAAGAGACGGTAGCATCAACATTATGTACTAAATAAGTTACAAACAAATGTGAAAAAACACACAAAATAGCACATTTGTTTTGGAGCCTGTAAAATAGCAGCCATCCCCTCTGGCGGCCATTCTTATTGATAAGGCAATGTCTTATAGGTTGACTGTGCCTGTCTGACTGTATGTTAATACAGCAGGATCAACTCTGTTTTCGTCAAAAACCATCAGAATATGAAATAATGGTGCAAAGAAGATCCAGAAGACTTCTCTGAATGCAAATATTGGTGTGCTGCTCCCTTCAGCCCTAATTCTGTGGGACGTGGTTTTAGCATTCTGTTAGCATTTCGATCACTTGGAGTTGGCCTTGTCCTGGCAGTCACCGAATGATTAAAACACTGAGAACAAGCACGCTTGTCTGGGAGTTACTATGCTGAGTTAAATTATGGATTCGTCTCACATACGAATGCTTCCCAGTCAGTCAGCGCCTCAATGTGTTTCCCCTCTCCATCATTACCATGAAGATATCCATGTGGATGTGTCTCGATGGGTTTTAATTCCGATACATATTCAGTCAGCGTATGTTTACTTGATTTCATTCAAATGACAAATGGCACTGAATCTGTTATGCTACCCACCCTGAAAGACACCCTTCCTGCCAGTCAGAATACAACCACAGCTACAACAACCACTACCCACCTAATGATGGCTTAGTGCTTAAAATAATCATTTTGCCTCTGTCTTGCCTAGAGGATTTGTACTGTTATGTTGTTGGGAGCTGGTAGAGGTTTTTATAGTGCTAACTTGTCTCAGACTAAAACGGAGACAAGAGCCTCATAATGTCAAGGGTAGAGCATTGCACCGGAAACTCAGAGGAGAAAACAACACTTTGACGTTTTCTCTCCCCACCACCACATCCTGCCTGGAACAGTGGAGGAGCCCGCAGCGCTATCCTGTCAAGACTTTGAAGTGTGGTGTTGCTAAGCACTATAGACATTAAGAAATACTTAAGGGATGTCTCTGGATTCCGGTTTTCGCTAGCACTTACCACTGTGTTTACCTGTGGGCTTTTTTTAGCTGCTTCCGCCATTGTTTTGTGGGCAAGATCACAATGGTGGCAAAATAAGTAGCTTTAATTCGAAAAGTTAATGGGGGAGAGCTTTGAACATCCCAGTGGGACAAATGGTGTTTTATCTCCGGCTCAACTGAGGATCGTTGTGCTTTTCTCGCTGTTTGATGCTTGTTAGCATGTTCTTTTTTTCTTTCTTTTTTAACCAATCTTAGTCTTGTTTTATCCATGTGATCGGTTGTGTTCTATGTGGAAGTTCACAGTCAGATACTGCTTCACGCACACACACACATTAGTGAAGCTTAAGAGTATTAATTAGCAAAGGCACATTAAAGGGTCTGTTCACTTTATCTAATGAAAAAACAACATTGGTATGCCAATCATGATTAGAGTTGTAAGAGCAGTGTAGTCTTCATTACTGTAAGTCGTTTTTAAGCCAATAGGCCCTGTTTAGTCAGTGTGATGAATTAATATCTCTGTGTAAATGGATTTTTAGTAAGGTTATTGCTCTCAATCTTCAAATTTTCTTTTTACCATTGGTCACCATCCTTGTCTTCCTTTTCTGTCCTGTGACTGTGACTCTCCTGGTCTAACCCGTTGTTCGTGACATGACAGAACATGTCATGGGTTATATAGTGTCTCTACTGTATACATACAGTATATCATGCATTAGCATTGTTTGACTGTTTCCTAGATATTCTCAACAGGCTGTTCAAAAGTTCATTCCTCAATGGTTTCTCTGAAGGTGTTTGATAATTTCTCTCTCGCTCCCCGTCTCCCCTTCTCTCTCATTCTTTCCTTCCTTTTCTATCTATCTCTGTCTGTCTCTCTCTCCCTCCTGCCCCCCCCCCCACCCCTCTCTCTCTTCTCTATAGATGATGGCTTCAGACGGAGTTCAGGAGAGCCCTACAGTGACCGTTCATATCACAGTGATTGATGCCAACGACAACACACCAACCTTCCTCAACTCCTCCTACAGTGTTAATGTTTACACAGACATTCAGCCAGGGGAAACAGTATTACAGGTAATCAATACGCTATACTCACTCGCTGTTTTCCCAAACAAACCACCCACTTAGAGTAATAGCGTTAGTAAACCTAATTTATTAATGAATTATAGCTGGAATAATTGTGGCAGCAGACTGTTTGGCTTAGCTCTCAGCAGGCTGCTGCCATAGGCTGTTCCCCTCTGTGCCCAGGGAAGATTGTGGGTAATTTGTTATAACCCCTGTTTTGCAGTCTGAGCATGAGCCCAGTTCAGTCGCAGGGAACAAAAGACTGACAGAAAAGGTCAAGTCCAGGCAGTTAAATCTCTGTTTCCGATCAGAATACTTCCTCTCATAGCAAGCCAGGTTAGGCTGGTTAGGCTTCAGAAACATGCGTTAATAAGGACAGTTATGAGTTAACTCTTTGTCTGCTGAATGACTTAATGAGTCAGAGACATCTTTGAGGTACAGTACGTAAAGTCTTAGAATGGCATATGGGGAAAATTACACTAAAGATGTTGCAGTCATGCTTTTGTTTAGTCACATACTGTAGCTTTCTGTTTGTTTTAAACACATTCATGTTTTGAGGTTTCTATTCAAGTGTGGCCACTTCTTTACACATCACAGTGTGTTGAATATGAAGTCCTATATGTTGTACAGAGATGATGCTACTGTTAAAAGGTATTTCTGCGTTTGATTTTGATAGTAGTCTCTACCTTATTTCAAATTTGCTGACCATATATGCTATTGATTTGTAATACACCCCGAACACGAGACGTTTAATTACGCATTAGATATGTTTAAGAATAATATCAGCGCTGAATTTGCATGTTCCTTGAAATGTGGGGGGAAAATTGGTATAGATTGCCTTCCCCTAGTGATGTCCCTGGGCCTAGGATGACTGCGGACACTGTCGATGGAGACTTACGGGGAAATGATGTGCCTCCTCTCCTGTATCCCTTTCAGCTGACGGCCCTGGATGCTGACGAGGGCCCCAACGGGCTGGTGACCTACAAGATCCTGGCGGGGAATCAAGGCCACTTCGCCATCAATAACCGCTCGGGAGTGATCACTGTGATGCCTGGCATCTCCCTGGCCGTGGGACGCTCCTATTCCCTGACCGTGAAGGCCATGGATAACGGCCCAGAGTCCCAGAGGAGGTGAGGCTATTAGGGAGCCCTGGGGGGGCCCGAGGGATGGGAGGCTGGAGGGGAGGATGGGGAGGGCTGGGTGTTGGGGAGACTGAGCAGGGCCGTGGAGAGTTAGAGTGGTGGTGGTGGCTGGAAACTGGTGGGGACTGTAAAGGCTGAGAGCCACAGAGGACCAGGTACTTTCCATTCCGTTTGCAGCAGCCACAGCCTCCCTCCCTTGCTGCCGTTCACCCTCTTTCCCTCTGTCACCCCCCCCCTCTCCTTTTTTTATGTATCTCTCTCTCTCTGCCCCTCTCTCTTGCTCTCTTAAATCGATAGTGTTCTGCAGGATAACACATTCTGCTGTGGAAATATCCCTGTAACAATGTGCTGATAGATATTACTCTCAGGACTGACCCATCTGGTACCCAAAGCGGAAATGAGAGGCTTTTCACAATAATTGGCAATGCCCACCCTCCCAACTCAATTCAATCTGTGTCGCCTTTGTGCCCTCTGTAATGCTTGGTGGCCACAGAATCAATATAGCTCAATAGACTAACATAGAAAGAGATTTTTTTGCAGGAAATGTAGTGAATTGGGAACTAACTAGTGCCTGAGTTCAATAGGAAAAACATTAAGGCACCCACTGGGGGGTTTCTGTGGCCTCAGTTCACTGGGGGGGTTTCTGTGGCCTCAGTTCACTGGTGGGTTTCTGTGGCCTCAGTCCACTGGGGGGTTTCTGTGGCCTCAGTCCACTGGGGGGTTTCTGTGGCCTCAGTCCACTGGGGGGGGTTCTGTGGCCCCAGTCCACTGGGGGAGTTCGGTGGTCTCAGTTCACTGGGGGGGTTCTGTGGCAGCAGTTTTTGGAATTTCGTCTTCCCCGAAACAAGGCCAGGTAAAAGTTTCATCGCACCTTGGAAGCCTTTCTTTTGAGAAGTAAAGGACAGAGACGCAAAATAAAACTGTGATGATGATTATTAGGGGTGTGAATACGTAAAAAGTCTGGAGTGCCATCTTGTCGAGCAGGGAAATAAATGCTGATAATAGCAAGCAGGTGTGTAATTATTTGCATTGGCCAGATGGAGCTTCAACCATGGACGGTTGAAAACCCAGAGAAAAAAACCCCAAACATTTCACTGCTCAGTTTCAAAGTTTTACGAGAGGGAGAGTTGGCCCTGACTTACAGGGCACTGTTTGTAGCATGTCTAGGATCAGAACATGCTGCCGATCCATTAAAACCATTTGATTCCTGTTTAGCAGGTTTTGATTCATGCCCCATTGGGAAAAAGTCTTCAAATAACAGGTCTCAAGAAGTCCCCCATATTGTCTTTTTTGAAATTGACTTGTAAAAGTGGCTGTAATCATTCAATGATGTTTATGTATAGATCCGACTCGGACACTTGGGGCTTAATGTTCTGTACACAAATGTCATTTCACTTTTGTTTGGTGATGAACCAGGTGAGAACAGCATCCTGCGGCGTGGTAAAACAAAGTAACAGTACACACTCTGCTGTTCGTTTCGCGCGTACAATGATGTCTGAGTGAAGAAACAGTGTTGGTTGTTTGAAATAACGTTTTTGTAATGTCGCAAATGGACGTTGTTCTTTCAGCCAACTCTGAATTTCAGCCTACGTACAGTACCCAGCAGCTGTTTGATCTACAGTCATATGGATCTTCTTGCAAAACACACCCTAACAAACACCCACAGCCAATAACATTGCATCTGTGTGTACCCTACATCCCACACAACAATTGTCGTACTGTAAACAAAACCCTCCCACAGTCTCGGTCTTTCAGAATCGAAGCTCTTGGAGGACAGTTAAAGTTGATAAAAGTGCTTCTTGATTGTAAAAATGTATACCAACGAATTTAACCCGCGTACATCTGGGTTTTTTCCACCAGAATTAATTTAACACCCATCTCCCATCCTTATCTCCCCTCCCAGGAGCTCCATCACCACTGTGTACATTGAGGTGCTCCCACCCAATAACCAGAGCCCCCCACGCTTTCCCCGCCTCCTCTACAGCCTGGAGGTCAGCGAGGCCATGAGGACCGGCGCCACTCTCCTCCACCTGCAGGTGAGCCTGGGGACGAGGCTTCTTCACAATACCACACTGTTCTTTAGTTCAGACCTAGCGTGATGAACTCTGAACTCTTATCTAGAGGGTGACATCGGTGGGATCCCCTTCGGAACATTTCGTGTATACAGCTGATGAGCTCTTAACAATGGCTTCTTTTTTAGTCTGTACCAGAAGGGACTGAGACCAATGTTACTGTCTATTCTGTTTGAGAAGAAATGGTTCGAGTTGTTTATGTAGACCACTCAGACGGTAGACGTCGCTACTGTGTTGTTGTCCGCTAATACTACCAAACTATTGTTTGTAATGCATCAAGTAGAAATGGACCCGGATACTGCTGAGTAAAGTCATTTAGAATTCTTCATTGTCTGTTGTGAAATTGGGTTTTATTTGACATGAACGAGGCTCTCTGTCTCTGTGTCTCTACAGGCGAAGGACCGTGAAAGAGATCCTATTACCTATAGCATCCAGAGCGGAGATTCCCACCACCTCTTCGAGCTCTCCCGAACGTGCGTAAGCTTATTTTAGTCATCAACAACACCTACCTGTATTATCGTGGAGGATTTATTCATGAAACTTTGCCGACGGTAGTGTTACCCTGTTACAGAGGAGTCGATTTAGGGGAAAGGGTTTTGGATTGTGTTTTGCCATGATGTGTGATCTGTAGTAAACTGAATTGCTCTCTCAGAAGCTCTCCGCGAGACACGAGGGGCTGAAAATGTAGATACAATTCTCCCTAGCATCTCAAATACATAATTAATCACTGATAAATGAATAAAAACCAAAACAATTCTCTCCCAGTTTGAAAAACAGACCAAATATCAGATTATACAGTAGTCGTCCCAAGGTTACTCTGAGCTTCACTTTTGGTATTGGCGGGAAAAGTATTGGTGCCTTGGCTTGGAGTAAATATTTCCTCTTACAATTTCATAGATTTAATCCAAGCCTGCAATAAGATTTGCTTTTTAGGGAGCACTGTTCTATGTTTAGCGGCGAAGGAAGCCTTCTCCCCCTGGGGCTTTGGAGTAGAGCTATTACTCGTACAATTAGACCCAGAGCTGAATGGCCCTGATTTATTTATAAAAAATGGTACCCTGCCCTCCCTAGTGGCACAGCGGTCTAAGGCACTGCATCGCAGTGCTTGTGGTGTCACTACAGACCTGGGTTTGATCCCAGGCTGTGTCACAACCGGCCGTGACCGGGAGTCCCATAGGGTGACACACGATTGGCCCTGCGCCATCCAGGTTAGGGGAGGGGTTGGCCAGGGGGGCTTTACTTGGTTCATTGCGCTCTAGCGACTCCTTGTGGTGGGCCGGACGCCTGCAGGCTGACTTCAGTCGTCAGTTGAATGGTGTTTCCTCCGACACATTGGTGCAGCTGGCTTCCAGGTTAAGTGTTAAGAAGTGCGGTTTGGCAGGTCATGTTTCGGAGGAAGCATAACTCGACCTTCACCTCTCCCGAGCTCGTTGGGGAGCGATGAGACAAGACCGTAATTGAACATTTTGTATTATTTGAACCTTTATTTAACTAGGCAAGTCAGTTAAGAACAAATTGTTATTTACAATGACGGACTAGGAACAGTGGGTTAACCTCCTTGTTCAGGGGCAGAACGACAGATTATTACCTTGTCAGCTCAGGGATTTGATCCAACAACCTTTAGGTTACTGGCGCAACGCTCAAACCACTAGGCTATATCACAAAATTGGGGAGAAAAAGGGGGTAAAATACAAAAAGGTATAATAATATGGGGACCCGGACCCGAGAACAATCAGACCCAAGCAGCTATTTTTGTTAACAAATATTTCTTTATATCTTTGCTAGGCCTTCTACAAATCAATAAATATGCTCTAGGCCGTCGTTGGGTCCATTCAGATCCACTCGGGTCTATCAGCTCTAGTTACATAGACCCGATAACCGATAGCAATCAAACAGGACTCGACCCGCACCTGATGGGCAAGTTTGAATTTTGGACCCGAACCCACTCGGTCTTGGGTCGGGTCTCAGGTAGACCTCTAAGAGCTATCCCTCTGCTCTCTCTCTATCTCTCTCACTCTGACCCCCCCCCACCCTCTCTCTCTCTCTCTCCATTTTTCTCTGCAATAACCAGCACATTGCCATGCAGTCATAACTGTGCTACCGGAGGCCACTTCAATCAAAGCTCCAAACTCAAATTGTCATTGTGCCTCTCCTGTTGCAGACTGTCAGGTTCAAGAAATTGCATACACCACAACTCCAAAATGTTAATAAGCCCTGCGCCTGTCTCCGTCTCCTCAATGAAGAGGCAAATGAAAACAGTAGGGGACAAGCTCCCCAGTCCTAGAGGGGATGAGCTAACGTTTATCCCATTATATAGCCCCTATTTACGGATACATCCCGATAGATTCACGTACCTATCACAACACATTGTATCCCCATTGTCATACCACGGAGCCAGTTCTTGCATATTTATCTGTTTCTTTCGAAAGAAAGCTCTTTTTATCCAACTGGTACAGCTAATGAGTTGATTGTTTACAAGACAGTTTTACAAGTTACCCATTTGATTGCTTTGTATTAGACTTAAAACGTCAGCGTGTCAAGACTTTTAAGTCCGCTGTAGAGGTGATTGTGATCAGAGACCTGCCTGCGTCTCATCGCCAGCTTAATGCCAGAAACGGGCAGGCCTTACAGATCACAATCTGTTGAATAACCTCTGCTCTGTGTTGCCTCTTAGTGGGCCTCAGATGATATCTTTAATACTCTCTTAGTTATTCAGCACTTCAAAACAACACCCTTGTGAATGCGGTTCTCTCACATGCTGGATCTGATCCAGTTTGCTTTTCCAGCTGCTAATAATCATGATATTTCATTCAGCTTGGCATTATCATCATCCTTGATATTTTCGAATGGGAGGATGATTGTGTGTGTGTGTGTGTGTGTGTGTGTGTGTGTGCGTGTAGAGACAATGCTCTCTATGAATAGCTTATAAATATACATGAGAGCCGTGGCGGCAGCATTTGAGGTGCCGCTTTGCGTTTGTCTAATTCATTTTAACAGGGGCATATCATTCCACTATGGTCCTCACGGAGCTCGTATCCCTCTTAGGATGTGTGCACCCGGTCTCTTAGAATCGTCTGATTATGAACCGTTAAAAATGCTGAGTTAAAAAGTACCTCTAATATCTGATTAATGCGTGTCTAAATGACTGCTGGTGAGTAGCCATCAGAAAACTACAAGTAGAGGGAAAATCGAGATGCGTGGTCGCAGACGCGTTTCCTTAGGTGGCTGTACATTGCCCTCTAGTTTGGGCTCATCTCTGAGAGCTGTAGCAGACAGACAGCTAACAGGTGTACACTCTTATATATCAAAAAGTGCTGTCGAGAACATTAAAGGGTTATTTGGCTGTCCCCGTAGGAGTACCCTTTGGAGAACCCTTTTTGGTTATAGGTAGAACACTTTGGATTCCGGGGTGGAACCCAAAAGGGCTCTACCTGGAAATAAAGTGGTTCTACCTGGAACCAAAAAGGGTTCTCTTATGGGGACAGCCGAATAACCCTTTTGGATCCTTTTTTTTTTCTACGAGTGTAGAGCTGACAGCAGATAATCATCCCATGTATTTAAACACTCAGGGATCGCTCTGTGAGAGGGCTGAAACCACTGCTGTATGCATGCCAAGAGTGCCCCACACCGAATGACCGTGCACTGTAAATTCTACAAAGTGTGTGTGTGTGTTAGGCTACAGTAGCTTGTCAAAGTGCCAACATATAACTCTCCTCTGTCGGCAGAACGAGAGAAGGAGCTTCCGTTTCATTCTAATGTGCTGGCGGGTCCACATGCCCCACAGTATGCGACGTGCATGTAATTGAATAGCCAGATTTACATAAACCCCCATTATAAACCACATACAAGCAACAAAAATAAACGGTGGTTTTGCATTAGAAGGAAAAAATAATCTGCTTACACTGACAAAGTTGTGATTTTGGGCCAATTGAAACCTGTCTCTATTGTGATTCAATCATTTGTTGAAATGTTCACATTCACAATGTCTGAATGCAGACTTTGATGCAAGAATTTCTGTCTACTTCACGTCTTCTTGTTTTTGTGTGGGTATTGTTTATCACTACGTGAGATCTGTTTGATTTAGGAACCCTGAAAGCTTCTGGCTCAGCGGGAAGCAGAGTCAGTGGGAAAGTTTCACGAAAGCTGCAAATGGACTGTATTGAATGATGTGAGTGTGTCGTGTTCTGGTGGTGGTTTAGTGAAAAAGAACCACCGTGTCTCTGTCTCTTCTCCCCAGGTCAGGGCTTTTGGTCCTGGGCAAACCGCTGGACAGGGAGACAGAGGATCACTACACTCTCGTTGTAACAGCCTCAGATGGCCATCCGGAAGGGGTAAGCCTGCGTCAATTGACCTTCTATCCATCTATTCGTTCATCTATTCTCCGTCATAAATGATTTCATTTATCCATTAATCTGTGTGCTGTCTCACCATCAATCAATTTATTGTGTTCATGAATCTATTCGATCCATTCAGTTAAGTGCATGGCAGGTTGTGTAGCTAGCCTTTTTTACTGTGTTGGAGGTCTGCAGTCCATTGTTTTGATAGGATCCTGGCCAAACTGGAGTAGCAGTGATTTATGTACTGTAAATGATAATAACAAGGAATAAGATGTTGCATAACAGTAACGGGGGTTGTTAGGTGAAAATCGGGGTTGATTTCAAATCAGTCTAATAATGCAATAGCGGTATTTGTCATCAATCATGGCCCCCTTTAATGGTTGTATCCAGTGTTGAGAAAATGTGAATCTCAAAAACCTTTGACGCATCCACCTACATCACTCTAATGACGGCTAAAGATATTGCCTTGTCGTTGCATATCCCGATGTCCAAAACATCTCTTTCGATATCACACTTAACGAGGAAGCCAGCAGACCAATTCATGTGGCATTATTCTCTTTGATGCCAGCGGCTGCATATTTAATGCAGGTGTGACACGTTACCGCGGCTGACCTTTATGGAAATGAATACAAACGTCTCTCTTCTGGCACACTCTGATACCTGAAGCACCTCCCCCTAGATTGAATCACTTAATTGGCCAATATTCTCAGAGCTGGTCTCTCTCACCTAGTGGACTAGTGGAGTAGTCCAGTGTGGTTGGTTGTCTCATGCAAGTAAAATGAGACAGCGGACAGTGAGTACCAGTAAAACCTCCCTCCTCTGCGCTCGCCAGCATTCTCCTCCCCTCTGTGCCCTCCACGTTTCCACTTATTCTATAAGACATTGAGCAAAGTTTAAACTGCAGCCTGAGCGGGTAGGGTAAAGGCAGAGACTGAGGCCTTTAAAATTCATTGACCTTTCCAAATCAGCTGGTCATTAGCCAAGCTAATAAACAGTCCTGTAGGGACTAGGGAAGGCTCTCTGGCTTAGGAGACACACACACACACACACACAACATACGTACACACACAGACGCACACACACACACACACACACACACACACACCACTGTCACTGACTCTCCAGAACTGTTTGACCTCCCTTCCTGGTGATGTTTCCTACTGGATGGGGCGTGTATTTCTCTAGTCACCTGCAGGTGTGCCAGAGGGGCCTGGAGGGCCCGGGGCTAGCCAATATTATCTGATGAGGACCACATGAGAGGGAGACCGACAGTATCTATTATAGAGTCATATCAGAGGTGTCAGATAACACTCTGTTACAGATGATAAATACTGGTTGTACTGTTTGGTCTTAAAGGGGCAATCATCAGTTCTTACATCCATCTTTGAACATCCATTTAATCATATGGATGTTCATTGATTCATTGATTCTTGAAGAATTTGACTTATAAATGCCTCGTGAGCTTAGTTCAACTGTCGTAACCCATCAAAACCTTTTTTCCTCCAATGTTTTTAAACAAAGTAAAGCTGTCATTTTGATATCATGGATGGTCCAGTTTTTGTATCCTTTACTTGGTCTATGAATTTGAGGGTGGTCACACTCTCCAACCCCATCCCTTAGCATTTTACTAAATGGGGGGCGGGGAGTATGCCTTGTTATTGTTTTTACTGCTGATTACCACTTTGAAGAGAAAAATGCAGTTTTGGTCCTAAACAAAGCATGAGTGTTTACCTTTTTCAAAGTGCACATGCTGTGCACCATTGTTTTCATGTCAAACAATAGTCCTGAATTTCCTATGTATTTGTCCAGTTCACTCATTACTACCCCTCCTCGCTCCGAGTAAATGTTTCCTGTAGCGCAGAGATGTTTTGCATCATGAAGTTACACCTCATGAATAATCCCAGCCTCTCTCAAATGCTCTTTCTGACATGACAAAACAGTGGAAAATAACACACACCTTCTTTTTGGATTATTCCTCACTTTTTCATTCCTCTGGGTGTGTCGTGGGAAGGAATATCTTTTGATGTTCTTTCAAAGCTACATGCGGAGAAGAGAATGAGGAAGTGAGACATTAGGAGGGGATGATGCAAAGTGAAGGGATCGACCTGCTATGAGGGCACACCTACACACTTTTCTCCCCTCCATTCTTCCGCTGACGAAGGGAAGCCATATGTTCTGGGCTAAGCAGTTTAGTCTTTCCCGTAGGCTGGTGCTCTAACGTACGGCCTGATTTGGGTTACCGGTGTGAATACAAGAGCCACCGCTAAGGAATTAGCTATAGCTCTATCTGCCTAACGACCCACTGGTTGCTAATTTATTCTGTGCTGTAATTGGTTGTTTAAAAAAAAATGTTGAATCGTTGGGTTGTTAGATAAAAGACAGAGAACCTCTGAATGATGCAACCATCTGTCTGGCTCTGACAATTACTGTATTATCTGGTCATTCAATGAGGAATTGACCTGTTTGGATATTGTGTTTTGTTTGATGGCCGCAGTTTCTTCACAAAGGAGGAGATTGGGGGCTTTGGTCTTTGTGATCCATCACAGACCTCATTAATCAGCATCAACATGATGGCCCAGAGCCTTATTAAATGTTCTGCTCTGATACCACCAGCCTAAAAACGAGCTAATTGGAGAATCCATCATATTTGTGAAACAGTCCGTCAGTAAGAACACACCCAGTCAGTCTGTAGCGTCACAGACCACGGATGAAACCTTTAAGGGCTGAGATGTTAGATGACCGGCAGTGATCACTCTTCCTTCCTGGAAACGGTCTGGAAATGGTTCAGGATCACTTTAAATTCAAGAGAAGTCACGGTGATGGGTTATGTACAGATTAACTTTCCACACTGAAATGTTGGCTTTTAAATACCACACCTCTATAGAAAGCAGGCTTAAAGTGGATCTGACACCGTTTAACTAAACAGATAATCAGTATATTGGTCTAAAATATCACGTTTGCAGTTTGTGCTTTAAAACCAATTTCATAACATTTCAGATCACTTTATTGTTCAATTGCACACAAGGTCCAACCAAAATTTGACTTCCGCTCCAAAACACATACAGAATTTGGAAAGGTGCAGGGGGCTGCCACTGTGTGCCTGGGGAGCTGTTGTTACCAGATTTTATTTTCTGTCTGGACGCAGGATTCGAACTAGCAACCCTCCTTCGAACTAGCAGCCTTGTAGCTAGCTGGCAGGATGTCATGTTGTTATTGGGCTGGGGGGCACTGCAGGAGGCCGAGCAGGCTACTATTCCCCATCTGAGAAGTTTTACTGTCCTCCGTGCTAGATTTGAACTCGTATGGTTCAGGCTAACGTTGTTGTTGTTCTGGATAGGCAACTGAAGGAGAGATGTTGCGCTGTTCCGCTGCCTGTCCAGTGGAGTGCAACATCAAAGTGCTGTTGGCATGGCTTATTTGCCTAATCTAGCAGTGATTGGTTATGGCACACCGGTCTGTGTAGATTCTGGCCCAGGACAAGACCGACAAGTTTGTATTCGTTTATATTTACTACATTTCTATTAATGGCCCGACGCGCATGGCTGCTTTCCCATTAATATTACTATTAGAAAGCTCACCAATTCCTGACTCTACGTCATTTCCAAACGTTCTATGAAATGTATGAAAACGTGACATTCTATGTGCTCGCTTCTCACACAATGAAAAATGTTGTCTTATTCTTCCCTAGGTTGTACATTATATGAGCATATTTGAATAAGATTTGATGGTACTAAATATGTGTCAGTTCCACTTTAAGTAGTGTGATGGAGTATCTTGATTAATTAACTTGCCTTCTTTGCACTAACACTCGCACTTGTCTTTTCTTACTAGCACAGACTTTGCTGATTGCTACTTTTATTGAGGAAAAATGTACTTCCTATGACTGTGATATGTGGTTGTCCCACCTAGCTATCTTAAGATGGATGCGCTAACTGTAAATTGCTCTGGGATAAGAGCGTCTGCTAAATGACAAAAAAAATCGAATGTGATTACCTGCACCTGTTGACCTGGATGAGCTTCCTGGATTCTGTTCTTCTATCGGGGGAAACGTGTAGCTAGAAGTCAAAAGGGCATTGATTTGATTAATTCAGTTTTATAAAAGCCTTGAACTCCATGTTTTATTTTCTATAATAGACTGCAAGTCACTATGGTCACAGGATGCTCTCGTAGCCAGCTCAAGATTATCCGGAGCCGGGTACTGCGATTGCCGTCCCTGTGTCATGATATATCCTGGTTTCTGAAGAGATTTAATGTGCTATATCTACACGGCTCAGTAGTCTTGTTAATCAAGTGAAAATTTCGACATGATGCACCGTCTGAAAGAACCTACAACTAAATGTGTTGGGTTTGGGAGCATCTCGTTGTTATATCAAATACAAAAATGCTAATTCACCTAAAGCTGAGGAGATTTGTCATTCATCACACGATGGCGAATGCAAATACATCAGCGTTATTGCAAGAGCTATAGCAGTTAATCAGGAAACAAGTGGATTTGTTGATGAAAACCCACCCAGGCCCTGAATAATGAAACCAAATGTATTATTTGATTAGAGAGTTTAAGAATGACATAGAATGTATTCACGCACATGCTGATTGGGTCAGGCAAGACATACGGAGAAGTCTGCGGTGCTTTTAAGCTACTATTTCAGAGAAAGAACTCCTGCTGATTTGCTCTTGCCAGAGGCTTTGTTCGAAGCAGAGATCAATAACTGTGTTGTTTTTATCCTGCGCTTCCAGACCTCCACGGCTACTGTGAATGTTGTGGTCACTGATGTCAACGACAATGACCCCGTCTTCGATCCACTCGTGCCCCAAAACGTAACAGTTACAGAGGAGGAGGCCAACTCTTTTGTGGGCCAAGTAAAGGTAAGTCTGCGTTTATGTATGCCACACTGTTTACTGTGTGGCCTTTACTGTATTGTCCACATTGCTGGCTCATACATAGCCCCTTGTATAATGCACTCATGTTAAGATCTGTCTGATGAGTAAGTCAGTGTACTGTTGCTGGCTTGCCCTGTAGAGTAATGTTTCTGTTGCACTGAATCTATCAACTTGTAAATTGCAGCTTGTATAAGCAGGCATACTGTCCATGGGGCCTTTGACATTGAAATAGTCTGTCCCATGCGATTTAACTTATCTGTACCTGACCTGCAGCAGTACACCCTACTGTTCCTTTGTGGCTCTGGTGGCTCTCTCCCGCTGACTCTCCCTGTCCCATTTGGCTAATTGTAATCAGAGGCCCGCAGGGAGGTGATGGCCGAGTGCCAATGGCCCCACTCTATGCTCTGCCTGACGATCCCCCCCAGCATGTGTGCCCAGCTGCCAGGAGGCCCAGAGCAGAGCGGGCCCAGGCGGCTGATGGCTCCCCGCGAGCTCCCTGCCCGCTCCACTGTTAATCATTTTCCAATTTAATAAATGTAATTTAAATAATTTGTCACCTTCAGGGACATTCTATAATGAGTAGCTTTGTTGGGCTCTGTTAAGCTGCGAGGAGTTGTAATTAGTGGTGTAGTTTAATAGGGCCGGGGATTGTTAGTGGAATAAGCGGAGGATAATGCAGGCAGACATCTTTGGAGGGAGTCGTGCGGCTTTGTGTGGTGTTGCGCGGCGCAGTACTGCGCACCGCTGTGTTGTGGATCATAAGATGAATGTTTACCTGGGTGAAGAGTTGGAGGGAAAGTGGCTGGAGCTGCATTGACTGCTGGGAATAATTGATGATCGATGCACACACTCTGGTGTGTATGTGTGATCAGCACTTCACCCATACTGTCTCAGTATATGATCAGCCAAGTGGGATTTGCAACAATATGTGCATCGAAAAGAGTAAGCCTTTATGGAACACTAAACGCTAATCCATCTGTTGAATACAAGTTCTTCCTCAATCTGGGAACGCATCGAGCACAGCAGGTTCATACAGGAATCCCGATTGTTTGCATCGGCTGATATTGCACCAGTTAGATTCATCACTCTACCCCGATGTGGCAGTCTATTTAGTGGACCAGGTTTCTGCTCCCACATTCCCCGATGGCTGCCACGCGCACGCTGTGCGCTGGCGTTCTCGGTGGCACGCTATTGTTGTAACATGCGCGACTCGCCATGCCAGTCTGTTTTCTGTTTTCCCACCCCGGCCTCCACCTGTTTGGACTCTGCTTGTAATTATTGTGTATGCTCTGGCAGCCAGCCACCACGACGAAGCCAAGACTAACAAATGGTTAAACGAATACGTGTGGCGTTTCCTATCTGAAATGGATATTAGTAGAGGTGGTGGGTTACCACCATGTGTGTTATGGTGTTATTTATGCAACATTTCTGATTTATCTCCATGTCCTGTCAACAATAATAATAATAATATTAGTAAAGTTGATCCATGTGATCCAAGGTACTGTCTGCAAGACAAATGAGTTGACTTGGCACATTCAGTGTTGTGCTCCTGAGAGGCCTTTTGCTCTGCTTATCAAGCCATCAAGACACATTACTGTTTTCACTTAACGAAAGAGAGCGAGAGATTCACAGACAAGTGAAGCAGAAATCACTGTACTCTTTCTGGCTCAGCATGCCCTCTCTTCCTCACTAGATAATGAAACTATCCCCATATTGTAGTGTTTACCAGTTGGGCTCTGGTGTGATGAACGGTGTAAGACATAGATTTGATTTGCTTTGCAGAGACGCTGAGCTAATTGTATTTGTCACAGGTGTGGAACACAACACAACTTCCAGTGAAATGCTTACTTACAAGCCCTTAACCAACAATGCAGTTTTTTTTAAATACCTACAACAACAAAAAAGAAAAAAGGAAAGAAATAAAAGTAACAAATAATTAAAGAGCAGCAGTAAAATAACAATAGCGAGGCGATATACAAGGGGTACCGGTACAGAGTCAATGTGCAGGGGACACCGGTTAGTTGAGGTAATATGTACATGTAAGTAGATGTAAAGTGGCTATGCATAGATAATAAACAGAGAATAGCAGCAGTGTAAAAGAGAGGGGGGAGGGCAATGCAAATAGTCTGGCTAGCCATTTGATTAAATGTTCAGGAGTCTTATGGCTTGGGGGGTAGAAACTCTTTAGAAGCATCTTGGACTTAGACTTGGTGCTCCGGTACCACTTGCCATGCGGTAGCAGAGAGAACAGTCTATGACTAGGGTGGCTGGAGTCATTGACCATTTTTAGGGCCTTGCCTCTGACTCCACCTGGTATAGAGTGCCTGGATGGCAGGAAGCTTGGCCCCAGTGATGTACTGGGCCGGACACATTACCCTCTGTAGTGCCTTGCGGTCGGAGGCCGAGCATTTGCCCTACAAGGCAATGATGCAACCAGTCAAGATGCTCTCGATGGTGCAGCTTTAGAACCTTTTGAGGATCTGAGGACCCATGCCAAATACTTTCAGTCTCTTGAAGGGGAGTAGGTTTTGTCGTGCCCTCTTCACAACTGTCTTGGTGTGCTTGGACCATGTTGGTGTCCACATCACTAACAAACTAAGGGACTTGAAGCTCTCAACCTGCTCCACTACAGCCCTGTCTCAGAGAATGTTGCTCAGTCTTTCTTTTCCTGTAGTCCACAATCATCTCCTTTGTCTTGATCACGTTGAGAGAGGTAGATGTCCTGGCGCCACATGGACAGGTTTCTGACTTCCTCCCTATAGGCTGTCTCGTTGTTGTCGGTGATCAGGCCTACCACTGTTGTCATCAGAAATCTTAATGATGGTGTTGGAGTCGTGCCCGGACGTACAGTCATGAGGGAACAGGGAGTACAGGAGGGACTGAGCACGCACCCCTGAGGGGCCCCCGTGTTGAGGAACAGCATGGCAAATGTGTTGTTATTTACCCTTACCATCTGGGGGTGGCCTGTTAGGAAGTCCAGGATCGAGTTGCAGAGGGAGGTGTTTAATCCCAGGGTCCTTAGCTTAGTGATGAGCTTTGAGGGCACTACAGACGTGAGTGCTACGGGTCGGTAGTCATTTAGGCAGGTTACCTTAGTAATCCTGGGCACAGGGACTATGGTGGTCTGCTTGAAACATGTTGGTATTACAGACTCCGACATGGGAGAGTTTGAAAATGTCAGTGAAGACACTTGCCAGTTCGTCAGTGCATGCTCAGTACACGTCCTGGTAATCCGTCTGGCCCTGCGGCCTTGTGAATGTTGACCTGTTTAAAGGTCTTACTCACATCGGCTGCGGAGAGCGTGAACACACAGTCGTCCGGTACAGCTGATGCTCTCATGCATGTTTCATGCATGTTTCCTGTATTGACGCTTTGCCTGTTTGATGGTTCGTCGGAGGGCATAGATACAGGTTTCACCGATGTAGAATCTTAATTTTAGCCAGTTTGCTGCAGCTGGAAAAGAATCCTGCAGGAACATGAAATGTTAATTATTATGTGGATTATTACAGTTGAAGTCAGAAGTTTGCATACAAAATACATTTAAACTCAGTTTTTCACAATTCCTGACATTTAGTCCTAGTAAAAATTCCTTGTCTTAGGTCAGTTAGTATCACCACTTTTATTTTAAGAATGTGAAATGTCAGGATAATAGTAGAGATTTATTTCAGCTTTTATTTTTTTCAACAGTGGGTCAGAAGTTCGTATTTGGTAGCATTGCCTTTAAATTGTTTAACTTGGGTCAAACATTTTGGGTAGCTTTCCACAAGCTTCCCACAATACGTTGGGTGAATTTTGTCAACTTTGGGAGTATGCTTGGGGTCATTGGTCACTTGGGAAGACCCATTTGCGACCAAGCTTTAACTTCCTGACTGATGTCTTGAGATGTTGCTTCAATATATCCACATAATTTATCTTCATCATGATACAATCTATTTTGTGAAGTGCACCAGTCCCTCCTGCAGCAAAGCACCCCCACAACATGATGCTGCCACTCCCGTTCTTCACGGTTGGGATGGTGTTCTTCAGCTTGCAAGCATCCCCCTTTTTCCTCCAAACATAACGATGGTCATTATGTCCAAACAGTTCTATTTTTGTTTCATCAGACCAGAGAACATTTCTCCAAAAAGTACGATCTTTGTCCCCATGTGCAGTTGCAAACCGTAGTCTACAGGCTGTTTACTTTGGGCACGTCATTCAGATAGGATGTGGAGAAAAAACGTTGACATTTGTGGAGTGGTTGAAAAACGAGTTTTAATGACTCCAACCTAAGTGTATGTAAACTTCTGACTTCAACTGTAAGTATTGGAAATGTATTGGAAAAATCAAGTCTGAAATTTGAAATGCACTATATTTTTATTTTA
This sequence comes from Oncorhynchus kisutch, assembly GCF_002021735.2. NCBI lineage: Eukaryota > Metazoa > Chordata > Actinopteri > Salmoniformes > Salmonidae > Oncorhynchus > Oncorhynchus kisutch. The sequence continues at coordinate 14,625,000 of NC_034198.2, read as the reverse complement.
TTTCCTGCATTGCAGAAATGTTACCCTGTAGCAGGGTGATCAAATCATTCACTTTTAAAGGTCGACTTTGGGCACGAAAAATGGTTCAACTCCTCCTCTTTCTCAATTTATTGTGGTGTGCATTTGGTGCGTCATCGATGTGACATTCTGGTTCGTTAGCTAAGTTAGCCACTTGTAGTGTTGACGTCATTTCGCAGGATTTTGTTTTTGGACGGAAGCTGTAGAGATCGGTAAGAAATGGCACTTCTGTGGCCAAATATCTTATTGATCCATTATCCATTTTTTTTTTAAACATGCTTTAAATGAACTGGTATGATGGTGCATTGATAAGTTATACAGGTAAAAGCCGTTATTTAGCATTTATGCCCAAAGTCGACCATTGCTGAGAAGGTGAATGCTTTCATAAGCAGGTCCTGGTTGCTTTAGCAGCTGATAGAGATGTATTGAACTCATGCCATCACTGACTGGAGAGTTATCTTCATTATTTTGGCTTGACGATTGGGTTTTCAGACTTCAGTCGAGTCAACATGTTCCTTATTATTCTCGTGGGATCTTACTGATCTCCTGCAGGGGCATCATTTCCGTATTGTTTTAAATTTTTTGCACCGCATTGCAATATGCTATGAGTGAAGGCAATCTCCATTTTTTTTTTAATGAAAATTACAAACTGATCCTGTCTCAGTATTACCACCAAGATTGATTCATTTACATTTCCTCAATGTATTTCATTCTCTGGTGGAAAATAAATGTTCTGTACGACTCAAACAATGTCTCTGAAAATAAACATTTTGTGTCCACTCTCCCTTTTATCACAATAATGATATGACCCAGATGCAGACACGGGAGGCGGATAGTACAGTTCTCAAGATTATTTATTAGAAACACGGGGCAGGCAAAGGGCAGGTCGAGGGCAGGCAGAGGTTTGTAATCAGGTCAGAGTCAGACAGGCACAGGACGGCACTCAGGGTCAGGGAAGGCAGAATGGTCGGAATCGGGAAAAACTAGGAAACAGAACTAGAGAAACAGAACTAGAGAAACAGGAAGGCGGGAAAGAATGCTGGTAAGACCTGACAAGATGAACTGACAACAAAAAAACAGAGAACGCAGGTATAAATACTCAGGGGATAATAGGAAGATGGGTGACACCTGGAGGGGGGTGGAAACAAGCACAAAGACAGGTGAAACAGATCAGGGTGTGACACCTTTACGCCCTCCAAAGTCAATTATCACTTGCCTTTTAGTAGAATAAATGACATTTTCAACATCAAATTTCTTTCCATTTTTCAATTACTTTTAGCTCCCAATCCGGAGGTGAGATGTTAAGTTACTCTCTTCCTTTGTTCAATGGGATCACGGAGTCGTGTTCCTACAAAGTCATCAGAGGGATGATATGATAATTCTGTGTGATCCTGGCTTCTCATGTCATCTGGCTCCAGCCTTCAAGTCTGGAGTCAATGGGTGCAGAGTCAGCCTCCCTATTACCACCTTGATGATTAATGCAGGGAACCTCTGTGATCAGAGCCAGATAAGAGAGCTATCAGGGTAGAGCAGAGCACAGGACCTGGATAATGATGCACTTCTAGCAACAAATGCAGAGATACGTGCAGTGTAGGCCTATACTACAGTAACAGAACACACAGTGGGGTGAACAAGAATTTGATACACTGCTGATTTTGCAGGTTTTCCAACTTACAAAGCATGTAGAGGTCTGTCATTTTTATCATAGGTACACTTCAACTGTGAGAGACGGAAAATCACATTGTATGATTTTTAAGTAATTAATTTGCATTTTATTGCATGACATAAGTATTTGATCACCTACCAACCAGTAAGAATTCCGGCTCTCACAGACCTGTTAGTTCTTCTTTAAGAAGCCCTCCCTCCCTTACCTGTATAAAAGACACCTGTCCACACACTCAATCAAACAGACTCCAACCTCTCCACAATGGCCAAGACCAGCGAGCTGTGAAAGAATATCATGGGTAAAATTGTAGACCTGCACAAGACTGGGATGGGCTACAGGACAATAGGAAAGCAGCTTGGTGAGAAGGCAACAACAGTTGGCGCAATTATTAGAAAATGGAAGAAGTTCAAGATGACGGTCAATCACCCTCGGTCTGGGGCTCCATGCAAGATCTCACCTCGTGCGGCATCAATGATCATGAGGAAGGTGAGGGATCAGCCCAGAACTACATGGCAGGATCTGGTCAATGACCTGAAGAGAGCTGGGACCACAGTCTCAAAGAAAACCATTAGTAACACACCACGCCGTCATGGATTAAAATCCTGCAGCGCACGCAAGGTCCCCCTGCTCAAGCCAGCGCATGTCCAGGCCCGTCTGAAGTTTGCCAATGACCATCTGGATGATCCAGAGGAGGAATGGGAGAAGGTCATGTGGTCTGATGAGACAAAAATATAGCTTTTTGGTCTAAACTCCATTCGCCGTGTTTGGAGGAAGAAGAAGGATGAGAACACCCAAGAACACCATCCCAACTGTGAAGCATGGTGGTGGAAACATCATTCTTTGGGGATGCTTTTCTGCAAAGGGGACAGGACGACTGCACCGTATTGAGGGGAGGATGGATGGGGCCATGTATCGCGAGATCTTGGCCAACAACCTCCTTCCCTCAGTAAGAGCATTGAAGATGGGTCGTGGCTGGGTCTTTCCAGCATGACAACAACCACGAAACACACAGCCAGGGCAACTAAGGAGTGGCTCCGTAAGAAGCATCTCAAGGTCCTGGAGTGGCCTAGCTAGTCTCCAGACCTGAACCCAATAGAAAATCTTTGGAGAGAGCTGAAAGTCCGTATTGCCCAGCAACAGCAACAGCAACCTGAAGGATCTGGAGAAGGTCTATATGGAGGAGTGGGCCAAAATCCCTGCTGCAGTGTGTGCAAACCTGGTCAAGAACTACAGGAAACATATGATCTCTGTAATTGCAAACAAAGGTTTCAGTACCAAATATTAAGTTCTGCTTTTCTGATGTATCAAATACTTATGTCATACAATAAGATGCAAATTAATTACTTAAAAATCAGATAATGTGATTTTCTGGATTTTTGTTTTAGATTCCATCTCTCACAGTTGAAGTGTACATATGATAGAAATTACAGACCTCTACATGCTTTGTAAGTAGGAAAACCCGCAAAATCGGCAGTGTATCAAATACTTGTTCTCCCCACTGTAGATGCAGGATATACTACAATGGAACAGCATAGTACAATTCTAAACACACAACACCGTTTCACCATGAGCAATATGTTCCATTAGCTCATTAGAGTGCATTGGAAAACCACTGTCTTCTATCTCGAACAAATCCAGAGTGAAATGGTAGGATTAATGCTGTATGGATACAATACAATCCCTACGATATATAGACAGAACTGCTTAACTTGTGGCACAAAAAAATCCTCCATTTGCATTACAGAGAGGACACAACAGGCTGTTTGAAGAGACGGTTCAACTGTACCACTGTGTACCTGTGTAAGGCTGTCTGCTTGTGATCTGTGTACTGCTCTCTCCCTGCTGTTGAAAGAGGTGTCTCATCGTGTGCGTGTGTGCATCTGTGTGTGTTTGTTTGTATGTGTGTGTGTGAAGGGGGGGTGTGCACTTACCTGCGTGCTTGTGTGTATTGTGTATATGTCTGCATGTGTGCGTGAGAGTTCCTCCCTATTTACGTATGCATGATGCCTGCCATATGGTGTCCACATCACCAACAAACTAACATGGTCCAAGCACACCAAGACAGTTGTGAAGAGGGCACGACAAAACCTATTACCCCTCAGGAGACTGAAAAGATTTGTCATGGGTCCTCAGATCCTCAAAAAGGTTCTTCAGCTGCACCATCGAGAGCATCTGGTTGCATCACTGCCTGGTATGGCAGCTGCTCGGCCTCCAACTACAAGGCACTACAGAGGGTAGAGCATATGGCCCAGTACATCACCGGGGCCAAGCTTCCTGCCATCCAGGACCTCTATACCAGGCGGTGTCAGAGGAAGGCCCTAAAAATTGTATAAGACTTCAGCCACCCCAGTCATAGACTGTTCTCTCTGCTACCGCACGGAAAGCAGTACCGGAACGTCTAGGTGCAAGAGGCTTCTAAACAGCTTCTACCCGCCAAGCCAGGCCAGAAGACTCCTGAACATCTAATCAAATGGCAACCCGGACTTGCATTGACCCCCCCCACCCTTCTACGCTGCTGCTACTCTCTGTTATTATCTATGCAAAGTCACTTTAATAACTCTACCTACTTGTACATATAACCGCAATTACCTCGACAGCAGTGCCCCCGCACATTGACTCTGGACCGGTACCCCCTGTATGTAGCCCCGCTATTGTTATTTACTGTTGCTCTTTAATTATTTGTTAATCTTATCTCTTACTTTTTGTGGGTGGGGATATTTCCCGAAAACGTTATTGTTGTTTAAGGGCTTGTAAGTAAGCATTTCACTGTAAGGTGAACACCTTACAGTTGTTGTATTCGGTGCTTGTGACAAATAACATTTGATTTGATATGGAGGGTCTAACCCCCTGTCTCCTTCCTTCCCTCCCACCCACCCACCCACCCATCCATCCACCCAGGCCACAGATCCAGACGCGGGGGTTAATGGCCAGGTGCGCTACCGACTAGTCAACCACGCCGACCTCTTCAGGGTCAACTCCAATGGCACCATCTCCACCGCCGTGCCTCTGGACCGAGAGGTCAGGGGTCAGTATGACCTCATGGTGGAGGCGGAGGACGGAGCGGTGGAGGACCCCAGGAGGACCACGCTGACTCTGTCGGTGACCGTGCTGGATGTGGATGATAACAGCCCGGTGTTCTCACAACCATCCTATATGGTCAATCTACCGGAGAATAGTCCTAAGAACACAGTCATCCTGCAGCTTACTGTGAGTTTGTGTGTGTGTTTGTGCATGATGTATGTGCGTATGTGTGATTGCCAGCCTGTGCGTGTGTGCATGTGTGTGTCCAAGAGTGCACAGCATGTTCCATGGACACTCAGGAGCCACAAGGCAGGGGTGTATTTACTACTTCAAACGCTCCACAGTCCAAATGCATCCTCTAGTACATCAAAGCACACAAGGTCAGGAGGCATATGGATAGCCTAGAGCATATTGACAGAGGATATCAAAACCTCAGACTTGGACATTTTTACATGGCCCACTATTCAGTCAAGTGCACTCAGGAAAGGTCAAACAGGAGCTGAGTGGAGTAGGATCTTTTTTTACCCCCATTATTCTCTGAGGTGAAATTATGTTAATTGGAATCCTGCTTGTTTTCCAAGAACCTGACTTTAGAATTGTGGTTATTTGTATTTTCCAAGAACATGCTTCTTCTTTGATCCAAAAGTTGAGTATATCGTCTGGACTATCTAGAATTGTGGTTATTTGTTGTTAGTCAGCCCAGAGAATACCTTTTTGAGGAGACCAGTCACATCTCCCTGTGTGAGGCTAATCATGGACATTTTCAGGTTGGGTTGGTTGATTGATAGTTTTACTTGACAGTGACAGTGTCTGTCTGGTCCTAGTGCACTGATCCCCTAGCAGTGTCAAACCTCTCATCACCGTGGCCTCCCGTCGCTCCCCATGCCACACCGAGCCTGCTGATAGGCTGATATTGTAGACAGATTAGTGGAGCCACTAATGGCTGAACTAGCATGGTCAGGGGGGGGTTGTCTGTGTGTAGGCCCACAGCTATTCTTCCCCCTACACACTCCACGTGAAAACACACACCTCCACTTGAAAAAACGACATGCACAACCCACACAGACGCAGGGGTGAATCCATTGTCAGGAGAGAGATCTCTCCTAACAATGGATTTGAGTAGTTATTACTGCTTGTCACTGTGATTTGACTGACGAGTGCCAGAAACTAGAATTGCTCGATTCTTTTGTTTTTATGATTGCCTATTGAATAAGAGACTTAAGATTCATGCTGTAACGTTGTGTAATTTTCTGGCTGTTGTGTTCTTAGCTAATAGGGAAACTGTTTCTTACATACACCTATTTATAACTACAGTACAAGTTACTTCAAGTCCCATAGACCAGAGATCCACTAATACAGGACACTAAACTGTTTCTTACCCGCAGTACTCCTTCCTCCTCCATCTCTTCATCTCCTCTCCTCTAGGCCAAAGACTCTGACCTGGACTCCAACGTCACCTTCCGTATACGGACCCCGGAGGCCAGGCAATTGTTTGCTGTCAACCCAGTGACTGGAGAGCTCTCTGTGCTGCAGACGCTGGACTTTGAGACCCTGGCAGCCACGGACCACACCTTTGTGGTGGAAGCCCTGGACAGTGGAGGGAGCATGCCCCCAGGCCTGGCCACTGTCACTGTAAAGATAACGGTAAGGAAACGACTGTACCTTCCCTCTGCTGCCTCCATAGCAGGGACCCATCAGTAGGCGACCGGGCTGTTTATCACTCACAAGCCATCTTTATCATTCAAAAGGAAAAATGCAGAAGTGTAGCAGAAGACCTGTGAATCAAATTTTTCATGAATACATGGCTCCTCTCTCGCTCTCTCGCGCTCGCTTGCTCGCTCTCTCTGGTCTAAAACCACTAGCCATTCTCACCACCACGGAGTAAAAGAGAGATGGATGATCCTCAGCTACCTCTCATTTCTCCTTGCCCAATGAAAGACAGATTGATATTGTAGTACAGTGCTGGGATATTTGATGTCTGGATGATCATTAGGTTTGTGAGGGCTCTATTTTGTCAGTATCGTGGCCATCTGATGTATTATGATTCAGGCGATTAAGCACCAGACACGAGCTGTATGGAGATTAGCCCGCCGTTGGCCTCTGCGTGACACTCCTAGACCAGTAGAAGAGTGGGCACTGATCAGGCTTGTGATGTGGTTTTACACATTAAACGAGGCTGTATTACTCAGTCAGTGTCCATTAATGTAATTACTTAGCTCTATCTGCTACGGTGCCTTCAGAAAGTATTCACGCCCCTTGACTTTTTCCACATTTTGTTATAGCCTGAATTTAAAATGTATTCCATTTAGATTTTTGTGTCACTGGCCTACACACAATACCCCATAATGTCAAAGTGGAATTATGTTTTTAGAAATCTTTACAGATTTTTTTATATATTTTTTGAAGTATTCAAGTGTTCAATCCCTTTGTCAAGGCAAGCCTAAATAAGTTCAGGAGTAAAGAATGTTCTTAACAATAAGTTGCATGGACTCACTCTGTGTGCAATGATAGAGTATAACATCAACCCAACGCATACAATGATCTGTAAAGTCCCAGAGAATTTCAAACACAGATTCAACCACAAAGACCAGGTAGGTTTTCCAATGCCTTGCAAAAAAGGGCACCCATTGGTAGATAGGCAAAAACTGACTTTACCATGCTGACTTTCAGCATGGTAAAGTTATTAATTACACTTTGGATGGTGTATCAATACAGCCAGTCATTACAAAGACACAGGTCTAACTTCCTAACTCAGTTGCCGCAGAGGAAGGAAACCACTCAGGGATTTCACCATGAGGCCAATGATGACTTTAACCCTCTAGAATAGATTTCTGCGGCCCCAATTAGCAGAATGAAAAAATCCCCACCAAAACCCATCCGTTTAAGGTATAGAGATCTGTTTTTTGCATTGGATGTGTCTCAATCCACCTCATCCGCTGTTGTCGCACTTCTGCATCTGCGGTGAATGATGGCAGAGTTAGAGTGGTGTTTGTCAGACCATGAGACATCCCAAAATCAGTATTCTCACTAAATAGGCTTCAGCGTCCGAACAGTTTGGGACGGCAACCTACTCTGACACCCCCCGATAAAAAGATGAGACTCTCGCGAACACGTCGTTGTCTGGTTGTTTTGCTCTAGGACGCCCACAAGCCTCACCAGACTCGTCTGAATGTCCCCCAGTACCAGTTTGAAAAATGAATGGAAGTAATGTGTATATAGATATAGTTTAGTGCCAGATAAGGGGTTAACCTTTTCAAGCATCAATTCCAAATACAGTTGAAGTCGGATGTTTACATACACCTTAGCCAAATACATTTAAACTCAGTTTTTCACAATTCCTGACATTTAATCCTAGTAATAATTCCCTGTCTTAGCTCAGTTAGGATCACAACTTTATTTTAAGAATGTGAAATGTCAGAATAATAGTAGAGAGAATTATATATTTTAGCTTTCATTTCTGTCATCACATTCCCAGTGGGTCAGAAGTTTACATACACTCAATTAGTATTTGGTAGCATTGCCTTTAAATTGTTTAACTTGGATCTTGAAAAAAAAGTTTTTGGAAAAAGTGTGTACGAGCAAGGAGGCCTACAAACCTGACTCAGTTACACCAGCTCTGTCAGGAGGAATGGGCCAAAATTAACCCAACTTATTGTGGGAAGCTTGTGGAAGGCTACCCAAAACGTTTGACCCAAGTTAAACATTTTAAAGGCAATGCTACCAAATACTAATTGAGTGTATGTGAGTCAATACATGTTACAATCACCTTTGGCAGCAATTACAGCTGTGAGTCTTTCTGGGTACCTTAAGTCTTTAAGAGCTTTCCACACCTGGATTGTGTAACATTTGCCCGTTTATTCTTTTCAAAATTATTCAAGCTCTTTCAAATTTGTTGTTGATCATTGCTACACAAACATTTTTAGATCTTGTCATAAATTGTCGAGCAGATTTAAGTCAAAACTGTAATTCAGCCACTCAGGAATATTCATTGTCTTCTTGGTAAGCAACTCCAGTGTAGATTTGTCCTTGTGTTCTGGGTTATTATCCTGCTTATTATTATCCTAATTTTTTTCTCCCCATAGAAACCCAGTCCCTAACGATGACAAGCATACCCATAACATGATGCAGCCACCACTATGCTTGAAGATATGGGGAGTTGTACTCAGTGATGTGTTGTATTGGATTTGCCCCAAACAAAGCACTTTGCATTCAGGACATAAAGTGAATTACTTTGCCACATTTTTTTTCAGTTTTACTTATTCAATATCTGCTTTTTTAATTTTTACTCATCTACCAATAAGTGCCCTTCTTTGCGAGGCATTGGAAAACCTCCCTGGTCTTTGTGATTTGAATCTGTGTTTTAAATGGACTGCTCGGCTGAGGGACCTTACAGATAATTGTATGTGTGGTGTACAGCGATAAGGTAGTCTCTTGAACTTCTTCATGCTTGCCATAACAAAGGGGTTGAATACTTATTGATTCAATCCATTTTAGCTTTAGATTTTTTTATTCATTTGTAAAAAAGTTGAAAAAAATAATTCCACTCTGACTTTTATGAAGTATTGTGTGGAGGCACATGACAAAAAAGCATCTCAATTGAATCCATTTTAATTTCAGGCTGTGACACAATTTGTCTTGAAAAAAAGTCAAGGGATGTGAATACCTTCTCAAGGCACTGTATCTTTTGTGATGTCCCCACAATGTTCCCACCAGACTGTTCCCACGACCTAATGAAACATTCTGGGGAACCTTTTAACAGACAATGTGTTCTGGGAACGGTCTTGCAACATCAGGCGAATGTTTTAAACCAATATTGTCTAATCATCAGCATGACTGAACAGTTTTTTTTCTGTTATGCGAGGGAAAAAAACATTACTCGTACATTGTTATTACAATACCTGGAAACCTAATGAGACATTTTTTGGGGGGGGGGGATGTTTGGTGGTGGGTGGGTGTTACAGCTGTTGTGTGCGACATTTTAGTGAATGTTGTGCACTAATTTATTTGTTCTACCTTATGGTGTTTTTAGTGCTACGTTGATGTCGATTATTGCGTTTCAATTCATATATATATATATATTCTATACCAGACAGCCAGAGCAAAAATCAGCATCCAGAGGAAATGTGATTATAAAAGGGGACTGTGATGAAAGCTGCTGTCTAGACAGACAGACAACCACCAAGTTTTATTAACAAGCCTAGGCGCTGTATCAAGGACTTTTCAGTGTAAATTCTCAGAGCAGGAGGTAGCCGGAAGACGAAGGTGTAATTTGGACACCAGAACTAGCCCTGGCCTCTCCTTGGATTTTGTGAGGCGGCGTGCTCTTTTGAATGCATTGCAATACCGCTCTGTCTTAAGGGCGAATAGCTGAGCAGCCGCTGGACAGATTGTAGGCTAACACATGTTTTGTATTCTGATCCAGCGGCACTCATTATTGGACCTCTTTCAGTCTTCAGACAGTCTTTTGGAAAATAACACTTCTTTGGCGAAAATAGAGTGCTGATGTCCTCTACCAGTACTAGGGGGTTTGCTAAGCTTCATATAGAGCTTTCGTCTCCGTGGTTCACACACAGGGTCTAATGATCTCTCTCAGGCCAGAAGTTAAAACAGTCCCTCTGCCGCACATGTCAGTCTTAATGAAGCCCCATGATCTCCTATTGAGTATCTGCCATTTTGATTTAGTGCTTTGCCTAAGTGTTAATGTGAGCCTCTCTAGACCAGGCTGACAGTTGTAAATGCAGCCAGTCCTTCAGAGGAAATCAAAGGAGTAGCCGAGGAAAATGGCTTGCCATGTCCGTCAGCAGTGACAGCTCTAGCTACTTCACAAATTCACAATAATGCTGGATTCAATCAAGCTCACAGAGACTGTCATTCTGACAACTGGATGCATTTACCATAAGGGGTATCTTTATTATGGTGGTGGTGGTGGTAGTAGTAGGCTTTTAGGGTAAAAATGCTGTTGATTCAGAAACTCACTAATTACATGAGTGTGTTTCTCTCTTCCTTCTCCAGGATATGAATGACTACTCTCCAGTGTTCAGCCAGGTGTTGTACAGGGGCATGGTGGCTCCCAACGCAGTCAAGGGGACTGTGGTCACCACGGTACATGCAGAGGACCTAGACCCCCCTGTGAGTAGACAACAACGTGACAGCCCTGCTCTGGGTCTGACTGTCACTTTACAACATGCCTGCCAGGTCGCTGCTCCCGTGGCAACGCGGGTGTGAAAGCATGATTGGCTCAGCTCCGTCCCGGACCGGCGATTTAGCGGAGAGAACAGAAAACATAGTGTGTGTCTATGTGTCTGCGCTACTGCGCTCGTACATTGTCATTGCGTTTGTTTGTCTTGTTTCTATGTATTCCACAGAGTCGTCCCGTCGATGGAATGCTTAATGATATAATGTAGATACATCGGACGGAGTTGTTGTAGTGTGTTTTGCTATTGTTATGTTGGTAGGGTAAGTCTCATTGTTTTGAGCTTTCATTTATTTATCATGTTCTGTGCTAGTGGATTTGTTCGTTCAGCCATAAGTTATGGATGGTTATTTATGAGAGAGATTGATATCACTACATGTTCTGATATCTTATAGCCTCGGGTGGACCTGCAGGCAGAAAGCAATATGCTCACTGCATATCATATAGAAGCATATTCTACACGCTCACTGTGTTGTGTGATTTCATTGCCCTGTGGCCTGAGGAAATAATGTCAGTGTTGCCAAGCCGGCGTCCCAAGGCGTGGCGAATCAGCCATGCTTCGGCAACAAGTTCCTGAATATACAATGATATTACATTTCCCTTTATAGTAAACACTTGATTTCACAAACTCACCCATCACATTGGCGCAAAGAGGTAGATGCCTTAAGGTCTCTCAGGGCAAATAAGACACGGAGCAAATGTTATTCATGAACGAATATTATTCATCAATTCACATGCAGTGGAACAACAACATAGATTATATGCAATCATTTTCACACATGTAGAGCATAGTGGTACTGTAGGACTATGTGGAGATTAACCTTTTAACTTGAAGGCATTCTGAATGGTCCCAGCAGTCGGTAGATTAGAGGAGAAGATAAAAGGAGAGGAGAAGAGAGAAAAAAGGAGAGAGAAGGCGAAGAGAAAGGAGGAGAGGAAGGGAAGAGTAGAGAGCACCAGCGGAGGTCCAGCCTCGCCCCCCTGGAGACCCCTTCCCGCCTGGCGGGATTGGCAGGCTGAGGTGAGCCCTTGTGATATCTCTCTGCATGAGTGGGAGGCCCTGGCTTGGCTGGCTGGACTGGGGCTACCAGCGCCCCACACCGCATCACTCCTCTCCCTCAGATGTATGTAAAGCAGTTTTGAGATGACAGGAGAGGCAAGTTCTCAAGCTGAGCTGTGAGATGAATCACTGATAGAGACAGGGTGGGAGAGAGAGACTCCACAGAGCCTTCCTGGCACCTTGCCTGGCACCTTGCCTGGCTGGAACCTCAAAGCAGCCCCCCCCCCCTCCCCCCAGTCACACACACAGCTCACTCCTGATCATAAATTCAGTTGAGGAGACTGAGCAGAGAACCTTCCTCCCCTCTTCTCTTCTCTCCCTCTTTCTGTTTCTCGCTCTGTCAGTCCATCCTCTCTTGCTCTCTCTCGCTCTCTCTCGCTCTCTCTCGCTCTCTCTCGCTCTCTCTCGCTCTCTCTCTCTATCTATATATATATATATATATATATATATATATATATCCAAGTTTGCAGACAGATAAGCTGTGGAGGGTGGGGGTCCACACTGCAGATGTTATGTCACTGTACCCTCCACTGTCTTTAGCATCTCAGAGGCAATGGTCTGCTTTTAATAAGCTTCTGTAGTGAAATCTATCATATGTCCGAGTTGGCCTTCAAAGAGATATTACATTTTAAAACTCAAGCCACAGCTGGATGAGACTCAGGTCAATCCTCTTTGGCTCTGTTCTCTTCTTATATCTGACATCTCACAGGTGAATTCAGTGCACTCTACAAGCTGTTTGTCTTCTTCCCAATGTTCAGTATTCATGCAGGGAGGGATGTTTTTTTTTTGGGGGGGGGGGGGGGGGGGGGGGTGATCAGTGTTGGGCTTCTGATATCAAGAGTTCAATTACGCCTCTCATATCCCATCTTGTCTAAAGTTTTAAATGTGATACGCAATTGACGCAATCCAAAAGCAAGCTACACGATCAGCCTTCATTATACTGGTATTATTAAACAGCCCACCCTAGAGGGAAACTTTCCTCCCCTTTTAATCAATCTGATAAGCAGAGTAGTTGCTTAGTCACTAAATGATATGATCCGCCTGAGATTGTGTGTGTGCGTGCGTCTGTGCACCGTGCCCGTGCACTGTCTGCATGCATGTGTGTCTAATTGTGCGAAGTCACATAACTATATGGGTGTGTCTGTGTGCACGTTCGTACAATATGACCTGTGTCCTTCACCCCCTCTGCAGCAGATGTTGGAGCAGTCAGAGACTCCTGTCAGAGTGTGTGTGTCTGTGTGCATATTTTTACAATATGACCTGTGTCCTTCACCCCCTATGCAGCAGATGGTGGAGCAGTCAGAGACTCCTGTCAGAGCTGTCTACTTTCCCCCTCTCCCCCTCCCCTTTCCCTGTCCGTAACTCCCTACCCCCCTGACATCTCCCCCCCCCCCCCTGCAAGGCACTCCAGCAAGGGTTACTCTCACCGTGAAAGTTGTGGAGGCTGAAGAATAATCGGTTGATGAAAGTGTAGCTTTCTCTCTATTTACAGTACATAAGGGAAGGCACTGCAAATCTACTCATGACTGGCTATTGACTAGGAAGACTAATTTACTATTTGTTACAGGCCTGAAACTTCGATGGGAAACTTTGTTTGTCTTCGCTGCCAGCTAAGCTACGGAGCACAAACTGGGCTCTGGGCTGTTCTCAGCATCTCAAGAAGCTCGGCAGAATTGTTATAGTCCTCCGTCAAACACTGACACTTGAATTATTTGTTTACTGTGATCATGATTCTCTCCTGTCATATGAGAAAGGGTTCTCAGGCCGTACTTTATAGTAGATTCTGCTGACTCAGTGCTAGGTTGGTTTATTGAAAAGGAGCAGCTATTGAGACAACTCAACTCGAGCACAACTTGAGTCGTTTTGTTTATCAGGACAATACGACTTAAATTCAGAATGTATGTTTAATCAAGGAAATGTTTGCTTGAAAATCCCCAGGAGTTAAAAGAAAAAAATCTGTGCTTTACAAGGGAGAGCTGTGTGATTTAAACAAATGTATCCTAGTTTAACTCGCTGTAATTACAGGAAGTGAACAAGCGTTTACGCAAATGCTGGTTCGGCTGTTTTGTTTAACTGCATCTTTTGCATCATGAAACTGCTACTGAAAAAGTGTGTTGTAAGTGAAGCCATGTGATCTACCAAATTCATAGAACATGAAAGTGCATTTGACATTTGCCAAACAAAAGGACAGATCCTTAATTCGTCAGCGAGCATTATCATCTCAGCTCTGACCTGCTTGTTGTTATGGCGTCCAATGATGTTGTTGCTCTCTCTCTAACCTCGCTTCTTTGCGCCCCTATTCTCCTAACATCTGTCAGCTGTCTCTTCGCGTTGGGCATTTATGATCTTCTGTTTATTCATGAGCCATCTTTAGACATGTTTCTTCATTCTAAACTACAGCCAAATTTGGCCCGATATCTGAGCGTGAGAGAGAGAGAGAGATTTAACCTGCATATTTAAGATTCAGAACTCTGTTAAAAGGTGTGACGGTGTGACAGTTGTGGCAGCGTGCAATTAGGTTGTCTCGGCGGTGTTAAAAAGTATTAGTGCAGAGAGAATATTAGAGTTGAACGAGATAAGTTTGCAGAAATGCGATACGATAAAGTAGGATTTAGGATTATGTTTGAGTCACGGTGGAACACATATCCGACTAGATTTCCCTGTCTATGACTCCAGCCAGGGTGCATCCCAATTGGCACCCTATTCCCTATATTGTGCACTGCTTTTGGCCAAAGCCAAAAAATCTGTCAGAGTAGGAGTGCTGATCAGGGATCAGTTTTGCCTTGTAGATCATAAGGAATAAGATTACAGGATATGGACAGGTTGGGACCTGATTAGAACTCCTACTCTGAGACACTTTGCGGATACAGGGCCCTGGTCAAAAGTAGTGCACTATGTAGGGAACAGGGTCCCATTTGGGACACATCCCCAGGAAGGTTAAGCAGTGTTTTCAGACGCTCGCTCCTCGTCGATATTGATGTACTTTCTCTCAATGATTTCATAATAAATCAGTAAATCCTATATTGGGCAGATTTCATGCTAAGCCCCTGTGAATCAGGCTCCATTTGCTATTGCATTTATGCTGTTGGACGATGGATTTGTTTGAGACGTCGCTGCCCCCGTAGGGTCTCTCCTTCCTCTTCACTTCACCACCCCAAATGATCCAGACACCCAGCCGAGTCGCCACCTCCTGCCTCTCTGTCTGCCTCCCTGCCTGCTAAGGCAACACATGAGTTCACAAAGAGGTCTTAGAATGAGCGAAACACCATTCTGTTCCACCCGGAGCCTTTGGAGAGTAATGAAAGACAAACCTAGACGTTGTAGAGTATGCCTCAGTGGCAAGGAAACGGGATGTTTCAAATGCGTGAGCCACAGAGCCAGTGAATGTTGATCCCTGACCCTTGATCCTGTGTGCGTGTGTGTGTGTGTGTGTGGGGCGGGGGGGCTTATTTAGAAATTCTCCTGATGCATTTTGTTGAGATTGCCCTGCCATTGTAGATAAATGAACATAAGGTGTGTGTGTGTATTTCACAGGGTACCCCTGCCAGCCGTGTGCGTTACAGACTGGACCTCGATGAGGACCCTTACAGTGGCAGCATCTTTGACGTGAACGAAGTCACAGGCAGCGTCATCACACGTGTCAACCTCAATGAAGAGCCCAATCTAGTGTTTAGTGTGAGTACATACATTTTGTTATAAACAGTCGTGTAAAATGACCTTTTTTTCTAAGAACGTCATTGAGTGGAGAAATTGAGCGACACCCTGTGTTCCACTTTTTTCTTGTTCGATTCTTGTTTTATTTCCTCCCTGCAGCTAATCGTTGTTGCCTATGACGACGGGGAGCCAGTGAAAGTCAACAAGACCCTGGTGGTTATCACTGTCCTGCAGCCCTCCGTCATACCAGTCTTCACCCAGGAGGAATACAGGTACACTTCTTCCTGAGCATGTGCACTGTTAGCCTGGTCCCAGATCTGTTTGTGTGAAACTGGTATGGTAAACCAGACCAGTTAGCAAGACGGCACAAAATGATCTGGGACCAGGCTAGAACTTGAAATGATAATGTATATGGTTTGCACGGTCACTAATCTACATTTGTAGAGCTTGGATATTCTCCTTCAATATGGATTTGTATGAGAGCTTGTTGCCTGAGGTGTTTTCGTGTTGTCTTTCTAAATCACAAAACATCAATTATTCCCAGTGGTCAAATATCAGGGCTTGATCAAGGTGGAGCCGCGGGCAACAGGTTGACACGTCACACAATGTTGCTTATGACAGTGCTCTGCGCTTTCATAATAGTCCGGGCACAGGATTTCCTCTTCCCCTGTCAGAGAGGGGATAGATCTCCAGCTTTTTCATTTACAACGGAACTCTGTTTAAACACTCAACATTTAATTCACCTTTGTGGAGATGTCAAGGTATTTAAGAGAACACTAAACTGCAGATATATTTTCAGAAAGGGTTAGAGGCGATATGGAAACTGTCAGTGAAGCTTTTATTGCTAGTGTTTATATGAATATGTATCATAGCTCATAGCTAGAGTGTGTAGTAAGTACAGCAAATCTACTTCACCACTACACAGTGTTGTTTTCTCAAAGGGTAGAGTGCACTTGCTCTGCATAAATTATGGCTCTTTTATTGAATTAAGTATTGTACATATGTGACATAAGGGCCTAATTAATTCAGCTCCCCTGGCATTGACTCGAGATGGATCAGCATGCTGGAGCTCTGGCTTACTAAATTGCTATTATTGATTTCCATAATGAAATTTTGAAAAAGTTAGCGAGGGCATTGCGAAATGCCTCTTGTGCAACAATGATTTTTCACCCCACCACATCGAATCATTTTCAATACCGAATATGAAGTGCGTTTAAAGTTCTCAACATGCTTTAAAAAGGGAAAGGGGGGGATACCAGTTGTACAACTGATTGCATTCAACTGAAATGTGTCTTCTACGTTTATATATATTTTGTATGCACACTCGCACACCATGTAGGCCTCTTAACTTGGTCCAGTTCTCTGTTGGCAGAGGAGTTGAGCTGTGTTGTAATCTAGTGGGGGGGGGGATATGTGTGTAAGCCAGCTCTATAACAAGCCAGCCTTATCTACTGATTCATTAAGACTACAGAGCCAGGAACATGGGCAATGAAAAGCCTTGAATGGGGGGGTTTGAATGAATGACATGTCCTACACAGTGGTGGAAGGTCGCCGGTGATAGTGGCTCTTTGGCAGGTGGGGGAATAACAATGGCTGTTGGTAACAGGCCACCTAGCAGGCAGCATTGCCTGGATCAGTTGTTAATTAGAGCCTGTGGAGACATTAGCCAGGTGTTATGTCCCCCTCCACAGCCAGGGCCTCCACAATCTGTTTCTCTATTCTCTATCTCTCCCTCAAATCCCTCCCTCCCTCCATCTGCTCCCCTAGTTGAGCAGTCCAGAGGATACCGCTTCCCTCCATCTCTCATCCATCCCTCCCTCTACTCCCCTAGTCGAGTTACAGTCCAGAGGATACCGCTTCCCTCCATCTCTCATCCATCCCTCCCTCTACTCACCTAGTCGAGTTACAGTCCAGAGGATACCGCTTCCCTCCATCTCTCATCCATCCCTCCCTCTACTCCCCTAGTCGAGTTACAGTCCACAGGATAACGCCACCCCCTTCCTCCGTCGACCCCCTCCTTCTCTCCCTCCCCCTTCCCTCCCTCTTCCGTCTGTGGGCCTCTCAGGAACCAATAAGCCCTTTAACTCAGTGCCAGCAGTCCTTGTGCAATGCCAATCAATGTACATCAATAATACACTGTCTATTCACAAACTGTTATAATGTCCATTTCAACCAAACTTTTGAGTTGCAGACGAGTTTGTTTATTGTATGTGTTTTTATATGATGTTCTGTATATTCAGCATTTTATCAATGGTTCAGTTTAGAACTTGGCATATGATGTGGCCTAATGTTTAATGGTGTTACAATGTAAGAGTCTGAAATCCTTGAGCTGGGTTGAAAGTTTATTGGATCACCTAATTGGATGATAGAAGCCTTTGTCTGATATCTGTAGCCCAGTCTTTGAACTTAATAGGCCAAGAACATTTGGAATCTGTGGAGATTTTAATTAGTGTGTGAAGTTGGTTGATTTTGAACATCAATGATCACGAAATTTGCATAGGGCCGACGAAGAGTTTGGTGTTGTTTCCGAGATTTGATTTAGTGTGTGTGAGGTGATGTCAGGTTGGCTGGCAGAAGCGCTGTCTGGCAAGTGGCACCAGTAGATTCCCCCTCCCCGAGTGGAACTGACTGTGAAGTTTGCCACCCAAATCTGCCGCCTGTGCGTTTTCCACACCGGTTATCTCATAGAAACACGTAATGAAGCCGCAGTGGGTTTCACTAAATCACCCACCACCGTCACCACCTTGCCACTTCTGAGTTTGTCATTTTGACGATCACTGCAATCACTGTCTCATTTTCTGCTTACCTCCGTAGATGTGTGAATTAGCTTTTTTTCCCCCATCTCCTTCACCTGAGTAAGACTACGACATGAATAAACATGAGGGAAAACATATCATCCAAGACAAGATTGTATGAGGGGAGCTTGGAAACATGGGCTATTACACTATGGCTTTGAAGTAAGCGCCCTTGCGCCCTGCAACCAATTGAAACCGGAAAAACCCTGCATTTGATTGTTTATTCGTCATTACGCAGTACACACACACACACAAGGCTATTGCATTGAAAAAACATGTCATTTGCTTACTTTTACACCAGGGATACCTTTGTGTATACACCTCGTGAATAAGAACAGTGAACCAACAGGATTGAGAACAAGAACAGCTGTGGAGTTGCATGCCAGTACCTGTGAATCATGATAATTAGATTACCTGCAGAGGTAGATGATTGAAAGATCTTAATAGGATGACTTAACGATTGCGAAAATTGTGCCACCGTCTGCCTGTTAAGCTGTGGCGGTGTTGAAAGCAATCGCCGTGCTCCGTCCCTAACATACAGGTTATTGAGACGGAGCGCCAGACAAGACAAGGAGTGTAACTAGCTGCTATGTACGGAACGGTAATCACGCCGTGAGTCGCAGTAAGAGAGTGAGGACGCTCTATTTTCTCCATGGCCCTCATTGGGTTGCAGCAGGGGAGAGACAGAGTGCTGCCTGCCTGACTGTGTGTGCTTGTGTCCTAGGCAGGGCTGGAAGGATGGGTTGGACCAGCCTAACCCCCCCGGAGCTCATCACAGCCGTGTGATTAGTCTCTCTGTGTGTGGGGGGGGGGGGTGGGTGAATAATAAACACTGTCAGATGAAATGTGCCCACCCCACACGCACGTTAGACTGCGCACAACTCCCTCTGAAGGATCTATTTGGAGTTGGTTGACACTCTGTTTTGCAATGCTGCGTTTAACCGGGTTCAGAGTGTTAACACCCTTAAATGTGTGTGTTTAGAGCTGCAGAGCAGGGTAGGTTCGCGGCCACCAGTCGCCAGCCTGTCCTATTATTTGGAGTGTTCATACTACAGACGGGGGTTGTGCAGAGTCACACTCCAGTGTGTAGTGGAGCGGTGCGTGCTTTTAAATGTCATCTGTCATGGGTGTATGCATTCCTAACGGTCAGGTCCAATTAACTGCCTGGCAGAGTCCTGCTGTTTAGTCCAGCCTCTTCTCCTCCTTCCGCACCCTCCCTCTCTCCACCCCCCCTCCCCCCCCCCTCCCTCTGGCATGCCCTAATTTCTCCACTCGCGCCTCCCTCTCTCTCTCTCACACAATTTATATTTCTCGCTCTCTCCCTCCCTCTCTCTCATGATTAGGGTAGTGGGACTCCCTCCCTCCCTCCTTTGGAGGACAGCACCTGCAGTATAAACATGCAGCCGTTGGCAGTCACCACGCACCACTACCAGCATGGGGGCAGAAAAACAAACACTGCATTAGCATAACATAGCTTATTAACATGTCCTAATGATAGCAGCTCAGTTAACCACCGTGCACTGTCAAATAGACATGGCGCTATGGACAACTGCCTTGTTAATGAATGTAATTAAAAGTAGAGAGTACAGAATTAAGATGTTTTTTAAGGTGAGTTGCATCAGTGCATTGAAAGCGAGATAAGGGCGACAGGTAGCCTAGCGGTTGAGAGCATTGGGCCAGTAACCGACAAGTCGCCGGTTCGACTCTCCGGACTGACTAGGTGAAAAATCTTTCGATGTGCACTTGAGCAAAGCACTTGCTTCTGCTAAAATACACGGGGTACCAGTACTGAGTCGATGTGCAGGGGTTCAAGGTAATTGAGGTAGATATGTACATATAGGTAAGGATAAAGTGATTAGGCAACAGGTAAGATCAGGTCTACAACAAAAAAAGTATATATATATATTTTTTTTAACTCAGTCTGGGTCTCAACTTACTGTTGAGAGAAAGAATAATATAATACACAAAATGCAATTTCGAAATGTGGTTGTGCATCAGTAGTCACTCAATTAGCCCAGGTCAGCAAAACATTTTTAGATTGGTAAATTATTCTCTACTTGCTATCTAAACTTGTAGTAAGCATGATCGACCGGGATTGGGCCCATTGATCATCAGTTATCATGTTTAAAAACTGCAAACATTTGCCTCCACCACATGGCCAATTGAGTAAAATTGCATGAAATTAGTTAATTGCTAAATGTTCTCTCCACCCATGGCAAAATGTGTAGAATTGCAGAACATTTACTTCAAAATGTACATTTTTCCTCTTCGCTGTCACGAGGGGAGCTGCTAAAATGTTTAGCTCGCAAGGTGGGGTTGGGGGGGATGTGGGTACGCAGCCCCACCAGCCGCTGCGGCCCATAATGAGTTCTGGTCTTTTGTGTCCCCCACCCCCATCAAAGTTGCCCATCCCTGGGATCGATAATAAACAGTAGCAGCAGTGGCGGTGATGAGTCAAGTGTGCAAAAAGGATCAATGCAGATAACCAATAGCTACAGGGACTAACTATTTAACCAACTATTTAGCAGTCTTATGGCTTGGGGGTAGTTGGAGGTAGTTGCTCCATATTTAATGTGACTGCCATCTGGTACAGTACATGTGTGTGGTTTGCAAAATTGTCTGACATATTTAATAATTCTACACCCGTCTGTCCTCCGTACTCAAAACATTTTTCTTTTGACTTTTATGACTTTTATGAAGTCTACCCAGCTATAAAAAAAAAATGTGCCTCTAACAAACACATGACTCACAGAAGCTCTCAAGTATTGCCAAAGATATAAATGTGCTGTCGTAAAAAGTGCCGAAACAATTGTTCTAAAAATATGACTAGCAACTTACAGTACATCCAAGGTTACCTTCGCTGCCGCATCACAGCGAGAGAGCATGAAGTGCTACAGGCAACTTTATGTGTTGATCGCACTGAAATCATGTGTTGTTTTATTTATAGATAGTGTTAGCAGCCGAGTATCATAGAGGCAATGACACTGAAACGAACATGTAAACCTAGCAACAACAGACATCCCGATGAACAGTGGGATTTGATACGCGTTCATTGAGATGTCGTCAGGACTCTCTTGGGTCACCTGTGTGCGTTGCATATCGGTGATATTATTGGATCATTACCGGGCTCATTAATATATGTGTGTGTGTGTGTGTGTGTGTGTGTGTGTGTGTGTGTGTGTGTGTGTGTGTGTGTGTGTGTGTGTTTCTTGTGTCTTTATTTGGATAGATGGATTAACAGCTTTGCCAAATGGCCCGCAGAGAATAAGGAAATCAAATGGTTGTCGTTGATGAGTCATCTCGATGGAGCCCTTTTCATTTTTATCCCACAATGTCTCAATCAAGCATGAGCCCTTATCTGCTCCCTCTTTTGTTGGCAGCCGTACAACAAGGGCCTATCGTTTAAATATTCATTGTGGTGTTAAATTATTTATCACATGTATCGGCTTATCTTATTTTTTTTTTTAACTCTCCTGAGCATGATTGGAAAATGTGAAGCTGCACTATGGGTGAATCATGCAAATGTGTTTTAGATGAAACAGCCTCAGGGTTTCATGTGCTAGCTACCAGTCTTGGTATTAGGCTAGACAGCTAGCTAGCATCAGAGACGGATGTTTAGAAACCAGAAATGTTTTTTTTCAAATGTTTTACAGCTTAATTAAAAGTACATTTAAGAACTTTATATGATACTTAAGAGTTTCCTTGATGCTCGTCTCTTTTCTTCCCCTTTTCCCATTAAAGACTCTTAATAATATTATCCAATAATATTATTATATATCCCTAGTCTAAGTCTTGAACGGAGAACTGCTCAAATAGTTATCATAGCTACTAAATTGCTAATGCTAACTGGTATTTATGGATCATTGTCACTACAGTATTTCCATTTGCAAAAAACCACTCATTTTCCATAAATCTTGCTTTATATTTATGTATTCCATCTGAATGGGAAGGAATGGGTTTGTTTTGAAAGGCTAAAGATATTTTCCCCAAGTTCACAACACTACTGAAGTGCTCATGCTAACTGGTATTTATGGACTTGATATTTCACCAAAGTTTGCAGGACTAAGAGTTGACCTTTTACCTCTTGTTTGCAAAAGGACAGCCGTGGTATGACAACTGGTCCCTAACTGCACTGATCCTATTCTTTGAAAAGGTGAGCGCCTAACACTCAAGATAGCAAAACAGTCGCAAAAATAAAAAGTATCTTTGTCGAAAATAGCCAAATAGTAAACATGAATGTTTTTAGTTTAACTCGGCTTCGTTGAGTGTTGATACCGCTCTGAGTAATGGGAGTCAGTGAGAGTCCTGTTGTGTGCAGTGAATGAAGCCATGGTGTGTATTGGCGTGGTCAGCTGTTTTCCAGGGGGGGATTGATGCTGTGTATAGTCCACATCAGACAGCATGCTTTACTGCGCTACTCACACTCTCACATGGTCTGCTAGAGAGCTCGGCATGGGTAACCTATGAGCATTTGTCTCTCACTTCAACACGTGTTTCTATACCTGCATTGCTTGCTGTTTGGGGTTTTAGGCTGGGCTTCTGTACAGCACTTTGAGATATCATCTGATGTACGAAAGGGCTATATAAATACATTTGATTTGAACACAAAACGGAAACAGGGTTCATGACCTTACACAAACGCATAACTCGGACCATAGTAAATGAGTTTTCTTCCTACTAATAGCACACTGAAGGTATTTACTGCATTTGTAGATGTACAACATGGTCTTAGCACACTTGACCCTGGCTTTGTGATGATTTAAAGACTGCGCCGATTCATTTTGTATTCAAGTGGATTAATATGATTATCCTGAAAAACAAAGCCACATGTTTTATTCAAGACCTGGATTAAATGTGAGTTTTATCATCCGTTCAATATTTGCAGTGGGTTTTGAACAATTGTCAAATCAGTGTGGCAGATGTGCTTCCACCCCCCATGTTATCTTCCCACTGCACTCCAGAAGATCAAAGGAGGAGATACAGTAGGCTACGAAGATCAGATTAAGAGATGACAACAGTTACATTGTTAGTATATATATATATATATTTTTTTTTTAAACTTTGCCTCGATTTGTTGCATTTTTGTTAGTCAGGCCCTGTAACATCATATATGAACCAAAGGTAGCCACTCTGCCACATGCATTTAATATTTTTTGTAGATACGGAAACATTATTAAAGTGGCTCGTGATCCATTTCTAATAGTGGTCAGTGATTCCTAATCTACGTGTGTCTATAGGCAGCCGCCTTTGATGTGCTAGTGATGGCTGTTTAGCAGTCTGATGACCTTGAGATAGAAGCTGTGTTTCAGTCTCTCGTCCCAGCTTTGATGCACCTGTACTGACCTCGCCTTCTGAATGATAGCGGGGTGAACTGGCAGTGGCTCGGGTGGTTGATGTCCTTAATGATCTTTTTGGCCTTCCTATGGCATCAGGTGCTGTAGGTGTCCAGAAAGGCGGGAAGACTGCACCACACTTTGGAGAGCTTTGCGGTTGTGGGCGGTGCAGTTTCCGTACCAGGCAGTGAGACACCCCTACAGGATGCTCTCAATTGTGCATCTGTAAAAGTTTGAGAGTTTTAGGTGTTAAGCCAATTTTCTTTAGCCTCCTGAGGTTGAAGAGGCGCTGTTGCACCTTTTTCACCACACTGTCTGTGTGGGTGGACCATTTCAGTTTGTCAGTGATGTGTATGCTGAGGAACTTGAAGCTTTCCACCTTCTCCACTGCGATCCCATCGATGTAGATAGGGGGGTGCCCCATCTGCTGTTTCCTGAAGTCCACTATCATCTCCTTAGTTTTGTTGACATTGAGTGAGAGGTTATTTTCCTGGCACCAGACTCCCAGAGCCCTCCACTCCTCCCTGTAGGCTGTCTCATCGTTGTTGGTAATCAAGCTCACTACTGTGTCGTCTGCAAACTTGATGATTGGGTTGGCGGCATGCTTGGCCACACAGTCATGGTTGAACAGGGAGTACAGGAGGGGGCTGACCCCAGTGTTGAGGATCAGCAAAGAGGTTGTTTCCTACCTTCACCACCTGGTGGTGGCCCGTCCGGAAGTCAAGGACCCAGTTGCACAGGGCAGGGTTCAGACCCAGGGCCTTGAGCTTGATGATGAGCTTGCAGGGTACTATGGTGTTGAATGCTGATCTGTAGTCAATGAACAGCATTCTTACATAGGTATTCCTCTTGTCCAGATGGGACAGGGCAGTGTGGTGGCGTCTGTGGATCTATTAGGGTGGTAAGCAAATTGAAGTGGGTCTAGGGTGGCAGGTAAGGTGGAGGTGATTTAATCCTTGGGATAGGGAGAGATTGAATATATCTGTAAACACACCAGCCAGCTGGTCTGCGCATGCTTTGAGGACGCGGCTAGGGATACCATCTGGGCCGGCAGCCTTGTGAGGCTTTATTTTAATTTTTTTATTTAAAAAAATATATCAATTAAAAGTTCTCTAGGGTTAACACGCTTAAACGTCTTACTCACGTCGGCCATGGAGAAGGAGAGCACACAGTCCTTGATAGCGGGCCTTGTCGGTGGCACTGTATTTCTCACCCTGATCTGTTTCACCTGTCCTTGTGCTTGTCTCCACCCCCTCCAGGTGTTGGCCATCTTTCCCACTTATCCTCTGGCTAGTTATACATGTGTTTTCTGTCTGTTTGGGCCAAGCTTCCGTCTTGTTTGTCAAGCTTACGTTTGTCCTGTCAGCGCCTGTCTTTACCCAGCCTCTCTTTTTCTCGGCCTCCTGGTTTTTGACCCTTCCCTGTCCTGACCCTGTACTCGCCCACCCAACCCTGAACCTACCCGCCGTCCTATACCCTTGCTCCACCTCTGGATTACTAAACTCTGCTTGTCCCTGAACCTGCCTGCCGTCCTATACCCTTGCTCCACCTCTGGATTACTAAACTCTGCTTGTCCCTGAACCTGAACCTGCCTGCCATCCTGTACCTACTCTGGATTATTATTATTAATTTAAATTTTTGGGAATTTTACCCCCTTTTCTCCCCAAATGGTTTAGTAGCTGCTAGTGCGCGATGAGACAAGGATATCCCTACCGGCCAAACCCTCCCTAACCCGGACGACGCTAGGCCAATTGTGTGTCGCCCCATGGACCTCCCGGTCGCGGCCGGCTGTGACGGAGCCTGGGCTCGAACCCAGAGTCTCTGGTGGCACTGCGATGCAATGCCCTAGACCACTGCGCCACCCATGAGGCCTACTCTGGATTATTGACCCCTGCCTGCCTTGACCTGTCATTTGCCTGCCCCTGTTACAATAAATATTGTTACGTCACACAGTCTGCATATGGGTCTTACCTTGGTTCCTGATAGTACAAACTGGCCATGACTGACCCAGCAGACTTAGACCAGCTCCGCAACGCCATCTCCTCCCAAGTAGTCATGAGGAGTTGCTTCGCGGTCTGATGGAAGGGTTCCAGGCCGTGGCCGAACGTCATGACCTAGCCTTGGACGCATTGCGGGAGCAATTCTGTGGGTTGCCTACTAGGCAGTTTACCACAACGGTAACCTCCCAGCCCCTCTGTAACCCGGCTGGTAGCAGCGCCGTCACCCTGGTCTCCCGGGAACCCCACTTACCTCCCCCAGAGCGCTACAATGGAGATTCCAGAACCTGCCCGGGCCTTTCTCTCCCAGTGCTCCCTCATTTTTGAGCTGCAGTATTCTTAGTTCTCCTCGGACCACTCGAAGATAGCGTACATTATTACGCTGATGTCCGACTCTTCCCGAGCCGATGCAGCTCTGCAGGGCTAGGCTGTCTCCAGGCAAACGCGTACGCAGACTTGAGACCCTGAGTTGTCTGTATTGCTGTACTGCCGGTCATTTTGTGTCTACCTGTCCCTTCAAGAGACGTAGCTCATTTGTTGGAGTCAGTACACTGGTGGGTCTTAAAGATAATTGTTCTTCTCCACTTACTCACCCCCCCTCTCCATGCCACATTGCTGTGGGGCGACCAGTCCAAATCTCTCCAGGTACTCATCGACTCTGGGGCCGATGTGAGTCTCATGGACGTTACCCTGGCGTCCGAGCTGGGAATCCCCACTCAACCCCTCTCCATTCCCACGGGTGTTAGAGCGCTGGACGGGGTGCTCTATAGGCAGGGTCACCCACCATACCACCCCCCTACGAGTGTCGGGGAACCACAGCGAGATGATCCAATTCCTGCTGGTTGAGTCTCCGCAGGTCCCCGTGGTATTGGAGTTCTCTTGTCTCCAGCTACACAATCCCTCCATTGACTGGGCTACTGGTGCCATTGTGGGTTGGAGCCCGTCCCACAACACTCATTGCCGGAACTCAGCTCTGCCTGCCCCGGGACATCTTCCTGGGGGCTTGGAAATTGCCCTGGACCTCTCTGCCAGCTCCCCAGAGTACTAGAACCTCCGGGAGGGCTTCAGTAAGGCCCGGGCTACTTCGCTTCTGCAGCACCGACCGGTATCCAAGGAGGTCAAGCCTGAGGCGCTGGCACGCCGCTATAGTACCGCTGCTACACCCCAGAAGCCGAGACCATTCCCCCCCGCTCCAAGATCATTAGCCCCTCTGCTGTTTGTCCTCTGTCCTCCATATTTTTCCTACCTTTTCTGTGTCTAGAGTCAAAACTATTTCTGACTGCCCCTTGTCTTCTGTTTCTAGGTCCCATGGGGTGGGGGGTACTGTCACGCCCTGATCTGTTTCACCTGTGCTTGTCTCCACTCCCTTTAGGTGTCGCCCATCTTTCCCACTAATCCTCTGGGTTTACCTGGGTTTTCTCTCTGTCTGTGCCAGTTCGTCTTGTTTGTCAAGCTTACCTGTGTTTATCCTGTCACCTCCTGTCTTTTCTCAGGCTTTCTTTTTCTTGTCCCCCTGTTTTTTGACCCTTGCCTGTCCAGACCCTGTACCTGCCCGCCTGACCACTCTCCCTGACCCTACCTGCCATCCTGTACCTTTGCTCCACCTTTGGATTACTGAACTCTGCCTGTCCCTGAGCTTGCCTGCCATCCTGTACCTTTGCTCCTACTCTGGATTATCGCCCCCTGCCTGCCTTGACGTGTCGTTTTCTTGCCCCTGTTGTTACAATAAACATTGTTACTTCACACAGTCTGCGTCTGGGTCTTACCTTGGTTCCTGATAGTATTATCCTCAAAGCGAGCTAAGAAGGTGTTCAGCCTGTCTGGAAGCAAGACGTCTGTGTCCGCGACGTGGCTGGTTTTTCTTTTATAGTCCGTGATTGTCTGTAGACCCTGCCACATACGTCTTGTTTAACTGGGACTCAACTGTGTCTATACTGACGTTTAGCCTGTTTGATTGCTATGCTGAGGGGATAACTACACTGTTTGTATTTTTCCATATTCCCAGTCTTTTTGCACTGGTTAAATGCAGTGGTTTGCACTTTCAGTTTTGCACATATGCTCCCATCTATCCACGGTTTCTGGTTGGGGTAGGTTTTAATAGTCACAGTGGGTACAACTTCTCATACGCACTTCCTGATTAACTCATTCACCGTATCGGTATATGTGTAGATATTATTTCCTGAAGCTACTCTGAACATATCCCAGTCCGCGTGATCAAAACAATCTTGAAGTGTGGATTCCGATTGGTCAGACCAGCGTTGAAAAGTCCTCACCACGGGTGCTTCCTGTTTGAGGCCCAGCCTATAGGAGGGGAGGAGCAAGATGGAATCGTGGTCCGATTTGCCGAATGGATGGCGGGGGAGGTGCTTATGTGCATTCTGCAAGGTAGTATAACAATGGTCGAGATTTTTAGCAGCGCAAGTACAACAATCAATATGTTTATAGAATTTCGGGAGCGTTTTTCTCATTTGCTTTGTTAAAATCCCCAGCTACAATAAATTCAGCCTCAGCATACACAACACATGATACAGGATACATTATACAGCCACCACTGTGCTTGAAAATATGGAGAGTGGTACTCGTGTTGTATTGGATATCCAAACATAACACTTTGTATTCAGGACAAAAAGTAAATTTCTTTGCCACATTTTTTGCAGTATTACTTTAGTGCCTTGTTGCAAACATTCTGCACAGTCTTCCTTTTCACACTGTCAATTAGGTTAATATTGTAGAATAACTACAATGTTGTTGATCAACCTTAGAGTTTAATGGCTGTGATAGGGAAAAACTAACTGTTTTAAAGGCTCACGATGAAATCCCTGAGCGATTTCCTTCCTCTTCGGTAACTGAGTTAGGAAAGGTGCCTGTATCTTTGTAGTGACTGGGTGTATTGATACACCATCCAAAGTGTAATTAATCACTTAAATTTGCTCAAATGGATATTGAATGTCAATGTCTTTATTTTTATTTTGACCCACCTACCAATAGGTGCCCTTCTTTGTGAGCCATTGGAAAACATCCCCGGTCATTGTGGTTGAGTCTGTGTTTGACATTATGGGGTATTGTGTGTAGGCCAGTGACAAACACATCTACATTGAATCCATTTTAAATGCAGGCTGCAACACA
Source organism: Oncorhynchus kisutch (assembly GCF_002021735.2). NCBI lineage: Eukaryota > Metazoa > Chordata > Actinopteri > Salmoniformes > Salmonidae > Oncorhynchus > Oncorhynchus kisutch. The sequence goes on along the minus strand of NC_034198.2, from coordinate 14,596,137 downwards.
ACACATTTGGAAAAAGTCAAGGGGTGTGAATGTGAAGCAGATTTTTTTTATTCATTATTACATATTTCCTAGACCGACTAACAGCACTCTGAGGAAAACAACTCAAAACACAAACATTCCATTAAAATTCCTCCAGAAAGCTACATAAGCTTGGAGGCTTAACTTTCCTTCCAGTTATTACGAGGTGCCATAGCCTGCAGTCCATGCTCCAGATTGTAGGTACAGCATGGCGATACAGAGATGGGGGAACAGGGTTAGCTGTGATATGGGCATTGCTCTGTGGACCTCATTAGTCTCTCACACTTAACCGTCTGCTTATGTGGAGTGGCCATTAGAGCTGTGTCAGAGCCAGGGGAAGAGATGAGCATCCTCTTGTGTTATCTGTGCAAACAGAGCAGCACTCGCCACTCACTTGGCAGCTAGGAGCGGCTGATTGGGAAATGTCAGGGGGGATTACTGGGGGCGAATGAGCTACTGAGAGCCCATTGCCTCAGCATGGTCTTGCATAACAAAAAACGTGAGTCTGTGTGTGTGTGTGTGTCGTCTAAGTGCGACTCGTCTCGCACACTGCCATCCAATTGCATCATAACTGGAGGAGAAAGGCATTACAGCTCAACTCTCAGTAATATCCTCCTTCCTTCCAAGAGAGGCTGGTGCTGTGGGAATGATTTGGGGATGTGTGAGGTGGAGCACTCTCCCTCCACGCATGCTGCAGGAGGGTGTGTGGGTGATAGAAGTTTGTGTGTGTGTGTTGGTGTGTCATAAGTGTTTGTGTAAGGGAAGGGTGGGTGGGAGTTTGTGACATGCCCACCGTGTCATGAAATATGTGGCGACTGATTCCCGGCAGGAAGCTCCCGTGTTGTTGTGGAGACCTTGAGGGAGGCAGACACAGGAAGGTGTGAGGATGGGGATGGGTGGGGAGTAGAGATGAGGCAGTATCACTGTGAACCAACGGTCAGCCCAGCTACCAAAGTTAAGAACAACAACCCATCAGAAATACAATCTCAGCTTCTGACTATAGAAAGGTATTGGTTAGCATGCAGGTAGAGTAATATTCCTGAGCCCAGCCATATTACCATGCAGGAGGTGTTTGTGTTCTTCTGACACATTGTTACTCTTATCATGCGGCTTGTGGTTAGCAAAGAGACCAGAGAAACAGAAGATAGTTTTTTTTTTTTATGAATACCATTAAGTGCAAGAGGCGTAATTGTCACTCTGGCAATTGATGACATTCCAAGCCTTGACGAAATGATTCAGATTCACAGAAGGGGGATCTCAGGCCATTACATCTTACCAATAAAGAACCACAGAAATACAGTGATAAACTGTCCTTGGGTGATGTGGTTTGCCATTGTGTTAATAAAAACATATTTTATATTGTTAGGTTGGGGTCTCCAAGGGTTAAGATTGCATGGCAATTTGTAAATTCCATATGGTATTGCAATTGATAATATAGCTTGTGAAAACAGTACACAATGAAGCAAGAAGATTCACATGAATATTCCTATCTCTTGTCATATTCTTCATTGTCAATGAAATGCCACAACAGGTTACATAGATGTCCTTAGGTAACACCATTCACCTTGTAGGACAAAACACTGTCCTCTCATACTAAGTCTCCCAGTGGCAAGTCAATGTGCAGGGGTACAAGGTATTTGAGGTAGATACAGTGCATTCGGAAATTATTCAGACCTCTTCCCCTTTTCCACATTGTGTGATGTTACAACTTCATTCTCAAATGGATGAAAAAAATATCCTCTTCAATCTACACACAATAACCCATAAGGAAAAATCAAAAACAGGTTTGTAGAATCTAAAAAAAGAATTCAGATGCTTTGCTTATGAGACTTGAAATTGAGCTCAGGTGCATCCTGTTTCCACCTGTGGTAAATTAAATTAATTGGACATGATTTGGAAAGGCACATACCTGGCAATATAAGGTCCCACAGTTGACAGTGCATGTCAGAGGAAAAACCAAGCCATGAGGTCAAAGGAATTGTCCGTAGAGCTCAGAGACAGGATTGTATCGAAGCACAGATCTGGGGAGGGGGACCAACCATTTCTGCAGCATTGAAGGTCCCCAAGAACACAGTGGCCTCCATCAATCTTAAATGGAAGAAGTTTGGAACCACCAAGACTCTTCCTAGAGCTGACTGCTTGTCCAAACTGAGCAATCTGCGGATAAGGGCATTGGTCAGGGAGGTGAGCAAGAACCCGATGGTCACTCTGACAGAGCTCCAGAGTTCCTCTGTGGAGATGGGAATACCTTCCAGAAGGACAACCATTTCTGCAGCACTCCACCAATCAGGCCTTTATGGTAGAGTGGCCAAACGGAAGCCACTCCTCAGTAAAAGGCACATGACAGCCCACTTGGAGTTTGACAAAAGGCACCTGAAGGACTCAGACCATGAGAAACAAGATTATCTGGTCTGATGAAACCAAGATTGAACTCTTTGGCCTGAATGCCAAGCATCAAGTCTGGAGGAAACCTGGCACCATCCCTACGGTGAAGCATGGTGGTGGCAGCATCATGCTGTGGGGATGTTTTTCAGCTGACTAGTCAGGATGGAGGGAAAGATTAACGGAGCAAAGTACAGAGAGATCCATGATGAAATCCTGCTCCAGAGCACTCAGGACCTAAGAATGGGGTGAAGGTTTATCTTCTAACAGGACAACGACCCTAAGCACAAAGCCAAGACAACGCAGGAGTGGCTTTGGGAATGTCCTTGAGTGGCCCAGCCAGAGCCCGGACTTGAACCCGATCTAACATCTCAGGAGAGACCTGAAAATAGTTGTGCAGCGACACTCCCCATCCAACCTGACAGAGCTTGAGAGGATCCGCAGAGAAGAATGGGAAAAACTCTCCAAATACAGGTGTGCCAAGCTTGTAGCGTCATACCCAAGAAGACTTGAGGCTGTAATCACTGCCAAAAACCTGTTTGTGCTTTGTCATTATGGGGTATTGTGTGTAGATTGAGAAAAATTCAACAAGTGAATCAATTTTAGAATAAGGCTGTAACGTACCAAAATGTGGAAAAAGTGAAGGAGTCTGTATGTACATGATGCACTGTATGTACATGAAGCCAGTGGAAAGTGACTAGGCATCAGGATAAATAATAATAATAATAATAATAATAATAATAAAAAGGTATTTGAGGTAGATATGTACAGGAAGGCAGTGTAAAGTGACTAGGCATCAGGATAAATAATAATAATAATAAAAAGGTATTTGAGGTAGATATGTACAGGAAGGCAGTGTAAAGTGACTAGGCATCAGGATAGAAAGTAATGAATGTAAAATAAGAACAGAGTAGCAGCAGCATATGATGAGTGTAAAAGTGTTTTTGTGTGTTTGTTTAATCGATGTGTGTGTGTGTATGTGTGTACGTACAGGTGTATGTATGTAGTGAATGTGTGTTGAGTTTGTGTGAGAGTGTCAGTGTACTAGTGTTTATATATAGTCTTGGGAGTGTGCATAGAGTCAGTGCAAGATGGGGTCAGTGCAGATCATCAGGGTAACCATTTAAGTATTTAACAGCCTTATGGCTAGTTAACACTCTTATGGCTTGGGGATAGAAGCTGTTTTGGAACCTGTTGGTCCGAGAGCCGATGCTCCGGTACTGTTTGCCGGGCGGTAGCAGAGTGAACAGTCTATGACTTGGCTGGAATCTATGTCAATTTTCCAGGCCTTCTTCTGACACTGCCTGATATAAAGGTCCTTGACGGCAGGGAGCTCGGCCCCGGTGATGTATTGGGCTGTCCGCACCACCCTCTGTAGCGCTTTGCGGTCATTTGCCATACTAAGCGGTGACGCAGCCAGTCAAGAGGCTCTCAATGGTGCAGCTGTACAACCTTTTGAGGGTCTGAGGGCCAATATCTAATCTTTTCAGCTTCCTATGGGGGAAGAGGTGCTGTCGTGCCCTCTTTATGACTGTGCTGGTGTGTGTGGACCATGTTAAGTCCTTAGTGATGTGGGCGCCAAGGAACTAGACCCACTCCACTACAGCCCCGCTCTCCCTTCTGTAGTCCACGATCAGGTCCTTGGTCTTACTGACATTAAGGCAGAGGTTGTTGTCCTGGCAACACACTGCCAAGTCTCTGACCTCCTCCTGTAGGCTGTCTGATCGCCGTCGGTGATCAGGCCTAACGCCGTCATGTCGTCAGCAAACCTGATGATGGTGTTGGAGTTGTACGTGGCCATGCGGCCGTGGGTGAACAGGGAATCCAGGAGGGGACTAAGTACACACCCCCTCACCATCTCAGTGTAGCAGAGGTGTTGTTGCCTACCCTCACCACCTGGGGCCGGCCCCTCAGGAAGTCCAGGATACAGTTGCAGAGGGAGTTGTTCAGTCCCAGGGTCTCCAGCTTGCTGATGAGCTTGTTGGGGACTATGGTGTTGAATGCTGAGCTGTAGTCTTATGTTCAGCATTCTCACATTTCCCCTCTTGTGCAGGTGGGAGATGGCGTATGAAGTGCAGTTGAGATTGCGTCCTCTGTATATCTGTTGGTACGGTATATGAATTGGAGTGGGTCTAGGATATCTGGGATGATGATGTTGATGTGTGTCATGACCAGCCTATCAAAACACTTCATAATTACAGATCTGATTGCTACAGGGTGATAGTCACTAAGGCAGGTTACCGTACATTTCTTGGGAACAGGGACAATGGTGGTCAGTTTGAAATATGTTGGGATTACAGACTGGGACAACCTTCCCTGTCTTTCATTGAGACATTCAAGACCCTCTGTAGAGTGTCTGCGTCCAACCACAGCTTTTTGACGTTTGCCTTAATTTTCCTTATGCCCATTTAATCTGCCATTCAGTTGCTTTTAACATGCACATTTTGTTTGTGATATGAGTCAAATCAACGGAACGTTCATGACATTGTGATAACTTACCTAGTTTAATTACCAATATTTTCGAGGTGAACCAGCTGTGATCAGAGACCACATGAATTGAGTTTATTTAATTAAATGAAATTGACCTGGGAGATTTCACAGTGCCAAGTAGGAGTATGTATAATCAAGCTATTTGGCAAAGCAATTACAGTGTCTCTGCCAGTGTTTCCATTAATGTTGTCATTACGCCATATCATGCAGAAACGATTTGTAAACAAGATTGCTCCACAGTCAGTCATATCCTGGGTTAGCAGGACACTTCTGTGTAAAAGTAAGTGGGTAGTTTGTCTACTTTTCCTCTGTATATAAGTGGGTGTTTTTGCGGCTTGTCTTTTCCAACTACAGTACGTCACATAGAGTTTTAGGTCTGAGGAAGTGGGCTAAAACCCATGCCCTAGGGCAAGGGTGCCCACCTCTATGCCTCAAGGACCGTAGTCCTGCAGTTGCTTATTCCTCTCTGGCACTTTTTTGGTCAATTAACAGCTCTAATTAGTCCAGAAAGTCAGTCGCTGATTAAATGGCAAATATGAAAAATACCCTTTAGGACCTAAAGATGTTGTGACTATGGTATTAGTATGAACAGCAGTGCGGTATTGGAATGCAGATTATAGCGCTGGCAGAGATCAATAGCTAACATGTGGCCTGGAAAAATGGGGTAATTTCTGTATTCCGTTGGAAGGGAGCTCTATTCACTATCCATTTGTGTTCCCATTGGTGTGTGTGTGTGTGTGTGTGTGTGTGTGTGTGTGTGTGTGTGTGTGTGTGTGTGTGTTTTCTTCCAGGTTTCCCCCGGTGAGTGAGATGGCTACGGTGGGGAAGGTGGTCGGGGTCATCCTGGCTGCTGCTATCAATCAAACAATCATTTACTCTATAGTGGAGGGCAATGAGGAAGGTGAGTCGCATACTGTAACCTACACTATACCTTTGACCTAGTTCCAGAGGCCATGTTATCATTTTCTATACAGCAGTGATAGTACCACTCATTTATTCTGACACACTATAAACAACATGAAGTAGTGATGAGGTCACTCACAGAGCCATGCATGGAGCTCTATGTGGCTCTATACAGCTCTATGTGGCTCTATACAGCTCAATATAGCACTGTGACTATACAGCTCTATATGGCTCTATACAGCTCTATATGGCTCTATACAGCTCTATATTGCTCTATATAGCTCTATACAGCTCTATATGATTCTGTATAGCTCTGTGACTATACAGCTCTATGTGGCTCTATACAGCTCTATATGGCTCTATATGGCTCTTTACAGCTCGATGTGGCTCTATACAGCTCTATATGATTGTGTATAGCTCTGTGGCTCTATACAGCTCTATATGGCTCTATACAGCTCTATATGGCTCTATACAGCTCTATGTGGCTCTTTACAGCTCTATGTGGCTCTTTACAGCTCTATATGGCTCTATACAGCTCTATGTGGCTCTTTACAGCTCTATATGGCTCTATACAGCTCTATTTCTATTTAACTAGGCAAGTCAGTTAAGAACATTCTTATTTACAATGACGGCCTAGGACCTGTGGCTCTAGTCAGTCACTTACTTTCACATCATTTAGTTATGAATCCTCCGCACCTCAGAATGATTTCACCATTTGCCTTGAGCGAGGGGTAATGTAAAATATGTTCAATGTAAGTTATACACCGTCATAGTCATGGTCTAAAGGACCTAAAAGAGTACCTGTCCTGAGACTGCACTCTTTTTTTTGCCCCTAAGTCTACCAAAAGTGTGTGTGTGTGTTTGTGTGCACTAGTCAGTGTCCCCTGTTGCTGACAGTTTCTGCCATGTAAAAGTACCTGAGGGATGATTAGACCCTACCGTCCTCCCACTATTCCTCACCGTGATTAAAACCGGGGCTCATGCTTTTCAGAGTGGGAAAATATGAAATTGCATCCCCATATTGAACCTTGCACTAAACTTGCATCTGAACCATTTATTCATTTGGAAACAAATGGAATTGGTTTCACTTTTAACTCTCATTAGATTCAATGAAGAAGCTCGGGAAGATAATGACAGTGTCCTTCGTCGTTGTGGCTTTCAAAGTTTATGGCGTGCTGGGGGAATTCATTTTTAGGTCTGAAAAGTGAGTACTAGCTATGCGTTTCAGTGTAAGTCATCAATTATGCCTTACACAACAAAACAATCAGTGACTCAGTGATTCTCCAGGGCAGTGTGATCTCTCTGGTGTCGTGCCTCAACACTTGACACCACACACAGTGGGATTTGGGGAGGTGAATGCCCTTGTCATTCTACCTAGGGGACGGATACAGTATGATATGGTGCTAGCTCTGCTCTGCTCTGTACATATGCGTGTCTCCCCCCTCTCTCCCCGGGACTGATATGATATGGTGCGGACTCTAGCGCTACTCTGTTGATCTGAATGTATCTCCCAGGCGTATTTAGGCTCAACAACAGCACCGGGGTGTTCTCTACGGCCAAGCAGCTGGACTACGAGACCAATGCCAGCTACATCCTCAAAGTGGAGGCTGACTCCATGGAAGTGGTCGGTTCCAATCTCAGAGCGCCCTCCAAGAGTAAGCCTGCCTGCCATTTAAACTGTCACTTGGGAAATTGCACCCTGTTTCCGATATAGTGCACGGCTTTTGCCCAGGGCTAAAAGTCTTCTTCTCTTTGTATGTTTTATTGTCACATATACCGGATAGGTGCAGTGAAATGTGTTGTTTTACACAGTCAGCCATAGTAGTAAAAGCCTTTTGTGGGGTATTTGCTTCAGAGAGGTTTAAAAACTGAAGGCAATAGTCGGCCAAATAGCTTCTTACGGCCTTAATTTGAGTAATTCGAATGTTTGTTTCTACCGTCTTTCTCTCTCTGGTAACAGAAATGTGCCTGGCATTTGGCTATAAATGATTTCCCATCTTTGCTTTTTCCAAAAGACTAAAAGCACGCCTCGTCCTTTCACGTTATTTAGTTTTCTAATTAGTCAACATCATGCTGAGTTGCTGCGGAGGATACATTTTAATTAAGCAGTTACTGGTTCGTGTGGCAGATTAAACAAGTCATTCATTTCTTGCCAATCTTATCATGTCTCCTCAATATGCAGAAACAATCACTCAAATCAATTTGATTCCAATGGCGCTTGTTAACCACTTTACATCTAGAATCAAGGAAACACTTGTGGATATAGTCACTGCTGTATGTTATACACAGAGATCATTTTTGTATTGCGCTTTGTAATAGATTTTGCAGGTTTCTCTTTACTCGAACTCAATTGACTGAGAATTGTTGCATTTCCCCCTCTTGTAATGGTTTAACTAATATACCCCGGCCACTCACTATGTGTCATTCAAGCTGAGAGGGGGCAGCAGTAAACATGATCGAGGACACCCAATGGCAATAGATTAGTACCTCGTTCCACTGAAGCAGGCATGGCAGCTAGAGTTGAGATGCGGTGGGAGTATCATCATGGGGGGGAGGGGGGGGGGGGCTATTGATGTTGTTTGATTCATTCCACTGGAGGAGGTGGAGTGTTAAATGGCTGCTCTCGAGCGGCGTGTGGATGGGTACTCCCCATTGCGTTTGGCTATGAAGGTGGCCACCATCAACTGTATAATGAAGACACTTTGTTCAAGTGATTAGAGCCACATCACTGATTCAACAGGGGCGTGTGTGTGTGTGTGTGTGTGGCTGGTGTGCCTGCGTGAGTACATTTGCGCGCGTGCGTGTGTCTGTATGTGTTGCATTGCAGTAGCAAGTACTCTCCTGTTGTCGTCCGTTTACTGTTGTCATCCGCTGTAACATTGGACATCCTGGCAGGGATAAACGAGAAATGTGCCGACTCTACTGTCCCCTTGGTCGGTCCCAGAGCGTTTTGTCAGATGATGTATGGCATTTTATTTGGCAAGGTCCCTCGGCGCAGTTGTAACCCTTCAGGATGTGGCTTGGCTTTTTACTATGAGAAATGACAAACCGCAATGCAGTGTTGTATTATATTAGTCAAACGTCTAAATCAGTGTGTTGGCAGTGAATTGTAGACTCCTATTTTGTATATGATGCACATTTAGGCTGTTTAGACATGCCCTCTTGTTTTTTACATTTCTATTTAATCTAAATGAGATTCACCTTTCCTCTGGGGGTTCATTTTGAATCCTTTGTTTCTTTCTCCTCTGTTTGCAGCTAACACAGCGAGGGTGTTCATTGATGTTTGGGATGAGAATGATCACCCTCCTGTCTTTACCAAACCCTTGTACCTGGGAGGAGTGGCAGAGGACGCCAAAACATTCACTTCTGTACTACAAGTTCAGGTACAACCAGCTCTTTTCAAACACAAAGGCTGCGTTTAGACAGGCAGCCCAATTCTGTTTTATTTTTCCAAAGCTTTTTCAGCGCTGATTTGATTGGTCAAAAGACCAATTAGTGAAAAAAAAGTTCAGAATTGGGCCGCCTGTCTGAACGCAGCCTAAGTGTACCACTTCTAGATAGTGCAATTGGTGTCTTAAAAGAACAACCCATTATTTTCTCAAATGGAACTTTCAAAACATCCTCAAATATACGTGACGCATTTCACGATCACTCCTCCTCACAATGAAACCAGCCAAAAAATGTGTCTGGTTGAGTGATTATCTGTGCTTGCATTTGAAATGCAGAGTTTTGTAGTTGTAATCCTGGGATAACTGTTATTCTCCCTGCCGGTATCTTTGGCCCGTGTTGACAATGCATTACCAGCTGGAGGCTCTAACATCTGAGACTTTCCGACACCCCTGGCAATACTTACAATGCTAAGACCGTAGAGGCTCTCACATACAAATGTCCACACACCTGTCAATTGCATGCCGCACCATCCTGTGTGAAAGGGAATTATTCTCTGTGTGTGCACCAGGGCGGGTGCATTCACATTTTCCAATGTGTTATTTTTGTGTTTATCTTTCGCACCTTTTGTAGCTAAAGCCACTGTGACACCTGTTTGTGTGTGTGTGTGTGTGTGTGTGTGTGTGTGTGTGTGTGTGTGTGTGTGTGTGTGTGTGTGTGTGTGTGTGTGTGTGTGTGTGCGCGTGCGTGATGAGGGCAGACTATACAGCGCCCACACAAGGGCACCTTTCATTATAATCCTAATCACTACCCGCTGGATGGTCATTTGCATCTCATGCTCTGTTGCAGAATGATGAGCCGTAGACGTCTGTCTGTCTGTCTGTCTGTCTGTCTCGGCCTCTACCATGTCTGTGTGCAACTGGAGTAGGCAGCAAGACTGTTAGTGCAGAGCACACAGTTGCAAACGGGTTTGCCAGGAGCCTCTAAAGAGAGATAATCCTTTCGACCAGGAGGTAATGGAATTACTGGGTCAAAGATTTACTGAGCTGAGACTCCCACTGGTTCCATCTCCTAACGGTATCATTCAACTTCTCAGGTGTTTCACTCATCGTCCGGGTCAATATCTTCCTCTTTAGTATTCATACCTATTCCCTGTTGCTTAACTAATCGTAAATTCATAGCAGATCTGAATATAGATTTCTGTAAAAGCCGCTCAGTATCCCTAAGATTAGACTAATCTACTTTGAAATCCTTCTTTAAATAGTTTTTTAGGGAGAAAGAAGGAATCTAAACCCCCTGTGGAGTGGTGTATAACCTGAAGAAGGGATAGATAGACACACATGAAAAAATACTACAGTTTACTATGGAATACTACAGTACTTACTACATAATTATGTAGTAAACTGTAGTATACTGTAGAATGCTATACTATACACTGTAGTATCCCTCAATCATGTGTAGTACTTACTATAGAATGTTGCAGTATACTGTACAATACTACAGTAAATACCACAGTACATGCTACAGTATTATCTACAAAAAAAACACTGTAGTAAATACTACAGTAACGTCCGCAAAAACACGACACTTTAAAAAAAAACTATAGTAAATATTACAGTATTTAATTTGCATGTACCCTGCCCATTCCCCTCCCGCATGTCACATTTTGTGCCACCCATAAGTGAGAAACCTACATGCCAAGTATAAACCAAATGATCTAAAGTTTATAGAAAAGAACAGAAGCTCTGAACAGTCTTTAGTACGACCAACCTACAGGTTATGGAAATGTTGCTCTTCCTATTTTTCCTACAGGCTTCCTGAAAGACAAAAAAGCCTCCACTTCTATGTCAAAGATAATAAAACAAAAGCACCATAGTAAGAACTACAGTAATGTCTGCAAAAACACTTCAGTAAGTACTACAGTAATGTCTGCAAAAACACTTCAGTAAGTACTACAGTAATGTCTGCAAAAACACTTCAGTAAAAACTACAGTAATGTCTGCAAAAACACTTCAGTAAATACTACAGTAATGTCTGCAAAAACACTTCAGTAAGTACTACAGTAATGTCTGAAAAAACACTTCAGTAAAAACTACAGTAATGTCTGCAAAAACACTTCAGTAAAAACTACAGTAATGTCTGCAAAAACACTTCAGTAAATACTACAGTAAAGTCCACAAAAACACCACAGTGTATATTATAGTATTTTTTTCATGTGGGGAGAGAGCGAGAGACAGAAGTGAGAAGTGGCAATGTAGAAAAAAATAAGGACTCGTCGTCTGAGCGACACATGTTGTCTGTGAAGGACACATTGATCTGATCGTTAGTATAAGTCGTTTTGGAGGAATGCATTTGTGTCTCTGTAAATATAGGAGAACAAAGAGGAATCTCTGCAAAGAACAAATCCAATGTCATGAGGGTTTCACAGCAAATCAGCCTCAAATCTGATCCACAGTTTCAAACAGGTTGGGATTTCTTTCAGAACACAGTCAAAGGCTCTCCTTTCTCCGCTTGCGCTGTCTCTGTGCCACATTTTCACTCTGCATTCATAGACTGATGTGTTCTTTCCTGGTCTGGTCTGGTCTGGTATCACCAATAACTAACCCAGGTGGTGGAATCTGTTACCAAAGAACCTTTAGATATATAGTGTTAGCCTGTGGTGTACGATTTGAGTTGAATGAATCTTGCGGAATATAGAAAATATCTAATTTGTATTAATGACTCCGGCGGGGCAGGGCACAGTGCTGTCACACTCAGTCCCAGTCGTCGAAAGGTATTATAAATCAATGTCACTGCAGAGCAACGTGGCAAATGGTGAAATCAGCTGGGCAGATTGACAGGAGTTTCTCTGTTAGAGAGTGGCTCGCAGCTCAAAGACTCCCCCTACAGCAAGAATTGAGAACTACAACTGCCCCAAAAATCTATCTGTGCCCTTTCATTTTCGACAGATGAGTTGATCTGTATCTTGATGTTGTGTTGTTGTTGATGATGCTGCTGTGTCTGAACCTCTTGAATCCTTTGTGTCTGTGTTTGTCTGTGTTTTGTCTGTCTCAGGCCCTGGACAAGGACACAGGGAATTACAGCTCCATGCAATACAGGATTATTATCCCCCCCACCACCGACGGCAAGGACGGCTTTGTCATCGAGCCCTACACCGGCGTCATCAAGACTGCCATTATGTACAGGAACATGCGACGGTCCTACTTCAAGTTTGAAGTGGTCGCCACTGACAATTACGGCGAGGGGGGGCTGAGCAGCAAGGCAGAGGTGGTGGTGAGTTCGTCCTGCTCCCAGAGTATTGAAAGGGAATGTCTGTTCTAGCCGTTCTATTTCTATTTGTTCAATGCTATCGGTACTATCGGTGCCAGTTAAATGTTCATAGCCGCCTTGCCAGCCTTGATCAATTCCAGCTTATGGCTCTTTTAAAAATAACTGAGGGACCAACATTAAGTGTGTCGATATCCACAATATCAATATCTCCATTCCCCAGGTGTATATTGGCACTAAACACCCCAGCCATCCCAAAATACACACTCAAAAGCTTCCCATAGGAATTGCATTTGTAAAAAAAAGCATGGTGTTGATACTCCAGCTAATCAATGGTCCATGTCCTGCACCAGCCTTGTGGTAGATAGGATGAATGTGTGTTCCTTCTGTGCTGGCCTCTTCCCAGTTTGTTGCAAATTGAACTGTCCCAGGGCAGATGGGGACCATTGATTATACATTGCAGCCTATTTGACTCCCTTTGCTCTTAATGAAATAAGAGGCTGGCTGGGCCAGAGCCTTGCCTGAACGAGAGGAACCACGCTGTGGCTAAGGTCATCTAATTCCAATGGGAAGCTTCATTTCATGGGCACTGCACAAACTACAGGGAGATTTTCCATGTGATTTAGCCTGCTGTCCAGCATTAAAGCTTGTTTGTAGAAGTTGGGGAGGGAAATAGATGCTTGTTTTGTGTCTGTACCATTGATCCTTTTGATTGACCTCTGTTTCCCAGGTATCTGTGGTGAATCTGCTGGATATGCAGGTGGTGGTCTCCAACGTTGCTCCTACAGTGGTGGAACAGAACAAGGACAAGCTCCTCGGGTAACGTAGAAGATATCTAAGAGATCTTATAATCCATATTTTAACAGTCAAGTCGCAACTGTGCTTATAGCCGTCTCCTATACTTGATATGTAGACACTTACCTTTGGCCCTTTCCCAGACATGCAGGTGTTTGGGGGGGGAGGGGGGAGCTGTATGAATCAGTGTGCAGTGTTGGTTTTATCGCTGCCTTCTGTCGAGATGAAACGGCGTCCCGCTGTTTGACGTCTGCTCAAATTAATGTTGTAGGAGCCTTCCTTCAGTTTCCGTTAGAGCCTTCCTTCAGTTTCCGTTAGAGCCTTCCTTCAGTTTCCGTTAGAGCCTTCCTTCAGTTTCCGTTAGAGCCTTCCTTCAGTTTCCGTTAGAGCCGCTCACCACCTGTCTCCACAGCTCTGTCAGAAGCTCTGTCATACACTTCACACAGCCACTGGTTCCATCCTTGTCTTGAGCTTACTGCTTAGCTATTAGCATTGTGATCAGAAAGGCGTCCAGCTTCTCTCTGAAGCTAAGTTGCAAATGAGGGAGAGAGAGAAAGTGTCAGTGGCTCCCTGGCTGTCTGTTTCTTTGAGGTGGGGGTGAGCTTGCGTGTATTAGCTGTCAGCTTGCGTGTATTAGCTGTCAGCTTGCGTGTATTAGCTGTCAGCTTGCGTGTATTAGCTGTGAGCTTGCGTGTATTAGCTGTGAGCTTGCGTGTATTAGCTGTGAGCTTGCGTGTATTAGCTGTGAGCTTGCGTGTATTAGCTGTGAGCTTGCGTGTATTGTGAGCTTGTGTGTATTGGCTGTATTGCTTCTGTACACCTATCCATCACTCAACCTATCCTCTTACTGACAAACAGTCATAAAGTACCAGTCCTCCATGATGGACTTCCTCTGACTTGGTCTCATCCCAGGTCTCCACTTTAGCTCCAAGGGCTCTGGCCCCAGCTGTGGAGCCACCTAGTTTATTAGTGCTCTCCCCACCCAAGCAGAAATACATCCATCTGGTTACTATTCTGTCCTGCCATCCTCTTTTCGGAGTTTCCCAGGGGAGCGGGAACATCCAGGGCACAGCAGGTAATTGTTTCAACACCTATTTTGCCGTTGCCGTCCCGCTCAGATCAGAGCTCCCGGCTGCAGACGCCCACCACCAAACAAGGGTTGTGTCTGAACTGGCCACTCTTTCCTATATAGTGAACTACCTTTGACCAGAGCCCTATGCTGGTACAGTGGGTCGTGCACTTTATAGTGAACAGCGTGCCATTTAAGATGCATTCGCCTTGAACTGATTCTATTGTAGATGCTTCAATTAAGAATTTTGGAGCGAGAGGTGATTTTTGACAGGGTCATGGAAACGTGTGGGAATTGACTCTTTTATAATTGCTGACGGTCCCAAGGAGGATATAGGTTGTCATGTTTTTCCATTGCAAATGCAATGCACAGCCTCATTCTAACCACTGTCCTAATTCATGTACTGATCAAGGACGTATCCTCTGACTGAGAAATCCTTTCAGTGAGCCTGAATCCATTCAGTCAAGGCCTCTTCTTTTTAAACCGTTGAGGCAGCGTTAGCTCAGGGTCAAGTGGGGAAATAGAATACAGCTACAGGTCGGTGTAGCAACTATGAATTGCAGTACGTTCTTACCATTTGGGTTTAACATATCATATCACCGTTTTCCCAGAGATCCTGCTGTCACCTTGTTCTTATACAAAGCACTTGATTATTCCTTCCACTCCCTCTGCAGGATCCTGGAGCGCTATGTGCAGGACCAGATTCCCGGGGCCAAAGTGGTGGTGGAATCCATCGGGCCACAGCGGTTCGGCGACGGCTTCGAGCAGGAGGACTACTCTAAGTCGGACCTGATGGTTTACGCCATCGACCCTCTGACCAACCGGGCCATCTCACGCCAGGAGCTATTCAAGTGAGTAGTAGCCGGTCACTTACAGTGGCCCTGAGGGACAAAGTAGGTCACAATACAAGGGATTGCCCCTTAGGGCCACCCCTTGTAGTATCTAGATACACCATTCCCCCGTGGAGCAGGTGTTTACCCAGTGGCAGACAGAGCCACCCCTTGTAGTATCTAGATACACCATTCCACCGTGGAGCAGGTGTTTACCCAGTGGCAGACAGAGCCACCCCTTGTAGTATCTAGATACACCATTCCCCCGTGGAGCAGGTGTTTACCCAGTGGCAGACAGAGCCACCCCTTGTAGTATCTAGATACACCATTCCCCCGTGGAGCAGGTGTTTACTCAGTGGCAGACAGAGCCACCCCTTGTAGTATCTAGATACACCATTCCCCCGTGGAGCAGGTGTTTACCCAGTGGCAGACAAGAGGTGTGTGTGTGGCAGGGGGGGATGTCACCACTCACCAGGGTTCTTTTGTTTCCCGTCACCCTGCAGTCAGGCCCTCATTAGAGTGCCAACCTCCTCATGCCCTCGTACGACAGCAGCTCTAGTTCTGCCATTCAACTGGCTGTCAACCCGCTACTGCTTCCTACCAACTCTACACAGCAGGCTCAGTGTTCATCTAACCACCCCTCTGCCTCTTGCAGCTCGGGATCATGTCTAATAGACCTAGTGAACAACGGCAACAGGATTGTGTTGCAGTGTGCCCCCCACACCTGTCATTTATGATTCCAGGCATTATAGGGAGTAAGGTGTTGCACACTCTGTAGTGTTCCATTGTTATATACAGTGGGGAGAACAAGTATTTGATACACTGCCGATTTTGCAGGTTTTCCCTACTTACAAAGCATGTAGAGGTCTGTAATTTTTATCATAGGTACACTTCAACTGTGAGAGACTGAATCTAAAACAAAAATCCAGAAAATCACATTGTATGATTTTTAAGTAATTCATTTGCATTTTATTGCATGACATAAGTATTTGAATTCCAGCTCTCACAGACCTGTTCGTTTTTCTTTAAGAAGCCCTCCTGTTCTCCACTCATTACCTGTATTAACTGCACATGTTTGAACTCATTACCTGTATAAAAGACACCTGTCCACACACTCAATCAAACAGACTCCAAACTCTCCACAATGGCCAAGACCAGAGAGCTGTGTAAGGACATCAGGGATAAAATTGTAGACCTGCACAAGGCTGGGATGGGTTACAGGACAATAGGCAAGCAGATTGGTGAGAAGGCAACAACTGTTGGCGCAAATATTAGAAAATGGAAGAAGTTCAAGATGATGGTAAATCACTCTCGGTCTGGGGCTCCATGCACGATCTCACCTCGTGGGGCATCAATGATCATGAGGAAGGTGAGGGATCAGCCCAGAACTACACGGCAGGACCTGGTCAATGACTTGACGAGAGCTGGGACCACAGTCTCAAAGAAAACCATTAGTAACACACTACGCCATCATGGATTAAAATCGTGCAGCGCACGCAAGGTCCCCCTGCTCAAGCCAGCGCATGTCCAGGCCCGTCTGAAGTTTGCCAATGACCATCTGGATGATCCAGAGGAGGAATAGGAGAAGGTCATGTGGTCTGATGAGACAAAAATAGAGCTTTTTGGTCTAAACTCCACCCACCGTGTTTGGAGGAAGCAGAAGGATGAGTACAACCCCAAGAACACCATCCCAACTGTGAAGCATGGAGGTGGAAACATCATTCTTTGGGGATGCTTTTCTGCAAAGGGGACAGGACGACTGCACCGTATTGAGGGGATGATGGATGGGGCCATGTATCGCGAGATCTTGGCCAACAACCTCCTTCCCTCAGTAAGAGCATTGAAGATGGGTCGTGGCTGGGTCTTCCAGCATGACAACGACCCAAAACACACAGCCAGGGCAACTAAGGAGTGGCTCCATAAGAAGCATCTCAAGGTCCTGGAGTGGCCTAACCAGTCTCCAAACCTGAACCCAATAGAAAATCTTTGGAGGGAGCTGAAAGTCCGTATTGCCCAGCGACAGCCACGAATCCTGAAGGATCTGGAGAAGGTCTGTATGGAGGAGTGGGCCAAAATCCCTGCTGCAGTGTGTGCAAACCTGGTCAAGAACTACAGGAAATGTATGATCTCTGTAATTGCAAACAAAGGTATCTGTACCAAATATTAAGTTCTGCTGTTCTGATGTATCAAATACTTATGTCATGCAATAAAATGCAAATGAATTACTTAAAAATCATACAATGTGATTTTCTGGATTTATGTTTTAGATTCCGCCTCTCACAGTTGAAGTGTACCTAAGAAAAAAAATTACAGACCTCTACATGCTTTGCAAAATCGGCAGTGTATCAAATACTTGTACTCCCCACTGTATATTTATCTCTGAGCCATGTTCTATCGATTCGGTAATTTCAATGACCCGGATAATAAATATAACAACATTCAGATATGCACAACTACTGCTGTTCTCATACATATTGTTATGACTAGAGCCATTAGTTTTTACATTTTGCGTTTTAGTAATTTAGCAGACGTGCTTATCCAGAGTGACTTACATTAAAGTAGCTATCAGAAAAGTAAAGTGCAATATATTTTTTGCAGGGGGGGGGGGGGGTGCTGTGGGATTATTTAAGATCCTCTTTGAGGAGGTAGGGTTTCAGATGTTTTCGGAAGATGGGCAGGGACTATGTTGTTCTAGCTTCAGGGGGAAACTGATCAGAGTGCCAGAACAGAGAAGGGCTTGGACTGGCCTGACCGGGAGCTCCACGGCCAAGAGACCAGAGATGGCACACCAGAGTGCTCGGGTTGTGGTGTAGGGTTTGAGCATAGCCTGAAGGTAGGGAGGGCCAGCTCCTCTTACTGTTCCGTAGGCAAGCACCATGGTCTTGTAGTGGATGCGAGCTTCGACTGGAAACAGGTGAAGTGTGCAGAGGAGTGGGGTGACTTGGGAGAACTTGGGAAGGTTGAAACACCAGACGGTGTGACCCGTCTTGAAGCCTGACTGGTTAGGGTCAATAAGATCGTTCTGAGAGAGATGGCAGGAAAGTTGGTCAGAGGCAGCACACTCAAGTGTTTTGGAAAGAAAAGAAAGAAGGGATTACTGGTCTGTAGGTTTTGATGTTAGAGGAGTCGAGTGTTGGTTTCTTGAGGCGGGAGCGACTCTGGCCATTTTGACATTTTGAAGTTAGTGGGGACTCAGCGGCTGGTCAGGGATGAGTTGAGGAAGTAAGGAATGCGAGGTCTGGTCAGAGATGGTCTGGTGGAGGGGATGGGATTGAGCGGGAATGTTGTCGGGTGGCCGGAACTCACTAGTCACAGGATTTCGTCTGGAGAGAGAGGGGAGAAAGAGGTCAAGGAGTAGGGTAGCTCTGTGTGAGTGGGAGCAGTGGACTCAATAGGCTGAGTGAATGAGGAGCGGATGTCGTTAACCTTCTTTTCAAAGTGGCTGACAAAGTCGTCCGCAGAGAGGGAGGAGGGGGGAGGGGTGGATTAAGGAGGGTGGAGAAGGTGGAAAAGAGTTTCCTGGGGTTATTTTAGAGTGATCGAAAGTGGCTTTAGCAGCGCATACAGAGAAAGAGGTAGAGAGGAGGGAGTGGAAGGATGATTGTTTAGTTTTCCTCCATTTTCACTGCCCGCAGCCCTGTTCTGTAAGCTCGCAATGAGCTATTCAGCCACAGAGCAGGAGGTAAGAGCCGAGACTGGCCAGGTGGAATGGGGACAGTGTGAGTCGTAGTATGCAGAAAGGGAGGAGAGTAGGGTTAAAGGATTTAGCAGAAGGGAGAGATGAAAAGAGAGTAGTGGGGGAGAGAGAGAACGAAGATTGCGACAGCGCATGACAATCTGGGTAGGGTCTGAGTGGCTAGGGTTGGAGGAAAGGGATACAGAAGAGGAACAAATAAGAGCTGGAGGGGGATGCAGTGAGATTAGTAGGCAAACAGCCTCTAGTAAAGATGAGGTCAAGCTTATTGTCAGCCTTGGGAGTGGGAGGGGACAGGGGAAGGGTGAGGTCAAAAGAGGCAAGGAGATAGACTGCCAGTCTAAGGCACTGCATATCAGTGTTGCAGCATCACTACAGCCTGGTGGTCGGTCCCAGGCTGCGTCATTACTGGCCTTGATCGGGAGTCCCATAGGGTGGCGCACAACTGGCCCAGCATCGTGCAGGTTAGGGGAGGGTTTGACCGGGGGGGTTTACTTGGCTCAGGGCCAAAAAGTCAAGGGGACTGAAGGGCAGCATAGGCTGAGATGAACTCTGTGTTCTTCACCATAGATCGCCAGTTCCAAACGCTGCCAGAGATCAGGAATTCCACATGGGTTGTGTGCTCATGGTCCACTAAATTAAAAGGGTTGCAGCCAAGGGGTGGGGATTGTCTGTACAGCCTACAGTGACAGGAGCGAACTGGGATATAAAACACAGAGTTGCCAAAGCTACAAAAGAGCCAAATGAGATCTGACAATAAATATACTGAACAAAAATATAAACGCAACATGCAATAATTTCAACCATTTTAAGGAGTTACAGTTCATATAAGGAAATCAGTCAATTGAAATAAATTCATTAGGCCCTAATCTATGGATTTAACATGAAATGCAGGGGCGCAGCCATGGGTGGGCCTTGGGAGCCAGATCCACCCACTGGGGAGCCTGGCCCACCCACTGGGGAGCCTGGCCCAGCCAATCAAAATTAGTTTTTCCCAACAAAAGGCTTTATTACAGAGAGAAATACCTCCTCAGTTTCATCATCTGTCCGGGTGGCTGGTCTCAGACGAATCCGCAGGTGAAGAAGCTGTATGTGGAGGTCCTGGGCTGGAGTGGTTACACGTGGTCTGTGGTTGTGAGTCCGGTTGGACGTACTACCAAATGATCTAAAACGATGTTTGAAATGTTAGAGAAATGGAACATTCAGTTCTCTGGCAACAGCTCTGGGGGGATATTCCTGCAGTCAGCATGCCAATTGCATGCTCCCTCAAAACTTGAGACATCTGTGTTATTGTATTTTGTGACAAAACTGCACATTTTAGAGTGGCCTTTTATCGTCCCCAGCACCTGTGTAATGATCATGCTGCTTAATCAGCTTCTTGTTATTCCACACCTGTCAGGTGGATAGATTATCTTGGCAAAGGATAAACGCTAACTAACAGCCACGTAAACAAATTTGTGCACATTTGACAGAAATACGATTTTTGTGCGTATGGAACATTTCTGGGATCTTTTATTTAATCTCATGAGACCATGGGACCAACACTTTACATGTTGCGATTATATAGGTAAGATTATATAGGTGAGAGAGTGATGTGAAGAGTGATGAGAAGCAATCCTGTCTTTCCTTCCGCGAATAACTTGTCAGAAGTGTCTTTGTTTCGGCAAAGGGCTTCATTTTGCAATGAGACCTTTCCTGACGAAGGCCCGGTCAGCTCAGATGAGGTGATCAGGAAAAACTCCAGGCCGTCTTTGACTGACGATGAGGATGATGGGTAGTGATAAAGATGATGATGACCGTGTGTGTGTGTGTAACTGTACTGTATATATTGTCTGTTTACATCCAAGGTTTCTGGATGGGAAGCTGCTGGACATCAACAAGGAGTTCCAGCCGTACCTGGGCCGAGGCGGGAGGATCCTAGAGATCCGCACACCGGATGTGGTGACCAGTGTGAAGAAGGCCGTGCAGACCGTGGGCTACACAGAGGGGGCGCTGCTCGCCCTAGCCATCATCATCATCCTCTGCTGCATCCCTGCCATCCTCATCGTCATCATCACCTACAGGCAGTGAGTAAAAAGAACAGTTCGAAGTTCAGTTGCTTTATTGGAAGTACATTGTGTCAAATGGAAATTGGTCGTGAGAAAGTTGAGTATGACTAGGACACAGGGCAGGACATAGGGAATAGGTCGTCAGGCACAAGTACTGGTACAGATAGAGACATTAGTGTAGACACAAGGGTTTAGACAGCAAGCTACCTGCTCTCCAGCCCCCAGAGGCTCTCCCTTAATACCCATCATTTTAGGAGGAAGCTAGCGTTCACTCCACAATTTACCATGGAAACGCCTTTGAGAGCCGGCATAATTGTTTATTTATACAGCGTAAAAGCACATGAATTAATGTCAGAGCAGACAAACACCGCAGACTGATTGTTGCCGTTTGGGGAGGTTTTTCTCCCCCCTCCCTGAGCCTGCGAACTAAGCCGGGAAGGCTAGACTGAAGGCTGTCACAAATTCAAGGGATGGATGGATGTTAAACAGATGAGAAGAGAATCCTCAGGAGTTCAGGAGATTGGCTTAACCTACAGTGAATTCTTTCTCTCTCTTTATTTTTGTAATCAAGACAATGATTTATAAGAAGCATTTTTTCTGTAATTTGCCCTTCGTCGTTACTAACACCCTTCTCTTTCTTCCTCTCTCTCTCTCATTTCCTTTCATTATCAACAGATTCAAAGAGTGAGTATTATTGTCGTTATTACTTATTTCTATGGCCTTTTATTTGCACACCTGCATTCACATTCCACTGTTTTCTAAGTAAATGTTTGGGACCAGGGAAGTCAGTGAAATCTAAAACAAATAAATTGTGCATAACCTGTTTTTATACACTCCCTTAAATTGCAGTCGGAGAGGCCTATAAATAAACCAATTTTGCCGGCACATTTCATTTGAGCATATTATGGTGACACTGCTTACCAAGTGATGTGCATGTATAATGTAGCAGTGTCCTGTTCGAATATGCTGATGCTGTAACTTAACGTAACTTGGTTGACTTTCTCTCCATGGTACTACTAAAGGAGACAAGCAGAGTGTGCTAAAACTGCCCGGATCCAAATGGCCCTCCCTACAGGCAAATCAGTGGGCGCCGCCACCAACAACCTTTACGAAGAGCTTGGGGACAGTGCCATGTAAGTGTTATGATATATCCCAACCAATTCCGTCATGTGTGTCCTCAGGGCCCCGCCCATCAGGCAGGATTATGCGGTTAGCCTATGGCGGAAGATTGACAAGGGAGGCATTTTCCAAGACGCACCTCCAACAACATACACTGTAGAATTTTTTTTACGTGACATGCAACAATTTCGAAGATTTTACTGAGTTACAGTTCATAAAAGGAAATCAGTCATTTTCAATAAATTCAATAGGCCCTAATCTATGGATTTAACATGACAGGGATACAGATATGCATCTGTTGGTCACAAAGACCTTAAAAAAGGTAGGGGCGTGGATCAGAAAACCAGTCAGTATCTGGTGTGACCACCATTTGCCTCATACAGCGCGACACATCTCCTACTGATAGAGTTGATCAGGCGATTGATTGTGGCCTGTGGGATGTTTTCTCGCTCCTCTTCAATGGCTGTGCAAAGTTGCTGGATATTGTCGTGAACTGGAACACGCTGTCATACACGTTGATCCAGAGCATCCCTTACGTGCTCAATGGGTGACATGTCTGATGAGTATACAGGCCATGGAAGCTTCCAGGAATTGTGTACAGATCCTCGTGACATGGGGCCGTTCATTATCATGTTGAAACTGGATGATGGCGGCGGATGAATGGCACGACAATGGGCCTCAGGATCTTGTCACTGTATCACTAAAATGCAATGAATAAAATCAATAAAATGCAATTATGTCCGTAGCTTATACCTAACTCCACTACTACCATGGGGCACGCTGTTCATTTAAAAATATATATATATCACCTGGCCGAGATGAAGCAAAGCAGTTCGACACATACAACGACACAGAGTTACACATGGAGTAAAACAAACATACAGTCCATAATACAATAGAAAAATTATTCTATATACAATGTGAGCAAATGAGGTGCGATAAGGGAGGTAAAGGCAAAAAAAGGCCATGGTGGCGAAGTAAATACAAATAGCAAGCAAAACACTGGAAGGGTAGATTTGCAGTGGAAGAATGTGCAAAGTAGAAATATAAATAATGGGGTGCAAAGGAGCAAAATAAATAAATAAATACAGTAGGGGAAGAGGTAGTTGTTTGGGCTAAATTATAGATGGGCTATGTACAGGTGCAGTATTCTGTGAGCTGCTCTGACAGCTAGTGCTTAAAGCTAGTGAGGGAGATAAGTGTTTCCAGTTTCAGAGTTTTTTGTAGTTTGTTCCAGTCATTGGCAGCAGAGAACTGGAAGGAGAGGCAGCCAAAGAGGAATTGGTTTTGGGGGTGACCAAAGATATACCTGCTGGAGCGCGTGCTACAGGTGGGTGCTGCTATGGTGACCAGCGAGCTGAGATAAGGGGGAACTTTACCTAGCAGGGTCTTGTAGATGACCTGGAGCCAGTGGGTTTGGCGACGAGTATGAAGCGAGGGCCAGCCAACGAGAGCGTACAGGTCGCAGTGGCAGGTAGTATATGGGGCTTTGGTGACAAAATGGATGGCACTGTGATAGACTGCATCCAATTTATTGAGTACGGTATTGGAGGCT
Organism: Oncorhynchus kisutch; assembly: GCF_002021735.2. NCBI lineage: Eukaryota > Metazoa > Chordata > Actinopteri > Salmoniformes > Salmonidae > Oncorhynchus > Oncorhynchus kisutch. Next base: position 14,572,580 of record NC_034198.2, on the reverse strand, counting down.
ATTTTGTAAATGACATCATAAGGTTGACATCAGCAAACCGCTCTCCCACATGACCCCATACACGCTCTCTGCCATCTGCCCGGTACAGTTGAAACCGGGGTCCGTGAAGAGGATACTACTCCAGCATACCAGTTGCCATCGAAGGTGAGCATTTGTCCACTGAAGTCGGTGGCGACGCCAAAATGCAGTCAGGTCAAGACCCTGATGAGGATGACGAGCATGCAGATGAGCTTCCCTGAGATGCTTTCTGACAGTTTGTTGCAGAAATGATTCGGTTGTGCAAACCCACAGTTTCATCAGCTGTATGTGTGGCTGGTCTCATCACTGCTGTGCTCCATCAACATTCCGTCAAAAAATCATCTTACAAATCATGTAGCAGATATATAATATGGTAGAAATAGTATGTAGCCTTTGCTGTAGCCTACAGGCTGAAGATAAAACGTGTGCAATGCAACGAGATGGACAATTCTTACATCATGCACAATACTCCGATTAAATAGCCCAACCTAAAATGGGTCCCAATAAAAAAATCTAAAAAAATGCGCTGACATTTGAACAAACACCATACAACAAATAGACAATCAGGCTACTCACATCTGATGTCTATTTCACCCCATGGGCTAAATTGTCATGATCAGTGGCAGTGGTCTTCAGTTTGTATCAGAATTTATTTTGGGCTACAGCCCCCTCCCCCTTTTTCTCCCCAATTGGTAGTTACAGTCTTGTCCCATCGCTGCAACTCCCGTACAGACTCGGGAGAGGCTAAGATCGAGAGCCATTCGTCACTCCGAAACACGGCCCTGCCAAGCCACACTGCTTCTTGACACACTGCTCACTTAACCCGGAAGCCAGCCGCACCAATGTGCGGGATCGAACCCGGATCTGTAGTGATGCCTCTAACACGGTGATGCAGTGCCTTAGACTGCTGCGCCACTCTTTTGGGCATCTTTCTTTTGGGGAGGTTGGGCCTTGAACCAATCATAGACGTCTATGTTTGATTTCAGATTTGGTCCTGTCTGGACCGGCCTTGATTTGGTCCAAAAATAGACCTTTGTAAATGACTTTCTTTATGAACCAAAAATTTACCGGATTTCAATGTCCAGAAAAAAAAATAATAATTACATCTGGAAAATATGCATTTTCACCTTCCTTCAGAACCTAAAATGTACATAACTTCAACGTCTGGAAAATATGTATTCTAGGTATCTTTAAACTTAATTATGCTTACTGGGACTATTCTAGATTTGCGAGTATATGATGGTGGCATTTTTTGTGTGCCTCTCCTAGAGCGGCAGAGCGGCCTAGACTGGCCTGTAGTGTTCTTGCAAATTCTCTTTTTGATTTAGAATCGGACCAATTTCCCTGGACATAATTGGGTTCCCTGGTCAAACAGGCACTACTGTAGACATTGTTTTAAGTTTATCTGGGAGGTTAAAGACATGCTGCGTTTCAGTGTAATTTGGGGCAGAGCTGTTATCACGGTTCCATGGCTCAGCAGTTTCCTGCCTTCCAGATATGCTCGCTGCCATTAACATGATATCATTTTATATGCAAGGAGAATACAATCTGGAATCTTTATTATTTGAGATTTTTTTACTGTTCAAGATGGACAGTAAAGAAAATCCAACCAGACTGGGTAACTCTTTGAAAAATAGGGGGAAATGAATGTCAATTTAAGATAATTAAAGTAAATGCAGCCACTATTTATATGGGCCTTGGTGAAACATAATTAATTTTATCGCTAAGGCTGTTGAGTACATGGAGCATAGGCTGGATTCTAGGGTTATGAGGGTGGTACGCTGCTCAAGTTGCCCTCAGTGCTCACTTTGTTTTCTTGGGTTGTAGCTTCCTCCTTATCCGATCAAAACCAATGCAATGGCAGGGCAAATTGTTTTTGATATGGTCAGCCATCTACCAGATAATGAATTCTGCAATTATTGGTTGTACAGCCTATAGCATTTAGTTGATTCACCCTGCATTTCCTGCTATACTCATCTGTCTATCTTATTCCCTCATTTTCCCTTCATTGGCCTCCAGACTAAAGTGAGTACTTCTGTTGTATCGCTAGGTTGTAAATGGGGGGTAAAATCTGTGAGCTGTGAAAGTTGTACAGTTGCTTATTAGAGTATTAGTTTCCGCTTCGTGTCTTTTGGCTATTATTTATGTAGGAGGCCCTTTTTAAGTTTTGTACAGTTGAAGTCGGAAGTTTACATACCCTAAGGTTGGAGTCATTACAACTCGTTTTTCAACCACTCCACACATTTCTAGTTAACAAACTATAGGTTTGGCATGTTGGTTAGCACATCTACTTTGTGCATGACACAAGTCATTTTTCCAGCAATTGTTTACAGACAGATTATTTCACTTATAATTCACTGTATCACAATTCCAGTGTGTCAGAAATGTACATACACTAAGTTGACTGTACCTTTAAGCAGCTTGGAAAAATCCAGAAAATTATGTCATGGCTAGAAGCTTCTGATAGGCTAATTGACATCATTTGAGTCAATTGGAGATACCTGTGGATGTATTTCAAGGCCTACCTTCAAACTCAGTGCCTCTTTGCTTGACATCATGGGAAAATCAAAAGAAATCAGCCAAGACCTCAGGAAAAAAAATTGTAGACCTGGTTCATCCTTGGGAGCAATTTCCAAACGCCTGAAGGTACCACGTTCATCTGTACAAACAATAGTACGCAAGTATAAACATGATGGGACCACGCAGCTGTCATACCGCTCAGGAAGGAGAGGCGTTCTGTCTCCTGGAGATGAATGTACTTTGGTGCGAAAAGTGCAAATCAATCCCAGAACAACAGCAAAGGACCTTGTGAAGACGCTGGAGGAAATGAGTACAAAAGTATCTATATCCACAGTAAAACAAGTCCTATATCGACATAACCTGAAAGGCCGCTCAGCAAGGAAGAAGCCACTGCTCCAAAACCGCCATAAAAAAGCCAGACTACGGTTTGCAACTGCACACGGGGACAAATGTCGTACTTTTTGGAGAAATGTCCTCTGGTCTGATGAAACAAAAATAGAACCGTTTGACCATAATGACCATCATTATGTTTAGAGGAAAAAGGGGGAGGCTTGCAAGCTGAAGAACACCATCCCAACCGTGAAGCACGGGGGTGGCAGCATCATGTTGTGGGGGTGCTTTGCTGCAGGAGGAGCTGGTGCATTTATAGATGGTTTCATGAGGAAAGAAAATTTGGTGGATATATTGATCTCAAGACATCAGTCAGGAAGTTAAAGCTTGGTTGCAAATGGGTCTTACAAAGGGACAATGACCCCAAGCATACTTCCAAAGTTGTGGCAAAATGGCTTAAGGACAACAAAGTCAAGGTATTAGAGTGGCCATCACAAAGCCCTGACCTCAATCCCATAGAAAATGTGTGGGCAGAACAGAAAAAGCGTACGCGAGCAAGGAGGCCTACAAACCTAACTCAGTTATACCAGCTCTGTCAGGAGGAATGGGCCAAAATTCACTCAACTTATTGTGGTAAGCTTGTGGGAGGCTACCCAAAATGTTTGACCCAAGTTAAACAATTTAAAGGCAATGCTACCAAATACTAATTGAGCGTATGTGAACTTCTGACCCACTGGGAATGTGATGAAAGAAATAAAAGCTGAAATAAATCATTCTCTCTACTATTATTCTGACATTTCACATTCTTAAAATAAAGTGGTGATCTTAACTGACCTAAAACAGGGAAGTTTTACTAGGATTAAATGTCAGGAATTGTGAAAAACTGAGTTTAAATGTATTTGGCTAGGTGTATGTAAACTTCCGACTTTAGTTGTTTGTAGATAGTTTCCCAGAGTGAACTATTCCCTATGTTTTGCTCGTCAGTTACTGTCAAAAATATAAACACAACATGCAACAATTTCAAAGATTTTGTAGTTACAGTTCATGGAAGGAAATCAGTCTATTAAAATAAATTCCTTAGGCCCTAATCTATGGATTTCACATGACTGGGCAGGTGGCACAGCCATTGGTGGGCCTGAGAGGGCATAGGAGCCTGGCCCAGCCAATCAGAATGAGTTTTTCCCTACAAACGGGTATTATTATGGACAGAAATACTCTTCACCACCCCCCGCCACAACCCCCCCTCCCCTCTTTCTGATGATCCAGCAGGTGAAGAAGCTGGATGTGGGAGAAGAAGCTGGATGCTAGCGTGGTTATACATGGTCGGCGGTTGTGAGGCCGGTTGTACGTACTGCCAAATTCTATAAAACAATGTTGAAGGTGGCTTATGGTAGAGAAATGTACATTCAAATCTCTGGCAACAGCTCTGGTGAACATTACATGTTCCCGCAACTTGAGACATCTGTGGCATTGTATTTTATAACAAAACTTAAAGTGGGCTTTAATTGTCCCCAGCACAAATTGCGTATGTGTGATGGTCATGCTGTTTAATCAGATTCTTGATCTGCCACACCTGTCAGGTGGATTGATTATCTTGACAATGGATAAAATGCCCAATAACAGGGATGTAAAAAAAATAGTGCACTAGATTTGAGAGAAATAAGCTTTTTGTGCATATGGAAAATGTCTGGGATCTTTTGTTTCAGCTCATGAAACACTTTACATGTTGCATTTATATTTTTGGTCAGTGTAGATTGTGTCAGTCTGGCAGTTGTGGTCTCATTTGGCTTCGTTATTTGGTGGCAATAAGGTATAAATGGTAGCCTCAGATAAACAACCTTTTTCTTTGGAAATTAGCCCTTATTTTGTCTAGCTAGAATCCCATAGATGACTTTCCTCTTGCATCCCCTCATTCTGTCTCATCACACCTGATCTCCCTCTTTTATTTCAAGTATTTTTCTTTTCTGCCGTCTCCATGAAAGCAGGAGTAAGCGTTGTGTGCTAGAGGAAGGTGACCGCCAGAGGCTCATAAGCACATTTGCCGCACGGGCCATCACTGCCCACAAGCAGTCCAGTGCCAATGGGATCCTCCTCAACAATATGCCCAAGTCCGAGAGCAACATCACATTATTCTCGGACGAGAACCCCCTAACCACCAAGAACCCCCTGTTTGACGAAGGCACGGGCACGCTCAGCAGCCCAGAGACCCTGGGGAAGCACCAGAGGAGGATGGACCTCCTGGGGGCCTACTCCCCTCCTCAGGCCCCTCGAGGCCTGAGACACTCCTTCCTGAGATTCAACTCTGGTGGCTCGGGCCACTCCTGGACCCTACCTTCCAGACTCCACAGGAAGGAGATGTATGATGCTCTGAGGAGACAGGTGGTGATGGACCCAGTGCAATGGGAGCTGGAGATTCTGAAGACTGAGCTGAAGGACAGTAAGGACATGCTGGACGGCCTGGACTGGGGAAACCTGGGGCGCGGCACCTACATGGAGCCCAAGCCCCTGTCGGTGAAGGAGCAGGCCAGGCAGTTTGAGCAGCAGGCCATGAGGGAGATGAAGCAGAGGCAGAGTCGGGACTCCCGGGGGTCTCTCTCTCCAGACTTCCTGATGGGGTTGGGGTTCGACAGCCCCCAGCACCGGGCCAGAGAGGACCGACAGTCTCTGGGCTCCATCCTGGGTAGCGACAGCCCCCAGCGCCACCGCCACTCTGTGAGCTCCATCCTGGGTAGAGAGGAACGCCACCTGGGCCAAGACAGAGAGGGCCCACCCTGCATCATTATCACCCAGAGCGATGGAACTCCACCCCCCACCCACAAGCCCACTCCACCTGTCCGGCGCAGGTTCAGCTCCAGCTTCTCCAGCTACAACTCAGCCTCCGCCGAACCCTACGAGGTCAACCTGGAGGTCATCCCTGACCCCCCTGACGTGCCCCCTCCACCCCCACCCAACTCCCCTCTTCCCCCCTCCACGCCTCCTCCTCCCACCTCCCATCCGTCCCCCCCACTTAACTACGGCAAAAACCCTGCCCCGCCCCCTCCTCCGCCTCTCCCTCCTCCTCTGTCCCCTTCCCTCAATCGTCCATCTACGTTTGTGCTCCCCCCACTGCCCGCTGTGACCACCCTGAGACCCGTGTCCCTGCGCCCTCCCCCGCCGCCCCTCCCCACCGATCCCCAGCCCCCCAGGAAGGAGTTGAAGGGGATCCTGAAGAACATACAGAACATCGCCGACATCGAGAAATCTGTCGCTAATATGTACAGTCAAATAGACAAAAAACAGATGCTTCCACGGAGCGCCCTGAGGCCACGAGGGTCTGTGGATTCCATGGACTCTTTAAATGGCATACTAGACACTGCAGAGATTGTAGCCCCCACCATACCAGAGGTACAGGCAGAGGCTCTGGTTGCAGAACAGCCACATCAGGTGCAGGTCCAACCAAACGTTAACATGAACTCTATAGTGGAAGAGCTGGAGAAACGCTTCCCTTCTCAGTCCACTGCAATGTGACTCTCTCTTTCTTCTCTCTCTTTCTTTCTTCTCTTTCTTTCTTCATTGACTGTTTCTTCATTTTTTTGTTCATTTTGAAATTCCATTCTTTATCTTTGTTTTCATTTGTGTTCTTTCTTTGTTTGTGTGTCATCTATGTATTTTTTTTCAAGGGAGTTGTTCTCGATCAGACATCAATATTTATTTATTGATATACGTATTGTTAGTGATGTTTTGTTGTTTTGCCTATAGTTAGCCTATAACTGTTTAAATCTATGGTCACCTAAAGATTAAAGAGTCTAGAGAATTCTACCCATCAGTCTCATAAAAAGGAAAAATCATATTCATTGCACTCAAGTCATTTTAACCATTTTGAGTCTCATGGTCAAAATCCCAAAATGAGAATTTTCCCAACCTGAAAGATATATAACAAAAGTGCTCCAGTACATTGGATTACCTTGAAGCCACACCCCAGCAAAACGTGAACATTCCCAGAACATTAGCTAAGATTCCCAATAAGTTCTAGTTAGGGTTTTATCTAATGTTAGGATGATAACAAAGTATTCTTCTTATTTTATGTTGTAAATGAAATATCCTTAAAATGTTCTCCTAACATTCACTATAATATTGTGCTTAACATCTGCAACAACCACCACAGAACATTCCCCAAAAGTTCTCATTAGGTTTCCAGGTAATGTAGTAACACAATCTACCAGTAATGTTTTCCCAGAACACATTTAATTGATTATTTTAAGGTTCCCAGAATGTTTCATTAGGTTGTGGTAACGGTCTGGTAGGAACATTGTGGTGACACCACAACAGATATGTTCCCAAAACACAAAAAACTGTACATTTGTGTGGATGATTGTACAATGTTTATTTTAGGGTGCAAAAAAAACATTCACCTGATGTTGCAAGAACGTTCCCAGAACACATTTCATCTGATCTTTAAAAGGTTCCCAGAATGTTTCGTCAAGACACAAAGACTGTCCAGTTGTGCTGACATTCAGATAATGTTTAAATTAGGTTGCACAGGACATTCCTCTAATGTTGTAAGAATGTTGACAGAAAACCTGGTCTAAGTTCTTTAATGGTTCCCATAACATGTTATGAAGTTATGGGAGTTGTCTGGAATGTTGCAAGAATATTCTTGTGATATTCACATAGGTTGCACAGAACATTCCCACACTGTTGCACAATGTTCCACAATTTCCAAATATGTCCATTTTTATCACGTTCATAGCCTATTTGTTTTAGGTTTAACATAATATTCCATTGATGTTCACGCAATATACATTCTACCTTGTCTTGGAGGTAATTTATTTTTAAGTTTTACCTAATATTACCACAACATTCTCAGCTTGCAAATTTGTATCTCCTTAAAGCAGATTCGAATACATTCCCGCTATGTTTCTCTCCAGATTTAATGACGAGTCGATTTAAGGGACTGTATTGTATGTGATATAGAGACATTTATAGGACATTTGAACAGTATTTAACCTCTCTGGGATAGGCGGGACGCAAATGTCTCACCTGACCAATTGCCAGGAAAAATGCAGAATAAATAAAAAATTCTCTAAAATTCAAACTTTCATTAAATCACATATTTATGATACCAAATTAAAGCTACACTTGTTGTGAATCCAGCCAAAATGTCAGATATTATCTGATGATAGCACAACAGTAAACAAAGAGACGATAGCATATTTCAACCCTGCAGGCACCAAACAACGCAGACATTAAATATAAATCATGCCTTACCTTTGACGAGCTTCTTTTGTTGGCACTTCAATATGTCCCAAAAACATCATAAATGGTCCTTTTGTTCGATTAATTCCATCTATATATATCCAAAATATCCATTTATTTGGCGCGTTTGATCCAGAAAAAAACTGACCAATTTGCGCAACTACAAAATATCTCAAAAGTTACCTGTAAACTTTGCCAAAACATTTCAAACTTCTTTTGTAATACAATTTTAGGTATTTTTAAACGTTAATAATCGATCAAATTGAAGACGGGTCTATCTGTTTACAGGAGGATCACAAACCAACGCTACTTTTCAAGTCTTACGCAACTCTCAACAGTACACATAACGTTACCCAGTTCCAAGATGGCCGTACTTCTTCATTGCACAAAGGAATAACCTCAACCAAATTCCAAAGACTGGTGACATCCAGTGGAAGCGGTAGGAACTGCAAACAAGTGCCTAAGAAATATAGTTTCCCAATGAGAACTCACTGAACAGACAGTGACCTCAATTTTTTTTATTTTCTGAATGGTTAGTCCTCGGGGTTTTGCCTGCTACATAAGTTCTGTTATACTCACAGAGTGTTTTCTATCCAAATCAATAATGATATGCATATCTTATATTCTTTGCATGAGTAGCAGGAAGTTGAAATTGGAAATGCTATTTATCCAAAAGTGAAAATGCTGCCCCCTATCTCAATTAATAATAAAAACACAACCATATTTTTTACACTTTATATGTTGAAAGTCTGCACATGTGGGGTTTGAACCTGAAATGTTTGGTTCCCAAGCCAGGTTAATCAGGAATTAAATTCCTTTTTAGCATTATTAGATGTAACTAACCCAGGGATATACTGGTCACTGGGTTGTTCACCATTACTTCACCAATCCTCTTTATGTGTTGCATACTTCTGGGCCCATATTTACAAGGTATCCAAGACTGAGTGCTGATCTCGGATCACTTCTGCTTTTCAGATCATGAAAAATAAGACATGGGGGACCATGTCAAGCATGTCAAAGTAGTAGTAGAATTTTATCAGGTGCGTTTAAAAAAAAGTTGAACATTCAATTTTTACACATTTTATTTTTTACAGTTAGGCTAAATTCTGCATTTCTTACTAGATTTATACATCTGGATGAAATAAACACATCCTCTCTTTTCGTAGATTATATATGAGCCTCAATTTCACATTTCTTTTCATTTATTTTTATTTTTTAAAGAAATGTGGTTTAAGAAAGTGTGGGATTGGACCTGCAATCTTCAACTCTGTAGCCAGAACATTAAGTTTTTGTGTTTTGGGAACATATCTTTTGTGATGTCCCATCAATTTTCCCACCAGACTGTTCCCACAACCTCATGAAACATTCTGAGAGCCTTTAAAGGACCGACGTTCTAGGAACGTTCTTGCAGCATCTGGTGAAGGTTTTTTGGACCCTAAAATACAATTTTTATTATCATCAACACAACTGGACAGTTTTTGTGTTTTGAAAATATATCATCTTTATGTCCCCACAATGTTCTCTCCAGACTGTTCCCACAACCTAATGAAACATTCTGGGAACCTTTTGAAGAACAGATTCAATGTTTTCTAGGAACGTTCTTGCAACATCAGGCTAATGTTTTATACAAACATTCTATAATCATAAGCCTGACTGAACAGTTTTTGTGTTATGAAAACATTTGCAGCGACCTAATGAATGTTCCGGGAACTTTCACCAAACCACCACTCTGTGGTGGGACTCCACAGAGTAACTACAGTGCATTCGGAAAGTATTCAGACCCCTTGACTTTTTCCACATTTTGTTACATTACAGGCATATTCTAAAATGGATTCCATTTTCCTCATAAATCTACACACAATACCCCATAATGACACAGCAAAAACAGGTTCAGATTTTGTTGCAAATTTATTCAAAATACAAAACTGAAAAATTACATTTACGTAAGTATTCAGACCCTTTACTCAGTACTTTGTTGATGTACCTTTGGAAGCAATTTCAGTCTTGAGTGTTTTTGGATAAGACGCTACAAGCTTGGCAGACCTGTATTTGGGAAGTTTCTCCAGTTCTTCTCTGCAGATCCTCTCAAGCTCTGTCAGGTTGGATTGGGGAGTGTTTCTGCACAGCTATTTTCAGGTCTCTCCAGAGATGTTAGATCAGGTTCAAGTCTGGGCTCTGGCTGGGCCATTCAAGGACATTCAGAGACTTGTCCCGAAGCCACTGCTAAGTTGTCTTAAATGTGTGCTTAGGGTCATTGTCCTGTTGGAAGGTGGACCTTCGCCCCAGTCTGTGGTCCTGAGCGCTCTGAAGCAGATTTTCATCACGGATCTCTGTAATTTGCTCCTTTAACCTTCCCCTCGATCCTAACGAGTCTCCCAGTCCCTGCTGCTGAAAAACAACATGATGCTGCCACCACTATGCTTCACCGTAGGGATGGAGGCAGGTTTCCTCCGGATGTGACTCTTGGCATTCAGGCCAAAGAGTTCAATCTTGGTTTCATCAGACCAGAGAATCTTGTTTCTCATGGTCTGAGAGTCCTTTAGGTGCCTTTTGGCAAACGCCAAGTGGGCTGTCATGTGCCTTTTACTGAGGAGTGGCTTCCGTCTGGCCACTCTACCATAAAGGCCTGATTGGTGGAGTGCTGCAGAGATGGTTGTCCTTCTGGCTGGTTTTCCCATCTCCACAGAGGAACTCTGGAGCTCTGTCAGGGTGACCATCGGGTTCTTGGTCACCTCCCTGACCAAGGCCCTTCTCCCCCAAATGTGCAGTTTAGCCAGGCGGACAGCTCTAGGAAGAGTCTTGGTAGTTCCAAACTTCTTCCATTTAAGAATGATGGAGGCCACTGTGTTCTGGGGGCCTTCAATGCTGCAGAACTTAGCCTTCCCCCAGATCTGTGCCTTGACACAATCCTGTCTCTGAGCTCTACAGACAATTCCTTCGAACTCATGGCTTGGTTTTTGCTCTGACATGCACTGTCAACTGTGGGACCTTACATTGACAGGTGTGTGCCTTTCGAAATCATGTCCAATCAATTGAATTGACCACATGTGGACTCCAATCAAGTTGCAGAAACATCAAGGATGAACAATGGAAACAGGATGCACCTGAGCTCAAATTCGAGTCTCATAGCAAAGGGTCTGAATACTTATGTAAATAAGTTGTTTCTGATTTTCATTTTTATTTAATAGTTGTATTTATTTAATCCATTTTAGGTTAAGGCTGTAACGTAACACAGTGTGGAGTAGTCAAGGGGTCTGAATACTTTCAGAATGCACTGTATATGTGTTCTATAAAGCTTTGTTCGCTTGCACACCACATGTTCTCTCTCTCTCTCTCATTTCTCCTTCTTCTACATCTTATTGACTAGCCTAGATCTTCCCTCATGCAGTCACACACATACACACAAACACACACGCAGACACACTCTGCAGGTTTGAAGTCTACTGCGTTACGTAAATGACTTTCAAATAAAGTTACACCATGTATGAAATCAGAGGGAAACTTTGAGTTCTCTGCTCTGCTCTTTGATAGTGATTGAGGTGTGAGGGGCTGCCATGTCTTGGCTTGTAGAATCATTTCTATTTGTCACTCGTGTTAGGTGTACACTCTCTATTTCAATAGTGGTGTTATACACATCGTGTAATACAAACCCACCAGTTTCATTGAATGGAATTCAAGTATACTTTTGGAAAGATAGTCTGTCTCACACAGAGAGGCAAGGCCAGCCTACTAGAACTAAAGCACTAGAGGGATCACTATTCATCTGAAGAGGAGACACGCCAGCCAGTGGAATGAAATACAGACACGGAGACTCAGTCAGTGATCTGAGTACCTCTCTATGGTACTTGGCTTTTTCTGTGTCTCTGCACATCTTAGCTGAGCGCGGGTGGAACAACTTGCTTGTCAAATTGGGATGCATGTGCTTTTAATTACCTAACCAATCCATCGTGTTTCTGGTCGGCCTCCTGTCACCTCCCGCCTGTACCCCGGCGGTAACTCTTCCACATTTATTCAGCCCGACGTCCCTCCGACTCCCTCCATAATCCCACTTTTCATTAGGCTGGCAACTAATGGAGACTGTATCCTGCGTCATTACATGTGGTTCTCACTCACTTTCATCAATATCCACTGCTGCGGCTCTCCTTGTTGTGTCCTGTTCGCCAGTGTGAGTTTGATCGTAGGACCTCAGGTAGTCAGCGGTAGAAGAAATAGCAGTTTAATTGGCAGAGAGAAACTCAAGGTTGGCCTGTCATCTCTCTATAGCCTTGATTCTTGATTTTGCACCGCTCTCTCTCCCTCCCTCTCTCTCTCTTTCTATAACCCCTCTCTCTACCTCTCTCGTTCTACCCCTTTCTCACTCTATTACAATTTCTTTCCACTACTTGCCTTGGAAGAGTATCCTCTCCTCCACACATCATTCCTCAGCATCCCCCTGTATCATGTCATGCCTCCCTTTCATCCTTAACTCATGCTGTGCTCATGGCTGTTTTCTCCTAGTTACACTAGGTGTTGTTAATCAGCAGGAAGACGGAGGTAGTAGCACCTCTCAGATGACGCACTGTTCTCCAGAATCTGTTAATCCTAGGGAAATGTTCATGATTTCCTGTCTAGGATTAGGACACTGCCTTTCTGTGAAGGCAGATGAAGCCAGGCGAGTCACACTATGAAGCCAGGCGAGTCACACTATGAAGCCAGGCGAGTCACACTATGAAGTCAAGACACTAGATTTAGTGCTGAGATCAAAGTAAGCATCCACAATGTTTCACAGTATCGCGCTAACACGTTTATACAATCTCATTTCTGACAACCCGGACACTTTACAGATGTATTCCACAATCACAGATGTATAGTACATACTCTATATGTACTGTATACACTTTGACTCTGATTTCTGCCAGAGTCACCTAATAAAGTACTGTGTCTATGGGAGTGTTAACCCTGATTGTGACCCATGATAAGCTTGACTAGCGAGACTTATTTTCCCACCCAGTACCACAAACTGCTTATCAACTCTGCCAGTGATGACATCCAGGCCTAGACCAAGGAGCATAGGCATCCACTACCCGGACCAGTCCCACACACCCTCCTCTGGGGACGAGGCATGACCTTTGTAGCCCGACACAAGAGCAAGGGTATTTCTACTGGACAAGCTCCACCACACAGGGCACATTAGCCGCCTCACCACATCACCAGCGCAGTGGGGCTGAGAAATTCCTCTCTCAAAGTCACCAATGATTGTTTAGCCGTGAAATGTTCATTTGGGATTCCTCATTACGTTCTCATCGGGGAACAATTGCAATCATTTGCTTCAGATGATCAGCGTCCTGGGCTGAATTCTAATCACTAGTGTTGAACGCAAAGTGGTTCAGCTGACGAATGGAGATGCTCTCCTCCCGATCCTTTTTTTTCCCATCCTCGGTGTAATTAAACGTTTCCCTTTTGTCCAGTGTCTCTGGATGATTATTGTAGTGTCAATGGTTAGTGTAGTGTCAACAAACTGTCGTTAGTCTAGTCTGTGTAAAGTGTGAATGAGAAGACTCCCTGTCTTTTCATATGAACTCATACGCTGAGATGCCGTTGACCTTTAACAAGGGCCCCCCGGGACCAGTGGAAACAAAATGGCTCCATAACATCAACGGTCCACCACCATATTTTACAGTAAGTATTGGGTTATCATCCGCTCATGCATTCTCATTTCAACTCCAAACACAACACTGGTGTGTGTGTGTGGCCTAAGAGCTCTATTATCAGGTCATCAAGTTAGCTAAACGACATTGGCACTTGGATTGGAACCAGTGCTTTGGTCAGATGGCCGAGCACACCAGTGCTGTGTTTGGAGCGGAAATGAGGGTTGCATGAGTGGAAAATAACACACCTACAGTAATATATGGTGTTGGATCATTGATGTTATGGAGCCATTTTGCTTCCACTGGTCCTGGGGGGCTTTGTTAAGGTCAACGGAGTCATGAACTTTACCCAGTACCAGGATATTTTTTCCAAAAACCTGGTTTCCTCTGTCAGGAGTCTGAAACATGGGTGCAAGTGGATCTTCCAACTAGACAATAACCCCAAGAACACATCAAAAGCCCACTAAAATAAATGATTAATTGGCCACAAAATCAACATTCTGCAATGGCCATCTCAGTCTCATCCATTGGAAATCCATTGTGGTTTGAATAGAAGAGGACAGTCAATAGATCTGTATTGAATACAGACGTGTTAATAATGTTGACCCCCCCCCTACCTTTTTTCTGAATTGTTTTATTACTTTTTATTACTTATTATTTTTAAAAATCTCTTTCTCTGAGTATTAGTATAAAAAAATCAAATTTCCCAAATTGTTTTAGGGTGCATTCAGAAAGTATTCAGACCCCTTTTTCTTTTTCCACATTTTGTTACGTTACAGCCTTATTTTTTACCCTCATCAATTAACACACAGTACCCAATAATTACAAAGCAAAAACATTTTTTTTAAACATTTTTGCAAATGTACTAAAAATTGAAATCTGATGACACATTTTTAAGTATTCAGACCCTTTACTTTGTTGAAGCACCTTTGGTAGCAATTACAGCCTCGAGTCTTCTTGGGTATGACGCTACAAGCTTGGCACACCTGTATATGGGGAGTTTCTCTTCTTCTCTGCAGATCCTCTCAAGCTTCACTGCACAGCTATTTTCAGGTCTCTCCAGAGATGTTCGATTGGGCTCAAGTACTCCTGCATTGTTTTGCTGTGTGTGCATAGGGTCGTTGTCCTGTTGGAAGGTGAACGTTCGCTCCAGCCTGAGGCCCTGAGCACTCTGAAGCAAGTTTTCATCAAGGATGCTTAACCATAGGGATGATGTTGGCCAGGTGATTAGTCATGTCTGGTTTCCTCCAGACGTGACGCTTGGCATTCAGGCCAAAGAGTTCAATCTTGGTTTCATCAGACTAGAGAATGTTGTTTCTCATGGTCTGAGAGTCTTTTAGGTGCCTTTTGGCAAACTCCAAGCGGGCTGTCATGTGCCTTTTACTGAGGAGTGGCTTCCATCTGGTCACTCCTACATAAAGGCCTGATTGGTGGAGTGTTGCAGATATGGTTGTCCTTCTAGAAGGTTCTCCCATCTCCTCAGAGGAACTCTGGAGCTCTGTCAGAGTGACCATCGGGTTCTTGGTCACCTCTCTGACCAAGGACCTTCTCCCCCGAATTCTCAGTTTGATCAGATTGCCAGCTCTAGGAAGAGTCTTGGTGGTTCCAAACTTCTTCCATTTAAGAATGATGGAGGTCACTGTGTTCTTGGGGACCTTCAATGCTGCAGACATGTTTTGGTAGCCTTCCCCAGATCTGTGCTTCGACACAATCCTGGCTCGGAGCTCTACGGACAATTCCTTCGGCCTCATGGCTTGGTTTTTGCTCTGACACGCACTGTCAACTGTGGGACCTCATATTGACAGGTGTGTGCCTTTCCAAATCATGTCCAATCAATTGAATTTACCACATGGACTCCAATCAAGTTGCAGAAACATCTCAAGGTTGAGCAATGTGAACAGGATGCACCTGAGCTCAATTTCGAGTCTCATAACAAAGGGTCTGAATATTTATGTAAATAAGGTATTTCTGTTTTTATTTTTTTATAAATTAGCAAAAATGTCTAACTATTAAACTCATGGGTTCACTAGCAATGGCTGCCAGTCCTGACTGTCATCTATGGATTATATTTATATGCTTGGTTGCGACTCTTGGTTTGCCTTTCGCAAATTATCTAATTGCAGGGGAAAACGTAGTTTGGAAAACAAATGCCTACTGTTTTAAAGAGAAAACAAATCTGTCTGTAGAACCAATAGAAACAGTTTCTCAACAACTTCCATTTTTTTATGAACAGCAGCACTACCTTAAAAAAAAAAAAAATCCGGCCATGGCTATATATCATATTAGAATATGCTATTTTAAAAGTTATGAAAGTCTTGAAATTCTCTCTCTCTCTCTCTCTCTCGCTCTCTCTCTCTCTCTCTCTCTCTCTCTCTCTCTCTCTCTCTCTCTCTCTCTCTCTCTCTCTCTCTCTCTCTCTCTCTCTCTCTCTCTCTCTCTCTCTCTCTCTCTCGTTAAGGGACAGGGGGTAGAATAGATTTAAGAGAACTGAAGAATGTTTCAGATTATTGCCTTCCAAAGGAAATGAACAAATGCTTTACAATTCAAATGTGTGAAGGGAGACCACTCTCGGCGTTTGATTTAAGCAGCCAAATTCAGCTACAGTAAGTAAAACAATGTTCATATCTGAAAGCTCAAGCAATCGTTATCTTGACAATCTTGTTTACTGATTTCCACAATGTTTCTTCCCCTACAGGCGTGGGTACGGACATCATGAGGTACGTTGGCGTTTCCACTCGCCTAAAATTGACATTGCTGCTTTTGAATGGTCGTCCTACTTGTCAGTTTATTTAACATAATGTTATCTATAGACACCGCCTTGATAGAATGACAAAATGGGAATGAGGAAATAAAAGTTCCAATGCGCCGCCCGCCTTATATTTGGGGGAGGCGATGTGATGAACAGATATTGGAAAAGTTCTGCAGATGGCGGAAGCTGTCATCCCTTGGTATTATATACCTTGGGTTTTGGTTATGAAATTCTCTTATTATACTTCACTGACACAGGCTGTTTTTTTCTCTCTCTATTTCCCGTCAAACTCCCTCTGACCTTGCTTGCTACCCCTTCCCCATCCATATTTACGTTGAGCCACAATCTCTTTAATGAAACCGTATATTTCTCTCTCTCCGTCTTGTTTCTGTATTTTCCTCCTCTGTCTTTGCGCTCTCTCTGGCAGCAACAACAGTTGCTTAGGCCCTCTCTTCTGAGACCAGAGGTACAGAACACAATCTCTTTCCCCCCTTTGGGCTTCGGCTAAGTAGTGAAATATTTGTCTTTAATAAAGCACAGAGGCCTATTTGTTGGCCTTCTCATGTTTTCCTTCAACTTCATTGTCTTTGAGTAATGCTTTGTTTTATCCACGACAGGAGCTCTCCATGGAGTCTGGCATCGACCCAGGCCAGGACTATTACACCCAGGATTATTATAATTATGACCACGGGTAAGAGAGGGAGAGAGAGAGAGAGTGTGTGTGTGCACGGTGTGTCAGTGCACAGTGTGTGTGTAGTGTGTTTGTGTGCATGCATGTGCGTGTTTGTGTTACTGAGGCCTTTCTGATCCTGCGTGTACACAAGGGCCGACAGCTTGCCTCACACCAGGGAAGCTCAGTCAGTCTGCAGAGTCCAGAGACTCCTTCAGTGTTCAATACCAAACGGCTCTCGTCACGACAGGCCTCCAGACTGCCTCCCCTCCCGCTGAAACATCAGAATTAGTTTTTCGAACAGCCTTGAAGTGGAGCATACAGGTCGGAATACATAACGATGGCTTCAGACGAAACGGCTCATATTGTCACGTGTTGCCACCTGCGATGAATTCCATAATTAGCGAGTCTAATCACTCACCTAACCTGTTCCAATGAGCACCATCCATGTGGTGTCTTATAACAGAGCAGAATGGAGCGTGGATTAAGATTGAATGTTGTGCACGGAATTAGGCTCTTAAGACTTTCTCCCTGCAGCACCAAAGTGAGAGGGCGATTAGTTTTAGAGGATGAAAGACTTGGTTCTACAGACACTACAGCAGCAGATACAGCACATTTACCTTTCCCTGCCTCCTAGTCTCTCTCTCTCTCTCTCTACACAGATGTTCAACTTTTAATTAGAACGTCCGGGCTCTCATTCCAGCCATACCGGCTGTTATTTTTCTCTCTGCTTATGTAGCCTCTCTCTCAAAATGCTCATGTTTCCCGTCACACCGACCGCCATTAATACAATTAGAGTTTGGCTCCCGTGGGGTTGAGATGTGGGGTAATAGTCTTCTGGCTGGAGGCTTGAGCTATTTAACCATTACTGACACCATGTACTGTTGGTCCATCCAGTGATGGCAGAGTGCGCCCTGTTAAGCTGATCTGTCTGTTTCTATTTTAAAAGACGCTTTCTCCCTGGGAGCACTAAAAGCCTTTAATATGGGCGCATAGTGACCTTACTTCTACGCTCTGTAGTGAGTGGGCCCTGGACCTTATGGTACGCTTTGGCTGCCCCCCCTCTGGCACTAAAGATCAGCTGAACAAAGATAAGGAAACACTGCCTTGGGGTAATGACTGTAAAATCTCATAAGGAGGCCTTCGCCTAAATAAAGAGGCTCCTTTGCTCTCTCTCTCTCTCTCTCTCTCTCTCTCTCTCTCTCACTCACTCACTCACTCACTCACTCACTCACTCACTCACTCACTCACTCACTCACTCACTCACTCACTCACTCACTCACTCACTCACTCACTCACTCACATATCCATACACAGTTTGGAGGCACTGGGGACCCGGGCTTATTCACATATTCTGTTTTACACTCACTTCTGGAAAAAAAAAGACAGAATTCTACTGAGAAATTAGGTTGAATAAATGTAGTGATGGCTGCTAGTGAGTGTGTGCGTGTGCTAGGTTTGTGTTGTCTGTGTGTGTCAGTACAGTGTGTAACTAACCTGTTCCATCTCCCCTCCAGGTATGAACTGCCTCAGTATGGCAGTCGCAGGAAGTTGATATCTCCGACAGGCCTGTATGATGAGTACGGAGAGGTGATCGTTGACGACGATGGGAGCTATTACTACAGCCCGCAGGAGTCGGAGGGAGAGGTAGCTGATTTTATCTACAACTGTTACGTTGTTCAATAGCTACATGTATGATACAAAATGATGCAACTTTGAATTCAATGGAAAGTACACTATGTGCCTGGAGGAAACACTGCGTGTTGAATGGCTCAGTAATGGTTAACAGTGTCTTTAATGGTAGCTTGGGCTGATGTGACTGTAACAGGTGGCCATGCGGGGTGGGAGGAGACCCCCTATGCAAGGCAAAGGACCCCTTCACGGCCCACCCAGTGGCCCCCCCAGACAGGCCTTTAGAGACCAGCAGCCCCCCTATTCTAGAACAGAGCAGGACCGGCCACCGCCAGAAGAGGGCACTGCTGCATCAGACTCCAAGCCCCACCACTCCTCCACGGTCATGCAGAAACTAAAGGCAGTCATGAAACTCTGCAAGTTCCCTGTCTCGGTTAGCAAAGAACCTGGTAACCCCCCCTCGCTCCACCCCCCATGGAACAAAGCCAGGATATTCCCCATGAAGTTCTCCTCCAAGGATCGGAGGGACGGAGGAGATGGTGGGGACTTCCTGACACTAACTAAGGCCCACCGGTCCGACAGCATGTCGATCATGGACAGTGGCATGGTCATAGATGGGAGCTACTTCCAGGCTTCAGATGATGCCAAGCCCTCGGTCAAACAGCAGTTGGGGAAAGCGCTGAGCTGTATAAACATCTCCAGCAGGCTTCAAGAGCGGAGGATATCCCCTATGGAAATCCTCAGTGTGAGCTCTCTAGCTGAGCAGAGGATGTCTGGGTCTGGGTCCCAAAGCTCCAATGACACTAAGAGGGAGGAGAGGAGGAGGTGGCAGGCCTCCCTGGCTTGGGACATTAGAGAGCAAGAGGAGGGCAGCAGCTCTGAGGCAGAAAGCATTAGTAAAGAGGCTTACTCCGACAGGAGTAGTAGGAGCAGTGCTGCTTCATCCTCCACACTGGGTACCGCGGGCTACCCTGGAGGAGACATAGGTGGAGAGGATGACCAGGGGAGGGCTGTAGATTCAGACGAGGAGCAGGAGGAGTGCCAGGGAGATTCTGAGGAGGAGGAAAGGATGTCAGAGCGAGACTCCGATGGGGACACAGAGAAGGATTTGGAGACAGAGGAGGAGTCGCAGACAGAGAGAGACTCAGACACAGATAAAGATTTGGGATCAGAGACTGAGGACAACAAGAGGAGTGTGACATCTGCAGAAACTGAGGACACAGCACCAGGGACTGAGAAGTCCTCACCCAGGCCACCATCCAGTAGAAGATCCTCTGTGGTCACCAGCCAGAGCAGTGACAGAGACAGTGGCGGTGGCACAGACAGGTCACAGAGCCCCAGTAGGAGAGCCAGTAGCAGAGCCCGTAGCAGAGCCAGTAGGAGAGCATCCTCTGACAACAGTGGAAGTGTCTCTGACCCAAGCTCCAGGATCTCTAGATTTACCAGGACAAGAAGCGCTAGATCCAGGTCCTCCTCCCACACTCTAGGGTCCGAGGACACCATCGATGAGGAGAGCGAGGAAGAGGAGGAGTCTTCGGGGGGGGAGGAAGTGGAGGCTGAGAGCGGTGAATCACCAGAGGAGCATAGTGAAGGGTCGTCGTCCAGGAAGTCCAGTGGGAGTCGGACAACAGCCTCAACAGGAAATGGCCGAGGACCGACCGCCGTGTCCTACTCTACAGAGGTCAGCGGTGGCATGATGGACACCTCAGATGACCATTCCCCTGTCACCGAGGACGAGGAGGAGGAAGCCACGATGAAGAGACCGTCCAGCGCCATTTATGGAAAAGGCTTGAAGCCGAGCACAGAGGAAGAGGAGGAGGAAGACGGGGAATCGGAAGATGACAAACCAGCTGATTCCGATGCTGATGAAGCCGTAACATCTTAAAGTGAATTCCGATCCCATTAAGTAAGATCACTGAATGCCTTGGATTGCGTGTGCAATTATCTGAGTGGAATTTATTATTGTCATATAAGCCATTTTAGGAAGCTTTTAAATTACAGAGAGTCTAAAATGCATGCCCTTCCTTGCTTTGTTCTCTTTTTGGTCCAATCTCTAGCTGCCGCTGCCGCTCCCTTTTCTACATTGCTTTCATGAATACTGAAAGCATTGTCCTTTGGTGGGATAATCGTATTCTTCCTTCTAAAGCTCTTAGGGCTCTGTAGTAAATGGTTAATGATTGCTTCTCATCTGTCTGTGTCAAGAAGCATAACAGATTGTGGTTAATTCACATCAGAAGACATAATCATTTCCTTCAACAGCTCCTTCTCCGGCATGACAGTGTGACATTGTGTTTGCTGCTGGCATCTCTTCGCCTTGCCCGTCAAATGGTGTGAACCCATCTCTAATGATGTCGTGATGTTAGGCTTCATGTCTCTCATATCTGCCTTCTGTTTATTTGTTTGTTTGTGTTGTTCAGTACGGGAGGAAGAAGCGGATTAAGCTGGTGGTGGACAGGGAGTATGAGACTAGTTCCACGGGGGAGGACAGCGCTCCGGAGCCCCAAAGAAACCGTCTGTCTAACCTGACCAACCACAGCAACATCAATGGCAGCGTGTACCTGGCGCAGAACGGCTCGGTCATACGCACCCGCCGGTGTGTCCACTCAAACAACATCAAGGTCAACTCCCCAGTGCGGCTGGGCAAGCACTTTAAGAAACTGGACAAACTGGCCGTGACTCACGAGGAGAGACTGCCCCTCAACAGCCCCGTGGCGACCACATCCTCGGTCGACAAGACCCTCAACACCCAGCCCTCCAGCGGCTCCCTGGCCTCCAGCACCAGTGGCCCAGAGAGCATAGCGTCAAAGTCCAACATCGCCAAGGCCAGGAGCGAGAGAAGCCGGAACGCTGAGGAGCAGGAATCACCAGTGGACAATGAGGAAGTGAGAGAACCTTTAGAATCTCAGAGCGATCGCACACAGTCCGATGAGGAGGAGCTATGGATGGGGCCTTGGAACAATCTGCACATACCAATGACAAAACTGTGACTTTTGTATTTCCACTTTGCTACAGTATGTGACAAATTGGACTTTTTAGTATTGTCCCCAATTATATGGCATAAAGCTAAATTGAATTGCACTTCATTTCAATATAATGTCTTTCTTTATCAGTAATCCACTGGTTTGCTTTTACAGTACAAAGTAATTGGCGTAATCTTATAAAATATGCTACATCTAAATGTAGATACATTCATTTAAGAGTTTTTGCAACCAGCAAGTTATGATGTTTCTTTTAAATACAGGTTCTTCAAAATGTTGAGTTTATATGCTATTTTCCTAATATAGCCACTTCTAGAATGTTCCATAGAAGACTGGATCAATTTAGCTGGGAAACATGAAGATGTATTGATTAGGGATGCACTTGCTGTCCACCTGGGCCTATAGGTGTGCTTTGGAGACACCCCAATCATAAAAGTCACTTAGACTTGAATCCATTGTTTGTTTGTTTTTCATTTTTATACAGACTGTTAAATTTTTTTAGGGAGAATTGAAATACTATCTTGTTTGCTGCATACTGCATATTTGACACGTCTTGAAATAACAATTCTGGTTGTGGTCTTTGTTTTGAATCGGTATTCGTACTGGCCATGTGACGTTTATAAGCACATAAAGCAATGCAGTAATCTTCGTTCTAGTGCTGATATGTCAAACACATCTTCATCTGTCTGGCTACCGACCTGATGATGGATACAGAAATAAACATTTCGCACCAAAATGATGCTAGTTTTATTCATCTAGTCCTTTCCCCCCTCTCTGAAATAATCAAACATATTTGTTTGCAGCGAGAAGTATGCCAAGTTCAAAAACCCAGTCTACTCTATGCATAGTTAAAATTTGATATTGCAGTCAGTTAAATTTCCATGTGTTTGCTTTTGCTCTGAGAATCAGCAGTGTGATATCGATTACATTTCAAGTACTTTGGTTGCTATTCACTAGAGCTAGAGAACTTAAGAAGAAAGTGTTTCTTTTTAATCGTTTCGGGAAGGAGAATATATCAAACATCCATTTTTATTGATTTAAATAAATTGCCTGATTATGGCGATGCCAGTGCGTACACAGTGAATTCATTTGGGCTTATTATCTCTGCGTTAGTCAGAGGATGGTTCACCTCATTAATCCGGAGGAGAATTATATAAACTGAGAAGTAGTGTGCTTTGGCTCTGGAATCATGTCTACATACTCAAAGCTTATCTATTTCTACATGGTCAACTTTGAATTGAATCAAGTCTGTTCAAAGCTCAGACTTGTTGTCACATATCAATAATGCCAATATTTCTAACATGTTATACTATTTGGTTTGTATTGTGATTTAATTTCACCATACGTGTAATCCTAGCCAATAGCAACAGAAATATCCCGTAACAGTATTGTTCAAAGTGTCAAACCTGTGAAATGTGCTGTCTGAATCAGCTGCTTTAACTCTATTGATAAAGAGATAGCGGTTCGTAGTCTTGCCGGTTCCTGCTCGGAAGCCTACATGCAGGATCTTGTATATACAAACATCCGTGACGCTTACAAAGCCATCCCCCACCCCCACATTGGCCAATCAGATCACGGCTCTCTGTTCCTACTCCCCGCCTACAAGCAGCAACTCAGAAGGGAGCGACCAACTCAGAGAATAGTGATGCACTGGACAGAGGAGGCAGACAATGCTGTAGGATTGTTTTGAGAATACTGATTGGATAATGTTCAAAGATTCATCCAGTCAGGACTCATCCATCAGCATTGAGGAATATACAGTCGTGGCCAAAAGTTTTGAGAATGACACAAATATTAATTTTCACAAAGTCTGCTGCCTCAGTTTGTATGATGGCAATTTGCATATACTCCAGAATGTTATGAAGATGAACTGCAGATCAGATGAACTTGCAGAGTCCCTCTTTGCCATGCAAATGAACTGAATCCCAAAAAACATTTCCACTGCATTTCAGCCCTGCCAAAAAAGGACCAGCTGACATCATGTCAGTGATTCTCTCATTAACACAGGTGTGAGTGTTGACGAGGACAAGGCTGGAGATCACTCTGTCATGCTGATTGAGTTCGAATAACAGACTGGAAGCTTCAAAAGGAGGGTGGTGCTTGGAATCACTGTTCTTCCTCTGTCAAACACGGTTACCTGCAAGGAAACACGTGCCATCATCATTGCTTTGCACAAAAAAGGGCTTCACAGGCAAGGATATTGCTGCCAGTAAAATTGCACCTAAATCATCAAGAACTTCAAGGAGAGCGGTTCAATTGTTGTGAATCAGGCTTCAGGGCGCCCAAGAAAGTCCAGCAAGCGCCAGGACCGTCTCCTAAAGTTGATTCAGCTGCAGGATCGGGGCACCACCAGTACAGAGCTTGCTCTGGAATGGCAGCAGGCAGGTGTGAGTGCATCTGCACGCACAGTGAGGCAAAGACTTTTGGAGGGATGGCCTGGTGTCAAGAAGGGCAGCAAAGAAGCCACTTCTCTCCAGGAAAAACATCAGGGACAGACTGATATTCTTTCCGATTGAATCCCCTTTCCGATTGTTTGGGGCATTCGGAAAAATGCTTGTCCAGAGAAGACAAGGTGAGCACTACCATCAGTTCTGTGTCATGTCAACAGTAAGGATTCCTGAGACCATTCATGTGTGGGGTTGCTTCTCAGCCAATGGAACACATGGACCAACAACATGAATAAAGAATGGTACCAACACATCCTCCGAGAGCAACTTCTCCCAACCATCCAGGAACAGTTTGGTGATGAACAATGCCTTTTCCAGCATGATGGAGCACCTTGCCATAAGGCAAAAGTGATAACTAAGTGGCTCGGGGAACAAAACATCGATATTTTTGGTCCATGGCCAGGAAACTCCCCAGACCTTAATCCCATTGAGAACTTGTGGTCAATCCTCAAAAGGTGGGTGGACAAACAAAAACCCACAAATTATGACAAACTCCAAGCATTGATTATGCAAGAATGGACTGCCTTCAATGTGGCCCAGAAGTTAATTGACAGCATGCCAGGGCGGATTACAGAGGTCTTGAAAAAGAAGGGTCAACACTGCAAATATTGACTCTTTGCATCAACTTCATGTAATTGTCAATAAAAGCCTTAGACACTTATGAAAGGCTTGTAATTATACTTCAGTATTCCATAGTATCCATAGTATTCCATAATATCTAAAGACATTCTCAAAACCTTTGGCCAAGACTGTACATTGTCAGTCACAGGCCTCTTTAGGAATGTGTTGATGATGTACCTACAATAACAATCCGGACATACCCCAACCAAAAACCCAGGAAGAACGGAGATATCCATACCATGCTTAAAGCCCATACTGAAGCATTCACTGTCAGCAGAAGGAACCCTGATGACTTGAGGGTGTGCGACGCGCACAGGGCAAGCAGGTATGAGCTCTACAAATCCAAACTTGAACTCCAGCTGTGTGGTACCCATCGAAGCCTCCCTCCCAGACGAGCTTCACACATTCTATGCTATCTTTGAGGCAGACAATTCCGAGCCATCCAGCAAGACTTTCGCTGTTCTGGACGACCAGGTGCTTTCGCTCTCCAAGGCTGACTTGAGGAAAACTCTCAAAAGAGGGAATACTCTCACAAAGCCGTCGGCACAGATGGACTCCCTGGCCGCGTTCTCAGAGTGTGTGCTGACCAGCTAGCGGGCATCTTCTCAGGCATCTGGGTCTGGACACCAGCCCATGCAACTGGATCCTGGATTACCTCACAGGCAGACCACAGGCTGTGAGGATTGGCAACCACACCTCCTCCAAACTGACTCTTAACACAGGGCCCCCCCAGGGGTGTATCCTCAGCCCCCTGCCTGCTAACCAACAATGATGAGTCAGCCTATAGGGAGGAGGTAAGTGAACTGGCATTGTGCCAGGACAACAACCTCTCCCTCAACGTCAGCAAAACAAAGGAGCTGATTGTTGACTTCAG
This sequence comes from Oncorhynchus kisutch, assembly GCF_002021735.2. Classification (NCBI taxonomy): domain Eukaryota; kingdom Metazoa; phylum Chordata; class Actinopteri; order Salmoniformes; family Salmonidae; genus Oncorhynchus; species Oncorhynchus kisutch. The sequence continues at coordinate 14,546,879 of NC_034198.2, read as the reverse complement.
GAAGCAAAAGAGGGAACATGCCCCAATCCACATCAATGGGACTGCAGTAAAGAGAGTCAGTAGTTAAGTTCCTCTGCGTCTACATCACAGAGGACTTGTCATGGACCAACAACACCACCACTCTAGTCAAGAGGGCACAATAGCGTCTCTACTTCCTAAAGCGGCTGAAGACATCTCCAAACACTACCACTGCACCATCGACTGCATCCTGACCGATTGCGTCACGGCCTGGTACGGGAATTGCTCCGTCAATAACCGTAAGGCCGTCCGGCGGGTGGTGAAGATGGCCCAGTACATCACTGGGACCATGCAACCACCTATCCAGGATATCTACTCGGTGCCCTGAGCAAAGCCTGTAGCATTATCAAAGGCCCCACACACCCCAGCCATGAGTTGTTTACTCCCTTACTGTCGGGGCAGACGGTATTGGAGCATGAGGTCTGATACCAACAGGCTCAGAGACAGTTTCTATCTAAAATACTGCTAAACATTCAATCTGATTCTCTGCACCTTAGAACACATGCACTCACTCACACATACACCCACACAGACATACACACACACACACAAACAAACACACTCATGCAACACACACATCCCAACTGCTGCTACCAGACTCACTGTGCTCTTTGCTCCCACGGGCTGATGATGCTAATGGGGTGTTGAGCATTTTTCCTGCAGGGCAAAGCCTTCTGGGTGCCGGAGTCCTCCCATCTGATTATGATTTCCAGCCACGGGGAGAGAAAAACCAATCTCCAAAATTGACTCTGCTCTTTGCTCCAGCACCATCACCGCTTCTCTCTTTCTCTGGCTTGTTGACAAATTTGTTTCCTTGACAACCAGGGAGGCTTTCAGGCCCAATCCATTTCAACATTTCAACATTCTCCTGAATGTGAGAAATACTAGGGGAGAATCTCACAGTTTTCCTGAGTTTACCATAGATTCATGTTAAGTCTTCTTGCCAGAGAGTATGTGAACTCTTTTATTTTTATTTAAGTCACTTTTTACTTCAGGCTGATGCAATATTATGCAAATGTTTCAGGTTCATACAGGAGTAAGGCAATTATTATTATTTCTTTCATTTCGATTTATCAGGGGGTGCTATAGCACTCAAAATGAAAAATGACTCAACTAAATAATGAGTGTTTCTATCATCCTAATGGAGGTGTAGATTACATCTCACATTCCACTGTTCCAACTTGTAAACAACGCTGCGTGGGATTTCTGTTCATGCGACTCTGTGCAGCCAATGGCAATGTCCGCTTTTAAGATATAAGGAGCCACTTGTGGATTTGACAGAGGTAGTGCAGTTCCACTTCCAACACGTCAAAACAACCCCTATGCAGAAGTTGGCTAAAGGCGTCCAAATGCGAAACAGTTATTTTAAGGGAGTATGCAGCACACTCGTTCGCCAGCCGAACTGATGCATGCTGAAGCCTTAAAACGGATCTGACTGAATTGTGTTGTGTTGACACCTAACATGAAACCTCAAACCAGTTATTTTTAAGCAACACCATTGGACAGTTTAAGCCGTTTATTTCAGGCTTTTTGAAGAATCACAGTGTTCTCAAGTGATCCACTAAATGGCATCTGACACTGTACATTTAACTTGATCAACTTGTAGCGAGCACCCTCAACGGGTCGGAAACAACTGGATGCAATTGGTTTTCACAGGCCCAAATGTCCGGTCTGGAATGTGAAGTTATAAGCTCTGTTGGTCAGCTACTGCGTAGCAACCTAGCGGTGCCAAAAGCCCTGGTTTGCCTTAGAAAGTCAATTACAATGGGCAGAATGGCCCCAAAAACATTTTAGATGGCTGTTTTGGGCTCAGAAATGTGTTTATTATGATCAAAATCGTTCCCCATGGTGAATTATTTTAAAGTTAGCTACAAATCTAGATATTTCATTAAATAGTGATCATTTTGACTACTACACCGCCTCCAACATCCTTTTTAGAGAATTTGGCAGTACGTCCAACCGGTCTCACAGCCGCAGACCACGTGTAACCATACTAGCCCAGGACCTCCTCATCCAGCTCCTTCACCTGCGAGATCGTCTGAGACCAGCCACCCGGACAGCTGATGAAACTGTGGGTTTGCACAACCAAAAAATCTCTGCACAAACTGTCAGAAACCGTCTAAGGGAAGCTCATCTATCTACATGCTCGTCGTGCTCACCAGGGCCTTGACCTGACTGCGATTCTGCGTTGTAACCAACTTCAGTGGGCAAATGCCCACCTTCGATGTGCACTGGCACGCTGGAGAAGTGTGCTCTTTCCGGATGAATCCTGGTTTCAACTGTACCAGGCAGATGGCAGACAGCGTGTATGGTGTTGTGTGGGTGAGCGGTTTGCTGATGTCATCGTTGTGACCAGAGTGCCCCATGGTGGCAGTGGGGTTATGGTATGGGCAGGCATAAGCTACGGACAACAAACACAATTGCATTTTATCAATGGCAATTTTAATGCACAGAGATACAGTGACGATAACATGAGGCCCATTGTCGAGCCGTTCATCCACCGCCATCACCTCATGTTTCAGCTTGATAATGCACAGCCCCATTGTCGCATGGATCTGTACACAATTCCTGGAAGCTGAAAATGTCCCAGTTCTTCCATGGCCTACATACTCAACAGACATGTCACCCATTGAGAATGTTTGGGATGCTCTGGATCGACATGTACGACAAAAAATCCAATCAAATCCAATTTTATTTTATTTGTCACATACAGATGGTTAGCAGATGTTAATGCAAGTGTAGCGAAATGCTTGTGCTTCTAGTTCCGACCATGCAGTAATATCTAACAAGTAATCTATCAATTTCACAACAACTACGTTAAACACACAAGTCTAAAGGAATGAATAAGAATATGTACATACAAATATATGGATGAACCATGGCCATACGGCATAGGCAAGATGCAGTAGATGGTATAGAGTACAGTATATACATATGAGATGAGTAATGTAGGGTATATAAACATTATATAAAGTGGCATTGTTTATAGTGGCTAGAGATTTGAGTCAGTATGTTGGCAGCAGCCACTCAATGTTAGTGACTGCTGTTTAACAGTCTGATGGCCTTGAGATAGAAGCTGTTTTTCGGTCCCAGCTTTGATGCACGACAGGGGGCCAATATCCAGCAACTTCGCACAGCGATTGAAGAGGAATGGGACAACATTCCACAGGCCACAATCATCATCCTGATCAACTCGATGCGAAGGAGGTTTGTCACTCTGCATGAGCCAAAGGATGGTCACCACAGATACTGACGGGTTTTCTGATCCACAACCTTAGCTTTTCTTTTCTTTTTTTTAAAGGTATCTGTGACCAACAGATGCATATCTGTATTCCAATTCATGTGAAGTCCATAGATTAGTGCCTAATGAATACATTTCAATTGACTGATTTCCTCATGAACTGACTTCTGCTTTTGGACTTTAACGAAGCGACACTCCATTTTGACTCCTCCTTCACATTTAATGTATTGGTTGAACTGTGCAGAAGTTTTTTTTCTCTCTCGGCAGGACCAGAAAGAAAGGTGTTTCTTTTACACCTGCTATGTTAGGTTATGTGGAGAGAGCCCTGAGAGAGAAAGGAATTGAAAGGACTAATGTGTCGTGATACTGATTTCTGTATTTTTATTCGTTATTTTACCAGGTAAGTTGACTGAGAACACATTTGCAGCAATGACCTGGGGAATAGTTATAAGGGAGAGGAGGGGGATGAATGAGCCAATTGGAAACTGGGGATTATTAGGTGACCGTGATGGTTTTGAGGGCCAGATTGGGAATTTAGCCAGGACACCGGGGTTAACACCCCTACTCTTACAAAAAGTGCAGTGGGATCTTTAATGACCTCAGAGAGTCAGGACACCCGTTTAACATCCCATCTGAAAGACGGCACCCTACACAGGGTAGTGTCCCCAATCACTGACCTGGGGCATTGGGATATTTTTTTAGACCAGAGGAAAGAGTGCCTCCTAGTGGCCCTCCAACACCACTTCCAGCAGCATCTGGTCTCCCATCCAAGAACTGATCAGGACCAACCCTGCTTAGTTTCAGAAGCCAGCCAGCAGTGGTATGCAGGGTGGTATGCTGCTGGTGAAGTAACTGTAGTAACTGCTGTTCACCAGTAGATGGAGGTGATGACGTTTGCATTACATCAACCCCTGGTGTTGAATCAATTGGTTTGATTACAGGCAGTAAACATGTTTAATTAAGTGCCAATTATAACAATTGTTTTTAATTGCATGATATAATGACAGTCACGTCCTGCAACAACAACAAAAAACAGTTCACCTCTGCATAGGAATGACTTGTGTAGATCTTTGTTAATTAACACTTAACTTCACAGGTAGAGTGCCATACTGTTCTCAACGTGCCCTGATCTACTTGAAGATGACTTTTCACCAGCAGGCTTCGTCACACTGACAAAGCTCTCACACTGAGCGGTGTGTTTTCTTCCACATAAGTGCAGTCGTGGGAGAAAACAAGTGAATTACTGCTCTTGAACCCCCGCCAAGAGAGAGAGAGAGAGAGAGAGAGAACTTACAAGGAGAGGCAGTCTAATTAACACTTAAAAATGATTACAAGATTGCCTACCTCATGACTTTAATGACATTATCCCCTTTGATCTTCACATGATGGATCCCCATTGAAATATTTCAAACAAACATCCAAAATAAATAATGAAGTGAATAATTACAAGCTTGCAGATTTGGAATAACAGATCATCATGGTCCCTTTAAATTCTATAATTAGCAGGAAGATCAGAGGGAGACGCTCCGAGTGTCAGAATACAGAACCTGGAGCTACGGTAAAGTTCAATACAGAAGTGGGAGCTGGTGTTGACTGGAACTCATGCATGCAATAGGATGCATGCACGCTCATGCACACACACACACACACACACACACCGGACAAAACACAGCACACAGTAGCTTCAGAGATGTTGACTGCAGGTGGATAATAGCTCGTGGGCATATTCTACTGTTTCACTTGTTTAAACTCACTAGAGATGAACCACATCTAACAGTTTGTATATTTTCCCAATTTCATCCCCATATTTTTCCAAATTTCTGTCACACTGTATGATGGCAGGACTATGTGAAAATTGACACCCGCGATAGAGCCAATTTTTTTGTACCGAGTATAGAATTTTTCTAAACTATATAGTGTAGATTCTTCTTGCTTTATAATTGATGTATTGTGTGTGCAGTCTAAGTTAGCATTTGAGAGATGTTCTTGATCTCCCTTCTCCCACAAACATACCCAGAGTAAATCATGTGGATGGCATCACACCCAGGCATTTTTATTATATCTCAAAACGCAAGGCCTATAGGAAAATATAAGCTCGGCACAGTCGGGCCAAGATAATGAGGGGGTGCTTTATGCATGTCTCCTGCTCAGACATTAGAATTACACTCATTGGGTCAAATAATGTCCTCTTTACACAATGAAAATACTGTTTTAAACATGCTGTTTTCCCACAGGTGAAAACAACATTGTAGACTACCTGTCTTCGCCACACCAACAGAGAACTTGATGTTACTTTCCTAACCCCCGGTTCTCTGGTAAAATAATCGCGATTGCATCACTATGGGATTCGCTCCAGGCAGATCCCTACTAGGAAGAATCAAACCCACAGCGTCTGTCAGAGACAGACAGGTTGACTGGCGAATTAAGCGAGCTCCTCTTTATAAAAGGTGCCACTCGCTCACCCTCTGGTTATTCTCAAGCATGCCTACCTTGTGCTCTTGCGAGCAGGGGAAATGTGGTGACACAACTCAGTCGTATTATCAGAGATCCAGGGTTACGGAAGTAACTGAGTTCTCTTTCAAATACTTGATGTATCACAGTGGGATATGGCCAACTCTAGTATAGCAGACATACTCTCTGAACCCAGGATAGTCCCAACAGCATCACCCCTCAGAGGCTCCCACACTGAGGACAGGCAGTACGCTCCAGCGAAAGTTGGTAAAAACCTCAAATGTTTGAGGGGTGGCCCAACACGCTGCATCCCAAATCTCAACAAAGAGATGCCTTTGAATAGGTGGCCATACCTCTGCTGGAAAGAGCCCCTCATGCCCTCCGGGGGCTGTAAATCCTTGCTATTTAAAGACAATATAATAGCCTCCAATATCCAATGGGATAAGTGTAAACAAGAGAGTGGTCTACCCTAGCAGCCGAGGTGCCCAAGGTACAAAGAGTTGGTCACTCTTACGTAATGCTCTCGTTCTAAGTAAATGTGCAAAGCGCATACTGGACATAAACGATGGAGACACTCTTCTTCTGTAGAAGTGAAGGGCGGAGGGTGGAAAGCCACAAACTAAGGCAAGGCAATGATAATTATCACTGACCTTAGGCTAAAAGAAGGTGGAAAGGTAACAGTGGGATCTCAGTAACCCCGGGGGGGAAACTGTGAGCGCAAATGGTGGACTGACAGTGCGTGCAGGTCGCTCACTTGCTTTGCAGGCAAAAAATAAAGCTGTTTTGAGGGAGAGAGATATCATCTCCACGCTTTCCAGCAGCTCAAAAGGCTGAAAAGCCTCAAGCACAATAGACAGGTCCCAAGACAGGGCTAAAGACAATACTGTGTATTGTCAAAACCTATATGACAGGTTGAGATAGAGGCCAAATAGACCTTTACAGTGGAGAAAACCTTCCCTCTATCCAAAAGATCCTGCAAAAAAAAAAAAAGCATAGAACCTCAGATGCAACGCGTGCAATAGGTAAGGAATGATCTGCCTTAGGTCACAACACTTCTAAAAAAAAAAAACTCTCTGCTTCTTCATAGAGTGAGCGTGTAGAAGGGGCTCTGGCACTTTGGATAGTCTAAATGACCTTGAGTGGCAGACCTGTCAAGTTCATCCTCTCAAGGCCAGTCCCACGGTACCTGGGTGAGGGTGGGAAATCTCCTTGTTTGCTAGCCTCAAAAGATCCCTTACATGACAGTAGTTGCCGGGGCTGGTTGTAAAAGCAGGAGAGTGATCTCCTTCCCTGCCCATCGAGAGGCTTTAAGATAAGGGATGGAGTGTCAGGCATAGATTCTAGCACTTCCACCCCTAGTAGTGTGTTTTTCAAAAACTTCCAAAGGGTTGTCCCTTCTACCAGCCTGGGAGTCAGTCTGGATAGACACGAAAGCGTGCTTTAGAGGTGAAAAATGCTGGTGCATGCGTGTCATGTGCACTCCAGGGTGCAACAACGCATGTCCGAGGCATATGTCGGGGCTATGTCGACAGAGTATTCTTTTGAGAAAGACGCTTTTGAGTTCTCAATCCTCTTGGACTGTGCCCCTATTGAGTGGCAAGAACAGGGCTATCAGATGTCTTAATCCTGAGTTCTCGAGTTTTAAGGACCAGACATTGAAATGAGTTTAGAATATTCATTGAGGAAATGTAACTGGTGTGAGAATGAAGATTCAGGAAGGGAATAAGAAGGGACCAGTTGAAGCCAAGGGCTGCAGATGAAGGATCCAGGGGGGTGGACTCTGTGGAGTTTGGTTTGGAGTCCCAGGTAGACCTCATTGTCAGGCCATGATAGTTAGGCTGCTGTGGTGATGGCATTCCTCCAAGGAGGTCCTTGGAAGAACCTAAGTGATACCAGATGGGAGCCACAAAACTTGATAAGGCTAGTAATACACAGAATCAAAAAGGGGAGAACGAAAGAGGAGAAGTGTTAGTTTGGTCAGGTTTAAGTAAGGTGACAGTGGTGATTAAGAAGCGTGAGGACAGGTGTGGAGGCTGATTAGCAATGAGTTGCAGTTGATGCTTGTTGTGGAGCTGCATTCAAGGCAACTAGTTAAAGTGTTGCATCCAAGTCTGGTCTTCTCTCCCGAATTTTTGTTTTGACCCATAAAACCTAGTGATCAAACATGGAAGTGGACCTAATCGTTTTTCCACCATTCATTTTTCCCGTAGGTTATTTGGTATTTTATTAGGATCCCCATTAGCTGTTGAGAAAACATTAGCTACTCTTCCTAGAGTCCACACAAAACATGAAACATGACATAATACAGAACATTAATAGACAAGGGCAGAACTACATACATTTTTTATTTTGAATTTTACCCCCTTTTCTCCCCAATTTCATGGTATCCAATTGTTTAGTAATTACTATCTTGTCTCATCGCTACAACTCCCGTATGGTCGAAAGCCATGCGTCCTCCGAAACACAACCCAACCACTGCTTCTTAACACAGCGTGCATCCAACCCGGAAGCCAATGTGTCAGAGGAAACACTGTGCACCTGCGCCTGGCCTGCCACAGGAGTCACTAGTGCCCGATGAGACAAGGATATCCCTATCGGTCAACGCGGACGGCTGCGACAGAGCTCAAACCCAGAGTCTCTGGTGGCACAGCTAGCACTGCGATGCAGTGGCCCGAACTACATACATTTTTATAATTTAAGAAAAAACAGGTTTGCTGTTCATTTGAGCAATATGAGATGGGAGTTCCAGGGGGATTTTAGAAACACTTAAAATAAGGGCTGTATTTCATGTAGGCGTACCCCGGCGTGACGTTTTGAGAACCGTGTAAATCTCTCTAGGACAAGGTGACTTATCAATATATTTGCCTGTATTTACCCCCCCAAAAAAGAAATGCTAATTAGCTGCTAATGTGGCTATCATAAAGAACTACAAATGTCATGACGATCTCAACGAATTGTGAGAAGGAATAGGTGGAAGCTAGAGAGCCCGGAAAGATGGCATGAGACGAAGGAATGTGTAGTATCGGTGGAGAAAGCTGTGTGTGTTAGCTGTGGGGATCGGAGGTGTCCGGTGAGAGACAGGCAGGTTAAGGTTGCCAGGGTTAGAGTAGTACAGAAAGTGTCGTATGCCGAAGCAGTGAAGAGAGTGGTAGAGGAAGATGGTTACAGGGTGAGGGATACTGAGAGGATTCCTTTGAGTAGGCAGAAACCAAGAGAGTGTGATGGGAAGAGTATGTGCTTCAGTATAAGGTGGGCTTTTTTGTATTTATAGTCATGGTTGTCAATTGTCCTGCAGAAATGGATCAGAAGTCACTGAAAATAGAGTTGGCAGTGGCAGAGAAGTACTTGTGATTGTGAGGATTTACTGCAGAACAGTTACTGCAGAACAGTAAGGGGTCTTGAGTGGTAGTGTACCGTCCTCTCAGATCGTTGGTCTGGAATAGGATTAGATAGGGTTTAATAGTGGAATGGGGTGGGGCGGTGTTGTTGAGAGGGGTAATACTGTAGTTGGCAGGGCAAGTTTCCTTTTTCCCAATTTTGTATTACTGTATCAATAATTTTATGTAGGTAGACCATGAATGGCCTCACACACCAGTACAGTACAGTACAGTGGTAGGCTTGATTACCAACAATGACGAGACGGCCTACAGGGAGGAGGTGAGGGCCCTCAAAGTGTGGTGTCAGGAAAATAACCTCACACTCAACGTCAACAAAACAAAGGAGATGATTGTGGACAGCAGAGGGAGCACCCCCCTATCCACATCGACGGGACAGTAGTGGAGAGGGTAGTAAGTTTTAAGTTCCTCGGTGTACTCATCACGGACAAACTGAATTGGTCCACCCACACAGACAGCATCGTGAAGAAGGCGCAGCAGCGCCTCTTCAACCTCAGGAGGCTGAAGAAATTCGGCTTGTCACCAAAAGCACTGACAAACTTCTACAGATGCACAATCGAGAGCATCCTGTCGGGCTGTATCACCGCCTGGTACGGCAACTGCTCCGCCCACAACCGTAAGGCTCTCCAGAGGGTAGTGAGGTCTGCACAACGCATCACCGGGGGTGACACCACCCGACACCTACACCACCCAATGTCACAAGAAGGCCATAAAGATCATCAAGGACAACAACCACCCGAGCCACTGCCTGTTCACCCCGCTATCATCCAAAAGGCGAGGTCAGTACAGGTGCATCAAAGCAAGGACCGAGAGACTGGAAAAACAGCTTCTATCTCAAGGCCATCAGACTGTTAAACAGCCACCACTAACATTGAGCTGCTGCTGCCAACATACTGACTCAACTCCAGCCACTTTAATAATGGAAATTGATGGGAGAAAAAATGTATCACTAGCCACTTTAAACAATGCCACTTAATATAATGTTTACATATCCTACATTACTCATCTCATATGATATGTATATGTATATACTGTACTCTATATCATCTACTGCATCTTGCCATCTTTATGTAATACATGTATCACTAGCCACTTTAAACTATGCCACTTTATGCTTATATACCCTACATTACTCATCTCATATGTATATACTGTACTCTATACCATCTACTGCATCTTGCCTATGCCGTTCTGTACCATCACTCATTCATATATCTTTATGTACATATTCTTTATCCCTTTACAGTTGTGTGTATAAGGTGGTAGTTGTGGAATTGTTAAGTTAGATTACTCGTTACTTATTACTGCAATGTCGGAACTAGAAGCACATGCATTTCACTACACTCGCATTAACATCTGCTAACCATATGTATGTGACAAATACATTTGATTTGATTTGAGTAGGTGGTGGTGTATGCACCTAAAAGTTTGCAATCCGTCAACCAAATCCTAAAGACGAAATGTAATTTTAGTTCATTCGTAACACCATCAGAAGAGCAGCTAATGACGGGTCCATCTTGGCCCTACTCCAAGGAGGAGGGTTTTCAAGGGCAAAATAATCCCCAGCCGCTCGCGCTCGTAAAGGGAAGTAGAGCAGGCAACGGCCCAACCACATGAACAAACCACAGGGTAGAAACGGGACGAGGAAAACGCCTGAGAGTTATAGAGTTGGGAGTAACAGATAGCTGTCTGGGGCTCTGTTGAAAATATAAGAAATGAAATACCATTGTTGTGAAGGGTCGTGACACCCCTTACAGGACTCCAATTGCTTCCAATTACCCTAGGCCACACACCCCTTTCCACCACACCTGTTCCCCTCCCTAATCACCTCTCCTTTTTCACTCCTCTGTTTCCCATATGAGCAGCATGCTCCTTCTGCCACCCTAGTAATGGTTAATGCTTGGTGATGCCACATGCTGTTCCTTACTTTGGGCATGATATGCTGAAGTAAGAGCCCTTTGTTATAATACTGTTTGTAGAATGTAAGTCCAAAATAATATATACTTGTCCTATGTTATATCCCTTTGTATATTCATTCCCTCAGTTTGCTAATGATGTTAAGCCCATATTCATCTGGTACTACTTTATGATTCATGCACCTTTTATTGAACTATACTGAGTGATCTCAAGCTCGATGGAGAGGGTTCTTCATCAATTGAGTTGAGTTGCCTTTAGCTTGTCGACAGGGATGTGCAGTCAGGCTAGGCACTGCTTACCTTGTGAAAAAAAGCTGTTAAGAAAATTGTCATTAAAAAAATACTAATAAAAATCTCAATAATTCTGAACGTTTTTATGCTCTAAAACGGCATCAAAACCTCAGGAAAGGTCAGCAGCTAAAACAAGTGAACTTACGCAATGCTAAAAGGTAAAGGAAAACCCCTGAGATGTTGAAGGACATTATTAGAACAACGCGCTACCTAGGGAAACAAGATATCATTTTGCAGTAACGATGAGAGCACAAGCTCGTGTGATCGTGGCAACTATGTGGAGTTACTGTATGCCTTTGCTGAAAAAGACGAAAGGTTAGCTAGACACTTGGAGACTTCCACCAAGTGTCTAGTGTTTTCGGGTACATCAAACAGAATGGTTTGATTGAAGCCGTCAGTGACGTGATTAGAAAGGACATTGATGATTAATGCAGCCCCATTTGTTGCAGTAGAGGAGGCCATAGATGATACCGGTGGCGATATTAGCACGTAAATCTTACAAAATGGGATGCATGCCAGAAAAGCAACTAAACAATACTAAATAATATATTAATTGCACTATAATGGTGACAAATGGTGCCCACAAACTGTTAGGGCCTACATAAAGATGTCCCAACAGCAGAGCTTTCTCTTCAGCACCATGGAGTGAATCCTTACCACCACTACGCCTGGCTATCAGCGGAGCCTTGTCTGGCAGCGAAACAGTTCATTCAGCCTCATTTACTGCCTTTTTAAAAACAACTGATGTGGCTGACTTGCTTAATCAAATGTGGTTTCAACTGACAATTGAGGTGTACAAACTATGGCGAAGGAAATGATGATCTGATAAGAGGCAATCTGTAATTTCGATTAAGATATTAATGAGCAAGCTAGGACGAACGTAGTCAATTTAATTATGTGTTCAGCCCTTTTGAAATGTACAGCGACAGACTTCAGAACATGGACTGTTCTTACAGTATTCTCCCTGAACACCAAGTCCGAATCATAGGATGAATAAAGGGGGCATATAAGCAGACAATGAAAGCTCTTACAATATTTGATGATATACAATCTTTAAAACAGTCTATAGGCTACATGTGCACCACCAAGTCAGAACAGTAGGCTAAGTAATGAGGGGGAAAGGGACCAAATTATTAGGGTGAGGCACATGGGCTACTAACAGCTTACTACACATACACTTAGTATTAATTTCTTAGCTACAGTATATATATCTCCCTGACATGTTACATCATTTATGCAGCAGCATACAAGACATTTTTGGACTCACCTTGTTGTGCTGTGGTCACTTGAACGGGAAGGTGGCCCGGCGGTCCTTCTTGTGGGCAAATTTTGTCATCAAAGTCTGGCATTCTTAGGCCACCCGAGTGGCACAGTGGTCTTAGGCACTGCATCGCAGTGCTTCTTTTATTTATATATTATATTTAACCTTTATTTAACTAGGCAAGTCAGTTAAGAACAAATTCTTATTTACAATGACGTTCTGGCAAAAGGCCTCCTGCGGGGACAGGCCTGGGATTAGAAATAACAAATAAAATAAAAATATAGGACAAAACATCACGACAAGAGAGACAACACAACCCTACACAAAGAGAAACCTAAGACAAGAACATAGCATGGCAGCAACACAACATGACAACAACATGGCAGCAACACAACATGGCAGCAGCACAAAGTGCAAGAAAGTAGAGACAACAATACATCACGCAAAGCAGCCACAACTGTAAGATAAAACTGTCCAGTTTGAGAGTTTGTTTGCAGCTTGTTCCAGTTGCTAGCTGCAGCGAACTGAAAAGACGAGCGACCGGGGATGTGTGTGCTCTGTGGACCTTTTAACAGAATGTGACTGGCAGAACGGGTATTGAATGTGGAGGATGAGGGCTGCAGTAAATATCTCAGATAGGGGGGAGTGAGGCCTAAGAGGGTTTTATCAACCAGTGGGTCTTGTGACAGGTATACAAAGATGACCAGTTTACAGAGGTGTATAGAGTGCAGTGATTTGTCCTATAAGGAGCAAATCTGATGGCCGAATGGTAAAGAACATCTAGGTGCTCGAGAGCACCCCTTCCTGACGATCTATAAATTACATCTCTGTAATCTAGCATATGTAGGATGGTCAACTGAATCATGGTTAGTTTGGCAGCTGGGGTGAAAGTGGACCGGATTACGATATAGGAAACCAAGTCTAGATTTAACCTTAACCTGCAGCTTTGATATGTGCTGAGAGAAGGACAGTGTACCGTCTAGCCATACTCCCAGGTACTTATATGAGGAGACTACCTCAAACTCTAAACCCTCAGAGGTAGTAATCCCACTTGTGGGAAGGGGGGCATTCTTCTTACCTAACCACATGAACTTTGTTTTGGAGTTGTTCAGAACAGGGTTAAGTTCAGAGAAAGCTTGTTGGACACTAAGAAAGCTTTCTTGTAGAGCGTTTAACACAAAATCCAGGGAGGGGCCAGCTGAGTATAAGACTGTATAATCTGCAAATACATGGATGAGAGAGCTTCCTACTGCCTGTGCTATGTTGTTAATGTAAATCGAGAAGAGTGTGGGGCCTAGGATCGAGCCTTTCGGTACTCCCTTGGTGACAGGCAGTGGCTGAGACAGCAGATGTTCTGACTTTATAGACTGCACTCTTTGAGAGAGGTAGACAGCAAACCAGACCAAAGACCCCTCAGAGACATTAATACTTCTTAGCCGGCTCACAAGAATGGAATGGTCTACCGTATCAAGAGCTTTGGTCAAGTCAATAAAAACCAGAGATAATAATATAGACATCAAGAAAGCCACTCAGTTTATTATCAAAAGTGCTGGAAAAACTTGTCAATAAACATACAAAAAAGGCATATAACAGTTAGGATCAGCTTGATCTCCCCTTTAAATAAAGTATGCACCGTGGCTGCCTTCCAAGCCGGTGGTGTCACTACAGATCCCGGGCTGTGTCGCAGCCGGCCGCCACCAGGAGACCCATGAGCGGGCACACAGTTGACCCTGCTTTGTTTGGGTTAATTGGAGGGTTTGGTCAGCTGGGACGTCCTTGTCCCATCACGTTCTAGCGACTCCTTGTGGTGGCCAGGCACATGCACACTGACTTCGGTCGCCAGCTGTTCAGTGTTTCCTCCGACACATTGGTGCAGCTGTGTCAAGAGGCGTTCCCAGTTCCGAGTTTCCAGTTGTTTTGAACTCAACGTAAACTGGATTGACAGCATGGCCAATGTATTCAAACTTTTCTTGCCCATGGTGTTGCATTTGAATGTTTATCCTTTTAAGCTTGGAAAAGAGACCCTTAAACCCAGACTTGGACCACACACCCACTCCACTGAATAGCAGGCTAGTGATTGCTTTGCTTGTTCGGTCTTGAGTCTCTTTTCTACCATAGCACGGTGAGGTGTAACCGGTCAGTTTAGCCCCCAAAAAAAGTGAACGTTAGATGTAGTAAACAAGAGAGCAAGCTGGCAATTCCACCGTTGGTGGAAGAGTGTCACGTTCTGACCATCGTTCGTATGTGTTTTCCTTGTTTTAGTGTTGGTCAGGACGTGAGCTGGGTGGGCATTCTATGTTGGATGTCTTGTTTGTCTATTTCTATGTCTGGCCTGATATGGTTCTCAATCAGAGGCAGGTGTTAGTCATTGTCTCTGATTGGGAACCATATTTAGGTAGCCTGGGTTTGACTGTGTTTTTGTGGGTGATTGTTCCTGTCTCTGTGTTTGCACCAGATAGGACTGTTTAGGTTTTCATATTTCATTATTTTGTAGTTTATTCATGTATAGTTTTTCCTTTATTAAACAAACATGAATCATCACAACGCTGCATTTTGGTCCGACTCTCCTTCACCACAAGAGAACCGTTACAAAGAGCCTGTAGCAGCTGGCTTCCTAGCATCATTGAGCTGCCTACGTAAGAGCGAGGGGGTTTGAGTGCCTACCTCAGGTGGGGTAGCAGTGGCTATAATTTGATGAACCGGGGAGTCAGGTTGGGCCGTGGTCAAGCCACTGTTACCCTTTCTATGTCCCTAATTCATGGAAAAAGGCCTGCTAACCCAGTAGTGCCTGCTGCGAATTATCCTTGACAGGTGTGAGCTAGCTTATTAGATGCCTCGCAGCTAATGGCTAGCTGAAGTGAGCACTGTGTACAGTATAAACAATATAGCTGTGGGGCTAGTGTAGGTGTTAGCTAGCTTGCAACCAGCTCATGGGCAAATGTTGTTATAGCTAGTACAGTGGTAGCCAAAGGGAACTGCGTGGATACTCATCTTTGGGTAGAACATCTCCCACGACTGTAATAGTGAGAGGCTAAACCAGTCAGTCCAGTCTAGTCAATGAAAACAAGTGAACGTAGGTTGTATTACACAAGGGTGCTGGCAATGATACCATTCAAGGTAGAGAACTCGTTCCACATTAGGGAACTCAATCCGAATTAGCTAGCAATGCTTCTGCTACCGTATGGGCAGGTAAGGAGCTAGCCGAGTTAGCTTGGGCTTAGCAGTTTTAGCTAACCATGTCTATAGTAGACACTATCTACCACACAAGACTTACAGTAGAAAATCAATTCTGCTAGAATGAGTATGAGGCATCAATCAATCACTGAATCAATCATGATATACCATACCCTCACACCAATGGGCTGCTTCAGGCTCAGTACTTACTCTGCTACTGTAGCTGTAGCCAGCAGTACCTTGGCCAGACATCCAACTGGCTCCTAACGTCCCAGCAGGGAGTCTTGTTAAAACCAAATTTGAAAAAATCAATTTGCGCATTCCAGTGGCCTTGGTGGACCCGGCGCTAAAGAGATATTTAAATGAGAATTTGACTGTCTGTTCTCATTATAACAGCTGGATGCGATGCAAGTCCGACCACGATGTCTGGCGTCCTCGAAAAATCAACTCCCTCACTGCACACTCAGAGAAACAAAACACGACTCCCCTGTGCTCGTAAAGTGTGTTGATTTGCCTAAAAGCTGAATTTAGTATCTCTGAGTTGCACGCCAATAACTTTAACGGACTCACTAAATAGTCTGGAATTCGAGGCAAGCCATCATTCTGTGGCTTTTATTTGGTTCACCCCATTTAGTTTTGTCCCCAGCTGCTGAGTCAAGCTGTATCTGGAGTTTGAGAACGCATTTGACAACAATCCAACAAGCACAAGATTTGCAACTGCGAGACATTGATGTAGAACCTTTGATGACTCGACCTCCGTGACTGTTCTGTTCAGAATGGTGGATTATCGGCCACCTATTGTTCAGTTGTAGCTGAATGTGTTTTCAACCCAGTTCCCATTGTTGATAGGCCTATTAGATGCTTCAAGCTCGGACCCTGTTATTTAGGCAGCCTAGCCAGGGCATTGGATTCAGGTTGAGGTTGCTATGGTATCACAAACACAGGATTTGTTTTAGGGCTTGTCTTCAAGTCTTCCCTTTTGTATTTCCACCCAACATCAAACGACACTAATGGAACTGTAATTACACGTTTCGGTTTGTATTTGGTCAACTTTGCCTAATTTGATATGATTAAGCCCCCTGCCTTGAATAACACAATCTCAGTCTTCTCATCTCACATCTCACTCATCTCTTACCAAACACTACTTGTAAATGGATCTATCTGTATTCCTCCAACCAGGCCTGAACGGAAGTATGCACACACCTTATACTGCAGGTAAATTGCACAGTAAGGCACAGCTGTATTTGGTATGCAGCTTCCTCATCCCGTAGTCATTCAGTGTGTCACTTCTAGCTCTACAGTAAGCTTTAGAAAGCAAGTGGAATAAAACAGGAGTGGAATAAAACAGGAGTGGAATAAAACAGGAGTGGAATAAAACAGGAGGCATGACTTGATGAAATCAATGAAATCATGTCTGTTTTGAGTGTATGGAGATCTTGTGTTATTAATGGGATTCCTTTAGAATAATACAATATTTAAATGATGCATGAATAGAAGTGAGGATTATGCTCATTCAAAGCGAACCATGCAAAGGAATGTTGTTATTCCCTCAGATATCCGTTCTGTCAAGTGTGAGATGTACAATTTATATCCATGTGACTGTAATAGCATGCTTTTGTCCAGATTGAAATGGCCATGCCTGCAGACATTCTGTAGACATAGTCATTTACACCGATGATCGGATGCCCCCATTCTCAAGGCACAAGGCGAGACCCAAATGCAGACACAGGAGGCAGATGGTTGGAGTCTTACTATGTTTGTTAATCCAAAGGGGTAGGCAAGAGAATGGTCGTGGACAGGCAAAAAGGTCAAAACAAGATCAGATTCCAGGAGGTGCAGAGTGGCAGCCCGGCTCGTGGTCGAGGCAGGCAGAATGGTACAAAGTCCAGAAACAGGCAAGGGTCAAAACCCGGGAGGACTAGAAAAGGGAGAATGCAAAAAGCAGGAGAACGGGGAAAACGCTGGTTGACTTGGAAAACTGGCACCGAGAGATACACTGGGGAAAATAAGCAACACCTGGAGGGGGTGGAGACAATGACAAGGACAGGTGAAACAGATCAGGGTGTGACAACCATATATTTTTACTAACACTGTGGTTCATACAGAATGGATGCCAGGCATTTTAAACATAGTTCTAGAAAAAAGCAATGATTGTAGTTTTTAGCACGAGAATCGTACATTTAAAAGTTTCAAACTAGCTACCCACTAACCTCCGTCCTATCCCTGCATACACACACGTGTGCAGAGAGAGGGGGAACAAAGGACTGCAATACAATAAAAAGCAAGTTTGCTGTAGTAATGTCTCTATGACACTGGCACATGTTGTAATCAATGTTATTGTGTGAGTCAGTACATAATGAAATCATCCGAGGGCCCTTAGTTGGACAGTAATCAAAGGGTTAACATGTACAGTGCATTTGGAAAGTATTCAGACCCCTTCCCTTTTTCCACATTATGCCTTATTATAAAATGGATTCAATATTTTCAATCTACACACAATACCCCATAATGACAAAGCGAAAACTGTTTTTTTGTTTGCAAATTTATAAAAAATAAAAAAACAGAAATACCTAATTTACTTAAGAATTCAGACCCTTTGCTATGAGACTCGAAATTGAGCTCAGGTGCACCCTGTTTCCTTTGATCATCATTGAGATGTTTCTACAACTTGATTGGAGTCCAATTGTGGTAGATTAAATTGATTGGTCATGATTTGGAAAGGCACAAACCTGTCTATATAAGGTCCCACAGTTGACAGTGCATGTCAGAGCAAAAACCAAGCCATGAGATCGAAGGAATTGTCCGTAGAGCGCTGAGACAGGATTGTGTCGAAGCACAGTTCTGGGGAAGGATACCAAAACATGTCCGCAGCATTGAAGGTCCCCAAGAACACAGTGGCCTCCATCATTCCTAAATGAAAGAAGTTTGGAACCACCGAGACTCTTCCTAGAGCTGGCTGCCCAGCCAAACTGAGCAATCGGAGGAGAAGGGCCTTGGTCAGGGAGGTAACCAAGAACCAGATGGTAATTCTGACAGAGCTCCAGAGTTCCTCTGTGGAGATGGGAGAACCATCCAGAAGGACAACCATATCTACAGCACTCCACCAATCAGGCCTTTATGTTAGAGTGGCCAGACGGAAGACACGCCTCAGTAAAAGGGACCTGACAGTCGGCTTGGAGTTTGCCAAAAGGCACCTAAAGGACTCTCAGACCATGAGAAACAACATTCTCTCGTCTGATGAAACCAAGATTGAACTCTTTGGCCTGAATGCCAAGTCCATGTCTAAAGGAAACCTGGCACCCTACGGTGAAGCATGGCGGTGGCAGCATCATGCTGTGGGGATGTTTTTCAGTGGCAGGGACTGGGAGACTAGCCAGGATTGAGGGAGAGATGAACGGAGCAAAGTACAGAGAAATCATTGATTAAAAACTGCTCTAGAGTGCTCAGGACCTCAGACTGGGGCGAGGGTTCACCTTCCAACAGGACAACGACCCTAAGCACACAGCCAAAACAGCGCAGGAGTGGCTTCGGGACAAGTGTTTGAATGTCCTTGAGTGGCCCAGCCAGAGTCCGGACTTGAACCCGATCGAACATCTCTGGAGAGACCTGAAAATAGCTGTGCAGCGACGCTCTCCATCCAACTTGACAGAGCTTGAGAAGATCTGCATAGAAGAATGGGAGAAACTCCCCAAGCTTGTAGCATCATACCCAAGACTTGAGGCTGCAATTGCTGCCAAAGGTCCTTCAGCAAAGTACTGAGTAAAGGCTCTGAATTCTTATGTGAATGTGGTATTTCGTTGTATCTTTTTAAAATATATTTTCCAAAATAACTAAAAAACATTTTTTTGCTATGTCATTATTGGGTATTGTGTGTAGATTGATGAATGGGGAAAAAAACATATAATCCATTTTAGATTAAGGCTGTAACGTGACAAAAAGTCAATGGGTCTGAATACTTTCCAAATTCCCTGTATTTTCCTGGTAAGAGTCAGCCTTCTGCTTTTCAGAGGAATCTCTTCCTGGCATATGTGTTGATGACTATAACACTTAAGATACCGGGCCATGAATGAGTGACAGTGTTCCCTCTATCACCCGTGCATCAATCTGAATATGACATGATCAAACGACTTCAGAGTAGGTGAGGACCCATATATTGTATATAAGAAGGTCTCTTTCAGAGCCGTAGATGCAGCCTACTATGTATGGCATTTGTCTGTTTCTCCCCTGCACTCGAGTATTACAGTATGCCACCCTCTGGCCAGCTGACCTCAGACACAGGTTGGCATGGCGACAGGAGAGAGGTCTGCCTTTCGTGTGTGTGTGTAGTAGCTGGGCATGCTCTCTCTCTCTCTCTGTCTGTCTTTATACCGCTGACTGTGTTAGCGAGGTTACTTTGGCTGTTCCCAGGGCTGCAGATAGACTGTAGAGGAGAGGGTGTCTGTGAGATCAAACGGGAGGCCCTGACAGTGATGAGAAGCCAGGCAAATTAAGAGCGAGCTGTGCAGATCTATTACCAGAGAGAGGCAAGACGGCATGTAGAGTGTCTTATGCCGGTCTGCCTGCCGCAACTACAACAAGAAAAGGAAGCCGTTGCCTTTTAACTCCACTGACTGGGGCCAGGATTAGTAGCTGTGTTTTGGTGTGTCTACTCGGCCTTGTGTGACTCAGTGCTTTGAATCTTCTCACAGGTTCATCTCAAAGTGAGGGGTGTTGTTCACACAAGGTGGAATTGTGCACATAGCACTTTTACTGGAGCAACACGAACAGTTTAGGTGAATTTAGGTAACACCCACATTAAATAATATTACAGTTTACTATAGAAAGCTACAGTACTTAACGTGTAATTCTGTAGTTAACTGTGGTATACTTTAGAATACTGTACTACACAATGTAGTATCCTTCGATCATGTGTAGTACTTACTATGGAATTGTGTAGTGTATTGTAGAACACTGTAATAAATACTTCAGTACAGTCGTGGCCAAAAGTTTAGAGAATGACACAAATATTAATTTCCACAAAGTTTGCTCCTTCAGTGTCTTTAGATATTTTGGTCAGATGTTACTGTGGAATACTGAATTATAATTACAAGCATTTCATAAGTGTCAAAGGCTTTTATTGACAATTCCATGAGGTTGATGCAAAGACTCAATATTTGCAGTGTTGACCCTTCTTTTTCAAGACATCTGCAATCCGCCTTGGCATGCTGTCAATTAACTTCTGGGTCACATCCTGATGGCAGCCCATTCTTGCATAATTGATGCTTGGAGTTTGTCAGAATTTGTGGCTTTTTGTTTGTCCACCCGCCTTTTGAGGATTGACCACAAGTTCTCAATGGGATTAAGGTCTGGGGAGTTTCCTGGCCATGGACCAAAAATATTGATGTTTTGTTCCCCGAGCCACTTAGTTATCACTTTTGCCTTATGGCAAGGTGCTCCATCATGCTGGAAAAGGCATTGTTCATCACCAAACTGTTCCTGGATGGTTGGGAGAAGTTGCTCTCGGAGGATGTGTTGGTACCATTCTTTATTCATGGCTGTGTTCTTAGGCAAAATTGTGAGTGAGCCCACTCCCTTGGCTGAGAAGCAACCCATGAATGGTCTCAGGATGCTTTACTGTTGGCATGACACAGGACTGATGGTAGCGCTCACCTTGTCTTCTCCGGACAAGCATTTTTCCGGATGCCCCAAACAATCGGAAAGGGGATTCATCAGAGAAAATGACTTTACCGCAGTCCTCAGCAGTCCAATCCCTGTACCTTTTGCAGAATATCAGTCTGTCCCTGATGTTTTTCCTGGAGAGAAGTGGCTT
Source organism: Oncorhynchus kisutch (assembly GCF_002021735.2). Lineage (NCBI taxonomy): Eukaryota > Metazoa > Chordata > Actinopteri > Salmoniformes > Salmonidae > Oncorhynchus > Oncorhynchus kisutch. The sequence continues at coordinate 14,525,323 of NC_034198.2, read as the reverse complement.
CTTTACTGCCCTTCTTGACACCAGGCCATCCTCCAAAAGTCTTTGCCTCACTGCCTGCTGCCATTCCTGAGCAAGCTCTGTACTGGTGGTGCCCCGATCCTGCAGCTGAATCAACTTTAGGAGACGGTCCTGCCGCTTGCTGGACTTTCTTGGGCGCCCTGAAGCCTTCTTCACAACAATTGAACTGCTCTCCTTGAAGTTTTTGATTATCTGATAAATGGTTGATTTAGGTGCAATCTTACTGTCAGCAATATCCTTGCCTGTGAAGCCCTTTTTGAGCAAAGCAAGGATGACGGCACGTGTTTCCTTGCAGGTAACCATGGTTGACAGAGGAAGAACAGTGATTCCAAGCACCTCCCTCCTTTTGAAGCTTCCAGTCTGTTATTTGAACTCATTCAGCATGCCAGAGTGATCTCCAGCCTTGTCCTCATCAACACTCACACCTGTATTAACGAGAGAATCACTGACATGATGTCAGCTGGTCCTTTTGTGGCAGGACTGAAATGCAGTGGAAATATTTTGGGGGATTCAGTTCATTTGCATGGCAAAGAGGGACTTTGCAATTAATTGTAATTCATCTGATCACTCTTCATAACGTTCTGGAGTATATGGAAATTGCCATCATACAAACTGAGGCAGCAGACTTTGTGAAATTAATATTTGTGTCATTCTCTAAACGTTTGGCCACAACTGTATACTACTGTCCGCAAAAACACTAAAGTAATTAGTGTATTTAATTTACATATACCCTGCCCATTCTCCTCCCCCATATCCCAATTTGTGCCACCCATAAGTGAGAAGCCTACATGCCAAGTATAGATCATATATTGTTTTCAGACCTTAGTCATACCTACCTACCTACTGGCTATGAAAAAATGTATCTTTGAGTATTTTGTCCAGTAGGTTTTCTCAAGGAGACAGCCCCACTGCTATGCCAACTATAATAAAACAAAAAATATACAGTAAATACTACAGTAATGTCTGCAAAAATACTACAGTAAATACTACAGTATACTACAGTTCGCAACAACGGAAATAATGACTATAGAATATATTTTACAACAGTATTTATACTATAGTAAACTGTAAATACTACAGTCATGTCCACAATGCTATGAAGTATGCAAAAACACTACAGTGAAAACGATTATATTTATACCACGTGGGATAATTAATCCGAACTTTAGCTCCGTCTGAATAGAATAAACTTTATCTTTAAACCTTTCATTTCTCTCAGGGAAAAGAAGAATCCGCGATTTAGGGTCCACAGTTGGCTCCAGTGATGAAACCGTCATTTTACTTACACTTTGATGTTTCCTTCATTCATTGGCTTGGCTGCAGTCAGACTGACTGAAGTACACGATGCCATCTTTTTGTGTTGTCTAATTAACTGTAATTGCTTATTTTGTAGCCGGGCTTGTATCAACTGCATCGCCTTGTAATAAGATAAATTGTGTGGATGGTCTGAGGACTAGCGACGCCAGAGAGAAGACACTCCCGCTGTCACTCACAGCCTTAGCATGTACAACTGCCGCCGGCTGCCTTGTTATTACGCCCACCGCTCATTACTGGAGGAAGACTCCTCCAAGGAAGATGAAGTCATTTCTTTTACAGGAAGGAATTTGATCTCCACGCTGTCGGGCTGAAATATTTCAGTATTGTTTTGTTGATGTGTCTGTCTGCTGTGTAGACTACGCTTTGGTTCGAGGTTCTTGAGCGCTATGCATGTGATATGTTTAAAGGTCTTGGTACTAATACAGTATCTTCATACAGTCATACAGTTTTGACATATTTATTTGATAACGATTGGATTTCAAGTTCATATTAATAACTGACCATATCATGAGTGACGATGATCTAATTTATCTCGTTTATTTCTCCAGGGACTTGTGACATTATCTCAGAGGTTACGATTTCATTACCATGGAATATTCCAACCTTATTCTCCTGGAATTCTTTGAATGGCCCTCGGTCAGACCCCTCAGTGTGTTGTGGTGAATGGCAGGCAGCCTTTGACGATGGGCCAAAGGCAGATCTCTCTGGGAGAGGAGAGTAAATTACAGGCCAGAACAGGCCCTAATGAGACCCGGGGGGTCTGGGTGACCCCAGCAGGCGCGAGCCCAGCAAGGCTCAAGGTGTGTCGCTAGTACTCCCTCTTCTCTCTGTCCCGGGCAGCCAGGGCCGTGCAACACAGCGCCGCTCTTCTGGGTAATTAATCATACAGCTGATCTGGAGTCAGCCACTCTAATGACAGGCCTTGCCTCCAGCGCTGTTAGCATCTTCCCTCTCCGTGCAGCCTGGTGCCAGTAGGTCTACTCTGAACACTAGCTCGGATCAGGTTTCAGCCCAATGGGAGACACACTGACACTGCTACTGCCCTGTAACCTGAATCTGGCAGTCCACCACAGACTGATCAATGTAGAACATTACTACAGTACCCATAGAGGCATTGTCATTGTGATGCATTAGGGAGTCTGTATATTATATAACTGGTGAAAATGTTGTGGTCGGAGGAGGGGTACGCTAAATGAAGGATAAAGTTGTGGCTGCCTTTGCATTCCCCATGTAATGCACTACAATTTGACCAGAGCCCTACAGCCCTTTGTCTTGATAACAAATAAGCAGGCATACCATACTGATTTGGTCGTGCACTTCAGTCCATCTTTGACAGAGTTATTTATAACCTCTCAGATGTATTATGAGCAAAGTGACTTTCCATGTCAAATGGTATATGTATTAGTGAAGCCCTAATCCTCTTGTCCAGAGCCATGTCATTATCCAGCCATGAATCTCCATCTTGTCTCTTCAAACACTTGACGATGTCTGCTCTGCTTCCAACATTCCTGAAGTGGCTGCTGCAGTAAGGATTCAACCAATTACTCAACAAAAGCTGCTGTCTTTCCAGTACAAGTATGGCTGGATTGTCGAAGATAACACTCACCTTTAGATTTCAATGGAACTCGGGCGATCATTTGACCACTGTCAAACTGATAGGATATGTTGATTGTAGATGACTTGACCTAAATATGAATATGTATATATTTGTATATATATATATATGGTATATACAGTACCTGTCAAAGGTTTGGACACACCTACTCATTCAAGGGTTTCTACCTTGTAGAAAAAATAGTGAAGAGATCAAAACTATGAAATTACTCACTCTTACTTACTCACACTCTTGGCTTTCTCTCAACCAGCTTCATGAGGTAGTCACCTGGAATGCATTTCAATTAACAGGTGTGCCTTGATAAAAGTTAATTTGTGGAATTTCTTTCCTTCTTAATGTGTTTGAGCCAATGTTGTGATAAGGTAGGGTTGGTATACAGAAGATAACCCTATTTGGTAAAAAAAACAGGTTCATATTATGGCAAGAACAGCTCAAATAAGCAAAGAGAAACGACACTCCATTACTTTAAGACATGAAGTCAGTCAATTCTGAACATTTCAACGTTTAAAGTTTCTTCAAGTGCAGTCGCAAAAACCATTAAGTTCTATTATGAAACTGGCTCTCATGAGGACCGACACAGGAAAGGAATTACCCAGAGTTACCTCTGCCTCAGAGGGCAAGTTCATTAGAGTTACCAGGCTCTGAAATTGCTGCCAAAATAAATGCTTCACAGAGTTCAACTAACAGACACATGTCAACATCAACTTTGAGGAGACTGCGTGAATCTGGCCTTCATGGTCCAATTGCTGCAAAGAAACTACTACAAAATAACACCAATAAGAAGAAGATATTTACTTGGGCCAAGAAACACAAGCAATGGACATTAGACTGGTGGAAATATGTCCTTTAGTCTGATGAGTACAAATGTTTTATTTTTGGTTCCAACCACATGAACGGATTATCTCTGCATGTGTGGTTCCCACCGTGACGCATGGAGGAGGAGTTGTGATATGTGGGGGTGATTTTCTGGTGACACTGTCTGTGATTGATTTAGAATTCAAGGCACACTTAATCAGCATGGCTACCACAGCATTCTGTAGCGATACGCCATCTTATCTGGTTTGCGCTAGGACTATCATTTGTTTTTCAACAGGACAATGACCCAAAACACACCTCCAGGCTATGTAAAGGCTATTTGACCAAGAAGGAGAGTGATGGAGTGCTGCATCAGATGACCTGGCCTCCACAATCACCCAACCTCAACCCAATTGAGATGGTTTGGGATGAATTGGACGGCAGAGTGAAGGAAAAGTGTTCAGCATATCTGACAACTCTTTCAAGACTGTTGGATAAGCATTCCCGGTGAAGCTGGTTGAGATAATGCCAAGAGTGTGCAAAGCTGTCATCAAGGCTACTTTGAAGAATCTATTTAACACCTTTTTTGTTGGTTACTACATGATTCCATATGTGTTATTTCATCGTTTCGATGTCTTCACTATTATTCTACAATGTAGAAAATAGTAAAAAATAATAATAATTAGAACCTTGAATGAGTAGGTGTCCAAACTGTTGACTGGTACTGTATACATATAAACATTTAAATTAGTAAAGGCCTATGAGTCCAACTCACTTGAAGTGCCCACTCAAGTCTCTAGACGGACAAGGATTTGTGGCCTGTGAGAGTCACCATAGAGGATTAAAGGAAGCCCACACCTTGTCTTTTCTCTCTGCATTCCCCCTCAGGATTTCTCTTGTATTCATCATAAGAGGCCTTGAGAACCCCTGGCATTACTGGCAACCAGGAGTGGAGCCAGCAGGCCTAGTCTTTATGACGTTTCATTAGTCGTCCCATCCACACATCATAATCCCCGTTTATCAGAGAGGTTCTCTGGAGCCGAGTAGGGAACCCTACAAATTAGCAAGAGGCACCATTGAGGAAGTGCACTGGCAGACTGGAGATCAGGAGACTAATGTATAGCCTTTTTCCTCTAAGCTCCTGTCTTTGTCCTTTGATAGGGGAACATGTGATATCAATTATCATTACCATTGTAGGTTTTTTTTGTCAGGAGCCCTGTTCTAGGTCCTCCCATTATCATCCTCTCGCAATGTCTTTTAAGTATCACAGATTGCCTCCTCGGCTATCAGACGTGCAGTCATTGTTATCTTTCAAAGGAAGAGCTTTTCTCCTCTGAGTGAATCCAGTTGTCTCTCACAGCAACATTACTGCTAGTGTAGACTAGGAGGTTCATTAAAGGTTTAAAGGCATCAAAGACTTCCCCTTTGCAATCCTTTAAAAGGCCATGAAGACCCATTTTAAAACACGTTATTTTTTGTCTCATCCTAAATATCAAGCAGCTCCCAACATGGTTATATGACATGGAGATTTTTGGGGGGATTAAGTTTCCTTGGGTTCATACCAAAATAGGTTTAAATATTTTGTGGATTTACTTAGTAAATATTATAAAATAATTGTCATTGTATAGTATTAGTACATGTCATGTACATGTCATGCATGTGCATGTGAGTCAGCATTTGTTGCACTTAAATATGTGAGTAGAAGTTCTTACCCTGAGGGAATATACAGTAGTTCTACATTGTGTCTGTCCCCCTGGCTGTTAAGGCATAGTCTGAAGACCTTAGTCAACAGGGTCCAGTGCCCAGACTAAAACTTCATTTAGATGTCAGGTTTAATAAACAAACAGAAATGTTTGCACTAAATTAATGTCAGAAGGTACATTTACACAGGTGGATGTTTGCTGCAAACTGACAACTTTTACAGGGGTGTTTTCACCTTGGTGGAAACAAGAAAAACCATCTCGGCTACTGAAGACACTGCGCCAATTCAAATCAATCCACCTTTATTTAATCAGGTCCATTCATTGAGAAACAGCTCTCATTTTCAGTAACGACCTGGCAGAGCCAAGGCAAAAGAGACAGAGACAGACACGTCGACAGACTTCCAGTGGATAACATGGTGACCACAGGCTGCTGAGTAAGCGTGTAAATATCATTGGTTGGGTGACTGGGGTGGCTTTGGGGTCTGTGGATGGTGTTCTCTCTGCGGCTGCCACAAGTGTGACCCCCCCCCCCTTCTCTCCTCCCATCTACAGAGTCTCTCAAGTCTCTCTATTGCTCTCTAATTGCCACTTAAGCACTGTTCCCTGAAGTGATGATGCCCCCTTAAAATCCACAAAATGCATGGCTATGGCTCAAACCAGAGGGAATGTGTCTAGAGTTTTCTTGACACGCTGTGCATGGAAAGTTGAGGGGATTTGAGGGGACCTCTTCACAAATCCATTTTTTTTAGAATGAGCCCATGGCAATCCAAGTGTGAAGTTATAGTGAAATAAACTTTGCATGTCTTCAAATCTTCTATAATGTAAACCTTTAGGCCAAGGGGTTCGATGTTGGAGCCTGGCCCTACTGATGGAGTTAGTATGTTTGTTTACATCAGAGTCCAAACGCAAGCTGAGATCTACCGCTCAGTATTTTTGGTTGTTGAACATATCTTTAAAAAAACGTACGCTTATGCAGCATTAAACAAACAGTTCTGTAGCAATGAGGTTTGTGCAGTAGGCTATAGGCCCAATACATTAACACTGCATATTGGCTTGAATTGCCCGGCCAATATTGTTCTTCTCAGACCATTTAGAAATTATATTAAAAAAAAAAAAATTGTAGGTATATGATCACGCTGGTAATAGATAATTGGTTGTATTATTTGTGAGGCACAGCTGAGTGAGCATAATAATTAGCTTATTTATTTTTACTGGACTGATGAACTGCATTTGATGGTCAGTCTGGGGGGAGGGAGGGAACAGCGGTGAGACTGCCTCTCATCCGACTTACTGTCTCTCTGCTCATTCAGTCTTCTGGCTGATGGCGAAACTCAAGTCGCACTGCGTTATTTCTGCCTCATGCACCAATATATACAGTGCATTCGGGAAGTATTCAGACCCCTTGACTTTTTCCACATTTTGTTAAGTTACAGCCTTATTCTAAAATGGATTAAATTGTTTTTTCTCCTCATCAATCTGCACACAATACCCATAATGCCAAACAAAAACAGGTTTTTAGAAATGTTTGAAAATTCATAAAAAATAAATAACTGAAATATGACATTTACATAAGTATTCATACCCTTTACTCAGTACTTTGTTGAAGAACCTTTGGCAGCGATTACAGCTTTGAGTCTTCTTGGGTATGATGCTACGTATAAGTTTAGCACACGTTTTTGGGAAGTTAATCCCATTCTTCTCTGCAGTTCCACTCCAGTTCTGTCTGGTTGGATGGGTAGCATCAATGCACAGCTATTTTGATGTTCGATCGGGTTCAAGTCCGGGCTCTGGCTGGGCCACTCAAGGACGTTCAGAGACTTGTCCCGAAGCCACTCCTGCGTTGTCTTGGCTGTGTGCTTAGGGTCGTTGTCCTGTTGGAGCGTGAAACTTTGCCCCAGTCTGAGGTCTTGAGCACTCTGGAACAGGTTTTCATCAAAACACATTTTATTTGTCGCTTGAGCCGAATAAAACACCTTACTGAGAAATGCTTACTTACAACCCTTAAACAACAATGCAGTTTTAAGAAAAAATACATGTTAAGTAAAAAATAGATAAGTAAGAAATAAAAGTAACAAATAATTAAATAGCAGCAGTAAAATAACAATAGCGAGGATATATACAGTGAGTACCGTTACAGAGTCAATGTGCACAGGTTAGTCGAGGTAATTGAGGTAATATGTACATGTAGGTAGAATTAAAGTGACTATGCATAGATAATAAACCGAGAATATCAGCAGCGTAAAATAGGGGGGCAATGCAAATAGTCTGGGTAGCCATTTGATTAGCTGTTCAGGAGTCTTATGGCTTAGGGGTAGGAACCTAGACATGGCGTTCCGGTAGAACAGTCTATGACTAGGGTGGCTGGAGTCTTTGACAATTTTTAGGGCCTTCCTCTGACACAGCCTGGTGTATAGGTCCTGGATGGCAGGAAGCTTGGCCCCAGTGATGTACTGGGCCATACGCACTACCCTCTGAGGTGCCTTGCGGTCAGAAGCCGAGCAAATGCCGTACCAGGCAGTGATGCAACCCGTCAGGATGCTCTTGATGGTGCGGCTGTAGAACATTTTGAGGATCTGAGGACCCATGACAAATATTTTCAGTCTCCTGAGGGGGAATGGGTTTTGTCGTGCCCTCTTCACTACTGTCTTAGTGTGCTTGGACCATGTTAGTTTGTTGGTGATGTGGACACCAAGGAACTTGAAGCTCCACTTCAGCCCTGTCGATGACAATGGGGGTGTGCTCGGTTCTCCTTTTCCTATAGTCTACAATCATCTCCATTGTCTTGATCACGTTGAGGGAGAGGTTATTGTCCTGGCAGCACATGGCCAGGTCTCTGACCTCCTCCCTATAGGCTGTGTCATCATTGTCATGCAGTCATGAGAGAACGGGGAGTACAGGAGGGGACTGAGCACACACCCCTGAGGTGCCCCCATGTTGAGGATTAGCGTGGCAGATGTGTTGTTACCTACCCTTACCACCTGGGGGCGTTCCATCAGGAAGTCCAGGATCCAGTTGCAGAGGGAGGTGTTTCGTCCAAGGGTCCTTAGCTTAGTGATGAGCTTTGAGGGTACTATGGTGTTGAATGCTGAGCTGTAGTCAATGAATAGCATTCTCACATACAGTTGAAGTTGGAAGTTTACATACACTTAGGAAGTTTACATACACTTAACAAACTATAGTTTTGGCAAGTTGGTTAAGACATCTATTTTGTGCATGACACAAGTCATTTTTCCAACCATTTTTTACAGACAGATTATTTAACTTACAATGAGTTATATCACAATTCCTGTGGGTCAGACGTTTACATACACTAAGTTGACTGTGCCTTTAAACAGCTTGGAAAATTCCAGAAAATTATGTCATGGCTTTAGAAGCTTCTGATATGCTAATTGACATTATTTTAGTCAATTGGAGATACCTGTGGATGTATTTCAAGGCCTACCTTCAAACTCAGTGCCTCTTTGCTTGACATAATGGGAAAATCAAAAGAAATCAGCCAAGACCTCAGAAAAAATAATTGTAGACCTCCAAGTCTGGTTCATCCTTTGGGAGCAATTTACAAATGCCTGAAGGTACCACGTTAATCTGTACAAACAATAGTACGCAAGTATAAACACCTTGGGACCACGTAGCCGTTATACTGCTCAGGAAGGAGACGCGTTCTGTCTCCTAGAGATGAACGTACTTTGGTGCGAAATGTGCAAATCAATCCCAGAACAACAGCAAAGGACCTTGTGAAGATGCTGCAGGAAACTGGTAAAAAAGTATCTATATCCACAGTAAAATGAGTCCTATATCGACATAACCTGAAAGGCCGCTCAGCAAGGAAGAAGTCAATGCTCCAAAACCGCCATAAAAAATCTTGAATACGGTTTGCAACTGCACACGGGGACAAAGATCGTACATTTTGGAGAAATGTCCTCTGGTCTGATGAAACAAAAATAGAACTGTTTGGCTGTAATGACCATCATTATGTTTGGAGGAAAAAGGGGGAGGCCTCCAAACCGAAGAACACCATCTCAACAGTGAAGCACGTGGATCGCAGCATCATGTTGTGGGGCTGCTTCGCTGCAGGAGGGACTGGTGCACTTCACAAAATAGATGCCATCATGAGGGGGGAAATTATGTGGATATATTGAAGCAACATCTCAAGACATCAGTTAGGAAGTTAAAGCTTGGTCGCAAATGGGTTTTCCAAATGGGCAATCACCCCAAGCATACTTCCAAAGTTGTGGCAAAATGGCTTAAGGACAACAAAGTCAAGGTATTGGAGTGGCCATCACAAAGCCCTGACCTCAATCCTATAGAAAATGTGTGGGCAGAACTGAAATAGCGTGTGCGAGCAAGGATGCCTACAAACCTGACACCGTTACACCAGCTCTGTCAGGAGGAATGGGACAAAATTCACCCAGCTTATTGTGGGAAGCTTGTGGAAGGCTACCAAAAACATTTGACCCAAGTTAAACAATTTAAAGGCAATGCTACCAAATACTAATTAAGTGTATGTAAACTTCTGACCCACTGGGAATGTCATGAAAGCTGAAATAAATCTAACATTTCACATTCTTAAAATAAAGTGGTGATGCAAACTGACCAAAGACAGGGACTTTTTACTAGGATTAAATGTCTGGAATTGTGAAAAACTGTGTTTTTAAATGTATTTGGCTAAGGTGTATGTTAACTTCCGACTTCAAATGTAGGTGTTCCTTTTGTCCAGGTGGGAAATGGCAGAGTGGAGTGCAATAGAGATTGCATCATCTGTGGCCTTCTATTAGGACATTTAAACCAGTGGAGGCTGGTGGGAGGACCTATAGGAGTATGGGGTTGTTGTAATGGCTGGAATGGAATTCATTGAACGGAGTCAAACGTGGTTTCTATATATTTGAGGTCTTCGATATCATTCCATTAATTCCATGCCAGTCGTTACGCTGAGCTCGTCCTCCTATAGCTCCTTCCTCCAGCCTCCTCTGATGTAAAGGCCTTAATCAGAGTTACAGTGCTGTATTTGATCTGTGGATGTGCTAACACCAGCTTCCTTCTTTTGCACAAGTGGAGTGAGCTTGGAAAAACTGAACATTTGTCCGAACTCCGAATCAAATATGCTTCCCAAAAATAACATGGTCACTGTGGTAGAACGTTTATTTTGATCTTCTGCATTTATCAAAGTCCCATCAGGTTGCCTGATTTCAGATATGTCCATGTAAACTAGATTATTCGGGAAATTGTTATTTTTTGCAAAGCATGTTGCCATTTGAATCAAACTATTATATTAATCGGACTATTCACAATAATCATAATATTGTGTGCACGTAACGTACTCATTGTCAGTCAGCCATGGGAACAGGTATGGCTCAGTGTAAGAAGGTGTATAATGGCCATCTTCTCAAGGAACTGGTTTTGCCACTGTGCCGGATGGTAGCGAATGCTTACTGAAGCGGTACATCTTTCGACCATCTGGATGGTGGAATGCTAATAGTCGTCAGTATATCAGTTGGCGAGTGATCTCTTACTCATATCTCTGGAAAAAATAGCAAAGCAAGATGATGTTGATGTTTGTGGTCTTCCTCACGGAATAGTTTCTGTAAATAGCTTTGCTGGTTCTAATTTGGAATTCTCTGTCTGGACTGTATCTTCTCAGAAGTGTTTGTGTAAAACAAATGGCCCAATTACTAACTTGGCTCGGCACTGTTCGCAATAGACATTCCTGGTGTTTCTTGTCATCATCCCTCAGTAAGAAGCCTCTTAGTAAACAAGTTTATTTGGATGGGAAGCACCTGTGGGCCAGGGATGGGATTAGGAGTCATCTCCGACTCCAAAGATAGTTGTTCTTACCTGATAGGTAAATGCTCTGTGTTATTAAGAGGGCTTCCTTCACCTGCACACAGGCGCCACTCAACGTGTCAACGCTGCGCGGCGCGGCTAGCCATTCCTGTCCCGTTAATCAGTAGGGTCTCTACTCTCTGAGGGTTGTCATAGACATGGGCTTGCGCTGCACCTCTCATCATTCCATAGAGGCTGTGGGAAAGAAACGTCACGTTCTTCCACACGCTATTTTACTCGTCACGTTCTTTTTGGATTCAGCCCTCGTTGTGAAAACATGTACGTACGTGCCCTATCAAGAGAAATAACCGTTAAGGTTGTTTGCTATGCATGGTTTTCATCAAAACCACTCACATGCCACTTGGGAGATGTTTTTGAGCTGTTGCAAACCACACGCGTAAGGCTAAGCCACCACAAACGGAGCTGAAACCAAGGTATTGGCAGGAGAGGTATCGAGAGTGCCTTGTTTGTAATTGTGGAAAAAAAATACTGTCATTTAGTGTCACCGCAGGAAGGCATTTTTGTTGTTGTTGCATATATCAGCAGTGAGAGTAATGGTTGGGGGGTCTTGGCATCTTTACTCAGTGTTTTATTTTTATATAACAGTCATACTTGTTTTTGCAATGTAATGAGTCTTGTATGAGGTGACCACAGGCACAGTTTGTGAGGTTGTTATATATGCAGGAAGAAAAGACCACACACACTCTTAATCAGCAGTTGGGCATCTGGTTAGATATGTCAATATTTATCACCACAATGTCATCTTTATACAATTTTCAATTCTTCAATACAGTCATCTCCAGAATGCATGGTTATTCACTCTGGGCTTCTGCATTCATATCCACCTCTGTCACAGCCTCTGACTGCATTGTGACAGACACGTTCAGGTCTGCCTGACAAGTGTTTCCATATAGAGAGTTGAAACAGCACATTACTGTGATAATGAAAGCCAGTCCTTTAATCTCCGACATAATCAATCTATTTTATTTTATTTTTAAGGACAATAGTGGCGTGACGGAGATGGACAGGAAGATGGGTCATACGCGAAATGAGTGTCTTTTGTGGCCCTTTATTTTAAGTGGAAAATTGTGCACAATGGGGGGGGGGGGGGGGGGGGGGGGGGCTTGGGAAAAGCAACCCTCATGTCGAGTCAATGACTCGTGACTGATAGCCTAATTGTCACAGGCACCATCTATCATATGAAAAGGGAGAATCAAAACATTGTAAGAACAGAGCAATCTACGTGTTGGTGATAACACTGTGGAATAAGAGGATCTTTCCTCTTAATGGAGGCGATAAATCATCATTCTGGTTGTGATTCGACATCTCAAATGTATAATTGTTCTCATTCGCATCGGGAAGATTCTTATTCTAGTTTGACAGAAAATGAAAGGCATTCATTAAAGAACTTTGGACTATTTGGATTTCTGATGTAATTCAAAATGCCAAACCTTGAGGTTGTGACTCTTTTTTTAAACTTAATTTTTTTTTTTTTTTTACAGCAGACCCTGAGATTTCTGGGTTATCTTATCATTAGAGCTGCTGTGTGAGAGGGTATTTTCTCACAGCTCACCAGACTGTAAAACCGGAGGTTAATTGATATTGCCTTTGGGTGAAAGGGTCACTTCTTTTACCCAAAACATATCCCTTTTGGCAGTTTCGAGTTCTCAGAGATTTGTTTTGACCTCTTTCTCTTTTAGAGGAAGCGGGTGAGTGTCCTCAGGTAACGGTGAATGATCTTGCCCCAAGTCTTTTCACATGAATAGGCACCTTCAAAATAACCACACTACCGTAGCTGTTGGGGCAGAGAAGTTCTTTTGAAGTCCGGTAATGTACACCAACCCCTCCCAATTCCTCTCTGCTTTATTTATGGTATTTGTTTCAAGCACAGATGAGAAGAAAGTGTTTTTAGTTCATTCATATTCTGAGAGAAAAGGATGGTAGAGAAAACATTTGTATTTGTTCAAGGGGCAATCAGCAGTTGCTGCATCCATTATTTTATTTTTTACGGTAAAATGATATGTACACATTGATTCGTGATGAATATAACTTAGAAATGCCTCATGAGCTTAGTTTAACTATCGTACCCCATCAGAACCCAAATATAAGCTTGTAACAAGCTGCTTGTTCTACTCCAATGTTTGTTAACAAAGCACATGTAAACAAACACTATGGGCTCTATTCAATCCGCATCGGGAAAGTTCAGCTTTACAGCGTGGTTGAAATTTAAAGGCAATGTTCTTGCTTTAGTGGAGACTTCATTCCTAATAAATGTTGCCTATGTCGGCTCAATCGGAAATGGGCATCACGTTTCCACTGCAGAATCCGTAACCCTTCAGTTGTACAGATTGAATAGAGCCTTATAGCCTCAAAACGTGGTTAAAACTATCATTTTGATATCAAGGATGGTCAGTTGCTGCAGGCTCGGTTATTGTTTCAACTGCTGATTGGCCCTTTAAAGGGTTAGACAATGGCCCTGGGTGAACTGGGTTATGTTGGGTGGAGGAAGTATTGAGGTTTTCTATCAGCTCTTCGAGTCCTTTCTTCCCTCCCCATCTGACAGCTGGTTCATCATTGTTAATAGACACCAAAGTGCTACATGTTGTTTGTCTTCAGATAGCGGCAGACCTGTGACTGCACAACTTTTTGAAGTGTGTCATCGAACTTTAAAAGCTGCATACTGTTCCTGTTGGCAGACGAAGAGAGATAGTCATGTGTAAGTAATGGCCTGCATTAGATCCAGCGTTGTTTAACCCAATGGCTCACACTGCCGGACAACAGCCGCCGAGAGGAGAAAATCCAACACATTTACACCTCCCCGAGATGTCAAGTTGTCTCCTCTTTCTTGTGGATTTATAGGCTTAAGCGAATGAGCTTGTGTGTAGCCCCCTCTTTGTCTGGTGTAAGTCAGTCTTTAGCGTAGAAACAAATGGGAACATGATGTGTTTCACGGGGGAAGAGGTGGTATCAAAAGTAAGCAGCCCCCAGTCTATTAAGCCCTGTAAACTGTCCAAAGCACCATGGAGACGCACGGTAAATGGGTTTCTGCTGCTTCCTTTCAAAAAGCCACGAGGATGAATAGATGTGACATAATTGGCCAGAATATTGAACATCAGGAGATTTGAGTATTTAGTATTTATTAGGATTCCCCAAAGATGAGAAATTTGACTACTCCCCCCCCCCCCCCCCCCCCTTATTTATCGTATTTAATTTTGTCTGGCACAAAAGCCAGACATGACATTTGTATGCTTTTTAGTTGATGCTCTGAACTGAATGCATCTATCTAGAAAGGCTGGTATGTCGGGATGTCTAGGAGGCCCAGTTTGAAGCATTGCCTGCCTGAATCAGACCTGTCTGCAGCTGTAGAGGACTGGGCTTGGACACTCATTCATAGTCTATGAAATGGGCCTTCATTAGATTTCATTATTTTATGTTATAGGCCTATGTGATTGGTACGTAGGCCTATATTATTTGACGGGATCTGATATTTAGTGTATGACTATGCCAGGTGGTGTGGTTCTTTGCAACCTGGATGCATGTAGAGGTACGCTAGGCTTCATAATGACCTGTTTTGTATAAAAATTGTTTACAGACTGTTAAAAACCTTTGGCGACACCGACCTTGGCAGTTTTTGCATCATGAATAATTTTGGGGGTGTTGTAAAAAAGCCTGCGGACATTTTCTTGTTTTTTTTCTGGACATGAGGAATATGCTAATTATGTTGATGTTGTTGAAAATACAAGGTTGTCGGTAAAAGAGGACCGCGGGCTCATTTTCAACATTTTAACTAAGTCCAAATATATATATATATATAAATATAAAAATGTGGTTTGTTTAGGCTCTCGGTGCATGAATATTTGCCATTGCAGGTAACGTTGAAATCTCATTTGTAGTAGTTGGCTTGAGGTTATACCGAAACAACATTTTTTTTTTCAAACCAGGTAGGACTGAAGCACTGGAATTTGTTGAATCTGTAATTTGTTATGACACTTACCTGAGAGGCCTTCAGTGGGCTTAATCTGGACAGACTTTGAGGCAACATTGTGGTGGTTGTGTGTTTGCTGGGATAGCAGTCTGCTGTTAGTGGATTAGTTTGCATGTTCACAGGAAATTGACAAGAATAGTCTTCACATATAACTTTCCACCAGACATTAAATCATTAAAGCGAAATACTTTCCATTCTTTAATTACTGCTATCAAGGTAATCCGCTTCAGTAACACAAGAATCACATGAAATCCTGCTGTCATGTTAAATCAACATGCGTCTGAGTCAAGCTGAGATTCATCAAAGGAATATCTCTGTGACTGAGTGGCAGAAGTAACCTGTGGTTAATGCCAGGATAATATTTTGGAACATACAATATCACAGTCCTGCACTTGTGTGAATCATCAGCTCTTTCAAGCCAGCAAAACACGGTGTCGCGTTTTAGCGTTAAGAGTCTGAAGCAAAGCATCTATTTACCTTCCCTGGCTTACAAGGCTATAGTTGAGGTTAGGTTGGCTGTGGTGTCTTCCCACACGCGCGCAAACACACACACACACACACACACACACAGCTGGTTACAGTCCGGTGTGGCAGGCTCACCTTGGTTTGCCTTTCCTCCGCCCCCTTCACTGTAAATCAGAGGTTGGATTTACGACAGAGGCCAGTCACTCCGTTCATCATCACTTTCCTCTTTGTCTCTCTCTCCCGTATGTTACTATAGGGTACTCAAGGATATTCCCTTTTAATGTCCACCTTATTCTTTTATTATGTTGGAATATCAGGGCAGTCTAGTAATCTTATGATTACCCCCCCCCCCCCCAGCACAAAGTCTGTTGGACAACAATAGAAGTTCGATTTGAATGAATTGGAAAGAATTGGACGGAGGGAGTTTAAGCACACAGATTGTATTGATAGAGACAGCATGCTGCGTATCCTTGTCATTGCGGCTGTGACCAAATTCGTGTTTCCAGATGAGAAATCCATCCCCATATCTGTGGTAGGCTGTCAATTTCTGTCTGGCAAAGAGGCAAGCATCTTCTGAATGAGTCCAATAAAGATTTTAAATATTATGCTTTTGGCAGAGATCAAGATATTTGGTTAGATAATTAGGGGGGAAAATTCAAAATTCAAAATTCATTTTATATAGTCTGTCTATAATACATCTGCAGTTCCCAGGCAATGTGGTAAACTGCCTTGTAAGCAATGTATTGGAAATGGACATAATCACTATTAGACTACACATAAAGTCAAATAGATGTTGATCCTTAAGCTTTTACACTCATGGGAATTGGCCTATATGGCTAAATTGAAATGTTTCTTACAGAGGAAATTTGAACTGCATAAGCATGGTAGCAAATGAAAGGAAACCGTTTGGAGCTATGGGGGAAATGATTAGGACAAAGTTGAGGACAAAGCAGTTCACCTGAAACAAGACTAAATCCAAACATTATATCACTTTCTGCCGCATTTGTTGATAACGACATCTGAAAATACCCTGGGTACGTCCAATAACAAGATAACAGTATTCCTGGCAAATGTGGGGCAGATGCAACATATGACCAACAAAAAAAATGGTTTGAGTGAGAGGACTACCTGGTGTCTCCACAGTTCCTAAATCATTTCAATGCACTTTTATGACTCAAAGAAGAGTCTTCAACTATAAGGTGTTTTTTGAGCTCTCCAAGCTGTGCCGTTGAGGAACTAGAGCAGGCACACTTCCAGTTGTTTTGTTTGGAACACAACCCTGCATCCCTGCCATTACACAATAACTATTGTTGTTTACGCAATCCAAAAATTGACCATTATAAATCAGAATCTGGGTCAGGTGGGCATCATTTGAAAGCTTGTTCGATTGCCAATGCGACTAGCTAAGTTATACAATACAGTATTAGGCTTTCAAAAGGCAATTCAGAGAAACAGATCATTTTGGTGCGCATAGAATGGAGACATGAGTTAATTCAGGTGTGTGTGTTCTGCGGCAAATTTTCTTCACACTTAGACAAACAGGCTCATTCTGTTCAGAACAACCCAGGGTATGACGCCATGTCATCTTGTAACTGTACATCAAACATAGTGATTATTAAGGTTGACACTGTTTATGACACAAGTTTTATATGGAAATGTAAAGTGCACATTTGGCTTGCTAGTATGACATCAAAGCGGTATTTATTATAATCTTGAACGTCTCATATTTCCAAATACATCTAGTCCTCTTAATTTATAGCATTTCACTCAGACACCAAAACATTTGCAAAAGTTGCCTAATTAGCGGAGGGATGGGGGCATCTTCTTGTCGCGTGAGGTGCTCAAGTTCAGAACGGCCGCAGGTCAAAACCCATACAGCGCAGTGAAGCGCAGAGCTCTGACATCATTTATAGAATGTTACTGTACAGCCACTGTGTTCCAATTGATGTACTTATCAGTGCCCAAATCTGCCATTTTCAACACATACAGTACGGGTATTGGTGTAAAGACCTACGGTAAATGCTATCAGCTAGCTTTTACTTGAAGATTTAAATCATTTCTGTCTCTGACCAGCCTTTGGGTAAACCCACAACAGTAAAGATGTTTGACTGTTCCTGTCTGTTTGTGTGCTGACCCCGCAGACAGCCGTCTGCTCTTCAGACACCTATTCCTGTCTGTTTGTGTGCTGACCCCGCAGACAGCCGTCTGCTCTTCAGACGCCTGTTCCTGTCTGTTTGTGTGCTGACCCCGCAGACAGCCGTCTGCTCTTCAGACGCCTGTTCCTGTCTGTTTGTGTGCTGACCCCGCAGACAGCCGTCTGCTCTTCAGACGCCTGTTCCTGTCTGTTTGTGTGCTGACCCCGCAGACAGCCGTCTGCTCTTCAGACGCCTGTTCCTGTCTGCTTGTGTGCTGACCCCGCAGACAGCCGTCTGCTCTTCAGACGCCTGTTCCTGTCTGTTTGTGTGCTGACCCCGCAGACAGCCGTCTGCTCTTCAGACGCCTGTTCCTGTCTGTTTGTGTGCTGACCCCGCAGACAGCCGTCTGCTCTTCAGACACCTGTTCCTGTCTGCTTGTGTGCTGACCCCGCAGACAGCCGTCTGCTCTTCAGACACCTGTTCCTGTCTGTTTGTGTGCTGACCCCGCAGACAGCCGTCTGCTCTTCAGACGCCTGTTCCTGTCTGTTTGTGTGCTGACCCCGCAGACAGCCGTCTGCTCTTCAGACGCCTGTTCCTGTCTGTTTGTGTGCTGACCCCGCAGACAGCCGTCTGCTCTTCAGACGCCTGTTCCTCTGTGAGCCCCTGTGTGTGACACCGGACATCATTCCTGTTGGATCTTCACGTCTGTAATTTTCAAACGTGGCAGTCAGGCTGCTAGTAAAAATACACAGCTGCTAGTACCGGGTCATCTATGTTAATGCGGTAAACCACTTTTGCAATATCACTGACCCAAAAACAAAATGACCAGGATGTTATGTTAAAATGGTTATGCACTTATCGTACTTATTAACATCTTAACACATTGCTTGTCTTTTTGAAGTCTAAAAGCGGAAATATTGTTCTCGCACAAGTGCCATCTCCTGGAAGTGCAAAATCGTCACAGGTTATCTCTAATGAGTCACCACAGTTAATTTGCATCAGGGCACATTAATTGGTACATCCCATTCAGCCATATCAACAGGAAGTTGTTGTGTGACACACACACATTATATCCAATAAGGTTAAATCTCCTGAATTATTCCTGTTCACGGGACGGAGACCATATTTATTGTCACGCCACTAATGGACAGTGAGGAGGTGGAAGTGCAGTTTTAATTACTTATCATCTGTGCATCCTGTTTTCCCATCAAATCAACATCTTCAGTCCTTTGATGCCGACGTCAGAGGGCCAAAGATGGCAGTGTATCCACAGGTTGTGGGGCGACAATCTCCCTTCCTCGCCTCACCAGTTATGATCTTCATCGTTTAAATGAAAGAGATCTGTGGTGATGTCCTTATTCATACAGTAGTTTATATTACATACACTTATATTGCTTACAGGTGAGTACGTTCTTGGAAAAGAACAGCCTAGCAACATCCTCATTCAGTAATAGGTATGGTAATAGAGTAACCCCTACCCATAATATCTACATATGTTACACCTGCTTTGGGTGCAACCAAATGAAGTCATGAGAGACTGGGACTTTGTGCACTTGAACCCTTCAACTCCATTAAAGAGATGTGGGTTGCAGTTGAATGTTATTACAGTCGATGAACACGCCAAAGGCTCCATCAAGAAGAAAGGTTCTAGGTGAGCAAGTGGACTATGCTGATGGTTATCTTTAGGTTTCATACTGTAGATGTTTAATGATTTGCATTGCAATCGCTTGTGTGTGTGTGTGTGTGTGTGTGTGTGTGTGTGTGTGTGTGTGTGTGTGTGTGTGTGTGTGTGTGTGTGTGTGTGTGTGTGTGTGTGTGTGTGTGTGTGTGTGTGTGTGTGTGTGTGTGTGTGTGTGTGTGTGTGTGTGTGTGTGTGTGTGTGTGTGTGTGTGTGTGTGTGTGATCACAGATCCAATATCACTATCAACAGGTTTGTGTCGTGAATTACTCATCAGCATTATGAAGCTCTCTGCTTCTGAAAGACTACATCCCATAAAAAAAACATACAGTATATAGAACCACGTCTTGTCCTCAACATCCAGGTCAAGGAGAAACACAGGTTTGAGTGTGTGAGTTTAAAAGTACATACTTTACCAAACACAATGCCCATTTGACATAAACGTTTTGGTGTTTTTCTAACTCTGTTTGTTAGCAAACCTCCAGTTACTTAACTACTCTTCACGAGGGGGTATTTGAGGTAGTCTGCAAACATTCACACTGTTGAGTAGAGGCGAATTGCTATTTCATTGTATTGCACTGCAAAAGAGGATTCACGCTGAATGTTTGCAGATTCGTTATGAGTGTATACCAGCAATATGTACTAAAAAGGGTTCCCTTTTCCTTTAGAAATTTATATCAAATAGCAAGGCCCTTGTTTTGAAACTCTAAAGATGCCAACTCTTTCCCTCAAAGAATTAGCTGTTATACTGTATGTCTAGTGGGTCATTTAGAGTTTTCTCCTCACCATAATAATATGAGATTCCATCCACCGATGTTTTGGGTCTTCCCCACCACCGTTGATGGTCTCGACAAAAAGCAAGAGGAAGCCTCTCTAGTGCTAGCTGATGCACATGTATGGGAAGAGGACAATTGCAAACTGTATAGCCTGTGCTTTGAAATGCCTACCCCTCTGCTTTGTCACGCTTGACACCTTGAAGTAAATACTTAAACTCTGCAGTTCCTCGTTACCTATAAGGTGGGGGAACACAAAGAAAGTCGAATGCTTCATACCGAATCAACAAATACTTGACAGGGATGGATGTTTTGTGTACTATGAAATGGGAATGCTGAAGTATGTTAATGCAATGCCTCTTTAAAATGTAATTAATTTGTTCTAGCATCAGGCAAAGCTTGTACCCACGGTACACTTGTGGTCTGGACAGGCATGATGACACTATCACCACACATCACTCATACCTCCCTGCAAGTTCAGGGTTCAACATCAGAGTTCACTCGGCTATCTGACTAAGCTGGGAGTTTAGAACCAAGCCTCCATTTGTTAGTTAGGACATACAGTTCTTCTGCTCAAGATGACCAGGCCAAAGGGAGTGTGGTGAGGCTCTCAGGTCATCTACAAGTCCATGCTAGGTAAAGCTCCGCCTTATCTCAGTTCACTGGTCACGATGGCAACACCCACCCGTAGCACGCGCTCCAGCAGGTGTATCTCACTGATCATCCCTAAAGCCAACACCTCATTTGGCCGCCTTTCGTTCCAGTTCTCTGCTGCCTGTGACTGAAACGAATTGCAAAAATCGCTGAAGTTGGAGACTTTTATCTCCCTCACCAACTTCAAACATCTGATATCTGAGCAGCTAACCGATCGCTGCAACTGTACATAGTCTATCAGTAAATAGCCCACCCGTTTTTACCTACCTCATCCCCATACTGTTTTTATTTATTTACTTTTCTGCTCTTTTGCACACCAATATCTCTACCTGTACATGACCATCTGATCATTTATCATTCCAGTGTTAATCTGCAAAATTGTAATTCCTGTCTCAGCCTCCAGTATTTATGCTGCAGTAGTTTATGTGTCGGGGGGCTGGGGTCAGTTTGTTATATCTGGAGTACTTCTCCTGTCCTATTCGGTGTCCTGTGTGAATCTAAGTGTGCGTTCTCTAATTCTCTCCTTCTCTCTTTCTTTCTCTCTCTCGGAGGACCTGAGCCCTAGGACCATGCCCCAGGACTACCTGACATGATGACTCCTTGCTGTCCCCAGTCCACCTGGCCATGCTGCTGTTCCAGTTTCAACTGACCTGAGCCCTAGGACCATGCCCCAGGACTACCTGACATGATGACTCCTTGCTGTCCCCAGTCTACCTGGCCATGCTGCTGCTCCAGTTTCAACTTCCACCTGACTGTGCTGCTGCTCTAGTTTCAACTGTTCTGCCTTATTATTATTCGACCATGCTGGTCATTTATGAACATTGAACATCTTGACCATGTTCTGTTATAATCTCCACCCGGCACAGCCAGAAGAGGACTGGCCACCCCACATAGCCTGGTTCCTCTCTAGGTTTCTTCCTAGGTATTGGCCTTTCTAGGGAGTTTTTCCTAGCCACCGTGCTTCTACACCTGCATTGCTTGCTGTTTGGGGTTTTAGGCTGGGTTTCTGTACAGCACTTTGAGATATCAGCTGATGTACGAAGGGCTATATAAATAAATTTGATTTGATTTGATTAATTATCCGCCTACCTCCTCATGCCTTTTGCACACAATGTATATAGACTCTCTTTTTTTTCTTTTTCTACTGTGTTATTGACTTGTTAATTGTTTACTCCATGTGTAACTCTGTGTTGTCTGTTCACACTGCTATGCTTTATCTTGGCCAGGTCGCAGTTGCAAATGAGAACTTGTTCTCAACTAGCCTACCTGGTTAAATAAAGGTGAAATAAAATAAAATAAAAAAGTCACTCTCTAAAACAGCCACATGGAAGGCATGAGTAGCAACGGGGTGGGTTCTAGTGTACATCAAATTATACAGCTCACTACAGTGGTAGATGTTTGATGTTGGGATTTGTAACATTAAGGAACGTATCACAGTGATTCCCATATAGCCTAATACATTATTTCCATAATAAGTAGTGTTTTAGACCTGTAGCAATATGCATCGATAGTTATAAATGTGGTGTATACCTTGCGTCATGTACCTTGCAGTAGGTCATGTTTTGGAATTGGTCAGACTAACGGAACAGCCAATATCAATCATTTGACTGCATCATTTAAATTCCATTTTCCCTTGGTAGGTCACTAAACGAGGAAATGATTGCATGCAATTACAAACCATGTACTGTTATAATCTCCAACCTGCACAGCCAGAAGAGGACTGGCCACCCCTCAGAGCCTGGTTCCTCTCTAGGTTTCTCTATGGCACTTTGTGACATTGGCTGATGCAAAAAGGGCTTTATAGATACATTTGATTTGATGCAATATTGTGCAAATTATCTCATAAGACAATAAAATATTTTAACACTCTTTATTTCAAATAAAAATATAAATTTATATCAGAATCTATATAAAGTTGTATAAATCACAGTGTTAATACATTTACAATAATGTGATAACAGCATAGAGAGAGCACCTTCTCCTCGAATAGTTGTTGTGACCAAAAATAATTAAGTGCCATTATCTATAAGTTATGTACAATACAGTAATTTACCGTAACAATCATATATCTCAAGTTCCATAGAGAAACAATCACAACTACTCTGCTATTTTTGAGTGACAAAAATCAGAAGACCAAAACAAAACGGGTCTTGTCAGAAATCACATCAGTCCTCCAGTCAGACTTTTCTGAAAGGCTACCGAAACCCACGGATTGCCGCTGATTCAAAGTCTTTGGCAAGTGTGCAGACTTCGAGATGCCTTGCCGTTGTGCTCCCCTCTCTGTGTTCTGCAGGACAAGCCGTCTCCACAGTCACACCGTTGAAATATCTCCAAACCGTGTGTGCCTTTCCTTTGGTGTTTGGTGCAGACCTGACCATCTTTCAACACTGGCTTGCAGATCTTGGACCAGAAGTGACGCGCGCAGCAAAGTCCCTCTGTGCAATCCGAAGACCTCAGGCAGCGCTTTCCTTCCAGACCTGAACAAATAAGTAAACTACATGAGCATATTGTTGGCTTGGTGTATAACAAGACATATATCACCCGGAGTCCATTCACCACGGTAAACATCATAACTGATTTGTTTACATACTTTTTGGGGTTTGTGAAAGATATTGCGTGGGCAACTTGGAGTTCAGTTCCACTGTAGAGTTTTTCTCGGGTGTATTGCTGGGTGGCACTATGTCCTCCATTCGGATGTGCTGAACCATGTCAGGATCGCTGGGTAAACACACACCTAGGAAGGTAACAAGAAGATCAAACATGAGATGATGTGCTTGAAATTACACTAAGTCCTTTCAACAAGTGTGTTGAATTGCTTCAATTCAACTGACTACACTTCTCTTCAAAAGTTCAAAGCAGCGAGGAGTGGCTTCAGACACATCTTCTAAGGCTCTATTGAACAGATTTGACGGTGTAATTTAACATGAAAGAGCTGGGACTTGTAGGCTACTCACCATTGCTGCACTGGTTGCCCGGGCAGCACATAGTGTCCCGGATACAGCGCTTCCTGCGCCTCTTGCACGGGAGACATGCGCCTCGGGACACAAAGCATAAACCATGGTCACCGCACTCCTCGTCCGTGGAGCAACTCAAAGACTGAAAGAAGAGAGGTAGATGATTCATGTATGCATTTAACTTTTAGAATAGTATCCAATTTAAATAATAGGCATATTGACGATGGTAAACTGTTCATTTTAACGGAGGGAATCTATGGTCCATTTTTAAACCTCCAATTTCAACACAGTGTATAGCCTACTTTGATCAATATAAAATAGTTAACTTTTATGATAAATTGATGCTGGGCTTACCTGTATGGTATCAATTGCCATATTTTGGGTCCCGCTGTCAAATGAAAAGTCGGCTGGGCTCGCGCTTATCGGGTGACTCAGACCCGCCACTAAAGGTATGTTCTTGATGGCATTTGAGTTGAGAAGCACGGATCCAGCGCATGCAGAATCAAAGTATCCGACCAGCATGTAAAAGATAGCGGAATAACCGAATGGCAGCATCATTGCCATTGTAGAAATGGTTGTTGTATGTACAAATGGTACCAATTCCAAGATGCAATAGTAGCCTACAACTCGAGGGCAGATAGGTGTACTAGTAGGAGGAGTAAACTACCACTGTAATCCTAGGATTCCTGATGCAAGATTTATACATGCCGAGTTGTTTGCATCCCGCCCCCAGCCATGTGTAACAAAGGGGTGGATGACATTTCAAAGGGCTCTAATCATGATGCATCCCACAGCAAGTACCCATTGGCCGGGAATCCTATTCCAAAACATGTCAAGAATGTTTGTGTACAATGACTGTCAATGACTCGTCACGAGATGACAGACCGACACATTTTTCCTCAAATGGACACGTTACCCCTATTACCGTTATGCAGCTACAGTCTTTCATTTGACTCATATTTTGTTGCACATTATCAGCATCTGGTCACATTTACTGATAACACTGGTCATTTGCAGCCTATTTTATCCCAGAAAGGTGTCACTGGTTGCACTTAAATCGGTATTTCGAGATGATGAACATAATGGGGGCTACATTGTGTATATTGAGTAGTTTTTCGTTTTAAGCCTACTGTTAATAAATGTTTATACCTTTTTATAACGGAGGTCTATCAGGGGTCATCAAATGCCTCTGCAAATAGTGGCTCTTACTGACGCCAGGCGCCCCGTGGTTTTCTAATGGGTGATCATTAAAGACATTTACTCCCCATTAGCGGCATTTGATCCGTAATTGTAATGGCAGAACTTTGAAATGCACTTGATTTGAAAAAAAAGTGGCGGGGATCAAAGGGGAATATGCAAATCGTGGAGAATGAAAAGTTTACTGAATTACTTATAAATATGGGTTGATTGGCACCCCGCGATAAAGAATTCACATCGGTCTCTCTTTCACATCGGTCTCTCTGAATTTCTTATGTAGCCTGTAAAACAATTAGACACAGAAGTAGGCATATTCCCTTCCCCTCAGATAAAGCTGTTGTCAGCATAATTACCCCTACAGCAGCTCTCGTGATGATGTAGCCTATTGTGCAAATTCCAACATTGTGGCATGATAATTAAGTTTCAATACATCTGTAAAGAGTATTGTAAAAACTGTTGCTTGATATCGGGTTATGAAAGAAAGCCTGTCCAGTTTTTAAAACTAGCCTGCTCTTAAATTAGGAATAGTGGATTAGAAAAATATTTGCAATATCCCAAAACATCCCATTTGAAATAAGTTTAAAAAGGGGAAAATTAACAACATCTTTAAAATACTATAGGGACTTATATCATGATTGAATATAATAAAAACATTTATTAAATTTGTATTTTAAAGTGATTAAAATATTTTTCAAATCTTAACCATAGCCTAAATAACCGAACTAGATAATTGAGTGAAGTATTCAGGAACAAAATACGATTTAACCGTTTCAAAGTGCATGTTTGCCAAATAGCCTAGGCAAAGCCTCTGAAATAAATGTCTTTGATGTTGTTGACAAAGGTTAGTTAGGCTTTAATAGGCCACCAGAAGACAAACGTTCAATACACTTCATTTGACGTCAATTGGCAGCATTCATCCCGATTCGTTGGTCTTTAGGCTTTGTTTTAATTGTACATCCAAAGCCTACAGTGGTGTAAAATTAAGCTTGTGTGAAGGCCCCTTTGATGAGGACAGATCAAACAGTCCTGAACCCCCATGTCTTAATCAGACTCCGGCAGCTATGGCGTTTTTACAAACAGTCCGTTTGCTCGGCTTTTAGCGGGTTACTCAGCAAATTCATTTGGTAGGATGCCAGGTCTGTTTTGAAATACCTGGTTGCGGCCTTCATGCTACAATAGACCCTCACTAGTTAGCCCATGTCCCTAAAGTGTTAAACAAACGCATAATCAGTTTGTGTTCTATTTAAATAATAAACGGGCAGAAAATGTACTTTATAGTTTAGTTAGATAAGGTAATCTTTCGCCTGGAGGGTCAGGTGTTCAGAAAGCTCCCTCCTGTGGTCAGAGTGGTTATCAAAGGAAGTAATAACAGTCTACTGAACATGTAATTCTATCAAATAAGCTGCCTTGTAGTTACCGACCCAGTACAAAATACCAGCACAGATCGGGGAGTAAGTAACCAGAGAACAGCTTCACCAAATGAAATGAGGAGCATCATCTTTCATATTGATTGAAAGTGACATTTTATTGTAAGAAAACGGCATATAAATAGATGGACCATAAAAAAGCAGCAAGCCAAGTAATGACGACCGGTTAAGTTGTTTGATCTTGTCATGCAGCATGAAAACAAATATTGAAGATATCTTTTGGACGCCATCGATTTTAAGGCACTTTCAATAATGCCAAAAGCGATGTAATGATGTTCAGAACTGGGGTGAGCGACTTCAGTAATTCAGTGGATGATGGTGATAACATGAAAAGATCATTCAAGCTTGAGAAAATATGTCGAGATTTAATTTGACAAAACATATCCCAAATATTCAAATTAAATAATAAAAGTATAACCTATTTATACATATATATATTTTTTTTTTTAAATCAGCACTAAATATTGATGTACAGAAATATTTACTTCTGGTCCTAAAATAAATAATATTCATTTGTTTTCAAGCGCAATATAAAAGTTAGAAATTATGGTAATATATGTGAGGCCTGTAGAATATAGCAGCCATCTTGCCTTTCATTTAGAAATTCTAATGTTCTAAGGTCCATTTTGATGGGAAATTAATCATGTGAATAGCAGAATAATCTCTGTATGACAGACTGATTGTATTTAGCCATGTATCAAAGTCCACTTGCCGCCTCCCTTTAAATTGTCAGTGTATTGACATCATTTACATGGGATACAGCTTTTGTCAAGTTGACATCAAAAGTAGATTATTTAGCCTTTTAGCTAACCCTTATCCTAACCCTTTTCTTAACTTCAACCTAATTCTCCTAACCTGCTATGTTAATTATCCTAACATGCTGAGTTAGTTCTGCTAAACCTACAGCGAAAAGTACATTTTGACAAAAGCTGTGTCCCTTCTAGACAAAACCCCTGCTGTGTCCCTCTCTGGTAAGCCTGGTTTTGTACAAGTACCAGTTTGCCCTCTAGTGGTATAATCTGTTCTTTGCTGTTACCCCACTCAATGGTTGGATCCTTCCTTTGCACTCCCGAAGGTCAATCTCCGAGCCCCCGGGGAAATCTAATTAGCATAATTCTAAAATCCCCATAAAAAAATCTGTCATGTTTAAACTAGAGATATCTGGGTTTTTCTTTTTTTGCATCGGATGCGTCTCAATCCACCTCATCTGCTTCATCATGTGGATTGAGACGCATATGTCGCACTACCTCATCTGCTGAAAGGTCACAGAGCTAGAGCTATGTTTGTCAGACCATGAGACATCCCAAAAATCGCTCTGCTCACAAAATCGTCTGTAGGGTCCGAATGGTTTGGCCTACAAACTATTATAACCCCTCTATGGAAATATGAGACTCTCGAGGATGCCCACAGGAATCACAAGACTTGTCTGAAGGTCCCTGGTACCAGTAAAAAATAATAAATAATAATAATGGAAGTACTGTGTTTATGTAGACTGTTTAGTGCCAAAAATATGGGGTTAAATAC
This sequence comes from Oncorhynchus kisutch, assembly GCF_002021735.2. Classification (NCBI taxonomy): domain Eukaryota; kingdom Metazoa; phylum Chordata; class Actinopteri; order Salmoniformes; family Salmonidae; genus Oncorhynchus; species Oncorhynchus kisutch. The sequence continues at coordinate 14,497,263 of NC_034198.2, read as the reverse complement.
ATGTTTAAAGAACAATTATTGTATGTTTCCAGATCTCTCATATCTCTCAGATATTAGGATAGACACTTCAGAACAAACTTCCTTTAGAATTTTTATTTTTTGGGGGGCTATCTGTTGTTCCTGTAGTGAATCTGTTATTCAATGCGTTTGTAATGGGCTAATAGCAGTAAGGCCAAATAACATGTTTAATCAAATGATTATATATTTTTATATACTGCAAGGGGTCTTAAAATTCTAAATCAAATAGCTCCTATTGGTGATCCTTGGTGTGACCTTCTTAAAACAATTCCATATAGCTTAGTAGAATCCCCCCCCCCCCCTTTTTAAATATATATTTTCCGCACTATTAGGTTTAATAATACTGTGAAATTGTGAAAATGACGATAATGCCCTTTTAGTGTAAGAGCTGAAATTTCAGCCTGTTCTGGTGGGATGGAGTTTTGGCATGCCTGGTGACATCACTAGGTGGTAATTTAGTTAATAGGTTTGTAACTGTCTTATTGGTCTCTCTCCCAATATAAGCTAGTTTTCAGTTTTCCCCTCCCCACTCAGACCACTCCCAGACAGTCCTAGCTAAGTTCTTGCTTGAGAATGTGAGCTTTGCTAAGAAGCTATTTTTATAATTTTTTACAATTTTAATTTAAAACAACCAGAGTAAGGTACCTAATTGTTACCCAGAAATTATTTGATATTGAGATTTTAAAAAACGGCTGCATGTGACCTTTAATAAATAACTAAATGGTAATAAACTGAAAATTCCTATATGTCCTTGCAATTTCTTAACACTGTAGGGCTTTAGAAAATATTTGAATGGTGAAGGGAAGGCCCAAGTAGTTTTTATCAATCAAACAACTTTGCGCTTATAAATTGTGTAATTACATGTGTGTAATTGAAAGTGGCGTGTGTGTGTGTTTTTTTCCCAATGGAATACAGTATGCATAATAGACAATATATCATCTTTATGTGTTGTGATCATGTGTAACATCCAAATGTATAATATGATACAAAGGAACTTGTAAAAAATAACATTTTGATTATTGATGACAAGTGTTGAAAAGAGTCAACAACCCCCCCCTCCCCCGGTTGGAATTGTGGTCCATAAATGCTACAACAGTGAGCAGGAATCTCTCCCTCTCAGTCCCAATCCACTCGGTATCACAAGTAATCACTGAAAACACTGGTATTGTAAGTGCTAACAGCCACAACAAATACATAAACCTAAATATACAAATGTGTGACAAGAATAAATCAAAAACCTCTCCATGAGGGGATCCAGTGGGGGGGAATGGTTGACGATGATGCTGAGAGACTTTTGTCGTTCTAAAACATTAGTCCCAATGCCACCTCGGAGGAGAGTGGAGCAACATTGGTGAAGGCATCTTGGTGACCCAAAGCGGTACGACTGCCCCATTCACTGTCACTGTCCGTTCACAGCATCATCAACTGTCTGTCTCTCTGTTCTCTGCTGCCAAACCCTTGAAAGGCATCCCCAGAAAAGTCAATTATGAGGCAGGACTAGGGAGCTACTGGAGAGGCTACTACACATGGAGGGTGGCGTTAAAAATCTGTATCCCAGCCAGACATGTCATCTGGAGGAGGGTCATCGTTGTCCTCTGGGAAACTGTCAAAGTTGCTTGTGTCAGTTGAAGACGAGACCTGATAGAGAAGAGGAGGGGCTGGATTAATTGCATGTAATGGTTTAATAAAGGAAGTCATGCTAACACTGGCATGCTCTTCAGATGCATCATTTTAACATGAAACCAACACGTCTTTTTACTTACTTCAGGGATGATTGGAGGAGTCAGGGTTCCTTTCCTCAACCCTTCCCAGTTAAAGCCTTCAAACCATCTGAGTTTCAAAGAGAGAAACAGATAACTCTGTTTAAAAAAACATATTTGCTGTTGTTTTTTTCAGTCTAAAGTGCAATCATGGCCATTAGCCAGGCAGGGTAAAGTACTTAATTGACTTACTTGTGCTTTTGGATATCTTTGACTCCATTTTTCAAGTTTCCAAGTCTTTCTGAAGGATTGTCCCTGCATAGTTTCTTAATCAAATTGGCAGCATTTTTGGTGATCTTCTTTGGAAATTCAATCATGTCGATTCCTCTCAGAATTATGTTGTATGTCTTCATTGGATCTGGCCCTGAGAATGGTGGGCTGAAGAAGAAGCAGGAGCATTCATTTAAAACAAATATGTGGTACTTTAACCCTACATCTAGATGTGGGTGGGGTTGCAGGTATGAGAGACAGAGCAGGCATTCCCTCTGATCCCAGTCACTTATTCTATTGGATATACAATAAAATCTCCTACAGCCATATCCACAAACATCCTCCCTCACCTTCCAGTCAGGAGTTCGTACATGAGGATTCCCAATGACCAGTAGTCAGCGGAGATGTCATGCCCCTTGTTCAGGATGATCTCAGGTGCCACATACTCTGGGGTCCCGCAGAAAGTCCATGTCTTTTTCCCAAACCCAATCTTCTTGGCAAAGCCAAAGTCCACCTGTGAAGAGACAGGAGCGCGCCAATGAGATCTCATTGACCGAACACCCTTTCCAGCAGTTGCCGTGGGTCTTGAGCCATATTATTATACTGCAGGTGTGAAGGTGTCCTCAGGTCTCTGTCCACTCACCAGCTTGGCATAGCCTCTGTGATCCAGGATGAGGTTCTCGGGTTTGAGATCTCGGTAGATGATCCCTTTGGAATGCAGGTAAGCGAAGGCCTCCACCACACAGGCCGTGTAGAACCGCGCGGTCGGGTCTTCAAATGAACCTCTGCAATGTGGAAGACAACATTCACGCAAGTCAGAAGGATGAAGGCAGAGGGGAAAGCAAGGCGACATGGTATCATTTGAAAGTGAATTGGTTGAGAGATGCATTTCCCATACCTGTCCCTAAGTATGGTCCAGAGCTCTCCCCCAAGGCAAGCCTCCATCAACATGTAAAGATACTTGGCATCTTTGAATGTCCTATACAGCCTGAAACACACATCGAGAACATGTCAACTGTAAATTGGGTCCTTTTCTTGAGGATAATGAAGTAGTCTATCGGAAGAGATATCAGTAGAGACACCTGGCTGAGATATCTCTACATCTAGCTAGTATCGGACATCTCTACATATACAGTGCCTTCCAAAAGTATGCATACCTTCAGAAAGTATTCATACCCCTTGACTTATTCCATGTTTTGTTGTTACAGGCTGAATACTTTTTTAAAACACACAATACCCCATAATTATAAAGTGAACATTTTTGCAAATGTATTGAACCTGAAATACAGAAATAGCTCATTTACATAAGTATTCAAACCCCTGAGTCAATACATGTTAGAATCAACTTTGGCAGAGATTACAGCTGTGAGTATTTCTGGGTAAGTCTCTAAGAGCTTCGCACCCCTGGAGTGTACAATATTTACACGTGATTCTATTTAACATTCACATCGACGGGGATGTAGTGGAGTGGGTCGAGAGCTTCAAGTTCCCTCTGTGTCCACATCACTAAGGACCTGTCATGGTCCAAACACACCAACACAGTCATGAAGAGGGTATGACAATGCCTCTTCCCCCTCCGGAGGCTGAAAAGATTTGGCATGAGCCCTCAGATCCTCAAAAAGTTCTATAGTTGCACCATTGAGAGCTTGAATGGCTGCATCACCGCTTGGTATGGCAACTACAGAGGCGCTACAGAGGGTAATGCGTACGGCCCAGTGCATCACTGGGGGCAAGCTCCCTGCCATCCAAGACCTCTATACCAGGTGGTGTCAGAGAAAGGTCCTACAAATTGTAAAAGACTCCAGCCACCCAAGTCATAGACTGTTCTCTCTGCTTCTGCATGGCCAGCGGTACCGGAGCGCCAAGTCTGGGACCAGAAGGCTCCTGGACAGTTATACCCCAAAGCCATGAGACTGCTGAAGAAAGCTAATGTAATGGATACCCAGACTATTTACATTGGTGCTATTTTTTTGCACTGGCTCCATGCACACTCACTGGACTCTACTCACACACACTACACTGACACACACACACACACACACACACACACACACACACACACACACACACACACACACACACATACACACACACACACACACACACACACACACACACACACACACACACACACACACACACACACACACACACACACACACACACACACACACACACACACACACACACACACACACACACACACACACACACACACACACACACACACACACACACACACATACTACACTGACACACACACACACACACACACACACACACACACACACACACACACACACACACACACACACACACACACACACACACACACACACACACACACACACACACACACACACACACACACACACACATACTACACTGACACACACACACACACACACACACACACACACACACACACACACACACACACACACACACACACACACACACACACACACACACACACACACACACACACACACACACACACACACACACACACACACACACATTATTTATCCTGATTGCCTAGTCTCTTTTACAACCTACTTACAGTACACGTACATACTATATTACCTCAACTACCTCGTACCCCTGCACATTGACTTGGTACCGGTACTCCTTGTATATAGCCTTGTTATCATACTTTTTTTGTGTTACTATTGCCTTTAGTTTTTCTTATTTGCAAATTTGTATACATTTTTCATACTTTTTAACTGTATTGTTGGGAAAGGGCATGTGAGTAAGCATTTCACAGTAAAGTCTACACCTGTTGTATTCAGCACGTGACAGCACGTTTTAGGTTATTGTCCTGCGGAAAGGTGAATTTGTCTCCCAGGGTCTTGTGGAAAGCAGACTGAAATAAGTTTTCCTCTAGGATTTTGTCTGTGCTTAGCTTTATACTGTTTTATTTTCATCCCCCCAAAAAACTTGAGTCCCTGCCGATGACAAGCATACCTACAACATCATGCAGTCACCACCATGCGAAAACCTCCCTGATCTTTGTGGTTGAATCTGTCTTTGAAATACACTCCTCGATTGAGGAACTGTACAGATGTATTGTGTGGGGTACAGAGATTATGTTGTCATTCAAAAATCATGTTAAACACTATAATTGCACACACAGTGAGTCCATGCAACTTATTATGTGACTTGTTACCCAAATCTTTTCTCCTGAACATTATTTAGTCTTTCCATAACATACTTATTGACTGGCAATTTGTAAAAGAAAAAATCTAAAAACATAATTCCACTTTGACATGATGTATTTTGTGTAGGCAAGTGACACAAAATCTCAATCGAATCCATTTTTAATTCAGGATGTAACACAAGCAAATGTGGACAAAGTCAAGGGGTGTGAATCATTTCTGAAGGCACTGTATGTAGCTACCTGACGATGAAGTCTGAGTGGGCCTCCTGCATGATCTGCTTCTCGGAGCGGATGTGCTCCTGTTGCCGAGTGTCCACGATGTGCCTCTTCTTCAGGATCTTCATCGCAAACGTTTTGATCTCATCGCTTTTCAGCTGCACCTGCAGGACACAGACGACAAAAGATACAGAGCATCTCAAGGTCAACGACCACTAAAAGCGAAGATGTAAACATGTCCTGGCTTGTGCAGATCAAGTCGTAGTCGAGCCATTTTTAACACTTGTTCTGGGACCCAGTAATAGCAGATGAGTCATGGGTCTATTCGTAACTCCGGAGGACCTGAAAATAGTTTGACTGGGAGAAGACATTCTTCACATTGCCTATGTCAGGGAGCACCTACATTTCCAGGGTCATTTAATCCCTGGGATGTCTAGCAATGGATTGCACTACAGTGAACACGATGACTGGAGGCAGGCGAAAGGCCACTCGTTTCTACTGAGGATGCCGCAGTGCCGAAAATAGGACAGGGCAGGGGATTCCTCTTTAGGCCGAGTTGCTGGGCTTTTCCTTTGCCGCAACTCTTGAGACCCCACTGGTCCGCATTGCTCCATTCTAGCACTCACTTGATCAACCCTCACTTGCTTTGTCTATCTGTTTACATGCTTTCGAGTCTTTTATGTGTCAGTTTAAGTGTATATTCATTTTTATTGATACAATTCAAATTGTGCATTGCAATATACAGATAGCTGGAAACACTTTTGAGTAAATGAGGGATACAAATTATATTGAAGGCAGGTGCTTCCACACAGATGTGGTTCCTGAGTTAATTAAGGAATTAACATCCCATCTTGCTTAGGGTCATGTATAAAAATGGCCAGTTGCCCATTATTTTGGATACTATGGCTAGAAGAAGATATCTCAGTGACTTTGAAGAGGGGATTCAAATGAGCATAAGGGGGTGTTCTGGCAGCTCATGGTGGCACAGTGCTTTATGTTGGCGTTTCCTTTATTTTGGCAGTTACCTGTACAATGAGTCAAAAGTGTTTTCTATATTCATTCAACATATAAATGTGTGTTTTGTGTGTAATTATAAATCAATCAATGTTACAACTAGATATACTTGAAGTCTTGGCCTAGATTTGATGCAGTTAATCTCACAATTCTATTAGGCCTGTACTACAAGCAGACTAAAGTTGGAAAGTTTCAGAGAACTCCTATGCTATGTAACACTGTGGGTCACATGGCAGGGCTCCATTACCTCTTCTGCCCCTCATAGTGGAAAGTGACTTCAAATAGCCCAAAGACATTCTTGCTACCTGACCTGAGACCGCTCCGTTACAGGACAAGAAGACCACGGATCTTCCCTGTCCTTTATCTCCCAATTAAGTTCAACGTCTCTTTTACTCTTTATTCCCCGCCAATGGTTTATAATGAAATAGGACAATGTGTCTCGAGAACTGTCTGGAAATGTAGAGCGCCAAAAACAAGGTATTCGACGATACAACGATGTCTGCATCTAATGACCTTCCCTAGAGAATGAAATCACTCGACTACAGTAATCGTGTTCACTCTTGAGGACCTCCTAGCAATTTTACCACCATGGAAAAACGGACGTTGTCATCCATGGGCAACCTTGACTATTCAGTCTACCCAGTTGATACAGTATGCCTGGGGATTGGGAGTGAAACAGTGTACAAAAGAGAGAAAGATGTTATCAACATATAAGTACATACAGACATCAGTACATACTTTATTTAAACATCCTACCAGCTCCACACGTCCGAAGCCTCCGACCCCCAACGTGTCAATGATGTTGAAGTCCACCAGCTTCAGGTTGCAGAAGAAGGCATTTTCCGCTTCATATCTACATTTTTTGAAGTGGAAAAAGGGAAACTTCTTAGAAGTCTGGATGGAGTAGGAGGCGATAAGTAATGACAATGGCGGGGAGGGAGCCGGGAGACTGTTCTGGCGCTCCCTCTCTTTCCGCACTGGGATAGGTAAGATCAACTCACGCATCTTGTCCACACCGTGGTCTGACCAAGTAGTGAAAAACAATCAATCAACTGGAGCCCTCTGATAATAGTCAATAATATGGTCAATAGAACAGAATTATGTGCCTTGCAAGACACAGTTGTTGATCTGTTGCCTCACCAACACTTTCTACACAGCATCTGTAAGAGTTCTTTCTCGAAAGTGGAGTTAAGGCGCCATTTCCAGTTCACATTTCGAGGATTCGAATATAGTGTTATCTGGGTGTGGAAGATTGGTGAATTAGCCAGATCTTCAGATTTTGTCTGCGTGTATCGCAGTCCAAGTACGCTTTCTCAGAGTCCTCTGGGTGTGTTGAGTTCCGAGTCCAGCAATTACAACCCTCAAGGTAGAAATCCTTACTTTGAAGAAACCACCCAGAGTTTTTGCAAACAAAACATAGAAAATAAACAGGCATTCAGGTAGAGGTAACCTTCTAAAAGTTCAATCCAAGAAAGATCAATCCAACACTGGAACAACTCTGCAGATAGTCAATGAATTAACTTTACAGTACATCCACTTAGACCACAAGGTAGGGAGAGACTAAAGCTTTGAATCCAGACTGCAGGACAGCGACTAAGGTGGGTGTCCGTGTCAAAACAAAAAGCCAAGTGTACTCGGCTCCAAGTACCAGTGACTACAAATACTGCCTGGCTGATCCCACTGGTATTAATAGCATTTGGACATTGCTTGAGGTTCACCCAGTTAGCATAGCTCTCACACCCCTGCCATACTGCCAAACTGAGCCTCCATCATCTGCAAGGCCTTACACCTCACTTATAAACTTGGAATGCAGATCACACCTCCATATTAAAGAACCATTATGGACAGGATTTGGTCCCTCACTGAGCTGAAGTGGAGAGTGTCATTTTACTGATTCCCTGTTAACTACAGTCATGAAGGATGGTATTCAATTCAGCTAATTGGTGAATGAGTGAATATAATAATCCTGTATGGTTGTATGGAAAATCTGACAGATAAGCAGGCCTGAAAATATCCTGTGAACAAGGCTATCAGGTTGTTTCCCAGACATCTGAGCTACTGAGTGATCCCCCAGAATCTGTTTTGGGACATGTAACTGAGTGTCTGCATTATCTGTCCCATATGCTGAGAATTATCGGCCATCTTCAATGTGAGTTTGAGGTGAACAAAACAGGAAGCACCCATGTCATTTTAGTAGTACGAACTCACAGCACACCCTCTTTATCACAGATCTTACCCCACTGCATCAAACTATGCTGGTGGGATGTGAGTCTCCAAAGATGGGGAGAGGGGTGTTGCTACTAGCCATGTCTGTAACAAACTTAATGTTATCCATGGATATAGGTGTCACCTTAATGCTTTCTGGCAGTGCGTAGAAACTGACACCAGCCAATCAGAGAGGACCATTATGGGGGACTGTCAGGGAGCAAAGAACCGCATCGACTAAGCCTTGACTGAGGCCAAAGTCACATTACCAAACGCACATCAGCTGATCCCCCATCGGACTGAAGTCTGGTGGCCCACCGTTGAAGCCCTACGTATTAGGACGAACCATAGGTTCAGGGTTTATAGGTCTACTCTCAACTATGACTGTAGACGGGTGTAAAAACTTTACTAAACGCCACACAATAATTATAAACTTTTACAAGACCAAAGATCTAGTCAATGTCTATATAAATGCTCAACTCATGTAAATGGTATTTTTTTACAGTTTCTATGTGTCCTATTCGTAATTGTTGAGTGTATAGCCTAGTGTTTTTGTTTTCTGATTCTATAGTAACGGCTTAAACACACATCTCCCCCACCCCCTCATTTGTGGCCCTCGGACTTGTCGTGGAGTCCATTTCACCAATCAACTCTCCCGAGGCCTTAAGAGGAAAAGGTTTACAGATGGGGTGTCACATGATGTAATTGGTGAGCTGCTGACAGAAGCTATGCTGAATGATGCCTCCAGTAGACCAGACTGTCAGAGGCCTCAGCGGTGTGGTGATTTTCCACTAGGTCATTCTTCAATCCCATTCGTTTGTCCTAGGGTAGCCCATGACTCTGAGAAGCATTTGGGACGTTTAGGTTAACAGTGACCTTCTCATGAAGCAAGACTGTGAATGTAAAAATCAGATCGAGTTCTAGACACTTAAACCTTATGTATTTTGTTTCACAGCCCATATGAGGCATTAGTAGCCTCCTGACTTAAGTCAAGTGACTTTCTTATGTAAGTGTACAAGCCTATACACAACGCCATGTAGCCTACAATGCTTGTAGGCATTGTAGGCTAGAAAAGTACTAGAAAATATGTGTCTTCAAACCACAACATTCCACCGTATGGATAATGGATACTACAGCTACACAATGTCCTGTTATGAGACACACTTATATGAAAATTTGGGTGGAAAGAAAATCCTTACCATCCAATCAAATTTCTCTCGGCTACGCCCCCGGCCCCTCAAAATACCAGAGCTGCTGCTGAAAAGCGGGCTCACGGCAAAACATTCCTCCATTCTGACATGACTACTTCCAATATCTGCACTATTGCTGCCGTGGCAGCTGTCAAAATATCTGCTAAGTCCCAACCTGGGGCTGGATGAGGCCGCTCACCTCAGGGGTCAATGCACAACTAAGACCAACCCATAGGGGTTTGACCCCCCACCTGTTTCACAATACAGCCACCACAGGGGCAGAGATAACCAAAAAATATCCCGATAGAAGTGGGCTACCAGGTGTTAATGCACAATGCAGCAATTTGACACGATTATGTCCCCTTGACCTGAAGACCTGACAAGTCAAGCCTAGGTCAGTTCAACTTGGTGTTATCCTTGTCTCATTGTGTTTCCTTCATTTAGGCTACCTTGCATCTTATATTTTAATCGTGTATCCTTTGATGTTGTGAACTTCTGATGATCTTAAACTATTTGACTCGAACCATGTACTCGTAATTGTACCTTCAATTTAATTTGCCCAATTTTCTATTAAACTAATATTAAAGCTGCACTATGCAGAAATCGCTCCGCCATTCCCTGATTGCTAAAGTTCTAATCGTTTTAATTTCAGTTTATGTGACAAAACAAAGCACGAATAGTCTAGACTAGAGACTGTACCATCTAAACCACTGTGAAATATATTTTCCTTACCAAAAAATATAGTATTTTCAGCTGTTTGAAGCTGGTGTACAAAACTGAAAGTCAACGACGCAAAAAACAAAACTTAAGAACGGGAAGCATAGAAATACATAGAAGATCTACCGCTTCTTAGACTTGCTTTCAATGAGAATGACAGATCTATAGCTCATATTTCTATGTGAATTTGGTTGGGTCACCAAAAAGATACATGTTGCAGCTTTGCCACCATTAAATGACTACTGTACAGCTAATTGAGCTCCATATATGTGCAGTTCTGTTGTGATCGTGTAGCCGTAAATGTCATGGCCTTGGGATGCTTCTGGTTCCTGGTTCCATTCTCAGAGCTAAGCACGAGGTCTAACAGTCAAACATAAATGCTTTACTACAGCGCTGACCTGCCATCAATCTCATCTTTGTTCCCTGCCAGTCATATGGCAGTAATGGCAACTGGTGATCTGTGGGAGAGCTCACTTCCCATAACTCATGTCCACAAGAATAACCGGGATAACATTCAAGTATGGTTGTCTTTTAGGTTGAACACGGTCAATGTAGGAGTATCTAAAACCTAACATCTCGGACAAATCATGCATTGCACATTTTTTGTCTAATTGTTTTGCAATATAAATTCTGTTGATCCTCCAAAATGGGCCAAATGCTAACTTTTATGCAAAAGTATGAGCGACACATAATATTCAGCCTAATGAGAGGCCACACTATATCCATATAAAGTTGCCTATTCCTTATTTGGAAGTGCAGCATTTACAATATGTGGTTTCCTGTCATTGTTCCAAAGCATAATTAACCTTGTGAATGCACTGGTACTATTCTTGAGCTGTCAAAGAGACACTGCCTAGGCTAGAACTAAAGGCCAAACACAAAAATAAACTCCTCTTGCCTAAGTGTCTCTCAATATAGTCTTTCAGCAGTCAACAGGTCACAAACCCATTGGATTTACCAATAACATTACAGATACTTTATTGAAGACAATTGTACCGCTCTCTGAAAGAATGTAATTATAAAATAAGAAAACATCATGAAAAGTTTAATTAGGCTCATGAAAATCAAGAGACAGTAGGACACATCTCCACAACAAAACAGGGAGACTGAAAGGAGTTTAAGAACTCTCTATCCTTGAGAAGTCAATCACACACACAAGTGGAAACTGCAAGGTCAACGCTTCTGGCCTGGCTGCCCTGCACTCTTAAGACTGTGTCACACGAAGCAATTTGGACTAAATTTCTGTTACAAATGCAAATCGAAAATGACATAATCTCACGCAAATTTGCTGATACATGAAGCAATTCAAACACAATTGAAATTGCATGCAACATCCAATCCTGTCATACATCATATCATGGTTTTATAAATAATTTTTTTATCAAACCGGTTGGTAATTGTAACAGTATTGATATAGACAACATGCTGGATGTACAATTTAGCTAGCTAGCCAAAACGTTGCCTATTTGAATTTCTTTTTTTTCTCAAGCTAGCTGGCTAGCGTTAGTTTCCCATGCTAGCAACGAGATAAGCTAGCTAGCTAGTGCAGTTCATGTTGGACAATTTCAGTTGAACTGTACAGCGAAAGGTCTGGGTTCACTTGTAAAATGCCAGACCATGTACATAAACCATGACTAGACATGATGTCTAGAATTTTTTATTTACGTTTCCCATGTCTCGTCTGTCACAGTTTATATCAGCACTGACAGCTGTGTTGACATGACTACAGAACGATATGACGAGTCATGTCAACTTTCTTCTGCTCATTGATTGGACAATGCATTCAGTCAGTTGCAGGAAATAGGATAGATTTGTATCTCTTGCGGTCCAATACAACTAGGTTGCAGGCATTTTTGTGAGGGTGACACCGAAGCAACCCAGATGCAACTTCGTTTCAAGCAACATCAATTGCATCCAGATTGCTTTGTGTGACATCAGATTTAGATTTTTTTTTTCCAAAATGGTTCTTCGGCTGTCCCCATAGGATAACCCTTTTTGGTTCCATGTATAACCCTTTGGGGTCCATGTAAAACCCAAAAGGGTTCTACCTGCAACCAAAAAGGGTTCTTCAAAGGGTTCTCCTACGGGGATAGCCGAACCTTTAAGGTTCTAGATGGAACCTTTTTTTCTACCGACTGTCTTCCACTGACTGTCCACAGAGAAAATAAACGTGTTTACAGGGACCTAGCTGTAACAGCTGGCCCGGAGTTCTCCCACCCTCTAAGGTTTATAAACATAGGCCCTGTTTCGCCGAGGTAGGCAGAAAAATAAGAAAGGAGACCAGGGAGAAGGCACAGTAGCCTACAGCCAGGGAACATAGGGAACCCTAGGGGCACGGAGGAGGCAGGTAGTGGGGCAGGGGATACCAGCCTGAACCCAAGTCCTACAGCCCTCCCAGTCCCCCTTGTGGTGCCACCTTTGGTGTGAGAGACCCTTGGGGTGTAAGATACTGTACAGTTTCAGCCTCTGGGCACATTGTGTCCCCATGGTGGGGGATATAGTCTTCCCTTTGCATAGAGTAAGCCCTTCTGGCTTGATCTGCGGGCTGGATCTGATCTGCGGGCTAACTGATGGAATTGCTGGAGCTGGAGTAGGAGCGAGTGTATTACTCTACAAGGAACATCTGTCAACCCGCAGCTTGACATCAGTTTGTTGACATATTCATGTTTCTACTGTAGATGTCAATGTTACCAAGACAGCATAATACATCATTGAGAACTACACTTATTTAACATGGGAAGCGCTTGCTACCACGACTGCAAATTGTAACTCCAGACCCCAAAAGGAGGAAATTAAAGATTTCCTCTCCTGTTGTTTCCTTCAGATAAGGCTTTATTTTTAGGCGTTTTTGCGTGCTCCTCATAAATCAGAAAACCTAAAATAGAGTTTGTTTTCCCAGAAACAACACAAAGCCCATTTTAACAACTACAGGTCTCTTAGTAACTAATGAACGTCAGTAGACCCCATGGACACAAATAGAGTCTGGTCTCTATCCTTGAAAAGTCAATCATACACAAGTGGAAACCACAAGATCAACGCACAAAGCTTATTGTGAGTTCTGTATATTTCATTGACCCAACCGAACCGTGAATTACATGCTCTCTATACTCCAGCCCATTGATATGCAAGAGGACTGATGAAGGCATGAGAGGCCTGTCTGTCTCTATTGTGAATACATTGTGCATCAAGATGCACACAAAGGTAAAAGTGACTGTTGTTACTATACCATGACAACAACAGTTGCTAGTGATAGAGGGATCACAAAAGGATATTGACGGGTAAGCACATTGATATATCTCCTTAGTTACTAGTCTATGGACTGTTTCATTGTCAATAAAAATATATCTCAATTCAAGAGTTGTCCATGTGTGACTGTGAACAGGCTCAAACATCAATGAAGCATTTCCTGTAGTAAGGATCACTAAACATTAGAGGGGGCTCTTGCAACATTTTCAAATGACAGTAGAAAGGCAATACAGAGAGTGCTTTAGCCTACAATACAAATTAATTGTACATTCATAATGAATCCTGTTGTGATGTTATGCAGAAGATGGCAGAGGAATAAGGCATGTGATACAATACACTAGGATCTACAGTACATCCACATTACAGATTTAGTCAAACACACACACACACACACACACACACACACACACACACACACACACACACACACACACACACACACACACACACACACACACACACACAGACCCCTGGAGATGGAGGGCATGACACATACAGATGTCGAATCACAATTTGACCCGATTCGTCGCCGTAGGAAAATAATCCTGCAGGAGGATTTGAATATCTGAATAAAAATGTTGAATCACCACCAGGGGGCAGCTGGAAGCGGTGTTAGTGTACAATGCACACCGTACCTAAACACAGCACAAAATAAACTTCCCTTTTTCAAGACCCTGTCTTTCAAAGATAATTCAATAAAAAATAATAATAACTTCACAGATCTTCATTGCAGAGGGTTTAAACACTGTTTCCCATGCTTGTTCAACGAACCATAAACCAATGAACATGCACCTGTGGAACGGTCGTTAAGACACTAACAGCAATTAAGGTCACAGTTAGGACACTAAAAGAGCCCTTTCTACTGACTCTGAAAAACACCAAAAGAAAGATGGCTAGGGTCCCTGCTCATATGCGTGAACGTGCCTTAGGCATGCTGTAAGGAGGCATGAGGACTGCAGATGTGGCCAGGGTAATAAATTGCAATGTCCGTACTGTTGAACACTTTTTTGGTTACTACATGATTCCATATGTGTTAATTCATAGTTTTGATGTCTTCTCTATTATTCTATGTATGTAGAAAATAGTAAAAATAATGAAAAACCCTTGAATGAGTAGGTGTGTCCAAGCTTTTGACTGGTACTGTACTTCAGCAGCAAAAACCAGACAGTGGAATGTTTACAAACTCCATTATGCGAATAATATGTGACCCGATTCAGGAAACTAGGCGTATGTCGCAAGTCATTATCTTTATTAAAATGCATTTTTTTACAGAAATGCCTTCTCAAACATTTGAACTTTCATGTGCCTTAATAGCAAATGTGTATGCCATCTGTAAATACGAATAAAATGGTTAAATTGCGAGCCTTGGTTAAGCCACAGAAAAAGTGAGCAACCTTCCCACTAGCCATGATTGGCTGAGATAATGAGTGGGCTGGACATGCCGAGGGAGGAGTTCAGATTGGTCTGCCATATAGATGGCTTCTGTCTATTTGAGCTTGTCAGTCTGTGTTGGTAATCCTGATGAATGTGGCTTTAAAACAATGTATTGTGCTGTGGAGCTGCATAAGTGCTGCTCTCCACTTTCTGGAGGATCAAGTTTTGAAATCAGAGGAATTAGAGTATTATAGCTAAAGAGATTACATCTTCAAATTAAGGGCAACCGTGGTATGACATTCCTGACAGGGAGAAACATCCATCATGCATGATGATGTATACAGGTAAGATAGTCCATATCTACATTTTCAGATATTACCCATTTCTAATTTTGATAGAAAGTGGTTTAATTTCAAGCTAAAGTGTACTATTAGCTAGCTAGCTAAAGTTAGCTGGCTGGCTCCCTAACTGAGATTATTATATGTTTACCAGAGCCATTTGCTTTTCTAGTTAGAGCCTAATGTTAGCTAGCTAACATTGAACCTGGTTGGTTAGCTACCAGCACTGTGGCATTGTTGGCACCGTTCATTGTTGTTTAACTAACTAACGTTAGCTGGCTGGCTCGTTAGCTAACGTTACGTGACGTGTGCACAACAACCGTTGAATATGGCCAGTGTCAGTAAACGGCTGCAAAAAAGCGTAATGAAATTGTTGCCAGCAGAGCTGGTTAGGCTGTTTTCATGTTATCCAGAGGTAAACAAATCATCGGCCAGAGCGTCAAGTGTGCGCTCCGAGAGCAAAACAGGGTGGGGCTAAATCTTAAGAGGGTGTGAATGATGCTGAATGGTGTAGACAAATAAGAGCTCTTCATTAGATACCGAATCATTCAAAGGCCATTTTCTCGAAAGTGAGTTTATAAGTTGATCAACTTTCAAAGCATAATTACTTTCCCATTGTTCCTCAAATGCAGTGTATGATATACCATTTTGTAGCTCTTAGTCTATACCTTTTTCCAATGTAAAAAACACAATTACAAATGTTGTTACATAAGACTGAATCCAGGTGGTGAGTCACATATGTGCTGGTACAAGGATCAGTTTTCAAGATCAGTATGTATTATGATCCTACTTACTAACAAGCTACGAGGTGTTTTATTCCACAATTGTAAATATGTTCTAAGGTCAGTGAAATACAAACCAATGTGTATTTTCGAATTAAATATGTAAGCTAAAGAAGAATAACTAAAACTGAATTACTATTATCAGATGGATTATTCACATTCCTCATATTCCCACCAATCAGTAAATCATGAAAGCATTCTAAACCCCAGAGCTCAGTAATTGTAGTGGGGACTAGGGTAGGATTCAATATGTAACAAAGCCATTGGGTTGGATAAAGTTTCTCTTTCCTGAAAGCCGGTGCAGCTGAGATCAAATGAGCAGATCAAATGAGACACTAATTAATTTTATGCATAGACTAAAACCTCATCAAGCAGAACATATCCACAACAATCAAGAAAAAAACAGGTTTTGCAATGGCTAGTGGTGTTCAGCGTTAATGAGGGGTGTAGTGTGTGTGTGTGTGGAGGAAAGCAGGGGTAGTTTGGTACTACTGTAATGACGTGTGTTTGAAACATTTGTGTGTGTGTGTGTGTGTGTGCGTGTGCGCGTGTGTGTGTGTGTGCATTCATGTACTTTGAGAGAGGTGTAAGGAGTGTTTAGAGCAATTGAGGTGTGTGCACGCATGCGTGCATGTGTGTGCACGACTACATGTGTGATGCATACATCAATACAAAGGAGTGATATAGTTCATAATGAAATTCAGTTATGAATTTGAGTTGTACAGTACTTTATAAAGAGTATAAAGAGTAAGATACTTACTTGGCTTTGGCCCCTGCATCCTCATAGCCTTTGTTTGAGACATCTTCCAGGCCCCCAATCAAGTGTTTAAATGAGCTGCGAGAGATCAGAGTAACACTAATCATTAACTTGCTCAATACCTTGAACACCAGGTCACATATGCTGTTATTGTCACAGATCCGCATTGAGTTCAGTATTGTTAATGCACGGAACATAGGGGGGGCAGCAAATCACCTAAAACAACTGTCACAAAAATCTATCTAGGAAAAGTGCCTTGAGAAGAGTGAGTTAACATTAACACGATGATGTTGAGACAATGTTTAAGAATCAGTGAACATCATTCAGCCTTGTGCTGTGAGACCAGTGCAAATCAAGAGCATTACGTTAGGGTGGCTTCCATTTCGGTTTCAAATTAATCACACCATACGTTCAGTTGAAAATGTAAAAGAAAATACTAAGTATTACGACTGAGAAGATACTGTTCTTGAATGGTGCTTACCCTCCCCATCAGCTAAAGTGTTGATTATAATCTGAGAAAAGACTCTACAGACTAGATTGTTATTATTATGAGACTATGGATCGAGTCTAAGACGGCGCTTCAATGGATAGCAGCCGTCTTACGGACTCCTGACCAATTCTGCTATTTTATGTAATTTTTATCGCTCATCTTAACGTTTTTTTTTGTACATAATGTCTCTGCCATAATTTCCTATGACCAAAAATAGCGTCTGGACATCAGAACACTAACTTCGATATGGACGTAATTTTGTACTTCAACAAGTCGGCAGCTATGGACTTTCTGCATACTCTGGGCCAGGCCCTAATCCCCAGGACACGAAAGAGGAAGCGGCAGCGAAAGAGATGCAGGCGAACCAGCATCCTGACCAGAGTACATTAGCGAGCAAATCGACTGCCATTTCCCTCTGCTCTGTTGGTGAACATGCAATCCCTTGAGAACAAATTGCATGAGCTCCATTTCTAGTCTATCCTATCGATCCGACACTCCCAAAAAATCCAATGTTTCTCAGTCGTGGCTGAACAAAAACATACATCTTTCTGTTTTTTTTCTATGCATTGTCAAGACCCGGAACGGTAGACTCGGGTAGGACGAAGGGAAGAGTGGCGTGTCTCTAATGTTAAGGAACTCTTGAGATCTTGCTCGCCTGAGGTAGAGTACCTCATGATAAGCTGCAGACCACACTATTTACCAACAGTTTTCATCTACATTTCTCATAGCTGTCTATTTACCACCACAAACCGATGCTGGCACTAATACCTCACTCAACAAGTTGTATAGGGCCATAAGAAAATAAACATTCAGAGGTGGCATTTCTGGTGGCCAAATATATTTTTTATGAGCATGTCACCTGTGCAACTAGAAGCAACGTGCACAGAAATGCATTGAAAGCCCTCCCTCGCCCTTTCTTTGACAAATCAGACCATAACTCTATCTTCCTGCTTCCTGCTTACAAGCAAAAACTCATACTGGAAGTACAAGCTCAATAAGGAAGTGGTCCAATGAAGCAGATGCTAAGCTACAGGATTGTTTCGGTCATACAGACTGGAATATGTTCCGGGACTCATCCAATAACATTGAGGAGTTTACCACATAATTCAATGGCTTCAGTAGCCTTTTTCTGCAGTCAATGACCAAAAGTGCCCTCTTTGGCTTCATGGGTGGAATGTTATTAATATTTTTCATAATTTCATAATTTATAAAGATTTTTTTTTTTTACGAAAATCCGGTGTTTCTATGTTAAAAAGTTTGGTTATATTTCAATCTTCTGTGATGTATAGAAAGTGTACTATTGAGATGCAAACTCAAAATATTATACATTTTAACTCTATATCTGACATGGTACAGATGTCTTACTTTTTTAAGCCCATAACCATGTGTGTGAGTTGTATACCTTTGTTTCAAAGTAGATTTGTTAAAGACTACCAATTACATGCAGCATCCGCACTGAGCTAATGGCTAAAGCTGCCTATTTGAAGGAGTGGGACACTAATCCAGACACTTATAAGAAATCCCGCTATGACCTCTGACAAGCCATCAAACAGGCAAAGCAGGACTAAGATCAGGACTAAGATCAAATCCTACTACACCGTTTCTTATGCTCGATGGATGTGACAGGGCTTATAAACTATCACGGATTACAAAGGGAAACCCAACTGCGAGCTGCCCAGCCACGAGAGCCAAGCAGACAAGCTAAATGCCTTCCACGCACACTTCGAGGCAAGGAACACTGAACCATGCATGAGAACCCCAGCAGTTCCAGACAACTGTATGATTTCGATCTCTGTAAACAGGTCAACATTCCCAAGGCCGAGGGGCCAGACGGAATACCAGGACGCGTACTCTGAGCATGCGCTGACAAACTGACAAGTGTCTGCAATTACATTTTCAATCAATCCCTGACATGGTCTGTAATAACGACTTGTTTCAAACAGACCACCAAAGTCCCTGGGCCCAAGATGGCAGGTAACCTGCCTAAATGCTTTGAAAGGCTGGTCATGGCTCACATTAATTAGATTATCGGATACCCTCGACCGACTCCAATTTGCTTACCACCCCAACAGATCCACAGATGACACAATCTCTACTGCACTCCACACTGCCTTCACCCACCCGGACAAAAGGAATACCTATGTAAGAATGCTGTTCATTGACTACAGCTCAGCATTCAACACCATAGTCCCCTCCAAGCTAATTTCCAAGCTCAGGACCATTGGGACTGAACAGCTCCCTCTGCAACTGTATCGTGGACTTCCTGATGTTCCCGCCCGCAGGCAGTGATGGTAGAAAAAAACACATCCGCCACACTGGCCATCAATAGGGGGGCCACTTAGGGGTTTGTGCTTAGTCCCCTACTGTACTCCCTGTTCACCCACAACTTTGTGGCTGTGCAGGACTCCAACACCATCATCAAGTTTGCTGACAACACAGCAGTGGTAGGTCTGATCACTGACAACGATGAGGTAGCCTATAGGGAGGCAGTGGTGGAAAAAGTACCCAATTGTCATACTTGAGCAAAAGTATAGATACCTTTAATAGAAAGTTACTCAAGTAAAAGTGAAAGTCACCCAGTAAAATATCACATGAGTAAAATACTAAAATGATTTTGCTCTAAATATACATGCAAGTAAAAGTATGAATAATTAAAATTTCCTTATATTAAGTAAAGTAGACGGCACAATTTTATTGTTTATAAAATTAACAGATAACCAGGGGCACACACAAACATCATGTACAAAAGATACATTTGTGTTTAGTGAGTCCGCCAGATCAGAGGCTGCAGGGATGACGACGTGTTCTCTTGATAAATCTGTGAATTGGACCATTTTCCTGTCCTGCTAAGCATTCAAAATACAGCGAGTACTTTTGGGTGTCAGGTAAAATGTATGGAGTAAAAAGTACATTATTTTCTTTAGGAATGTAGTGACATAAAAGTAAAAGCTGTCAAAAACATAAATAGTAAAAGAAAGTATAGATACCCCCAAAACCTACTTAAGTTGTATTTTAAAGCATTTTAACTTAAGTACTTTACACCACTGTAGGTAGGTTAGAGACCTGTCCCTCAACATCAACAAGACGAAAGAGCTGATTGTGGATTACAGGAAATGGAGGGGCGAGCACACCCCCATCCACATCGATGGGACTGTAGTGGAACGGGTCGATTGCTTCAAGTTCTTCTGTGTTTCCATCACTAAGGAATTAACATGGCCCACACACACACCCAGTTGTGTGTGTGGGCCAAACCATAAGACTGCTAAACAAGCTAATCAAATGGCTAGCCGGACTACCTGCATTTTGCTTTTTTTTTACTAAGTCTCTTTCACTGACTCTATGCACACACACAGGACTCATACTTACACTGACACGGCGACACGTAAAGTAGCAGTCAAAAGTTTGGATAGACTACTGGGGTTTGTTTTTGTTAAACCATTTTTTACATTGTAGAATAATACTGGACACATCAAAACTACGAAATAACACATATGGAATCATATAGTAACCAAAAAGTGTAATATTTGAGATTCTTCAAAGTAGCCACCCTTTGCCTTGATGACAGCTTGGCATACTGTTGTCATTCTCTCAACCAGCTTCATGAGGTAGTCACCTGGAATGCATTTCAATTAACAGGTGTGCCTTCTTTTTTTGGGGGGGGGATTTTACCCCTTTTTCTCCACAATTTCATGGTATCCAATTGTTGTAGTAGCTACTATCTTGTCTCATCGCTACAACTCCCGTACGGGCTCGGGAGAGACGAAGGTTGAAAGTCATGCGTCCACCGATACACAACCCAACCAGCCGTACTGCTTCTTAACACAGCGCGCATCCAACGCGATGAGACAAGGACATCCCTACCGACCAAGCCCTCCCTAACCCGGACGACGCTAGGCCAATTGTGCGTCGCCCCACAGACCTCCCGGTCGCGGCCAGTTGCGACAGAGCCTGGGCGCGAACCCAGGGACTCTGATGGCACAGCTGGCGCTGCAGTACAGCGCCCTTAACCACTGCGCCACCCGGGAGGCCACAGGTGTGCCTTCTTAAAAGTTAATTGTGGGAATTCTTTCCTTCTTAATGTGTTTGAGCCAATCAGTTGTGTTGTGACAAGGTAGGGGTGGTGTACAGAAGATAGCCCTATTTGGTAAAAGACCAAGTCCATATTATGGCAAGAACAGCTCAAATAAGCAAAGAGAAACGACAGCCCATCATTACTTTAAGACATGAAGGTCAGTCAATCCGTAACTTGAAAGTTTCTTCAAGTCATGTCGCAAAAAAAATCAAGCGCTGTGATGAAACTGGCTCTCATGAGGCCCGCCACAGGAAAGGAAAACCCAGAGTTACCTCTGCTGCAGAGGACAAGTTCATTAGAATTACCAGCCTCAGCAATTGCAGCCCAAATAAATGTTCATGTGACATACACATCTCAACATCAATTGTTCAGAGGAGACTACGTGAATCAGGCCTTCATGGTCAAATTGCTGCAAAGAAACCACTACTAAATGACACCAATAAGAAGAAGAGACTGAGTTGGGCCAAGAAACACGAGCAATGGACATTAGACCGGTGGAAATCTGTCCTTTGGTCTGATGAGTCCAAGTTTTTGATTTTTGGTTCCAACCGCCGAGTCTTTGTGAGACGCAGAGTAGGTGAACGGATGATCTCCGCATGTGTGGTTCCCACCATGAAGCATGGAGGAGGAGATATGATGGTGTGGGGGTGCTTTGCTGGTGACACTGTCTATGATTTATTTAGAATTCAAGGCACACTTAACTAGCATGGCTACCACAGCATTTTGCAGCAATACGTCATCCCATCTGGTTTGCCTTTCGTGGGACCTATCGTTTGTTTTTCAACAGGACAAAGACCCGAAACACACCTCAAGGCTGTGTGAGGGCTCTTTGACCAAGAAGGAGAGTGATGGAGTGCTGCATCAGATGACCTGGCCTCCACAATCACCCGACCTCAACCAAATTGAGATGGTTTTGGATGAGTTGGACCGCAGAGTGAAGGAAAAGCAGCCAGCAAGTGGTCCGCATACAGTATGTGGGAACTCCCTCAAGACTTTTGGAAAAGTATTCCTCATGTGTCACGCCTTGGTCATTGTATTTTCGTTATATATTTGGTCAGGCCAGGGTGTGACAGGGGTTTATGTTATTGTATTTCGTATTGGGGTTTGTAGTATTTGGGATCGCGGCTGATTAGGGGTGTTGTATAGGCTTGGCTGCCTGAGGCGGTTCTCAATCAGAGTCAGGTGATTCACGTTGTCTCTGATTGGGAACCGTATTTAGGTAGCCTGAGTTCGCTTTGTATTTCGTGGGTGATTGTTCCTGTCTCTGTGTAGTTTCACCAGATAGGCTGTAGTTAGGTTTCACGTTCCGTTTGTTGTTTTGTATTTAATAGTTATTTCATGTATCGTCATTTTTCTCATTAAAATATCATGATTAACCACCACGCTGCATTTCGGTCCGACTCTCCTTCAACAAACGAAGAAAGCCGTTACATCATGAAGCTGGTTGAGAGAATGCCAAGAGTGTGCAAAGCTGTCATCAAGGCAACGCGTGGCTACTTTGAGGAATCTCAAATATAAAATATATTTGGATTTGTTTAACTATTTTTTTGGTTACTACATGATTCCATATGTGTTATATCATAGTTTTGATGTCTTCACTGTTATTCTACAATATAGATTGTTAAAATAGTAAAAATAAAGAAAAACTCTTGAATGAGAAGCTGTGTCAAAAGTTTGACTGGTACTGTACGTACACCCACATAACATGCGCACACATGCATACAGTATTGACGCCACACACACACACACACACACACACACACACACACACACACACACACACACACACACACACACACACACACACACACACACACACACACACACACACACACACACGCACACGCACACACACTGCTGCTACAGCTGTCTATTATATATCCTGTTGCCTAGTCACTTTACCCCTACCTATATTTAGATAGATACCTCAATTACCTTGAGCTAATGCACATCGACTCGGTACTGGTACACCCTGTTATATTTCTTCAAAATCAATGTTTAAAAAATCTTAAATTGTACTCGGTCACATGCTTTGTAAACAACAGGTGTAGACTAACAGTGAAATGCTTACTTACGGGCCCTTCCCAACAATGCAGAGAGAAAGAAAATGGAGAAATAATAGAAAAGTCAAACACGTAATAATAAACACAATGAGTAACGATAACTTGACTATATACACAGGGTACCAGTACCGGGTCCATGTGCAGGTGTACGAGGTCATTGAGATAGATATGTCCATACAGTATAACTAGGAATAAAGTGACAGAAAACAAACAGTAGCAGTAGCATATGTGATGAGACAAAACAAGTCAGTATAAAAAGGGTCAATGCAGATAATCCGGTGCAGATAGTACTGGTTATTGTTATTTGTTATTCACTGTGTATTTATTCCTCGTGTCACTACTTCTATTATTCTACTTTTAAAAAAATATACATCATCTTTGCATTGTTGAAAAAGGACCAGTAAGTAAGAGTTTCACTCTCAGTCTACATCTGTTGTTTACGAAGCACGTGACAAATAATATATGATTTTTGGTTGATTTTATTCTATGCAATCGAGAATCTCTACTGCACTCCACACTGCCTTCACCCACCCGGACAAAAGGAATACCTATGTAAGAATGCTGTTCATTGACTACAGCTCAGCATTCAACACCATAGTCCCCTCCAAGCTAATTTCCAAGCTCAGGACCATTGGGACTGAACAGCTCCCTCTGCAACTGTATCGTGGACTTCCTGATGTTCCCGCCCGCAGGCAGTGATGGTAGAAAAAAACACATCCGCCACACTGGCCATCAATAGGGGGGCCACTTAGGGGTTTGTGCTTAGTCCCCTACTGTACTCCCTGTTCACCCACAACTTTGTGGCTGTGCAGGACTCCAACACCATCATCAAGTTTGCTGACAACACAGCAGTGGTAGGTCTGATCACTGACAACGATGAGGTAGCCTATAGGGAGGCAGTGGTGGAAAAAGTACCCAATTGTCATACTTGAGCAAAAGTATAGATACCTTTAATAGAAAGTTACTCAAGTAAAAGTGAAAGTCACCCAGTAAAATATCACATGAGTAAAATACTAAAATGATTTTGCTCTAAATATACATGCAAGTAAAAGTATGAATAATTAAAATTTCCTTATATTAAGTAAAGTAGACGGCACAATTTTATTGTTTATAAAATTAACAGATAACCAGGGGCACACACAAACATCATGTACAAAAGATACATTTGTGTTTAGTGAGTCCGCCAGATCAGAGGCTGCAGGGATGACGATGTGTTCTCTTGATAAATCTGTGAATTGGACCATTTTCCTGTCCTGCTAAGCATTCAAAATACAGCGAGTACTTTTGGGTGTCAGGTAAAATGTATGGAGTAAAAAGTACATTATTTTCTTTAGGAATGTAGTGACATAAAAGTAAAAGCTGTCAAAAACATAAATAGTAAAAGAAAGTATAGATACCCCCAAAACCTACTTAAGTTGTATTTTAAAGCATTTTAACTTAAGTACTTTACACCACTGTAGGTAGGTTAGAGACCTGTCCCTCAACATCAACAAGACGAAAGAGCTGATTGTGGATTACAGGAAATGGAGGGGCGAGCACACCCCCATCCACATCGATGGGACTGTAGTGGAACGGGTCGATTGCTTCAAGTTCTTCTGTGTTTCCATCACTAAGGAATTAACATGGCCCACACACACACCCAGTTGTGTGTGTGGGCCAAACCATAAGACTGCTAAACAAGCTAATCAAATGGCTAGCCGGACTACCTGCATTTTGCTTTTTTTTTACTAAGTCTCTTTCACTGACTCTATGCACACACACAGGACTCATACTTACACTGACACGGCGACACGTAAAGTAGCAGTCAAAAGTTTGGATAGACTACTGGGGTTTGTTTTTGTTAAACCATTTTTTACATTGTAGAATAATACTGGACACATCAAAACTACGAAATAACACATATGGAATCATATAGTAACCAAAAAGTGTAATATTTGAGATTCTTCAAAGTAGCCACCCTTTGCCTTGATGACAGCTTGGCATACTGTTGTCATTCTCTCAACCAGCTTCATGAGGTAGTCACCTGGAATGCATTTCAATTAACAGGTGTGCCTTCTTTTTTTGGGGGGGGGATTTTACCCCTTTTTCTCCACAATTTCATGGTATCCAATTGTTGTAGTAGCTACTATCTTGTCTCATCGCTACAACTCCCGTACGGGCTCGGGAGAGACGAAGGTTGAAAGTCATGCGTCCACCGATACACAACCCAACCAGCCGTACTGCTTCTTAACACAGCGCGCATCCAACGCGATGAGACAAGGACATCCCTACCGACCAAGCCCTCCCTAACCCGGACGACGCTAGGCCAATTGTGCGTCGCCCCACAGACCTCCCGGTCGCGGCCAGTTGCGACAGAGCCTGGGCGCGAACCCAGGGACTCTGATGGCACAGCTGGCGCTGCAGTACAGCGCCCTTAACCACTGCGCCACCCGGGAGGCCACAGGTGTGCCTTCTTAAAAGTTAATTGTGGGAATTCTTTCCTTCTTAATGTGTTTGAGCCAATCAGTTGTGTTGTGACAAGGTAGGGGTGGTGTACAGAAGATAGCCCTATTTGGTAAAAGACCAAGTCCATATTATGGCAAGAACAGCTCAAATAAGCAAAGAGAAACGACAGCCCATCATTACTTTAAGACATGAAGGTCAGTCAATCCGTAACTTGAAAGTTTCTTCAAGTCATGTCGCAAAAAAAATCAAGCGCTGTGATGAAACTGGCTCTCATGAGGCCCGCCACAGGAAAGGAAAACCCAGAGTTACCTCTGCTGCAGAGGACAAGTTCATTAGAATTACCAGCCTCAGCAATTGCAGCCCAAATAAATGTTCATGTGACATACACATCTCAACATCAATTGTTCAGAGGAGACTACGTGAATCAGGCCTTCATGGTCAAATTGCTGCAAAGAAACCACTACTAAATGACACCAATAAGAAGAAGAGACTGAGTTGGGCCAAGAAACACGAGCAATGGACATTAGACCGGTGGAAATCTGTCCTTTGGTCTGATGAGTCCAAGTTTTTGATTTTTGGTTCCAACCGCCGAGTCTTTGTGAGACGCAGAGTAGGTGAACGGATGATCTCCGCATGTGTGGTTCCCACCATGAAGCATGGAGGAGGAGATATGATGGTGTGGGGGTGCTTTGCTGGTGACACTGTCTATGATTTATTTAGAATTCAAGGCACACTTAACTAGCATGGCTACCACAGCATTTTGCAGCAATACGTCATCCCATCTGGTTTGCCTTTCGTGGGACCTATCGTTTGTTTTTCAACAGGACAAAGACCCGAAACACACCTCAAGGCTGTGTGAGGGCTCTTTGACCAAGAAGGAGAGTGATGGAGTGCTGCATCAGATGACCTGGCCTCCACAATCACCCGACCTCAACCAAATTGAGATGGTTTTGGATGAGTTGGACCGCAGAGTGAAGGAAAAGCAGCCAGCAAGTGGTCCGCATACAGTATGTGGGAACTCCCTCAAGACTTTTGGAAAAGTATTCCTCATGTGTCACGCCTTGGTCATTGTATTTTCGTTATATATTTGGTCAGGCCAGGGTGTGACAGGGGTTTATGTTATTGTATTTCGTATTGGGGTTTGTAGTATTTGGGATCGCGGCTGATTAGGGGTGTTGTATAGGCTTGGCTGCCTGAGGCGGTTCTCAATCAGAGTCAGGTGATTCACGTTGTCTCTGATTGGGAACCGTATTTAGGTAGCCTGAGTTCGCTTTGTATTTCGTGGGTGATTGTTCCTGTCTCTGTGTAGTTTCACCAGATAGGCTGTAGTTAGGTTTCACGTTCCGTTTGTTGTTTTGTATTTAATAGTTATTTCATGTATCGTCATTTTTCTCATTAAAATATCATGATTAACCACCACGCTGCATTTCGGTCCGACTCTCCTTCAACAAACGAAGAAAGCCGTTACATCATGAAGCTGGTTGAGAGAATGCCAAGAGTGTGCAAAGCTGTCATCAAGGCAACGCGTGGCTACTTTGAGGAATCTCAAATATAAAATATATTTGGATTTGTTTAACTATTTTTTTGGTTACTACATGATTCCATATGTGTTATATCATAGTTTTGATGTCTTCACTGTTATTCTACAATATAGATTGTTAAAATAGTAAAAATAAAGAAAAACTCTTGAATGAGAAGCTGTGTCAAAAGTTTGACTGGTACTGTACGTACACCCACATAACATGCGCACACATGCATACAGTATTGACGCCACACACACACACACACACACACACACACACACACACACACACACACGCACACGCACACACACTGCTGCTACAGCTGTCTATTATATATCCTGTTGCCTAGTCACTTTACCCCTACCTATATTTAGATAGATACCTCAATTACCTTGAGCTAATGCACATCGACTCGGTACTGGTACACCCTGTTATATTTCTTCAAAATCAATGTTTAAAAAATCTTAAATTGTACTCGGTCACATGCTTTGTAAACAACAGGTGTAGACTAACAGTGAAATGCTTACTTACGGGCCCTTCCCAACAATGCAGAGAGAAAGAAAATGGAGAAATAATAGAAAAGTCAAACACGTAATAATAAACAC
The DNA here is from genome assembly GCF_002021735.2 of Oncorhynchus kisutch. Classification (NCBI taxonomy): domain Eukaryota; kingdom Metazoa; phylum Chordata; class Actinopteri; order Salmoniformes; family Salmonidae; genus Oncorhynchus; species Oncorhynchus kisutch. Next base: position 14,469,078 of record NC_034198.2, on the reverse strand, counting down.
AATGAGTAACGATAACTTGACTATATACACAGGGTACCAGTACCGGGTCCATGTGCAGGTGTACGAGGTCATTGAGATAGATATGTCCATACAGTATAACTAGGAATAAAGTGACAGAAAACAAACAGTAGCAGTAGCATATGTGATGAGACAAAACAAGTCAGTATAAAAAGGGTCAATGCAGATAATCCGGTGCAGATAGTACTGGTTATTGTTATTTGTTATTCACTGTGTATTTATTCCTCGTGTCACTACTTCTATTATTCTACTTAAAAAAATATATACATCATCTTTGCATTGTTGAAAAAGGACCAGTAAGTAAGAGTTTCACTCTCAGTCTACATCTGTTGTTTACGAAGCACGTGACAAATAATATATGATTTTTGGTTGATTTTATTCTATGCAATCGAGAATTCATTTTGATGAAAGCATTTTGATGAAACCTCTCACACGGATGAGATGCATAGGAGGAGAGCAGACGTGCTTGTCTTAGATTGATTGAGGAAATGCATTAGAACAATCAACAGATCTGACTGTCCAAAACTAGATTGAATTGACGTTTCATTTCTTTTCTTTACGAAATCAAGAACATATGTCCGCTGGCATGCTTTGAACATTCAAAAGACAATCCTAAATGTACTGTCACGCACAAGATATGATGGATGTTAGCTGTTCTGGAGAATAAATATTGTCATCAATGATACTGTCAAGATTAACCAGGCAGACGGGTTGTCTGCAATCACATTTGTTTCCCTGACAAGGTATGGTAAATCATTGTCTTTTTAGAGATGCAATCTTCTATTGTTTATTTGAGTTTGTACATAAACCGTAAGCTCTAAAAACACTATTGACTTACAATTTAGTATGGAGTTGGCAATTTTAAAGTAATGACACATTACTGTCAAAATGTGATAATAGAATACATTTAAACATGATAAAAATAGAAACGACTGACAGATAAACCCTGATATCATAGCTGAGACTTTCTCTTATCTCTTATAGACGAAAAACAAGCTAAAGAAGTATACAAATGTCTGGTTATGTAAAAAATTACCAGATTATGATGGAGCGTCATCAAAATTGATCATTTTTCCCATTTAGCATATTCAGGTTTTTGTCATTAAGGGTCCTTCTGTGCTGTTTTTAGCCATCTGTTTCAAAGCGCCTGAAACCATTAGAGGGGCTAAGAGGGGTCAGATTACCACCCTGCATTTCAGTGAGAGGGGGCAGGTTGGAGGAGCGGCCATTTAAATGTGACACATCTGAGCTCTGTCTGTGGAGAGTTGCTTCTGGGTCATTTTCTCCCAGCAGGCAACAATGCTGAAAAGCGCCTGTCTGGGCCCTCGGGCACTGAGAGGCAGCCTCATGTTCCAGAGCAGAATAGAATGTGCACAGAATGTGCCCCCAATCACTACACATATAGATCGGTATACTGTATACCTCAGGAGTTATTTCCGAGGTTTATAAGTCTGCTCTCACCGGGGTTAGATTCAGGTGTCAGACTGGTACAGCTCTTTACAAGGATCTTTGATTGATCGTTTCACACAATCAACATTATGTACGGTAAGTGGTAGAGAATAACCGACGTCCAGTGAGGTTAGCCAAGAACTGTCACAACCTCCTGACAGTCGTGACCTCATTATGTGTCTAGGCGGAAGGAATTTATTATCATTTCATGACTGGAAAAACAAATATGACCCACGATAGCCAATGGCAGCGCATTTTGAAGTGTGAACTGCGTTGCTCTAACTATAGAGTTCACACCCACTTAAAGTTGCATTCTTAGTGTGCCTCTCCTACAAAAGCCCATATATAAGTTGTCCACTTGCACTGGATAAGGCCGACTTGCCATAATAAATGTGTTTGATATTAGTAATGCAGAAGAGATAAAAAAAGTTTATAGCCTAGACTTATCGTAAAGTTTATAGACTACGCCAGATAGCTATATGTAGCAGCCCGAGCAAATCCAACTCCTAAACTACACTACTAACAGACGCCACTGTGAAGAGCCAGACAGAGGAGTAAAAAAAGTAGGCTAGTTTCATTAAGCCTGATATACAGTATGTTCCTCCATTAGCACATCTGAGGAGACTGAATCAACTCAGTTGACTCTCCCTGACCACCCTGTCCAAGTGTATGTTTGGTACCAGGTCGGCATCTCTATATAGTGCACTACCCTATGGGCACTGGTCAAAAGTAGTGCACTATATAGGGAATCGGGTGCTATTTCAGACAACCTCCCAGAATCCCAATCCACAACAGTGGTCATGTCATTACATGCACGACAACGGCATGATGGCGGAGGGAGCACAGCGTGGCAGCCAAAACAAGCCCTCTTTAACAGACTCAGCCATAAAGCTTTCAGGCGGCCAACATGATCAAATGAATGGTGGATCTCCCGCAGAGAGCGAATAGAAAATGTTCCTCTCTTGCCTCCAGCGTTTGTGTGCTGCGTTCGCCTTTTTTTAGCCCTGCCTCTGGTTCTGACAGAGACACACAGAGACCCAGACCCACACAGCGCTCATGAGGTCTATGGGGAGTGGAAGAGAACAGGCTTTCTACCATGCAGTGCACAGTGCTCTATCCCCAGTCCCACTGTTTTACCATGCTGCTTGTCATTCAAAACAGGAACTATTCTCTATGTTCTTTGTATGGTGTTATGTCATGATATAGTTGTAAAAACGTTTGAAATGTGGGGAAGATATTTGTTTTTGGATTCAGAATAAATTGCATAATACTGATGAGTGATGAATGATCTATTATCAATGATATGGATCAACACAACAAACCTTTGTTAAAACATACCAATCCTATAATAGTCATGCTACTGTGATGTGGTTCATGCTCTGCACTACAATTGCTTTTTTTTATGGCAGTAAAAGGTTAATCAACTTACAACAAACTGCACACATTTAAAAGTAAACCTTTAGACGACACAGGGTAATACTCACTCTCTGTCAATGACCAGGCAGGTGACGGCATCAGCAGCAATGACATTAGCCGTCCTGATGTCCTCTCTGTGGGGACACAAATTGAAAACAAATCAGTCAAACACATCCCCCAAAGAAACTAATGTAGGACACTAAACGTACGTTTTAATATATACGCCATTTAGCAGACGCCTTTATCCAAAGCAACCTACAATCATCCATGCATATATATTACATACACTACCAGTCAAAAGTTTGGGGTCATTAAGAAAAGTCCTTGTTTTTGAAAGAAAAGCAGATTTTTTTTGTCTGTTAAAATAACATCAAATTGATCAGAAATACAGTGTAGACATTGTTAATGTTGTAAATGACTATTGAAGCTGGAAACCACAGATTTTTAATGGAATATCTATATAGGCGTACAGAGGCCCATTATCAGCAACCATCACTCCTGTGTTCCAATTGCACGTTGTTAACTAATCCAAATTTATAATTTTAAAAGGCTAATTGATCATAGAAATCCCCTTTGCAATTATGTTAGCAAAACTGAAAACTGTTGTCCTGATTAAAAAAGCAATAAAACTGGCCTTCTTTAGACTTGTTGAGCAGAAACAAAGAACTTTCTTCCGAAACTCATCAATCTATTCTCATTCTTAGAAATTAAGGCTATTCCATGCGATAAATTGCCAAGAAACTGAAGATCTCGTACAACGCTGAGAACTACTCCCTTCACAGCACAGCGCAAACTGGCTCTAACCAGAATAGAAAGAGGAGTGGGAGGCCCAATTGCACAATGTCACATTCTGATTTAATTAACTTTTCCATCACACAATCCTTTCTAACACAGAAACAAATCAAGAATAAGAGATGATAGTAACAACCATACTCTCTACAGCTGTCTACATCATCATCAAATCCCCGTCACTGCAACCTGAAGAAGTGTCTTCCAAATCACTTGAATCTGCAAACGACTCTGAATCAGTGGTTTCCATAATGACCTGCGATCATTCTGTGAAAACGTCCACACACACACTCTCTCTCTCACTAATGCACGGCGTTAGTGGCTTTGTAGAGACAAAGAGAACAATGGGACCACTTCCCTAGACTATTAGATCAAGTTCCCATTAGTAGATTCATGTAACGTATATCACAGCAATGAATGGTGGATGACCAGATGATTTCATCATGAAATAAAATAGCACAACAGTAGCCGGTCACCTTGATAGTAATGCCATACAGTATACTGCATCTCTATGTGTTACAGGCATCCCTGTAAATGACATGAATTCAGTATGATTGTGTAACAGCAGTATCTACAATGCATTATGGAATAAACTGTCCTCCATGTGTCGTAGGTTACTCAGACACCCCATCCGATACCCCATCTTCCATGAAATCAGCTGCCTGCCCTGAGCTGTCCAGTCCAGGCTGTCTCCATGGGCCATGCCAGTGAGACCAGGTGTGTGCTTTTAGAGTAGAGGGGATGGGCATCATCTAATTTGACAGAACTATCTGGTGACAGGAGGAGCAAGTGTGAGGGGAGAGGGACGGGTAGATGAATACGATAGGAAATCTATCCATCCAGCCCAACTATTACATTTGAGCCCCCTAATAGACAGACCAGGGAAAACAGCTGTGATTTTCACCCCTGCTCATGGATGAAGCAACAGTTCCCTGGATATCACAAGAACACCTGGGGATTCTGAAGATGCAGGCTGAGCTGTCCATTTCACACGGATATGTCACTTACAGCAATACAGCATTAATTCCAGTTGCTACTATTGGACCACCCAACTAGCCGTATACTTTCATTTCAGTGTTTTGTTACACAGCTGACACGTGTAAGCAGATATCTCCCGTTGAGGGAGCAGGATGCCATTCTTCAAGCCAATTAGCACATATTATGGCAGGGAGATGGAAACATCTACGGCAGACTATGGACCTGCTATATCACTAGATATCTCCCAGTAAAATGAAAGGAGAGCTTTCTAGACATGCCACTCTTCAAACCAATTGCCACATATCATGGCAGGGACAGATAAACATGGAAGGTAGCCACACTGGGACTGTTATCGCACCACATATACTGCATCAAATAACTACTATATATATGAGAGAGAGAGAGAGAGAGAGAGAGAGAGAGAGAGAGAGAGAGAGAGAGAGAGAGAGAGAGAGAGAGAGAGAGAGAGAGAGAGAGAGAGATGGAATGAATATTGAGCCAGGCACAGCATCAGTAGACCATGCCTCCATCAATGCCAATCACAACCAGTGAGAGAGCAGCTTGGAGAAAAGGTTATGGTTGTCAGTCTCAATGGAAACGTGTGCACAGTACAAAGACTTGGGGGAAATAAAATGCCATAGGCATTTAACACCTCGGTTTATCACAAACCAGCCAAGATCATCCATGTGTGGCTCTGTTGGTATAGCATGGTGCTTGCAATGCCAGGGTTGTGGGTTCAATTCCCATGAGGGACGAGTGTGAAAAAAATGTATGCAGTTGCTCTGGATAAGAGTGTCTGCTATATTACTGAAATGTAGATTAGGAGAGATGGCAGACTTCTGGGGGGGGCTTTGTTAAGCAGCAGAGAGCTGCCTAACCCTGGTGACATTTACAGCTCGGCAGCTAAAAGGCTCTTATAATGAATTGAGCACTGCTTGGTGTACAACATCTTTGGGCAAAGTTCAGGCATGTGTGCGTACCCATGTATGGCTGAGAGAGAGAAAGAAAGATGTTTGTGGGTGTGTGTGTCGCGAGAGAGAACGGTATTTACGTGACAATTATTCCTGAGTCCTGACATCTCCCTAATAGCCAATAATTAGCCTTAATGTGAGGGAACAAGGTGTTTTGTGTTGGGCAGATATGAAAGTGCACTTAGCATACAGCCTCCTTCACATCAAAGCCAGTAAGCCACTCAAACCTTTTTAACCACAAGGACTATTGTGCTGTCCTGTCTGTAGTCAATTCTTCACGGCTCCATCATCTCCTCCCCCAAAACCATGCTAACAGGGCTAGCATGCAAATATCGCTTGGGTAAACAGCGGCACCAACTTTTTTTTAAAGCCGTGATTGATTTGCTTGACATAGTAATGGAGAAGATGTGTATTTATTAGGGACCCCTTTACGAGTTTCATTATTTTATTGTCTACATTATTCAGTAGAACAACATGAAACTGTTTACACCTTCGGGTCTCATCTTTATCACCCTTTAGTTGGACTTTTTATCATTCATGTTTTATTCATTACGGAGAAAACAACAGGAGCGTGCTAATTAGGACAGAGGAGAGGGGGACAGATCACACAGAGAGAGAGAGAGAGAGAGAGAGGCAGATGAGGAACACACATTTTGGAGATGTGGCGCCGTTCAAAGTCTAACTAATACACCGCCATAGCTTGTTAAAGCCTAGCTCTTCATGGTTGTGACACCGGTGAGCATCAAAGCAGAGTATAACAAGATCCCTCTTCCTTTGTTTGCTGTGGAAAACAGAAGCAAGAATTTGAATGCTATTAACTCAGGAGAGGAAACTCCAGTGAGATGCAAGACATCTATTGCGTTTCCAATTATATGAACAATATTTCAATGATGAGTCGAGCAACAAAACAAATCTAGCTTTTAAAAAAATATATTTTGCTGTTTTTTGCTGTTTATTATCCATGATCTATTTATTTTTAACCTTTATTTAACTAGGCAAGTCAGTTAAGAACAAATTCTTATTTTCAATGACGGCCTAGGAACAGTGGGTTAACTGCCTGTTCAGGGGCAGTACCTTGTCAGCTCAGGGGTTTGAACTTGCAACATTCCGGTTACTAGTCCAACGCTCTAACCACTAGGCTACCCTGATTCATAAAAAATAAAAATAAATCCTTTATGAGATTCATTATTTTATTACCCACATTATTCAGTAGAACAATAAGAAACTGTTACACCTCCGGGTCTTATCTTTATCACCTATTAGTTTAACTTGTTTTTTTTCTTCGTGTTTTATTCATTATGAAAAACAACAGGATGTGTACCATTGATATACAGTACCACTGTACCACCACCATACAGTTTACAGTGCCTTCAGAAAGTATTCACACCCCTTGACTTTTTCCACATTTTATTGTGTCACAGCTTGAATTTAAAATGGATTGAATTGAGATGTTGCGTCATTGGCCTATACACAATACCCCTTAATGTTAGTGGAACTGTTTACCATTTTTATTTATTTATTATAAATTAGTAAAAAATGAAAGCTGAAATGGCTTGAGTCAATAAGTATTCAACCCCTTTGTTATGGCAAGCCTAAATAAGTTCAGAAGTAAAAATGTGCTTAACAAGTCACATAATAAGTTGCATGGACTAACTTTGTGGGCAGTAATAGTGTTTAACATGATTTTTGAATGACAACCTCATCTCTGTACCTCCCATTTACAATGCAATCGGAAAGTATACAGACCCCTTGACTTTTTCCACATTTTACAGCCTATTTTCAGGTCTCTCCCGAGATGTTCGATCTGGTTCAAGTCCAGGCTCTGGCTGGGCCACTCAAGGACATACAGAGACTTGTCCCGGAGCCACTCCTTCATTGTCTTGGCTTTGGGTCGTTCTCATCAAGGATCTCCCTGTACTTTGCCCCGTTCATCTTTCCCTCGATCCTGACTAGTCTCGCAGTCCCTGCCGCTGAAAAACATCCCCACAGCATGATTCTGCCACCACCATGCTTCACCGTAGGGATGGTGCCAGGTTTCCTCCAGACGTGACGCTAGGTATTCAAGCCAAAGAGTGGCCTAGTTACAGTTTTGACTTAAATCGGCTTGAAATCTATGGCAAGACTGGAAAATGGCTGTCTAGCAACAACCAACTTGATAGAGCTTGAAGAATTAAAAAAATTATAATGTGGAAATATTGTACAATGCAGGTGTGCAAAGCTCTTAGAGACTTACATAGCTGTAATCGCTGACAAAGTTGATTTTAACATGTATTGACTAAGTGGTGTGAATACTTGTGTAAATGAGATATTTCTGTATTTCATTCTCAATACATTTGCAAAAATGTCTAAAAACACGAGAGAACACCAGGAGGCACTGTCACTCTCAATCATAGCCTGACACTGTCACCTTTCTCTCCTCTCTCGTCTCCTCTAATTTGAGCTGGGAGCAGGTCACTGTGCCACAAAGCCACTGTGCCGATCTCTGACTGCCTCCAGTCAGCCAATCAGAACAGCCCCTAGACTCACTACTGACTTTGCCCTGACTACCTCTCTCCCAATGGGCTACGCGACTCCAAGAATCAAAACGCTCCGTCAGTGGTCATAGCCTCCTCTAAACCCATCATATAGCTTAATCCCTGATGTATTTCATTATTGAATTTGGCCAGTTGAGAACAAATTTTAATTTACAACTGCGACCTGGCAAAGATAAAGCAAAGTAGTGCAACAAAAACAACAACACATAGTTACTCATAAACAAACGTACAGTCAATAACACAATAGAAAAATCTATGTACAGGGTGTGCAAATGTAGAAGATTAGGGAGGTAAGGCAATAAATAGGCAATAGAGGCAAAATAATCACAAATTAGCATTAACACTGGAGTGACAGTTGTGCAGATGATAATGTGCAAGTAGAGATACTGGGGTGCAAAAGAGCACGAAGATAAATCACAATATGGGGATGAGGTAGTTGGGTGTGCTATTTACAGATTGGCTGTGTACAGGTACAGTGATCGGTAAACTGCTCTGACAGGTGATGCTTAAAGTTAGAGAGGGAGATATAAGCCTCAGTGATTTTTGCAATTCGTTCCAGTCATTGGCAGCAGAGAACTGGAAGGAAAGTCGTCAATGTAAGCATTGGCTTTGGGGATGACCAGTGAAATATATGGTACCTGCCGGAGCGCGTACTTCGGGTGGGTGCTGCTATGGTGACCAGTGAGCTGAGATAAGGCGGGGCTTTACCTAGCAAAGACTTATAGATGACCTGGAGCCAGTGGGTTTGGCGACGAATATGTAGCAAGGGCCAGCCAACGAGAGCATACAGGTCGCAGTGGTGTGTAGTATATGGGCTTTGGTGACAAACCGGATGGCACTGTGATAGACTACATCCAGTTTGCTGAATAGAGTGTTGGAGGCTATTTTGTAAGTGACATCGCCATGGATCAGAAAGATATTCCGTTTTACGAGGGTATGTTTGGCAGCATGAGTGAAGGAAACTTTGTTGCAAAATAGGAAGCCGATTCTAGATTAAATTTTTTGATTGGCGATGCTTAATGTGAGTCTAGAAGGAGAGTTTACAGTCTAACCAGACACCTAGGTATTTGTAGTTGTCCACATATTCGAAGTCAAAACCAGAGTAGTGATGCTCATCAGGCGAGGGAGTGCGGGGCAGCAATTGGTTCAAGAGCATGTATTTAGTTTTACTTGCATTTATAAGCAGTTTGAGGCCAGGGAAGGAGTGTTGAATGGCATTGAAGCTCGTTTGGAGGTTAGTTAACACAGTGTCCAAAGAATGGCAAGATATATACAGAATGGTGTCATCTGCGTAGAGGTGGATCACAGAACCACCAGCACCCTGTGGCACCCCCATAGAGACTGTCAGAGGTCCGGACAACAGGTCCTCTGATTTGACACACTGAACTCTATCAGAGAAGCAGTTGGTGAACCAGGAAAGGCAGTCATTTAAGAAGGCCATTGAGTCTGCCGATAAGAATGCGGTGATTGACAGAGTCGAAAGCCTTGGCCAGGTCGATGAAGATGGCTGCACAGTACTGTCTTTTATCGATGGCGGTTATGATATCGTTTAGGACCTTGAGCGTGGCTCAGGTGCACCTATGACCAGCTCCGAAACCAGACTGCATAGTGGAGAAGATATGGTGGGATTCTAAATGGTCGGTGATCTGTTTGTTACCTTGGCTTTCGAAGATTTTTAGAAAGGCAGGGCAGGATGGATATAGGTCGATAACAGTTTGGGTGTAGAGTGTCTCCCACTTTGAAGAGGGGGATGACTGCGGTAGCTTTTCAATCTTTGGGGATCTCAGACGATATGAAAGAGAGGTTGAACAGGCTAGTAATAGGGGTTGCAACAATTTTGCCTGATAATTTTTAGAAAGACAGGGTCCAGATTGTCTTGCCCAGCTGATTTGTAGGGCTTGGGCAAGTTGCTGCAGGGGTGCAGGGCTGTTGGCCAGGGTAAGGGTAGCCGGTGCAAAGCATGGCCAGCCGTAGAAAAATGCTTATTGAAATGATCGATTATCATATATTTATTGGTGGTGACAGTGTTAACTATCGTCAGTGCAGTGGGCAGCTGGGAGGAAGTGCTCCTACTCCATGAACTTACAGTGTCCCAAAACGTTTTGGAATTAGTGCTACAGATTGCAAATTTCTGTTTGAAAAAGCTAGCCTTTGTTTTCCTAACTGACTGTGTATATTGGTTCCTGACTTCCCTGAAAGGTTGCATATTGCGGGGGCTATTCAATGCTAATGCAGAACACCACAGGATGTTTTTGTCCTGGGCAAGGGCAGTCAAGTCTGGGGTGAACCAAGGGCTATATCTGTTCTTAGTTCTACATTTTTTAATGTGGCATGCTTATTTAAGATGGTGAGGAAAGCACTTTGAAAGAACAACCAGGCATCCTCTACTGACAGGATGATGTCAATATCCTTCCAGGATACCTGGTCCAGGTCGATTAGAAAGGCCTGCTCACTGAAGTGTTTTAGGGAGCATTTGACAGTGATGAGGTGGTCGTTTGTACGCAGACCCATTACGGACCCAGGCAATGAGGCAGTGATTGCTGAAATCCTGGTTGAAGACAGCAGAGGTGCATTTTGAGGGCAAGTTGGTCAGGATGATATCTAAGAGGGTGCCCATGGTTACGGATTTAGGGGTGTACCTGGTAGGTTAATTGATCATTTGTGTGAGATTGAGGGCATCTATCTTAGATTGTAGGATGGCCGGGCTGTTAAGAATATCCCAGTTGAGGTCACCTAACAGGACAAACTCTGAAGATAGATGGGGGGGCAATCAATTCACATATGGTGTCCAGGGCACAGCTGGGGTCTGAGTAGGGTCTATAACACGTGGCAACAGTGAGAGACTTGTTTCTGGAATGGTGGATTGGTAGGAGCTCAAATTGTTTGGGCACAGACCTGGATAGTATGACAGAACTCTGCAGGCTATCTCTGCAATAGATTGCAACTCCACCCCCTTTGGCAGTTCTATCTTGTCGGAAAATGTTGTAGTTGGTGATGGAAATTTCAGGATTTTTGGTGGTCTTCCTAAGCCAGGATACAGACACAGCTAGGACATCAGGGTTGGCGGAGTGTGCTAAAGCAGTGAATAAAACAAACTTAGGGAGCAGGCTTCTGATGTTAACATGCATGAAACCAAGGCTTACAGTTACAGAAGTCAACTAATGAGAGCGCCTGGGGAATGGGAGTGGTGCTGGGGGCTGCAGGGCCAGGGTTAACCTCTACATCACCAGAGGAACAGAGGAGGAGTAGGATAAGGGTATGGCTAAAGGCTATAAGAACTGTCCGTCTAGTGCGTTCGGAACAGAGAGTAAACGATTTCAGATTTCTGGGCGTGGAAGAATAGATTCAAGGCATAATGTACAGACAAGGGTATGGTAGGATGTGAGTACAGTGGAGGTAAACCTAGGCATTGAGTGACGATGAGAGAGGTTTTGTCTCTAGAGGCACCAGTGGAACAAAAGGGCTATCTAAGGGAGACACGGCAATTCAGACAGCTAGCGGGCCGAGGCTAGCAGAAGGGCCTTCAGCGATGTCACAACGGAAGAGCCTGTTGAAACCACCTCAGACGGTTACGTCAGCAGACCAGTCGTGATGGATCGGGGGGGCTCTGTGTCGGAAGTAAAGGGTCCAGGTCAAATGGGAAAAGAGGTATTGTAGCCCAAGAATTAGCTGGTAGACCTCTTTGGCTAGCCGGGAGATGGGCTTTACTGGAGGCTAGCTCAAGGCTAACTGGTGCTTCGGGACAGAGACGTTAGCCAGGAGTAGCCATTCGGATAGCAGCTAGCTAGATGCGATGATCCGGTGTAAAGGTTCAGGACTTGCAGTAGGAATCCGGAGATATGGTAGAGAAAAAGGATATCGCGCTATCGCTCTGTGCAGAATGGCAGGTTGAGGCTGGCTGGTGTCCGAGTTAATGGTGAAGAACACTAGCAGTGGCTAACTAGTAGCTAGTAGCTGGTTAGCTGCTGATGGGGGTTCCGGTTCTAAAGTATAAAAATAGCAGATCCGTACCACATTGGGTGAGGCGGGTTGCAGGAGAGTATATTCAGTCCGTACATGGAAAGTGAGATTAAAATATACACAAGAAAAAAAAGAGGAAAATGATATTTACAAGGGAGAAGACAAAACACATGTCCGACTGCTACGCCATCTTGTATAACTGTCCTCACACCACACTGACTCAATGACTGACTGACTGAGTGAAAGAAGGAGCCCCAGGTCTTCATTGATAGACTGTTCTAATCAGTGTGATAGCTGCTGCTTTCTACACCTTAGGACCAATGACCTAAATAGCATTGTTCCACAGCTATAAAAGTACAGAGAAGAATGGCTGGACAACAAGTAGCTGTCATGCTAAGGGAAAAGCTTTTCTTAGGTTAACACAGTGAGATGAAACCATTACAAACAAAGAGTATAAACACAATTTGAGGAAGCATTTTTCCTTTTGTCTTTCATCTGTACATCTCACATAAAGTAGGCACTCCCAGTTAGGGGGAGTGATGAGCTCTACAGCAGTCTCACAACTAAATCGCTGGTTGAAAACTGTTTTCTGCCCCTCCCAAAAGATAGAATTTGTAGATAATTGGCCCTCTTTCTGGGATTCACCCACAAACAGGACCAAGCCTGGCTTGCTGAGGAGTGACGGACTCCATCCTAGCTGGAGGGGTGCTCTCATCGTATCTACCAACATAGACAGGGCTCTAACTCCTCTAGCTCCACAATGAAATAGGGTGCAGGCCAGGCTACAGGCTGTTAGCCAGCCTGCCAGCTTAGTGGAGTCTGCCACTAGCACAGTCAGTGTAGTCAGCTCAGCTATCCCCATCGAGACCGTATCTGTGCCTCGACCTGGGTTGGGCAAAACTAAACATGGCGGTGTTTGCCTTAGCAATCTCACTAGGATAAAGACCTCCTCCATTCCGGTCATTATTGAAAGAGATCGTGATACCTCACATCTCAAAATAGGGCTACTTAATGTTAGATCCCTTACTTTAAAGGCAATTATAGTCAATGAACTAATCACTGATCATAATCTTGATGTGATTGGCCGGACTGAAACATGGCTTAAGCCTGATGAATTTACTGTGTTAAATGAGGCCTCACCTCCTGGTTACACTAGTGACCATATCCCACGTGCATTCCGCAAAGGCGGAGGTGTTGCCAACATGTACGATAGCAAATTTCAATTTACAAAAAAAAAAATGACGTTTTCGTCTTTTGAGCTTCTAGTCATGAAATCTATGCAGCCTCAATCACTTTTTATAGCTACTGTTTACAGGCCTCCGGACCATATACAGCGTTCCCCATTGAGTTCCCCGAATTCCTATCAGAGCTTGTAGTCATAGCAGATAATATTCAAATTTTTGGTGACTATAATATTCACATGGAAAAGTCCACAGACCCACTCCAAAAGGCTTTCGGAGCATCAAAAGTCGTGCTATAAATTCACAGACAACACAAAGATTCCTTGATGCCCTTCCAGACTCCCTCTGCCTACCCAAGGACGTCAGAGGACAAAAATAGGTTAACCACCTAACTGAGGAACACAATTTAACCTTGCCCAATACCCTAGATGCAGTTGCACCCCTAAAAACTAAAAACATTTCTCATAAGAAACTAGCTCCCCGGTATACAGAAAATACCTGAGCTCTGTAGCAAGCTTCCAGAAAATTGGAACGGAAATGGCACCACACCAAACTGGAACTCTTCCGACTAGCTTGGAAAGACAGTACCGTGCAGTATCGATGAGCCCTTACTGCTGCTCGATCATCCTATTTTTCCAACTTAATTGTTAGCAAAGCTAACTAAAAATCAGCATTCCACAAGTGAGGATGGCTTTCACTTCAGCAGTAATAAATTCATGAACTTCTTTGAGGAAAAGCTGATTATTAGAAAGCAAATTACGGATTCCTCTTTAAATCTGCGAATTCCTTCAAAGCCCAGTTGTCCTGAGTCTGCACAACTCTGCCAGGACCTAGGATCAAGAGAGACACTCAAGTGTTTTATTGACACAATGATGAAAATAATCATGGCCTCTAAACATTCAAGCTACATACTGGACCCTATTCCAACTAAACTACTGAAAGAGCTGCTTCCTGTGCTTGGCCCTCCTATGTTGAACATAGGACGGTTCTCTATCCACTGGATGTGTACCAAACTCACTAAAAGTGGCAGTAATAAAGCCTCTCTTGAAAAAGCCAAACCTTGACCCAGAAAATATTTAAAACTATCGGCCTATATTGAATCTTCCATTCCTCTCAACATTTTTAGAAAAGGCTATTGCGCAGCAACTCACTGCCTTCCTGAAGATAAACAATGTATACGAAATGGCTTCAGTCTGGATTTAGACCCCATCAAAGCACTGAGACTGCACTTGTGAAGGTGGTAAATGGCAACAGACCGAGGTTCTGCATCTGTCCTCGTGCTCCTAGACCTTAGTGCTGCTTTTGATACCATCAATCACCACATTCTTTTGGAGAGATTGGAAACCCAAATTGGTCTACATGGACAAGTTCTGGCCTGGTTTAGATCTTATCTGTCAGAAATATATCAGTTTGTCTCTGTGAATGGTTTGTCCTCTGACAAATCAACTGTAAATTTCGGTGTTCCTCGAGGGTCCGTTTTAGGACCACTATTGTTTTCAATATATATTTTACCTCTTGGGGATGTCATTCGAAAACATAATGTTAACTTTCACTGCTATGCGGATGACACACAGCTGTACATTTCAATGAAACGTGGTGAAGCCCCAAAATTGCCCTCGCTTAGAAGCCTGTGTTTCAGACATAAGGAAGTGGATGGCTGCAAACTTTCTACTTTTAAACTCGGACAAAACAGAGATGCTTATTCTAGATCCCAAGAAACAAAGAGATCTTCTGTTTTGAATCTGACAATTAATCTTAATGGTTGTACAGTCGTCTCAAATAAAACTGTGAAGGACCTCGGTGTTACTCTGGACCCTGATCTCTCTTTTGATGTACATATCAAGACTGTTTCAAGGACAGCTTTTTACCATATACGTAACATTGCAAAAATCAGAAATTTTCTGTCCAAAAATGATGCAGAAAAATTAATCCATGCTTTTGTTACTTCTAGGTTAGACTACTGCAATGTTCTACTTTCCGGCTAACTGGATAAAGCACTAAATAAACTTCAGTTAGTGCTAAATACGGCTGCTAGAATCCTGACTAGAACCAAAACATTTGATCATATTACTCCAGTGCTAGCCTCCCTACACTTGCTTCCTGTCAAGGCAAGGGCTGATTTCAAGGTTTTACTGCTAACCTACAAAGCATTACATGGGCTTGCTCCTACCTTTCTCTCTGATTTGGTCCTGCCGTACATACCTACACGTACGCTACGGTCACAAGACACAGGCCTCCTAATTGTCCCTAGAATTTCTAAGCAAACAGCTGGAGGCAGGGCTTTCTCCTATGGAGCTCCATTTTTATGGAATGGTCTGCCTACCCATGTGAGAGACGCAAACTCCGCAACAAAGCCTCCTTCACTCACGCCGCCAAGCTTACCCTAGTAAAACTGACTATCCTACCGATCCTCGACTTCGGCGATGTCATCTACAAAATGGCTTCCAACACTCTACTCAGCAAACTGGATGCAGTCTATCACAGTGCCATCTGTTTTGTCACTAAAGCATCTTATACCACCCACCACTGCGACTTGTATGCTCTAGTCGGCTGGCCCTCGCTACATATTCGTCGCCAGACCCACTGGCTCCAGGTCATCTACAAGTCCATGCTAGGTAAAGCTCCGCCTTATCTCAGCTCACTGGTCACGATGGCAACACCCATCCGTAGCACGCGCTCCAGCAGGTGTATCTCACTGATCATCCCTAAAGCCAGTACTCTGCTGCCTGTGACTGGAACGAATTGCAAAAATCGCTGAAGTTGGAGACTTTTATCTCCCTCACCAACTTCAAACATCAGCTATCTGAGCAGCTAACCAATCGCTGCAGCTGTACATAGTCTATTGGTAAATAGCCCACCCATTTTCACCTACCTCATCCCCATACTGTTTTTATTTATTTACTTTTCTGCTCTTTTGCACACCAATATCTCTACCTGTACATGACCATCTGATCATTTATCACTCCAGTGTTAATCTGCAAAATTGTAATTATTTGCCTACCTCCTCATGCCTTTTGCACACATTGTATATAGACCCTCCTTTGTTTTCTACTGTGTTATTGACTTGTTAATTGTTTACTCCATGTGTAACTCTTTGTTGTATGCTCACACTGCTATGCTTTATCTTGGCCAGGTCGCAGTTGCAAATGAGAACTTGTTCTCAACTAGCCTACCTGGTTAAATAAAGGTGTTCTCAACTAGCCTACCTGGTTAAATAAAGGTGAAATAAAAAAATATAAAAAAAATAAACCTTTAAGTCTTTACTGAAGACTCTTCTCTTCAGTGGGTCATTTGATTGAGTGTAGTCTGGCCCAGGAGTGTGACGGTGAACGGAAAGCCTCTGGAGCAACGAACCGCCCTTGCGGTCTCTGCCTGGTCAGTTCCCCTCTTTCCACTGGGATTCTCTGCCTCTAACCCTATTACAGGGGCTGAGTCACTGGCTTACTGGTGCACTTTATGTCGTCCCTAGGAGGGGTGTGTCACTTCAGTGGGTTGAGTCACTGATGTGATCTTCCTGTCTGGGTTGGTGCCCCCCTTGGGTTGTGCCGTGGTGGAAATCTTTGTGGGCTATACTCGGCCTTGTCTCAGGATGGTAAGTTGGTGGTTGAAGATATCCCTCTAGTGGGTGGGGTTATATCCTTCCTGTTTGGCCATGTCCGGGGGTATCATCGGATGGGGCCACATTGTCTCCTGACCCCTCCTGTCTCAGCCTCCAGTATTTATGCTGCAGTAGTTTGTGTGTCGGAGTACTTCTCCTGTCTTATCCGGTGTCCTGTGTGAATTTAAGTATGCTCTCTCTAATTTTCTCTTTCTCTCTTTCTTTCTCTCTCTCGGAGGAGCCCTAGGACCATGCCTCAGGACTACCTGGCATGATGACTGTCCCCAGTCCACCTGGCCGTGCTGCTGCTCCAGTTTCAACTGTTCTGCCTGCGGCTATGAAATCCTGACCTGTTCACCGGACGTGCTACCTGTCCCAGACCTATTATTTGACCAGGCTTGTCATTTATGAACATTTGAACATCTGGGCCATGTTCTGCCAGAAGAGGACTGGCCACCCCTCATAGCCTGGTTACTCTCTAGAAAGGTTTTGGCCTTTCTAGGGAGTTTTTCCTAGCCAACGTGCTTCAACACCTGCATTGCTTGCTGTTTGGGGTTTTAGGCTGGGTTTCTGTACAGCACTTTGAGATATCAGCTGATGTACGAAGGGCTATATAAATAAATTTGATCTTGATTTGATGATACCTGCATAACTTTACATCAAATGTGATGCAGTACTTCATAATACACACCACTTGATCAACTGATCTGACTTTTTCCATACGACCTCTCTTCCACAATACAATCTCTCCAGCAATAGTGCCTCCCTCCATGGCCTCTAACAGGTTAACAATATGCAACAGCGGGGGAATTGTAATATGTGAAAAGCTGAACTTTGGGGTGACTTTCCCTTAAGTGTGATCTGAGAGAGGCTGCTGACTGTTCGGACACGGTGGGGCTCTTCACTATGATAGACACACAGTGTGGTGGCCTGATCACCTCTTCACTCTTATCCGAACCCTCTTTCTCAAACCCTCCCTCTCTCTCTCTTTTACTCTCTACCTTCCACTTGGTCCCGATGAAGTGATCTTGGACTGAATGTGCAGAATGGGGTGTTACATACCGGTATGACATATTCCAATCACTTACATACTATATCTGGAGGAGATTGGAAAGAAGTAGGTTTCACTCAGTATTGAACAATTTTATGGCCTTTTCAGAAATGAATCAACATACCCCTGCAGGGCTTTCTCCCCAAACCAGTCTCCTTTGCCCAGGGCTCGCAGGTACACAGGCATGTCATTGGGCAAATCCTCCCTGGTGACATTAACCTGTCAGAAAAGAGATCAGCAGTCATTCAATGCTTTAATAGAGGGGCCTCATTCCGAAACCCACACGGAAGGGGAAAGACAGCTTAAAATAGCAACAATTCCGATTTAACGGCAGGGAGTTCCATCACAAATTGAGCATATACCCTCAGGAGGATAAGATCACCTCTTAATGACATTGAACTAACCTCTACTGTAATCACCATTGCAGACATTCCTTGGCTAGCCCCACTGACGCCATGCACCTCTGCCGTTAATACATGCACCTCTCTTCATAAAATGGAATGGTTGGTCTACATGATGTTGATGGTGTCCTCCCTCACCTTGCCCTTGCTGATGATGAAGAAGGTGTCTCCTCTGGCTCCTTGTCTGACGATGTACTCCCCGTCCCCGTAGTGCGTCTGTAAGGAGAGGAAGAGAAGTGTCACTCAGCACCGCCCTGAACTGGACGAAGAGGTCTGGCTGAGGACAGGCCTCTGTCAGGCACGCAACTACCATGTTGAATCACCGCCAGTTGCCCCAATGCAGAATAGCAGTTAGGAAAATCAAATCACTGTGTACACAGACCATGTGCTGACAAATGAGACCAAAGAAGACAAGAATGACATCAATATCAGTTTGTGATGTTAAAAATGATACATTCTCTTTTTTCTGACTGAAACAGCCTGCATTTATCAGACTGGGACTGAAACATAGATATAGGGCTGCTGCTGCATCACATCAGACCTTGGCAGCAGGGCTCCTATGTGAAGTGTTTCCCTTTCAAGCAGTGACATGTTTCTGATCATTACCCCCCCCCCCCCCCCTTCCCTCTGCTCAGATGTGTTCAGATGAAGAAGGAAGGAGAGACATTTTAACATCTACTGCTGGGTGATAAGTAAAATCAACTATGAGCCTTTTCATTTCATGTTCTGTTAACATATCATTTATGTTGTCATTCATTCTCCCCCTGACGGGTACTATTGTGTATCACTGAGCAGTTCTAAAAGACCAATCAGGGACTACCCTCAGAGTTCCCTTCCGGACATTTCATTTGGGTTATTTTAATCTCGCACCTTGAAAGTACATCTTGGAGAACGTAAATCTGCTCTTAGACGTCAAGGTTTCACCTCGCCAGCTGCGAGACGCTTCATAGAACAGTAGAACATTCTATGAATGAATTGCGTTGCGTCTTGATTGAAAAAGTATACCCACCACTTAGGGGAGGTAACTATGACAACAAATGACTCCAAAGAGAAGTGTGGATATATACATTACATTCTGTATCTCCACACGGTTTGAATGAAGAATAGATCCTATAAGCCACATTTAGACTGTTATAAGAACACTGTCCATATCAGATGTTGCATAACGTTTATGAGTTGGCCCCACATATTTATGAATGGCTTTGTCTGATGTACATTGTGGGGGCTATCTCATGAATTGATGTGAGGTATTTAGATGAGCGAACACCTGCGCCGATTGATTTGTGAGTTGGCCTTCGTGCACCGCTCCCCTACCCTATGTTTCTGTATCTCTTCGCGACTAATTTGTATACAGATAGACCAGAAAAGCCACGTCCCTGATTGGCCGATGAGTGGCCACCCTGATTAGAAGCACCTGCTGCTCAACTGTATTGCTTTACAAATGCTGTTTTGAATGAAAATAAATTGTACCTAGACACTGAAGAAGGCTGTAAAGGCGAAACGTCTGCGTGATCGATCCATGACGCAGTAAAAAAGAAAAGAAAAAAAGAAAGTAATGAATAATGAAGTAAGCTTTATGCAATATATTTCCGGAGTGCGAACTCATTACACCTCTTTGTAGGCCGGGGAGGAAGAAAAGCACACAGCAACAGCTCAGAGTCAGGTCCCCCAGGCTATAGGACTCCAGACATGGCTTAGCTGCTCTTTTCCCACTGTTCGGTTGTGGCAGGAAGTCAACTGAGCTCCTATACAGGTAGCACTAGATTAAGCAGACTTTGGTGGAAGGTATAATGAAACACAGTAGGGATGATTGTGTTCAAATAAAAGTACATTAGCCCTGATAGATAAATAGGTCTGAGGTTAAGAGTAGATAATAGCAGGTTTTTATGGATTGGTAATAACCAGTAACTTTGACTTTTCATGCATCAAGAAGAAAGAGATCAACTGGAGCTCGAAGCCTCCATATTCATTTAAAATAGACAGCAGAACCATTTCAATAAAGGAAGGGAAGGGTCATAAATCGGAAATGAGATTCCTTGGTATAATGGGCAGGCTTATCAAGGGGAAATCATGGCCTGTAGTTTATGTATCATCACTATGCATAAAATAATTTATGTAAATAATAAATAGATTGCATTATTTCCAATCTTTTGTATTCAATGATGATTGACAGGTTGTGGTAACATTCCTTTTTCATTCCTCTTTAGTTTAGCATGTGACCCGTCTGCCACCCATCGATTGGTGATACAGGTGTAGCATCTTAATTTGAGCCAGTTTGCTAAAGCAGGAAAATAATCCCGCAGCAAAAGGAAATGTGAATTATTGTGTGGATTAATGGACTTTCACAAGCCTTCTTAAACATCAAATACACCACAAGTTTTACATTTCCTGCAATGCAAGAAAGTTCTCCTGCAACCGTGCGATCAAATGTTGATTCTACATCTGTAGCTGCTTAATTACCCTCACACATCAGATGGAAAACAGTGAACTATTGACATGCTCTGCTCTGTATGGGCCAGAACAGAACAGTGTGGGAACGGGGAATGGCCGCCCACTCCCCTAGCTGACCAAGCCCAGATGTCTGGAATTAAAAATAAACCTCTACTCCCAATTCAACTGCTGCCTGCTTGGACACACATCCATCGTATGATTCTGGGGGGTTTGATACCACCATGATTCATATCTGCATTGTTAACATTCTTGATACTGTACAGTTTCTTCATACCAGGCACCATGGTACTGTGTATACTATATGTTCCTACATACCAGGCACCATGGTACTGTGTATACTATATGTTTCTTCATACCAGGCACCATGGTACTGTGTATACTATATGTTCCTACATACCAGGCACCATGGTACTGTGTATACTATATGTTTCTTCATACCAGGCACCATGGTACTGTGTATACTATATGTTTCTTCATACCAGGCACCATGGTACTGTGTATACTATATGTTTCTTCATACCAGGCACCATGGTACTGTGTATACTATATGTTCCTACATACCAGGCACCATGGTACTGTGTATACTATATGTTTCTTCATACCAGGCACCATGGTACTGTGTATACTATATGTTCCTACATACCAGGCACCATGGTACTGTGTATACTATATGTTCCTACATACCAGGCACCATGGTACTGTGTATACTATATGTTTCTCCAGCTCTGGAATGACTGTACAGTAAACGATGTTAAACAAACACAGCTCACCAATTTATTTTTTAGAGTAAAGAGTGTTTATCCTAGTCAGTATTTATTTACCAGTTAGAGTAGGTCGAGAGGATCAGTCATCAGCAGTGACAAAGGGGAACTGTCTTTCAACAGCGCTTTCTAGTTTATTTCTCTGCTTTAGTATATTTTTAGGCTTGGAAGAAAATGGCAACAGAATTCATTGAAACTGCATGGGAAAAATCCATGAAGACGGAGAAGAACAAAAATCAATAGCTAATTTAAAGGGAACATTACTTTTTGGGCTGACCCAGACTTTGTTTTTCTTTCTCCCAAATTGAAATAAACCCCCTGTGTCTAGAGCGGTTTCTGCTAAGGAATGGGCATTCCAATGAGTAGTAAACTCAGCAAAAAAAGAAACGTCCTCTCACTGTCAACTGCATTTATTTTCAGCAACCTTAACATGTGCAAATATTTGTATGAACATAACAAGATTCAACAACTGAGACAAAAACTGAACAAGTTCCACAGACGTGTGACTAACAGAAACTGAATAATGTGTCCCTGAACAAAGGGGGGGTCAAAATCAAAAGTTACAGTCAGTATCTGGTGTGGCCACCAGCTGCATTAAGTACTGCAGTGCATCTCCTCCTCATGGACTGCATCAGATTTGGCAGTTCTTGCTGTGAGATGTTACCCCACTCTTCCACCAAGGCACCTGCAAGTTCCCGGACATTTCTGGGGGGAATGGCCCTAGCCCTCTCCCTCCGATCCAACAGGTCCCAGACGTGCTCAATGGGATTGAGATCCGGGCTCTTCGCTGGCCATAGCAGAACACTGACATTCCTGTCTCGCAGAAAATCATGCACAGAACGAGCAGTACGACCATCACCCCTGGTGAGACAAAACCGTGACTCGTCAGTGAAGAGCACTTTTTGCCAGTCCTGTCTGGTCCAGCGACGGTGGGTTTGTGCCCGTAGGCGACGTTGTTGCCGGTGATGTCTGGTGAGGACCTGCCTTACAACAGGCCTACAAGCCCTCAGTCCAGCCTCTCTCAGCCTATTGTAGTATTTTCCTTATCCTACACTGCAAGGCTCTAGGAGCTTGTTCCATAATCCAGCCCCCATGTCACAAAGAAGCCTCCACATCACATCTTTTGGAGGAAAACATTACCACTTGAATTAGTTGCCTCCACGCACTGACACACGCTACAACACTCCTCTGGATTCACATAGATAGATCTTTGCAGATTTCCGACTGAAATGATGAGTGACAGCAAGTAATGAGAAACATCTCAGAGTCTTCAATGAAATGCCACGCATCACAGATGTTGTTGGTAAGTGGGTTTGCCTGAGGTTCCCGAATGTTCTCATTTGTAACCTTCACCACTGAGTTTCCTCGTGTAAATGGAAGGTAAATAAAGGAAGGCAATTAGCAATATGCCAGCAATATGCCATTTTTACAATCACATTTTCAAGTCTAGGCAAATCACCATGACAACAAACAAACTGGGCAAGGAGATTGTCTGCATTGTATTGTTCCATGCTGAATACCATTCTTTGATCGTTCTGCAGGTGCATTAGGTCTGATTGATTCTAGCGTATTCTGGGGATGTGTCCACTCTTTAACTAATCGCACCCGCACACACATGCAAGCACACATACACACACATTCGCAGGCGTGGGTTATCTGCAGAGACCGAGCAGGCAGGATTACTGTAGAGGAAGGGGGATCAGAGAGGATGCCTGAGGGGAGAGGTTGGCCTGCCCTGGGCACTTCATGCCTGGGAAGAGCCCCCGCTCCCACTCCTACAGGGTAACCCAACTCCACCACGCTGCATGGCCGCACATTTATCATCAGCCCCCTTTGGAGCTCAATGCTCTCAACTGGTTGAACATTCTGGGTTCTCCTCGTGTTTTATTTCAGTCAGTCGGAGGGATAGTGTCTTGGTAACCAATAGAGCATTCTGTGTCTGAACATAGAAACAGAATATACATTCAAGTTGTATGCATCTGAAACACCTAGGGAACTATGGAGTGGATTGTACGATTGTGATATGACTGCAACCCCAAATACTGTTTCATCATATGAAGTATGTCATTCCTTTGTGGTTCTTTAAGGGCTGAGGAAGTCAGGGTGACTCAGAAGCAGCAGTTGGTGCCAATGAAAAACACTTTAACGAACAAAACATGGCAAGATACATTCTATTGGTTGGTTTAGAAATAAGGCTGTGTGTTCGTAATGGAGCCAATCCTCTATTGATCCAATACACTAAGATAACCATGACATGTATTTGATTCCAGGTTGCATCACATCCGGCTGTGATTGGGAGTCCCATAGGGCAGCGCACAATTGGCCCAGTGTTGTCTGGGTTTGGCCGGGGTAAGCCGTCATTGTAAATAAGAATTTGTTCTTAATTGACTTGCCTAGTTACATAAAAGGTAAAAAAAAATTAAATACAAAAAAGGAAGAAATCCCCTGTGATATTTGTGCTAATACTTCATTTGACTTTGATAGAGAAAGCATGCCGTAATTGTATTTATGTGGTTTTCATTACCAAATGTTCTTTGGAAACTTTGGAAACAAGATACTGGAGGTCAAGTCATCCAATTAAAAACGAACATCAGAGAGCTCATTTGCTTGTTCTGAAATTAACTAGCTTAAAAATTGGAGGCGAAAGACTGTAGAGATACAATTTTTGCATACCTAATGTAATATGTCTGAGATGCTCGAGTGGTCCTGATGACCACTTACCACAGTTTTGGGAACCATCAGCATGCCAGTAAATAATAAGAGGCTTAGCGATCTGCTCGGAGGTTGGGATTACAACTATAATTGTTCTCTGTTACTCATAGATCTAAGGCAAGAGGTCATTTAGAGTTAACAACAATAAACTAGACACACTGTTGATAGCATTCTGATTTTCTGATCAGAGGGACCTGACCATGTGACCTGACTAGGAAAACTGTAAATCTGGGCTCTGGTTATAGTCTAATTGGGATATTCTTCCTGGTCATGTCACGTGGTCTCCTAATTATACACAGATATTATTGCAGTCAGAGTCAGACCAGAGGTTGTCAGACCAGAGGTTAGAAGTTGTCAGTGAGTTTTTACCTCAGGTTGTGTCTGGTGAGCTACTGTCTACAGATGAGACCTCAAATCAATTAAAATGGCTCTGTCAGCCCAGGACAGGAGACCTGAAAATCCCTGTCACTAGTATGAACATTGCAATGACTACAAATTGCAGTTTAGTTACATTTCCAGATAAACCTATTTTAAAGTGTGAATATCCACAGTATAATAATCCTTAGGAGTTTTCCAGGCCATCAATTCTTCATTATGTAATGATGTGGTTCATAAAATAATTGCTCAATTACACAGTCAATGAAATAGACGTAAATCACCATTGCCACGAACACAGTTCAAACAGGACACCTTGGAAACTCACCTCTTCCATAACATCGGCTAGCTTGCTGAGTATTTCTTCTGAAAGGCCTTGGAATGTTGGAACACTGTTGGGGAGAGGGAGTGAGAGTTAGCTATTATGGAGAGTTCAGCCAGAAGGTGAAGCCAACAGGTCATGCTGTTCTCGGCCTGGTGAACAACACTAGGTGCTGTGGTGCTTTATGACTCACAAAGCATCGGTCACAACTGATACATACGGTTTATTCACGAGGTTCTCATCATCAATACTCCCTCTGTTGTCTATCTATCTCTTTAAGTAAACCAAAAGACCAATGCACTAGCAGAGCATGTATGCAGAATCCATGTAAAAGCCAGCACAGCAGATTGCATGAAAGAGTGGAATCTGTATGACTGACTGAAGAGAGAGAAGATAAAACAAGTACATCACAGGTGTATGTATATAGGCACAGCTGTGGCGGCATACCAATTCTCGCACGTGCTTTAACCCTCCCTTAAGACCAGCATCGTCTGAAGTGGGGCGAGGTTTGTGCAGAATCACCACAGCCGTAAGCCACAGCTCAATGTTCACATGTGGACAGGGTTTTAGTTTAAGGTTGAGCCTGAGAGCAGCTTCCAATTATACTAAGCCTTCCCAGGAAGCTCAAGAAGGCTTTCTTGGCAGATTCAAAGATATTTACATACCTCTGGCATGCTCTCTCCTCAACGAGAGAGACTTCACTCACACGTGGGCGGTCACATGCATGGGCGCACACACACACACACACACACACACACAAAAAAAAAAAACATGCGGGAACGCATACGAGGGCACAAACAAACACACACAATCTGGCAGTTTGACAACTTCCGAGTCTCTTCTAAACATTGTTGCTTGTTACCACGGAAACTATTCCTTCAGAAATGGATGCGTTTGATGCGTTTGATATTTGACATTCTACATTGAAGAGATGCACTGACAGAAGCTACCTCACAAATATTGTGACACAAAAGGTATCTTTTCTTACAAATTGAGTGCATCTTCAGAGATCACATGACATGAGCCATTAAAAGTCAAACGACTTTATTGATTGTTTGAGACTTCCTCCCCTATGCACCAGTCGGCTGTAGCTGCCAATGCGTGGGGAGAAAGGCATCTTATTTTACCACTAAAAGCCAACTTCATCCAAATCAATTTCCTCTTTCCCTGCATGTGATATCATCGGGTCCAGAACATCCAGTAAAAAGCACAGCTGGGATGAGAGATAGGTGCAACATTCTTCCTCAATTACCTATTTCATCACTGGAGGAAAAGGGGGATTTCATCATCTACTGTATTGTGTATGTCTACTGAGAGTAAGTATATTGGTCTGAGAGGGACGTCAATGCTGTTTGTTATAGAGCAGAAAACCCATTGGTAAGCCCACTATATATTAAACACAAAAAAAATGATTTTTAAAGTTAAAAGAAGGCAGGTCTGAAGCTGAGAAAGTAGGAAATGTGAAATCAATATGTAAAGTCTCAGCCAATGGGTTAGCATGGATTAGACTCAGCTGTGTGAACAGAAAGAGGACAGTGATATCAAACATAGTATGATAATGATCAATAAACTGGTGTTTTAACAGTTCCAAGTGGTAACACATAGATTTAGTGTAAAAGACCTGAAGTGCACAATCACCTGATGCTCATTTGAACATGCATCCAGCAAGTGTCTTTGTTGAACAGTGCACCCAGACATCAGTGACAGGAAATGGGAAGAGGGGGAAGGTGATTCTGTGACTGTCAGGGACAGTCCTCGCTCGAATGGCATCTCAGGGGAGGTGGAGGACAGAGAAAGAGAGGGAGAGAAAGAGAGGGAGAGAAAGAGAGGGAGCAAAAGAGAGGGAAAGAGCGAGAGAGAGTGAGAGAGGAGCCCACCTCTTTAGAAACTCCATGTATTCGGCATGTTTGATGAGGCCCGTCCTCATCATAATGGTCTGGAAACACTGGCGGTCGATGGCCCATAGCTTCACATTAGTGAGGGCTGAGAAAGAGACAGCAAAAAGACATTAGATAGAGAAAATAACAAGCTTTAAATGTCAGGATGGAATACCTCTCTTGGGTTGCCACACAAACAGTCTCATATAATGACAGAATATCAACAATATCGACAATATTCCATTTGCTCATTAACATTAAAATGTGAGCCTAATTAAAAACCCTGTATCACTTTATTACCGAATCTACTATATCTGCTAAACAAGATCATTAGACATACAGTGTCCAAGTCCAGCCATTTGGAACCTGCAGCAATAATCAAATCATACCACCTATCACTGATGTCTACTGATGATTACCATTCCCATGTACATTTTCCATGGCTAAGCATTGTCCAGTGAGTCATCAGGTAGCCTAGCGGTTAAGAGCGTTGGCCCAGTATCCGAAAGATTGCTGGTTCGAATCCCCGAGCCAGCTAGGTGACCAAATCTGTTGATGTGCACTTGAGTAAGACACTTAAACCTAATTGCCCCTGTAAGTTAACCTGGATAAGAGCATCTGCTAAAATGTAAAACATGGGTATACTCTCAAGTCCTCATCATGATTTAACACTGAGCACACAGAGAGATACCAAACTCCTAGACACCAACAGAAAGTGTCCGTTGACTGCTGTGTTAAATTGTATCAGTGAAGCCAAATTGATTTCCCTTAATGGATCATTATCTACGGTACACAGATTAAGGAGTCGTGGACTGGTTGACGGAGAAGGACTAGAATAGCTGACAATCTGTATCATTATTCATTACTCCGGTACAGGGATGGGAATATATAATGGGAAAGTTCGATGCATTTAGGGGGGGATATCCCAAGTCCCCTTGGACCCTTGCAGTATGACAAGACAAGGCATTTGCATGATGCTCCATCAGACTTATCGAATTGTTCATGTGACTGGTTGCTGGTAGCAAAATCCCCATTAATGTCTTAAGTTCATCATCTATCTTTATTAGTTACATATCTATTACGGCATATCTTGAGTTACAACAAATATGGTCATATTAAAACATTTGAATAAAGTGAGTGAGTAAAAGTCCTGCTTATACGAATTGTGTAAAAAAAAAAACAATAAAAAAAAACAGGACAGCCTACTTCACCATTGATTTATGAGTGCTCTGTGCAGTTTGCTTTATATCAAGGCCAGAAATACCACACGGGAGTACTTGTATCTTACTATAGATGAGAGAGAGAAGTAGTGTCCTAGTTAAGAAAAGTGTCAGTGATTCCCACCGCGTGAATGTTTCCCTCTCTCCGACTACAGTAGTTTTGCATCTCTGTATCAGGAGGAAAACATTTAAACGTGTTAACCCTTGCAAGGCTGCAGGCCCAGACGGCATCCCCAGCCGCGCCCTCAGAGCATGCGCAGACCAGCTGGCTGGTGTGTTTACGGACATATTCAATCAATCCCTATCCCAGTCTGCTGTTCCCACATGCTTCAAGAGGACCACCATTGTTCCTGTTCCCAAGAAAGCTAAGGAAACTGAGCTAACCGACTACCGCCCCGTAGCACTCACTTCCGTCATCATGAGGTGCTTTGAGAGACTAGTCAAGGACCATCTGCTAACCATGTGTATGTGACAAATAAAATTTGATTTGATTTCTAGCTATATTATAATATGCATGTACTGTATACTATGTACCTTTACTCAGACATCTCCCCATCTCCATGGATCAATTATTGGGTAGGTGGAAGATTACTCACATTATGTAAATATGTCTTCATCCCAGGTTTGAACAATTGTGTTATAGCTTTAACCCCAATGATCCTGACGCTTACAGTATAGGCATTGTGCCTCAGAGACACACCATCAACTACTGACAGGCAATTCATTCACTTGTTTATTTCAGTTCACAGAACGCCCGTGGCCTCCCCCCGTTTCACATTCCTAACACAGTAAAAACCTGATAAAACACAGGCGCGATGTAACATCAGTAAAGGTGGGATGCAAGGTGCCATCTCTGACAGTATGTTTGAAACTCTCCCAATGAAACAAACAAACAAACAAACCCCCTTCCAATTTTTACGTTTCACATTACCCATCAAGGCAATGGAATATGTTGCTTATAATACTAGTGCATAAAATAGAGAGACAACGGCGTATGCAGCTTAGCCCCTGATGATTATCAAATGGCAGGTTTATAAATAGACCACAGCTACATGAAGACCTCCATAGAAAATAACAACTCCTGACAGAGACCAACAAATGCCAGCAATTTGGCATGAAACGATTTACCCCACGGTTCGCTCTCATCTGTAGTTTCAATTAGGTTTTCAGACATTATAGAGCTGGGGAGTTCTGAAGTGCACAACCTGACCCTGACAGTGCCAATTAAAATGTCCAATTATCATGCACCAAATAGCACAAAGACCAAGCGAACTTACTCAAAATATCACAGCGTTATTGAAATAAACCATACACAAACACACAATCAGCTCGTTCAGTGCAAAGTGAAAACCTTGTGTTAAGACTGGTGTTTCATCTGTAGGGGAGTTGGCAAATTCAAAGTCAACTCATTTGTCAGGATCAGAACAGGAAGCGTTCTGTCAGCAAAGTCTCTCTCTCTCTCCCTCTCTCATATATGAATGGGAGACAGAATTTTAAATATTCAAAGACGAAGGGAACAGGTTGCCTACTCTTCATCCCTACAAGGTTTCTGTCAGGGACTGATTCACCTCTCCACCTTTCATCCCCAACTCTGCTTCATCCAGCATCCTCTGCAACAGACGCGATGAGGTCACAATTAAATATACTAAAATGTACCTTTTCTTCCTGTAGTCAGCCTCCACTGCAATTAGTAAAGAATTACAAAATAGTAAATTCTGCTGAGTAGGAGAGGATTAAAAACAGAAGAATAAAAGACCGGAACCAAGGCGTAACAAAAGGTTTGGGCCACAGAGAGGTAAACTATTACAATAATTATGGGGGGAAAAATTGCTAATGGATGGTAATCACTATGTGCTTTGACTTGAGGTCCTATTCAAACACTCTTCTCTCCGCCCAGCTATTGGAGAAAGTGCCTTCATTCTGAGAGGTTATCATTGTACTAACAAAGAACTTCATCAGCAATCAGCGTGTAACTCCACCCGGTTTGTTTGTAGTAGTTGGCAGTTTATTATCCGTACTAAGAAAAATATACAAATACCCAGGCCCCTGACAAACAAAACAAACTTAAGCGAACAAAAAAACAATGCAAGCACAAACTGTAGCTTTAGTGCCCTCATTTTGAGTATGGAAATGAGACAAAATCAAAACGAGTCAAAATATAATAGAACTCTTCCAGTAGACTTAAGCCAAATACGGATATTGCTAAGACTTGTGGAACGAACAAGAAGGACATTTAAATTTCAATGAGACATAGAAGCAACAACTAAAATTGGGACTTTGGCAGGAGTAGCTGTCTGCATGATAGGGGTCAAACACCATCCACTGCTGAGGTCCATCTCACTGCAGCTCCCTATCCCGGGCCACCACTGTCAGGCCCGGGATAAGGAGCTAGGGGTTATCCACTACACATGTGGCCTAAGCATCGTACTCTAAACCCCTGACTTGGCACGTGAACCTTGTTTTTGTCCCTTGGTGTCAGAGAGGAATGATGGAGAGGAGGAGGGGTCAGAGCAGGGTCAATGACTCTCATCTGGATGTGATGGGCTGCTCTCAGAACTCTCAGAAGAACTCTCAGAACCGCAGATGCTCCATAGAGGAATGTTTGGAAACTCTCACAATCTTCCATGCAGAGTCCTGTCCTGGGAAGACTGCTTCTTCTGAGAGGGGGAAAGCTGGTCTCACAAACAGTAATACGGGGAAGGGATGTGTGAGTGTGATGAAAGGGGTGCTGGCCAGGAGATATGGCCTTCCAAACAGCACCAGTAGAGGGTAGGATATTGAACCACTGCATGTCCCTCTGGCTGGTCCACTATAAACAGAAGGACCAGAAACATTCCATAGACTAACCTTTTTAGCGGCAATAAAGTTGTATTTTTGGGAATAGTTTAAGAATGTAAAAAAAATATATAATAATAATCTGTGTATGCTCATCAAATGAATGACAAACATTACACAATCTAACAACCTAACCAGCTGTAATTAAAATTCAGCCAATTCCTCAAGGAGAGAATGATGATTGACATTGCCTTGTGTTGGTAATAACAAAAGCCTTGTGCATGTTTCCATGTTTTACCTTCAAATCTCCATACGTCTCTACAACAATCTCTCAGATGACGGATAAAGAGACTGATTATGCGTGAGCAGGGTGGGTGCGTCCGTGTTTTCATACAAGGTATTCACTCTGGCAGTA
Organism: Oncorhynchus kisutch; assembly: GCF_002021735.2. Lineage (NCBI taxonomy): Eukaryota > Metazoa > Chordata > Actinopteri > Salmoniformes > Salmonidae > Oncorhynchus > Oncorhynchus kisutch. Next base: position 14,437,824 of record NC_034198.2, on the reverse strand, counting down.
ATTACAACTGTCTCATTACATTTTCCTGCTATGATAGACACGCTCTCTTACCATAATAACACTGCTGGCTAAGAGCGAGCACGAAGTAAATGTGCATATAATCATTATCATCTGTACCGATCCAGCTCATGAATATTTTACAGTGGGGGATCATAAAAACTGAGGTAATCTTGCAGATTCTAAGCCTCACAAAAAAAATGACACCCAAACAGGCAACTTTTGATGTTGCTGACATCTGACATTAAACTTTTTTTTGGTAGTTTAGGGAACTACAATGTTTACCCAGATAAGCACCACATTCCCATGGTAGTACCAGCACACTTAAAAAACACACGCAATCTTAAATTATGCTTCCAGTATACCTCATTATGTATCATCTCCATGCTCATAGGCTACGACATGCTGGAAGAGAGTAGCAGACAGTGGTACAACACTAAATGATTCAACCGACTTAACATTTAAAGCACCTCATTTCAGACCAGGCGTCTAAAAGTCGGAGTACAAACCACAAGCAAACCTAGCGACAGAGAGAAGAAGAGAAAGACAGGGAGTGATCAGTCAAGTTATATCAGTAATGTTATTCTTGGCTGAATACAACAAATTGCTGCAGGACCCCTGGCAGTCAGATAGCCAATTCGTCATCCTTATTAAAATAGGACGTCAATTAAACTGTGAGCATTTAACTACCCGGACTGTTCTATTAGCCATTTCTATTAGCTGGACAACATTTGTGAAAACAAGTAGCTCAAACTTCAGGTTTAACAATCAAGCACTCTCAATGAAACGGGTCTGAAACAATTCAAGCCTATGAGCAGGAAAGAGATGTGACGTACAGTAGCAGTCATAAGGTTGGACACGCCGACTTATTCAAGGGTTTTTCTTTATTTTGGACTATTTCTACGTTGTAGAATAATAGTGGAGACATCAACGCTATGAAATAACACATGGAATCATGTAGTAACCAAAAAAGGGTTAAACAAATCAAAATATATAATATATTTGAGATTCTTCAAAGTAGCTGCCGTTTGCCTTGATGACAGCTTTGCACACGCTTGGCATTCTCTCAACCAGCCTCAAGAGGTTGGAGTCACCTGGAATGCATTTCAATTAACAGGTGTGCCTTGTTAAAAGTTCATTTGTGGAATTTCTTTCTTTCTTAATGCGTTTGAGCCAGTTGCGTTGTGACAAGGTAGGGGTGGTATACAGAAGATAGCCCTATTTGGTAAAAGACCAAGTCTATATTATAGTAAGAACAGCTCAAATAAGCAAAGAGAAATGAAAGTCCATCATTACTTTAAGACATACATGAAGGTCAGTCTATGCGGTAAATTTCAAGAACTTGTAAAGTTTCTTCAAGTGCAGTCACAAAAACCATCAAGCGCTATGATGAAACTGGCTCTCATGAGGACTGCCACAGGAAAGGAAGACCTAGAGTTACCTCTGTTGCAGAGAATAAGTTCATTAGAGTTAACTGCACCTCAGATTGCAGCCCAAATAAATGCTTCACAGAGTTCAAGTAACATACACATCTCAACATCAACTGTTCAGAGGAGACTGTGTGAATCAGGCCTTCATGGTCAAATTGCTGCAAAGAAACCACTACTAAAAGACACCAATAAGAAGAGACTTGCTTGGGCCAAGAAACACGAGTAATGGACATTAGACCGGTGGAAATCTGTCCTTTGGTCTGATGAGTTCAAATGTGAGACTTTTTGATCCAATCGCCGTGTCTTTGTGTAGGTGTCTTTGAGTAGGTGAACGGATGTTCTCTGCATGTGTGGTTCCCACCGTGAAGCATGGAGGAGGAGGTGTGATGGTGTGGGGGTGCTTTTCTGGTGACACTGTCTGTGATTTATTTAGAATTCAAGGCATACTTAACCAACATTGCTACCACAGCATTCTGCAGCGATACGCCATCCCATCTGGTTTGCATTTAGTGGGACTATCATTTGTTTTTCAACAGGACAATGACCCAACACACCTTCAGGCTGACTTCAGGCTTGACAAAGAAGGAGAGTGATGGAGTGCTGCATCAGATGACCTGGCCTCCACAATCACCCAACCTTAAACCAATTGAGATGGTTTGGGATGAGTTGGAACGCAGTGAAGAAGCATTCCAGGTGAAACTGGTTGAGAGAATGCCAAAAGTGTGCAAGGTGTCATCAAGGCAAAGGGTAGAATCTCAAATATAAAATATATTTGTATTTGTTTGACAGTTTTTGGTTACTACATGCATTATTTCATAGTTTCGAAGTCTTCACTATTATTCTATAAGGTAGAAAAAAAAAAAAAAAAAAAACCTTGAATGAGTAGGTAAGTCCAAAATTTTTACTGGTACTGTATATGATACACTAAGTCAAGAACACACCTTTGAACTTTTATTTATGGTTTAAGAGCTACAGATAACATTCTCACAGTCTAGGGATTATACTTGAGCAAAGGCGAATATAATCCCCGGTCCCGGTAGGCCGTCATAAATAAGAATTTGTTCTTAACTGACTTAAATAAAAGGTTACATTTAAAAATATATACATACAAAAAAAGACATACATGAAGGGACAGGGATATGCATCTCCCAGTCTGAGAGGAATGTCAAGGTGAGAGTCACAGCGACATCTGGAGCAGTTTGTTTACTGTCACTGAGGGACCACGGGCACGACAACCTGGGACGTCTGTCCGTCTGTCCTGGTAGATAGGGTCTCTTACTGTCACTCGGTGTCACACCTCACAGTGCTCTCGAATTTAATAGTCATGTTAAGTTAATGGTGCTGCTTGGAATATCCATAAGCCACAGCATAGACACGGGCGGAAGAACTCACACACGTGCACACAGACAGACAAACAGACACAGATGAAAATTATTGGAGAAGCTTGTGATGGGCTTACCTTAAAGGAAAATTCCTCCCAAATGTTTTGGTATTTGTTTCATTAGTCCAATGTTGATATAGTCCCAAAATATTTTGAGCAGAGTTGCTTTGATTTGATTTGAGTTGCACCCACGTTTGACCTCAGAACAGCCTCAATTCGTCGTGGCATGGACTCTACAATGTGTGAAAGGCATTCCACAGGGATGCTGGCCCATGTTGACTCCAATGCTTCCCACAGTTGTGCCAAGTTGGCTGGATGCCCTTTGGGTGGTGGACCATTCTTGATACACACGGGAAAATGTTGAGCTTGAAAAACCCAGCTCTTACCATTCTCAAACCGGTGCGCCTGTCTTACCCTCTGAATGGCACTCATACACAATTCATGTCTCAATTGTATCAAGGTTTAAGAATCCTTCTTTAACCTGTCTCCTCTCCTTCATCTACACTGATTGAAGTGGATTTAAAAGTGACATCAATCAGGGATCATGTCTTTCACCTGGTCAGTCTATGACATGGAAAAAGCAGGTGTTCCTAATATTGTGTACACCTTTCAGTATAAAAAAATACAGCTGTATTTTAAAGGTATATATCTTGACAACTTGATTGCTGACATGGAAAAACATTTAGGGACTATATCAACAATGGACTACTGAAACAAATGGCAAAATATAGTTTTTTGGGAGGAGTTTTCATTTATCTCAATAGCAAAAGTTTACCTTAATAGACAAAAGTTTGATTTCTTTGTAAAGGGAGCTCATCCAATCATCACCGCGCACTGAGATTGAACCTCACTGTGGCGAAATGTACCGAGCTTCACAATAAGCCTCAACATACACATCAGAGAGAGTACATGTCAATTTAGTCCAACAGTCATATCAGATCAATATGTCCTCAAATAATCATTTCCACAGAGCCGCGGAATATTATAGAAACATCTCAAAACGGCTGTTTCATTCCATTCACTTTCTAATGAATGTTATTTTTCAATTAAAAAGAGAATACCAGACCAAAGCTATCACTTTGAGAGCAGACGGTGCAGAACAGAGGGAGAGAGCGAGAGGGAGAGAACTGGGGACTATACTCAATTCAGAGGGAATTACTCTTCCCCCAAAGACAGATTGTGCTTCTGTGGGTGACGTGCTCCTCGTCTCTGAACACAAGCAAATAGGTGACACAGACACAGCAGAAGACACAGCAGAAGACAAAAACATTAAACAAACAGTATCTCCGACGAGCATGTGGAAGGAAGTGATACTTTATGTCCTGTGGTGAAACAGAAAAACAAAGAACTGGAAACATAGAAATGTGGAGTATAGACTGGGGAACATACTGCATCTATGGAACTCCTGTATAAAAAGGACTTTGTAAAGACGATTGTAAAGGAATTTCAAAATGTGTCAAATGAAGAGGTGTAAATGAAAAGGATAGTATACACATTTGTTTTTAAGGACAACCAAGGCCCTCTATCTGTACGGAACATCACCCATTTCCTTGCTTTCGAAGAAGTCATTGAAAAGCTTTGGGTGAAATGTCTTGTGACAGGTGTGACGATAAGATGGAGCTTTTCATCAAATGATCATTGGTCAGGGTTGATGTCTCTTGAAAAGGTCAATGACGAGTAGGTAAATGTAAGGTGCTTATATGAAGGAGTACTAAGTACTAAGCAACCAAATCCCCTTACATAACATGACTGGCTTTTTAAAAAACAAATTCCATGCCTTCCTTCAGGCCTGTATGCCCTTATTCTATAAGCAGTCAAACATGGCCTCTTAACTGAGTCCCGTTCTCTTAATTCCTTAAAAGACATCTAATCTGCGTAGGCCACCCACATACCACTGGCAAATCACTTGGCAGCAACATCAGTAGCTAGCCTTGGCTAGAAAGGAGGCCATGCTTCTATGCCAGGAGTCTGTAGTGTATATTATAATGTGGTGTGCAGCAATGGAGTAAAGTTCAGAACGTTACTCAAGAGGTGAGATGACTGACGCTATTAATAATCCAACTAGCATACTGTGAATGTACAGTACTTTAGAGCACATTTTCAACCCTGTCACATACTTCTTACTTTTTCCACACCTATTCCCTCAGTCTCCCTCAATTTGTCTCTCGAGCTCTGCCTTTCCTCTCAATGTGTTCTGTCTCCAACACGCACATGTGAGCGAGTGAGTGCACGCGCGCACGACTTGCGACTCCAACCAGACTTGCGACTCCAACCCCAATTAGGGACTGTCAGTCTTCTCAGGCAGAGGCATCGGCTCTCTTCCCACATGTGACTCCCCACAGTACGGAAGATGCTGCAGCCTGGATATTTTCAGGCTCAGGCATTCCTGGATAGGAACTCATTGAATTGTGATGAGCGCTGCCTGACAACTCTCTGTTCTGACTGTGAGAAAACTATAATCAGACTATAATCAGAGTTATTCTGACCAATCCCACGTGGCCACTCATTAACCCCTGACAGGCTAGGATCCAATGGCTTCTCGTGGTTAGAGAAAGGAATCATCCATAGAAATAAATGTTTTTAATAAGGGAGAAATGCCTTAATTCCCACAGGAGACGACACTTCCACAGGAGACGACACTTCCACAGGAGACGACACTTCCACAGGAGACGACACTTCCACAGGAGACGACACTTCCACAGGAGACGACACTTCTCTGAGATGTTTTATTTAAAGTTACAGGCACAGAAATATTCAAATCATTTCGGATATTTCTAAGGTAAAAAAAAAATGCACTACCTGATTAGGGGTTATGTCTTTGTGGACTGTTGTGACTGTATGTATCCACTGAATTGCTGGAATAAGGAGGTCTGAACTAAAGTATTGTCATTCTGCCACAGATAAGGAACTGACATAAACTTAACACAACTTTCCTCAACCTACAGAGTACACTGTACAAAATGCTGGGTTGTTTGGTTGACCCAACTGCTGGGTTGTTTGGTTGACCCAACTGCTGGGTTGTTTGGTTGACCCAACTGCTGGGTTGCAGGCGTTGGGTCACTTAGTTGAGTTGTTTTCTTTAAAAAACTGTTGAGTTAATGATGCTGGTTTACTGAGATATGACAGAACGGGTCAGATCAGAAGACTGGAGGTGTAGTTTTGTAGGGGCGTAGCTTTCAGAGAGTTATTTCTAGCCAGCCATGAGAGTAAATGTCATTCCTGTTCATCTGTTCTGTTGTATAGCTATCACATGTTAAGGTCGAACATTGACATGTTTGTAGCTTCTATTAAGCTTACAGAAGTGTATGAGTTCCATAAAAGCCTATGTAAATCCATTGTGGGATACAATAAGATGGTATTCCTTATTATAATATGTCATTAATAATCTTAGTATTGTAGAAGAATGTGTAAAGTACAAGAAAAACATAAGGAAACTTTGAATTTGCAATATGTATAAACTTAACATGATTAAACAAGAACGACATGTATTACTCGCGGGTGGCCAGCAAGATATATATATACGAACCCTAATAAAACACACCTCCTTGAAAATAACTTACGGATGACGTTAAAAAAGACCCAGTTGCTAGGTCCATCCAACATGAGAGTAAGACATATGCAACCGATGATTAAATTAACCCATGTTTAGGTAATCCCAACAACCCAACATGTTGGGTTAGTCACACTGGCTGGATCAGAACACACAGAGTACAGACCATTCTGTCAGAAGGACTGAAGCAGAAGAACAGTCTTGCCATAGATATTTTCCTTATTTAATTAATGCTGTGCATTAAGTGGATCAAAGGACTCTGCAACCAGGTAACCCCTTCAAAAAATCCAAGGAAAGGAGAGCTATAAACCCTCTACATGTTAAAGAGAAATTTCCATCTGATTTCATCACTCACAGCTCTTCTAAAATCACATATTCATGACAACATATTCACCGCTATCCCCCGCCCACACTAACCTGGCTTAAATGAGCACTTGAACGGGTTCCTCCCCAGAGGGGGAAGGGTTAATGACACATATTCACACATCCATCCATTTATCAGCCCCCCACCACCACCACCTCGCAAAATACGCCACAGCTTCCCCCACCTCACTCGACACAAGCATCCAAGCTGTCAAGAGACACAGCCTAACCACGATCCTCGCCTTTCTTTGGCACCTGTGGCCTGACGAGTCAGCCTGAAATAACTAACAATCACTGTTCTTCCATTAGCTGGGGATTGGGCCTGTTCTTATCTGTGGTTGAAAATAACCTGAGAGGGTCTGTGACTGTGTGTGTAATGTCTGTGGCTACGGGGCCATCTCAGCAGAGGTGTGTGTTTGACAGTGTGTAATGCAGAATCTGTGACTGTGTTACTCCTAAGCCTGCGGCTAAAGGGCCATCTGTGTGTGCTGAAAGTCAGTGTGTGCTCCATCTCCTGCTTGTCAATCCTTTCATCCCGAACGAACACATGTGTGCTCTGGGGCCTTCCTGAGGATCTCCATGGCAACTAATTGAAATGTTTCAGCACACCTCAAAAATCACAATGAAAAAGGATTTCATAATGTGCTAAAATTATTTCTGTGTTTAGAAACAGATACGAATAGCATTCCTGCAACATTATTTTGTTGAAATATAATTTGATCTCTAAGAAATTAAGCTAATCGATTGCACCCAAATTGGCCATTTTAATGTGTAGGGTCAATAGTTAGGTTTCCATTGAACTGGCGACATATTTTCATGTGAATATTCTAAAATTCTAAAAATATGCTCATTTTCCACCAAACTAAGTTGTTGCAGTTAAAAATCATTGTGTGATGACGTAGTGCAAACTTAATGTACTATTTCACTTAGGTTTTAATGTACCAAATAAAAACCTAAAGTTCAATGTGTTTTCATCGCATTTTCAAATCTACCAATAGTTTTGTCACAAAAAAGTTGCATTAAATAGCAAATGTGTCCATAAACTGCTTACAGGGAAAGGAAACCATGCAATTCTGTAATTTGAGGGAACTATCCCTTTTTTTAATTTTATCCCCTAACAGCAGGAACAGCACCATCTAGTGGTCAGAACCTGGTAATATCAGCATGTAGGATGGGACATAAACCTAACAACTTCAATGACTAATTTCTCTGAAGAAGGACAAAAAAAAAGCATCACCAAATTCACTGAGAATACATTACATAGGATGAAGAAGCAATACTGGGAGCAGCAGCTCCATACTACTTGTCAGACATAGAGAACTGATACTGTATACTCGTTGTGGCTTTTGACAATTTCGTTGGATTCCTCAGGTCTTAAAGTTTGGTCCAAATCGGATGTTAGGTAAAAAAATGTATGGAATATTTGATGAATCCCATCAATTAAAATGGCCAATTTGGGTGCAATCAATTAGCTTGATTTCTCAGAGATCAAAATATATTTAAACACAATAATGTTGCAGTAATTCTAATGTGATCTGTTTCTAACTACAGAAACCATTTCAGAACAATCTGAGTTGGTGGGTGTCATGGTTTGCCGAAATGACATGGAATGAAGACTGGAGAAAAAACAAGGAATATCTACCTATTCACTCCACTGCGGGTAGATATTACATTATCTCATTCAGAGCACTTAACAGATAAACATAGTCATGTAGCTAAAAGGATCGGTGTTGCGAGGAAAGAGGCAAAGGGGGGGAGTGAGTTCAACAGGGAGATACAGTGATGCAAAGGAAATCATCATCTAATCTGAGCCTTGAGGGTGTACTAGCTAATGTACTAGCCTTGAGGGTGTACTAGCTAATGTACTAGCCTTGAGGGTGTACTAGCTAATGTACTAGCCTTGAGGGTGTACTAGCCTTGAGGGTGTACCAGCTAATGTACTAGCCTTGAGGGTGTACTAGCTAATGTACTAGCCTTGAGCATTCACAGTGATGTGGTACACTGTATGAAGCAAAAGCCAGTTGGATGGATACATGAACAGTAACATTTTCAACAGCTGTAAAGTGCAAACATGTTCAAACTTCTTACACCTGGACAGAAAGTAACGTTCTGAAGGAGGGAGAGTAAAACAAATGGAAATTTTAGCCCAGATGTTACGTCTGACCTCTCATCCAGGCAGTATCCACTGAGCACAGGCATCAATTCAACGTCTATTCGACAACGTTGGTTAAACGTAATTTAATTGAAATGTGGAAACAACGTTGATTCAACTCGTGGCCGTGTCCGAATACTCACATACTATTTAGCACGCACCATAATGCAGCATGCCACAGCCGCAACTCAGTCGCAGCTCCTGATCGGCTGAGTAGGTGGGGTGGGGCCGAGTGCAGGTGGATTTTTTCAAATTCAACAGACATGCATCGCATTAACCAGCCTGATAATAGCTCATTTCCAATTTAATTAATTTCTCTAAACTCTGAATAGAACAGGAATGGAGTTATAGGCCTAAGGCTGGTTATAGACAGACTATCACATTCAACCTTACCTTAGTAGACCATAGAGCCATAGAGCCCATCTATCCAATTTAAAAATGACTGAAGACAGAAACAGATTATTTGGTTCCATTTCAACATATTTATTAGTCAAACCAGTGCTGTAGCATATATACTGTACCAGTCTATCTTCTGTATACCACCCCTACCTTGTCACAACACAACTGATTGGCTCAAACGCATTAAGAAGGAAAGAAATTCCACAAATTAACTTTTAACAAGGCACACCTGTTAATTGAAATGCATTCCAGGTGACTACCTCATGAAGCTGTTTGAGAGAATGCCAAGAGTGTGCAAAGCTGTCATCAAGGCAAAGGGTGGCAACTTTGAAGAATCTCAAATATAAAATATATTTGGATTTGTTGAACACTTTTTTGGTTACTACATGATTCCATGTGTTATTTCATAGTTTTGATGTCTTCACTATTATTCTACAATGTAGAAAATAGTCCAAATAAAGGAAAACCCTTGAAATAGTAGGTGTGTCCAAACTTTTGACTGGTACTGTCCATGAAATAAAATAGCCTAGAACACAAAACAAAAACTTTTCAAATGTTCAAATCAAAAGGCTATTGCACAGAAAAACGTCGACAGTCTGATGCACCGGCTATTCAATACCGCTGGACAGCAACATTATAAATCAAATCAAATTGTATTTGTCACATACACATGGTTAGCAGATGTTAATGCGAGTGTAGCGAAATGCTTGTGCTTCTAGTTCCGACAATGCAGTAATAACCAACAAGTAATCTAACTAACAATTCCAAAACTACTGTCTTATACACAGTGTAAGGGGATAAAGAATATGTACATAAGGATATATGAATGAGTGATGGTACAGAGCAGCATAGGCAAGATACAGTAGATGATATCGAGTACAGTATATACATATGAGATGAGTATGTAAACAAAGTGGCATAGTTAAAGTGGCTAGTGATAAATGTATTACATAAGGATGCAGTCGATGATATAGAGTACAGTATATACGTATGCATATGAGATGAATAATGTAGGGTAAGTAACATTATATAAGGTAGCATTGTTTAAAGTGGCTAGTGATATATTTACATAATTTCCCATCAATTCCCATTATTAAAGTGGCTGGAGTTGAGTCAGTGTCATTGTCAGTGTGTTGGCAGCAGCCACTCAATGTTAGTGGTGGCTGTTTAACAGTCTGATGGCCTTGAGATAGAAGCTGTTTTTCAGTCTCTCGGTCCCAGCTTTGATGCACCTGTACTGACCTCGCCTTCTGGATGATAGCGGGGTGAACAGGCAGTGGCTCGGGTGGTTGATGTCCTTGATGATCTTTATGGCCTTCCTGTAACATCGGGTGGTGTAGGTGTCCTGGAGGGCAGGTAGTTTGCCCCCGGTGATGCGTTGTGCAGACCTCACTACCCTCTGGAGAGCCTTACGGTTGAGGGCGGAGCAGTTGCCGTACCAGGCGGTGATACAGCCCGCCAGGATGCTCTCGATTGTGCATCTGTAGAAGTTTGTGAGTGCTTTTGGTGACAAGCTGAATTTCTTCAGCCTCCTGAGGTTGAAGAGGCGCTGCTGCGCCTTCTTCACGATGCTGTCTGTGTGAGTGGACCAATTCAGTTTGTCTGTGATGTGTATGCCGAGGAACTTAAAACTCGCTACCCTCTCCACTACTGTTCCATCGATGTGGATAGGGGGGTGTTCCCTCTGCTGTTTCCTGAAGTCCACAATCATCTCCTTAGTTTTGTTGACGTTGAGTGTGAGGTTATTTTCCTGACACCACACTCCGAGGGCCCTCACCTCCTCCCTGTAGGCCTTTTCGTCGTTGTTGGTAATCAAGCCTACCACTGTTGTGTCTTCCGCAAACTTGATGATTGAGTTGGAGGCGTGCGTGGCCACGCAGTCGTGGGTGAACAGGGAGTACAGGAGAGGGCTCAGAACGCACCCTTGTGGGGCCCCAGTGTTGAGGATCAGCGGGGAGGAGATGTTGTTTCCTACCCTCACCACCTGGGGGCGGCCCGTCAGGAAGTCCAGTACCCAGTTGCACAGGGCGGGGTCGAGACCCAGGGTCTCGAGCTTGATGACGAGCTTGGAGGGTACTATGGTGTTGAATGCCGAGCTGTAGTCGATGAACAGCATTCTCACATAGGTATTCCTCTTGTCCAGATGGGTTAGGGCAGTGTGCAGTGTGGTTGAGATTGCATCGTCTGTGGACCTATTTGGGCGGTAAGCAAATTGGAGTGGGTCTAGGGTGTCAGGTAGGGTGGAGGTGATATGGTCCTTGACTAGTCTCTCAAAGCACTTCATGATGACGGATGTGAGTGTTACGGGGCGGTAGTCGTTTAGCTCAGTTACCTTAGCTTTCTTGGGAACAGGAACAATGGTGGCCCTCTTGAAGCATGTGGGAACAGCAGACTGGTATAGGGATTGATTGAATATGTCCGTAAACACACCGGCCAGCTGGTCTGCGCATGCTCTGAGGGCGTGGCTGGGGATGCCGTCTGGGCCTGCAGCCTTGCGAGGGTTAACACGTTTAAATGTCTTACTCACCTCGGCTGCAGTGAAGGAGAGACCGCATGTTTTCGTTGCAGGCCGTGTCAGTGGCACTGTATTGTCCTCAAAGCGGGCAAAAAAGTTATTTAGTCTGCCTGGGAGCAAGACATCCTGGTCCGTGACTGGGCTGGATTTCTTCCTGTAGTCCGTGATTGACTGTAGACCCTGCCACATGCCTCTTGTGTCTGAGCCGTTGAATTCAGATTCTACTTTGTCTCTGTACTGACGCTTAGTTGTTTGAAAGCCTTGCGGAGGGAATAGCTGCACTGTTTGTATTCGGTCATGTTACCAGACACCTTGCCCTGATTAAAAGCAGTGGTTCGCGCTTTCAGTTTCACACGAATGCTGCCATCAATCCACGGTTTCTGGTTAGGGAATGTTTTAATCGTTGCTATGGGAACGACATCTTCAACGCACGTTCTAATGAACTCGCACACCGAATCAGCGTATTCGTCAATATTGTTATCTGACGCAATACGAAACATGTCCCAGTCCACGTGATGGAAGCAGTCTTGGAGTGTGGAGTCAGCTTGGTCGGACCAGCGTTGGACAGACCTCAGCGTGGGAGCCTCTTGTTTTAGTTTCTGTCTGTAGGCAGGGATCAACAAAATGGAGTCGTGGTCAGCTTTTCCGAAAGGGAGGTGGGGCAGGGCCTTATATGCGTCGCGGAAGTTAGAGTAACAATGATCCAAGGTCTTTCCACCCCTGGTCGCGCAATCGATATGCTGATAAAATTTAGGGAGTCTTGTTTTCAGATTAGCCTTGTTAAAATCCCCAGCTACAATGAATGCAGCCTCCGGATAAATCGTTTCCAGTTTGCAGAGAGTTAAATAAAGTTCGTTCAGAGCCATCGATGTGTCTGCTTGGGGGGGGATATATACGGCTGTGATTATAATCGAAGAGAATTCTCTTGGTAGATAATGCGGTCTACATTTGATTGTGAGGAATTCTAAATCAGGTGAACAGAAGGATTTGAGTTCCTGTATGTTTCTTTCATCACACCATGTCACGTTAGCCATAAGGCATACGCCCCCGCCCCTCTTCTTACCAGAAAGATGTTTGTTTCTGTCGGCGCGATGCGTGGAGAAACCCGTTGGCTGCACCGCCTCGGATAGGGTCTCTCCAGTGAGCCATGTTTCCGTGAAGCAAAGAACGTTACAGTCTCTGATGTCCCTCTGGAATGCTACCCTTGCTCGGATTTCATCAACCTTGTTGTCAAGAGACTGGACATTGGGCAAGAAGAATGCTAGGGAGTGGTGCACGGTGTGCCCGTCTCCAGAGTCTGACCAGAAGACCGCCTCGTTTCCCTCTTTTTCTGAGTCGTTTTTTTGGGTCGCTGCATGTGATCCACTCCGTTGTCCTGTTTGTAAGGCAGAACACAGGATCCGCGTCGCGAAAAACATATTCTTGGTCGTACTGATGGTGAGTTGACGCTGATCTTATATTTAGTAGTTCTTCTCGACTGTATGTAATGAAACCTAAGATGACCTGGGGTACTAATGTAAGAAATAACACGTAAAAAAAACAAAAAAACTGCATAGTTTCCTAGGAACGCAAAGCGAGGCGGCCATCTCTGTCGGAAGAGTGAGAATGAGAATTACAAACTATAGCATTGATCATTGGGAACGAGATCAGAATGGCTGCTAAAGCTTGATACATAAATGAAATCATTAAATAGGTAGCCTAGCATACAAAACTAAAACAGTCCATGTGTTAAAATCAAAAGGCCTGATTAACTTAACATTAATATCGCAGCCACCTCCCAAGGCCCCGGTGCCTTACACATTGAAAAATCAAACGATGGTTTAGTATTTAGTTAAAACGCTGTGACGAAGGCCAAAGAGAACAAGAAACCATTTTCAGTGAGAAAACCATTTAGCGAAAAGAAATAAACCAAAAACTACATTTGTTTAAAAAAATGTAGCCTAATGCAATATTCTTGATCATATTAAGGAGAACAAAAACTACTTTTTGAAAACACCACAGCAGAAGCTTCGGGTATCTTCCCAATTAAGTTGCCTAATTTTGTTGTTTGGCTACTTGAAGAGAACCAGGGCCTATCACCCGCAGCCCACCTCTTCCAATACATTGTGGAGAAGTGCACATCGAATTTGAATAGATGAAAAAGCAAAATGAGTATTTGTTGATTTCGGTAGCTCATCCCCATAGCTAATTGATCAGCTGTTGTCAAAGCCTAAATGTGAGTATGGTATCCGGGCATTTAAAGTACACTTGATTTTCGAAATGTTGGAGATGAATAAACTTTATTTTTTCGCATACTGAAACAGCCTATCATTTAGGACGGAAGTACGGGTATTCGGACACAGCCAGTGGGTAGTATGTGCTGAAGAGGTCCCTAGTGTGGGCTAAACCAGTCGTGTGTGATTTAACCACATATATCTTTCACTGGACAATAAAAATCCTTTACCATGACCATCAGGTCATGTCCTCATGTGATTGCCACCTGAGATGCCATAGATTGTGAAATAACAATCTACATGTTCTCAGACATTGATCAATCTTTTCTGAACTCTCTACTGCCGAGAACCTCTACATTTCCACTCTGCATCGCCACACTGTTTTATGCAGGTTTTACGAGGGCATCAAAGAAATCAAGCAGCTAATGTGACCTGATGATCATTACGCATTGGAGCAGTTCCAGGTCAGAAACAGGTTAGATGGACGTCTCCAACGTCTTCACCTGTCATAACCGCCATCGATAAGAGACATTACTGTGCAGCTGTATTCATCGACCTGGCCAAGGCTTTCGACTTTGTCAAACACCACATTCTTATCGGCTGACTAAACAGCCTTGGTTTCTCAAATGACTGCCTCGCCTGGTTCACCAACTACAGTACTTCTCCGATAGAGTTCAGTGTGTTAAATCGGAGGGCTTGTTGTCTGAACCTCGGCTTCCTATTTCGCAACAAAGCATCCTTCACTCGTGCTGCCAAATATGACCATCCTACCGATCCTCGACTTCAGCGATGTCATTTACAAAATAGCCTCCAACACTCCACTCAACCAATTGGATGCAGTCTATCACAGTGCCATCCATTTTGTCACCAAAGCCCCATATACTACCCACCATTGCGACCTGTACGCTCTCGTTGGCTGGCCCTCGCTTCATACTCGTCGCCAAACCCACTGGCTCCAGGTCATCTACAAGTCTCTGCTAGGTAAAACCCAGCCTTATCTCAGCTCACTGGTCACCATAGCAGCACCAACCCGTAGCACGAGCTCCAGCAGGTATATCTCACTAGTCACCCCCAAAGCCAATTCCTCCTTTGGCCACCTTTCCTTCCAGTTCTCTGCTGCCAATGACTGGAACGAACTGCAAAAATCACTGAAGCAGGAGACTCATATCTTCCTCACTAACTTTAAGCACCAGCTGTCAGCACAGCTCACAGATCACTGCACCTGTACATAGCCCATCTGTAAATAGCCCATCCAACTACCTCATCACCATACTGTATTTATTTATTTATCTTGCTCCTTTGCACCCCAGTATCTCTACTTGCACATTAATCTTCTGCACATCATTCACTCCAGTGTTTATTGGTATATTGTAATTACTTCTCCACCATGGCCTATTTATTTCCTTACCTCCCTTATCTTACCTCATTTGCACACACTGTATTATAGACTGTATTATTGACTGTATGTTTGTTTATTCCATGTGTGTATTCCAACTGTGTTGCTGTATGTGTCGAACTGCTTTGCTTTATTCTTGGCCAGGTCGCAGTTGTAAATGAGAACTTGTTCTCAACTAGCCTACCTGGTTAAATAAAGGTGAAATATATACTTTTTTTTAAACACGGGGGAAAGTGTTGCTCTGAATCTAAATAATGTAACTTAAAGAGGGAAAAACAAAGTACACACAAACATACACACACTCACACTCACTCACACATCCACACACGCATGCAAGCACACCAGAATGGATTTCAGAAAGTCCATCTGTTTGTGCAATTTTTATCAACAGTCTAATTTGCCACACTTTTCCAAGTTTGTGACATCTGAGAAGATCAGTCGCCAAATAATGGTACATTTTTTGTGACGCACCACCATGGCATTCTCACTTCAAACTGCTGAAATAGTTTGGCACATTCATGAATATTATTTTCTCTTCCTTTTGACTCATCCACAACATCAGGTTTCTCCATTTAACATTTCTCTGGCTGCAGAAAGATAAACATTTCTATAACAGAATCAGATTAGTACAGCTTCCCTTGGTTCCTCGCTCGGATGACCTCGCTGGGAACCCTAAGCTAAAAATTGGTGTACTATATAGGGAATAGGGTACCATTTGGGACGCAACCCCCAGCACAGCAGAGCACAGGAGAGAAAAATAGGCCTGCGGGGTAAGGTCATGATATTTCACACAATGAACTTTCCAGCTGTGTTTTTGCTATATCAATATCAATAATGTATCATGGTGCTGAATAGCCACTGTTATACTGTAACCATCCAAACTTTTGTAAACTATTGTGCAAAGGAAATAGCACATTTATAAGTAATGGGATATGGGTGTTACAATGAGTTAGCCTATCCATCGTCAAAAGGGAAATATTCATGGCCTTATACGTACAATTGCTGCTGTTCCATCCAAATTGGGTGGATGGCAAAGATCAAATGGTGCGTATTTCTGGGTCTCCTATACAAATCAAATAATACATTTCCTGGAGACTATTACTCATTTTGGACCAACATTACTGGAAGTAGGTTACGCCCTCCTTGTGGGATGAGGGGAGGAGAGGACTGACTGTAGAATGGAAGTCATATATGCCCTACTTCTTGTTTCTCCTCTGTATGCCTGCCTGCTGTCATAATGAAATGGAGATCTCCACAGTATGATACGTGACCTGCTAACTGGGTTCATTTGAATCATTTGTATTCCTGACTAAATGGACATTCTTTCTTATACACTGAACAAAACTATAACCTCAACATGCAACCATTTTAAAGATTTTACTGAGTTAATGTTCAAATAAGGAAATCAGTCAATTGAAATAAATAAATGAGGCCCTAATCTATGGATTTCACATAACTGGGAATACTGATACGCATCTTTTGGTCACAGAAACCTTTTTAAAAAAGTAGGGGGGTGGATCAGAACACCAATCAGTATCTATTGTGACCACAAATTGCTTTATGCAGCATGACACATCTCCTTCACATAGAGGATCAGGCTGTGGAATGTTGTCCCACTTCTCTTCAATGACTGTGCAAAGTTGCTGGATATTGGCAGGAACTGGAACACGCTGTCATACCCATCAATCCAGAGCATCCCAAACATGCTCAATGGGTGACATGTCTGGTGAGTATGCAGGCATGAAAGAACTAGGGCATATTCAGCTTCCAGTAACTGTGTACAGATCCTTGCGACATGGGGCCGTGCAGTATCATGCTGGAACATGAGGTGATGGCACAACAATGGGCTTCAAAATTTCGTCACGGTATCTCTATGCATTCAAATGGACAATTATAAAATGCAATTGTGTTCGTTGTCCGTGGCTTATGCCTACCCATACCATAACCCCACCTCCACCATGGGGCAGACTGCTCGCCGACATGACGCCATCTGCCCGGTACAGTTGAAACCGGGATTCATCCGTGAAGAACACACTTGTCCAGCATGTCAGTGGCCATTGAAGGTGAGCATCTGCCCACTGAAGTCGGTTATGACGCCGTACTGCAGTCAAGTCAAGACACTGGTGAGGACAATGAGCTTCCCTGAGACGGTTTCTGACAGTGTGTGCAGATATTATTTGGTTGTGCTAACCCACAGTTTCGTCAGCTGTCTGGGTGGCTGGTCTCAGACCATCCCGCAGGTGAAGATGTCAGATGTGGAGGTCTTGGGCTGGCGTGGTTACACGTGGTCTGCGGTTGTGAGGCAGGTTGGACATTCTGACAAATTCAATAAAATGACGTTGGAGGCGGCTTATGGTAGAGAAATTAATTTCTCTGGCAACAGTTCTGGTGGATATTCCTGCAGTCAGCATGCCAATTGCACGCTCCCTCAAACCTTGAGGTGTTGTGTGACAAATTCCACATTTTAGTGGCCTTTTATTGTCCCCAGCGCAAGGTGCACATGTGTAATGATCATGCTGTTTAATCAGCTTCTTGATATGCCACACCTGTCAGGTGGATGGATTATCTTTGTAAAGGAGAAATGCTCACTAACAGGGATATAAACAAATTTGTGCACAAAATGTTGGATAAATAAGCTATTTGTGCGTATGGAACATTTCTAGGATCTTTTATTTCAGCTCATTAAACATGGGACCAACACTTCACATGGTGCATTTAGATTTTTTTCAGTATACATAGGCTACAGTATAATGAATGAGGCACCAATCAGTCACTGGAAAGCCGACATCTGGAAGCAGAATAAAAACACATTAACTCCAAAGAATTACAATCCTCCCTGCCTGCAGCTACTGGCTGTTTGATTTGTTTGACTTCTTTAGTACATAATTAAATTGCCCCAGGCAGTAATAAAAACATGCCACAGAAAATCAGTATATTTCTTTTAAGAGCAACAGAACTATATACTGTAGTATAGTCAGCTTCCATTGTTTGGTTGTGTCTGAGGAATGCTGGGAACATTTCCTGTTCGAAGAATAAGGAAGATCTCTTATATGTCTGGAGTCTTGGTGACCCCAGACAGACCAATAGAGCTTCCCGGTTGGCCAGCAATCCCATGTCTCTTAAGAGCCTTGTAAACAGCTCTTCAGACGTCACCGCAGCCCATTTAAAAGATCCAGGTGGTCCAGGAGAGGAACAGCAGTGACTAGTGAGTCCATTCTCAGTACACTTCTGTGGGTTTTTACAAAAGGGTATTACCAGCCTCACGTGAAATCCTACTGACACTTCACTTGCCCCATTTTACGTCACACTCCCAGTGAGTAACTCCAGTGGGTGACATTCCACTCGCAGATCATTCGTTTAGGTTGGTTTCTTTATCAAATGCTCTTCAATTCTGGACGGCTGCTATACACACAGAGGATGTCATCACTCACTATATTGTTTTTGGGGGGATTGTGGGTGTGATGTGTGACGTGACAATCCAGTTATGTGCTGCGGCAGGGAACGGTCTGTTAATTAAAGTATTGGAGTATGGGTGAGGAGGAAACGGTATGAAGAGCAATCTGTTTTGGAAAGCTCCCGGTGCGTTCATGCAGACCAGGCAGGTTATTACAGCCATGTCCTGCAGATATTACTCAGCATGAGACGAAAAAGCTTTTAAAGCTCTTCAATTGAGAAATGTCACTTTTGGGCACAGAGGGCTTTTTTAAGTGATTTTTTTGGGGGTGTGGAAAACATTCCAACTTTAGATACCAATGCAAGTTTGATTAGTTATAAGGCTTCCGTTTCGTACTTTGTGTAACTAACACAATCATCTCATTTGACTGGGTCCTGGCAGCATATGGCCAATATGTAATTTGTGTAAATAAAATAGTCCACCAAAAACAGATGTTATGACTCGGTCTTACAGATGTTGTCCTGTAGCTCCGGACGCACCATGTACAGCATTTACCATTGAATTCCTATAGGGTTGGGAGCCTCAAATATTGACACCACCTGACACTCCCATTTTGAAGTGTCGTCACCAGAGCAAACAGATCATTTTCACAACATCCATCGAAAAAAGACCTTCCGGCACCTTCTCTTCCTGGGCCCGTATTCATAAAGCCTCTCAGAGCAGGAGTGCTGGTCAGTTTGGCATTTTAGATCATAATGAGTAACATTACATGGGCAACAGGGACCTGATCCTAGATAAGCACTCTTACTAGGTGTCACTATGGTGGAAAACGCACAGAAAGATTTATGCAAAGAACTGTATACTCAGCAGTATAGGTGAGTGTCTGTTTACATTACGGAATGCTGCAGTTAACCTAAGACAAGGCAGTGGCGGATAAACAGTGTTAGTTAATAACTTTAAAATAGGCCAAATTACACATTGCTAACATCTGACTCCAGAGTGATCTGTTCTTGCAATTTGTAGTCTATGACATTTCAGATTTAAATATGATAATTTTAACAAAGTAGTTTCAATGTTGTGAACTACTTTTTCAAAGTAAATTTAGTTAAGTGAACAATATTATTCTTAAGGGGAGTTGTTACTGTAGTTTAACTTCCTCCAGTGTGACGTAATTGGTAGCTTGGTAAATTATATTTTCAGAGTAGCTTCCCCAACACTACCTGTAACCTTGGAGACAAGACATTCCTCCTGAATGAGAGGGTAGCTGGTAGCTCCATCTATACCAATTAGCCAAAAATGTGTCAGGTCAATGTTTTCCTTTAGAAGGGGAAACCATGGTAAAGTGCTATCTGTCTGTCAGGGGAGGGTAAAGGGGTCCTCTTTGTATGCTCCATATAACACTATCATTTCACAGGGGCCTGGCCTGGGCAGGTTGAGGTGACATGTGGGGCTCTGGTTTGTGTGAGTTTAGTCTGGCAGGAGGGAAGGGGGGGGAGCGAGAGGGGAGAGAAAGTGAGAGACAGAGAGAGAGAGAGAGACAGAGAGAGAGAGAGAGAGAGAGAGAGACAGAGAGAGAGAGAGACAGAGAGAGAGAGAGACAGAGAGAGAGAGAGACAGAGAGAGAGAGAGAGAGAGACAGAGAGAGAGAGAGAGAGACAGAGAGAGAGAGAGAGAGACAGAGAGAGAGAGAGAGAGAGACAGAGAGAGACAGAGAGAGAGAGAGAGAGAGAGAGACAGAGAGAGACAGAGAGAGAGAGAGAGAGAGAGAGAGAGAGAGAGAGAGAGAGAGACAGAGAGAGAGAGAGAGAGAGAGACAGAGAGAGACAGAGAGAGAGAGAGAGAGACAGAGAGAGAGAGAGAGAGAGAGAGACAGAGAGAGAAGAGAGAGAGAGAGACAGAGAGAGACAGAGAGAGAGACAGAGAGAGACAGAGAGAGAGACAGAGAGAGACAGAGAGAGACAGAGAGAGACAGAGAGAGACAGAGAGAGACAGAGAGAGACAGAGAGAGACAGAGAGAGACAGAGAGAGACAGAGAGACAGAGAGAGAGAGAGAGAGAGAGAGAGAGAGAGAGAGTGGGAGACCGTGAGAGTGATAGAAAAACAGAGAGAGAGAGAGGCCGCCGTAGGCAGACATGGCTCTCAAGAGAAGACAGGCTATGTGCTCACTGCCCACAAAATGAGGTGGAAACTGAGTTGCACTTCCAAACCTCCTGCCCAATGTATGACCATATTAGAGAGACATATTTCCCTCAGATTACACAGATCCACAAAGAATTCGAAAACAAATCCAATTTTGATAAACTCCCAATGTTAACACATGTTTCCCATGCCAATAAAGCCCTTGAATTTAAATGAATTGAGAGAGAGATAGAGAGCGAGATCTGTATAAAGCCTGGAGAGAGAGAGAGAGAGAGAGAGAGAGAGAGAGAGAGAGAGAGAGAGAGAGAGGAGACCTCTTTAGAAAGTACATATATTCGGCATGTTTGATGAGGCCAGAGAGAGAGGGAGGAGAGAGAGGGGGAGGAGAGAGACAGAGAGAGTGAGAGAGTGAGTGAGTGAGTGAGTGAGTGAGTGAGTGAGTGAGTGAGTGAGTGAGAGACCTCTTTAGAAAGTACATATATTCGGCATGTTTGATGAGGCCAGAGAGGGGGAGGAGAGAGACAGAGAGAGAGAGAGAGAGAGAGAGAGAGAGAGAGAGAGAGAGAGAGGGGAGACCTCTTTAGAAAGTACATATATTCGGCATGTTTGATGAGGCCAGAGAGAGAGGGAGGAGAGAGAGGTATATTTATATTTAGCACAGCAGTCAGTCTTTTGACTTGAGGCTACAGCATGGTGAGGGCTACATTTGTTTTGAAGAGATCTCAGGCCTGAAAACACATGTATTTATATTTGACTTCTTTCTTCTTCTTTATAAGCAGAACAACTTAATACACTACCCTAAAATGTCTATCTTCTTGTACTGATGGACTCCAGCTGTTAGGAAAGTCTCTACAGTGTGGAGTGGAGTGACTGAATGGTGCTTTAGTAGCGAGTGGCATGCAGACTCGCCCGCACTACCCGACTCGCCCGGCCCCTGTTAGCTGTGGCCATTCATTGTGTTCATTAGATTCAATCCGATTCTTTGAGGCTTTTTATTATTTGTTGTATTTATATAACAAACATGAGTTTGGAAGGTGAACACGCTTAAATATTAAGGCGTTGAACCTCTCACTTAAAGCCTCCAACATATTGGTGGCAATTATATCTAATTGCAGGTAGTGCTGAGCGATTAATGCTTATTGAGGTTGGTTCGGTTTCGGTCCAATTATTGAAAAAATGATCACAGGTTTTTGATTTCGATAATTTAAAAAAAGTATATGAAATGCATTATGAAATAATGCCATTACAATGATTAGAGAGCTTTTTAATAGAAATTCCAAAAGTCCAAAATAGTGAACATTTCAATTGGCAAAACATTGTAATTATTACGATGTCTCTGTCAGGTCCACATTGGCTAGACATCAATAAAAAAATATTATTATTATGAAATACAACATTTCAGCTGTGTTTTATTACTTGGTTTGATGACTTTAATTCCTTTAAAGTGCTCATATCATCTCTGCTCAGCCAATAGCAGTCAGCCAGCCAGACCATCGAAGGTTATCTATATGCCGCAGAGCTGTCTGACAGAATCATAATTTTACTAGTTCCTCAAAGTACATAAGGCATACTTTCACGAACGGTCTCTGTCCCTCTTGACGTGGGGTGTACATTCCTCTCTCATGTGGTCTATGCAGTCTGTGTGTGTATGTATCTAACCCAGGGTTTCCCAAACTCGGTCCTCGGGGGCCCCAAAGGGTGCACGTTTAGTTTTTTGCACTAGCACTATACAGCTGATTAAAATGATCGGCTAATCATCTAGCTTTGCTAATTTGAATCAGCTGTAGAGTGTTAGGACAACAAAACGTTCACCCCTTTGGGTCCCGAGGACCGAGTTTGGGAAACGTGGATCTAACCGAACCTAGCAGGCTGTCCAGAGATCTGTATCTATCCGACCCTAAACATTTTTTTTTTTTTAAAGGATTATGGTCATTGTAGTTTATTGTAGAGTTCAAAAAGTACTCACACTCAAAACCATGAAAAGGAATAACCCAAGGAGGCTGAGATGCAAAAAAATAATATAATGAATTGAATCCATGCTCGAAAGAATACAAAGAGTGAAAGTGCAAGGTGCTATATAAAAATGAGTTTCGGGCCTTATGCCTTCATCAGTGCTGTACAAACAAATGAAGAAGACATGTACTTAAGACACACCTGCTGTGCGTAACAGGCGCAAGCAGATAGTTGATTAGAGACTGTTGAATAGGGAGTCAATGCATATTAACAAGGAATACATAGAAGAGTATAAAAAATGGACAATTCAAATGTCACATATAATTGGAAAGGGGGGGGGTGGACTGCTGGTACGTGTGGACAACACAACAAGGAACATACACGGTCAAATTCCTCATTAAGCCCTTGGCGGTGTAGAGTTTTTAATTAGACGATCCATCGGTCTTCACACTGGAGAAGGCGCTCATCCGTACTGCGGCGTCTGCAGCTTGAGAAACAACGGTCAATGGCACAGATCAGTCACAGAATGATTGTAGTTATTTTCCACGTTTCTGTGCTGAACTAGGTTGAATATTTGCTCAATGAAAACTACAACTCCCCTTAGCCCAGCATCCCACATAGTTCCTTACTTGATTTCTCTCTAGAGAAACTGCATGTTAAGCTCAAATTAATTAAACTGACGACGTCGGTCAAGGAGTTGTTTAATAACTGGGGAAAAAACTAAATGACGGTTAACCGCTCAGTACTACCAACAGTCTACTAAGAGAGTCATATCCAATGTTCAAAAAGAGTTCTCTTACACAGATTAAAACCAACCATTTAATTTACCGTGGATGGAAAATGGAACCCTGTTTAAAGAATCCTCCTTTCCAAATGAAGCCATACAGAGTTGGTTACAATTCACAATTTTATCCTCCAGAAGTATATTACAGCAAATAATGTGGCCAAACTTCAACGTGCTGATAGACTTAAGACCAGTTTTCTTTGAAAACATTTTAACGTAAGGTATCATGTGTATGAATGACATTGCAAATAAGGAGAGTCAAATGTT
This sequence comes from Oncorhynchus kisutch, assembly GCF_002021735.2. Taxonomy (NCBI): domain Eukaryota; kingdom Metazoa; phylum Chordata; class Actinopteri; order Salmoniformes; family Salmonidae; genus Oncorhynchus; species Oncorhynchus kisutch. The sequence goes on along the minus strand of NC_034198.2, from coordinate 14,413,891 downwards.
GAATCGCTCTACACGCTCTTAAGGAAATCACGAATGTCATGGATATATTGGAGCTAATGAATATATGGAGGCTTAAATATCATGACCTAGTGAGATATACATGGCGGAGGCTCAATCAAGCTAGTCGTCTTGACTACTTTCTTATGTCATCTTCGTTGGCACAGAAAGGTAAAAAAAAAGTGTTGATAGGGGACTGAATTTCCACATGGGTGAGGATATTGGAAAGTTTATAAAAACCTATTGTACGATAACTAGTTTTTAACTAGTACAGAGGAATTTATAATGGCCTTTTTCTGACATAACATAGGTACAGCCGATCCCGTTGTTGTATGGGACACTTTTAAAAATGTGGCTTTAGAGGCCATGCAATTCGGCACTCAGCTCTTAAACAAAAGCAATTTAGGTCAAGAGTCCATATTAACAAAGGAAATAGCAATAAAAAACTGTACCATTGAGGCTCAGAATAAGTTGGAGGAAAAACAAAAAGAAATGGAGGAACTTATTCAAGAAAGATCAAGTGTAATATATTATAAAAAATGTACCAAACTGGATGGAATATCAGGTGAAATGCACCAAATTACTTTTTAAATGCTACGAAAAGGAATTTACTGAATCTGGTTACAAATGAGTCAACCATGATTCATAAAAATAATATTTTTAAAGAGGAAACAAAGTACTTTAAAGCATATGTTTTCGTTTGTCTCCTCCATCTTCTCTAGTTCTTGGACACTGTGCTATCTAACCTCTAAACGAGCTTCAATGCCATACAACACTCCTTCCGTGGCCTCCAACTGCTCTTAAACGCTAGTAAAACCAAATGCATGCTTTTCAACCATTCGCTGCCTGCACCCGCACGCCTGACCAGCATCACCACCCTGGATGGTTCCGACCTTGAATATGTGGACATCTATAAGTACCTAGGTGTCTGGCTAGACTGTAAACTCTCCTTCCAGACTCATATCAAACATCTCCAATCGAAAATCAAATCAAGAGTCGGCTTTCTATTCCGCAACAAAGCCTCCTTCACTCACGCCGCCAAACTTACCCTAGTAAAACTGACTATCCTACCGATCCTCGACTTTGGCGATGTCATCTACAAAATTGCTTCCAACACTCTACTCAGCAAACTGGATGCAGTTTATCACAGTGCCATCTGTTTTGGCACTAAAGCACCTTATACCACCCACCACTGCGACTTGTATGCTCTAGTCGGCTGGCCCTCGCTACATATTCGTCGCCAGACCCACTGGCTCCAGGTCATATACAAGTCCATGCTAGGTAAAGCTCCGCCTTATCTCAGTTCACTGGTCACGATGGCAACACCCATCCGTAGCACGCGCTCCAGCAGGTGTATCTCACTGATCATCCCTAAAGCCAACACCTCATTTGGCCGCCTTTCGTTCCAGTACTCTGCTGCCTGTGACTGGAACGAATTGCAAAAATCGCTGAAGTTGGAGACTTTTATCTCCCTCACCAACTTCAAACATCTGCTATCTGAGCAGCTAACCGATCGCTGCAGCTGTACATAGTCTATTGGTAAACAGCCCACCCATTTTCACCTACCTCATCCCCATACTGTTTTTATTTATTTACTTTTCTGCTCTTTTGCACACCAATATCTCTACCTGTACATGTCCATCTGATCATTTATCACTCCAGTGTTAATCTGCAAAATTGTAATTATTCGCCTACCTCCTCATGCCTTTTGCACACAATGTATATAGACTCCCCTTTTTTTTCTAATGTGTTATTGACTTGTTAATTGTTTACTCCATGTGTAACTCTGTGTTGTCTGTTCACACTGCTATGCTTTATCTTGGCCAGGTCGCAGTTGCAAATGAGAACTTGTTCTCAACTAGCCTACCTGGTTAAATAAAGGTGAAATAAAAAAAATCTTCTCTAACCGAAGCTAATTGTATGGATTTTTTTTCTATTAATAAAATAAAATGAACAGCTGTACAGAAAGACTCATGTGAAGGCGAAATTACAGAGGAGGAACTTCTTGATTCAATTAAAGTCCTCAAGTCCGGGAAAACTCCAGTGCTGGATGGCATACCAGTTGAGGTATATCAAAGTCTTTTGATATACTCAGAGGACCATTATTAGCATGTTTTAACCACTCCTATGTAAATGGTAGATTATCAGACATCCTAACAAGAAGGTCTGATTTCATTATTACTGAAACAGGATACAAGTGGTAAACATAAAGATCCAGTCCATTAAAAAAAAGATAATATGTACATCTATATAGGGGTAAAGTGACTATGCATAGATAATAAATAGAGAGTAGCAGCAGCGTAAATAAAGGGTCAATGCAAATAGTCAGGGTGGCCATTTGATGAACTATTCAGCACTTATGGCTTGGGGGTAGAAGCAGTTAAGGAACTTTTTGGACCTAAACTTGGTTCTTGGGTACCTCGTGCTCACCCCTCGTTTCCTGTAGTCCACGATCAGCTCCTTGGTCTTGCTGACCTTGAAGGAAAGATTGTTGCGCCGGCATCACACGGCCAGGTCACTGACCTCATCATTGCCGGTGATCAGGTCTACCCCCGTCGTGTCGTCAATGAACTTGATAATGGTGTTGGAGTTGTGTGTGGCCACACCGTCTTGGGTGAACAGGGAGTACAAGAGGGGACTAAGCACACACCCCTGTGGGGCCCCTGTGTTAGGGGTCAGCGTGGTGGAGGTGGTATTGCCTACCCTCACCACCTGGGGTCAGTAAGTCCAGAATCCAGTTGCAGCGGGAGGTGTTTAGACCCAGAGTACTAAGCTTGGTGGCAAGATTGGAAGGGATAATGGTGTTGAACAACATTCGCATATAGGTATTCCTCTTATCTAGGAGGGTGAGGGTATGGAGAGCAATTGAGATTGCGTCATCTATGGATCTGTTGGGGCGGTATGCAAATTGGAGTGGGTCTAGGGTGGCTGGATGGTGGAGTTAATGTGTGCCATAACCAGCCTCTCAAAGCACTTCATGATTACAGAAGAGAGTGCTACAGGGCAGAAATCATTGTGGCATGAAGCCTTATAGTTCTTAGGAACAGGGATGATTGTGGGGATTACAGACTGGGACAAGGAGAGGTTGAAAATTACTGTGAATATGCCTTCCAGCTGTTCTCTGAGCATGCTCTGAGAACGCGCCCTGGAATACCATTGCAGCCCGCGGCCTTGCAGGTGTTGACCTGATTAAAGAACCTTCTCACGTCGACCTCGGGGATCGAGATCACCCAGTCCTATGGGTCAGTGATGGCCCTCACACCCGGCTTGATGTTGTTGTCATCGTCAAAGCATGCATAAAATGCATTGAGTTCGTCTGGTTGGGCAGATCACGGTTGTGTCTTCCTTTAAAATCCGTAATTAGACTGAAGCCCCTGCCACATGCGGCGGGTGGTGGAGCCTGTGTAATATGATTCCACCTTATTCCTATATTGTCCTTTTGCTCATTTGGTGACTCTGCGGAGGTCATAGCGGGCCTTCTTGTACTTATTCCTGTCTTCGGCCGTAGCATCAGCTCTGTGTGCGGTAGCCCTGCTCTTTAGTTTAGCACGAACCTCAGTGTTAATCCAGGGCTTTTGATTGGGGAAGCAGTGAACTCACTGTGGGTACAACGTCAAATAAAAAAAAGCAGTCTTGAAGCATGCCCTCTGATTCTGTTGAACATTTCTGAATTGCGGGTACTTCCTGTTTTAGTTTCTGCTTGTAAACAGGAAGAGAGAGTACGGAGTTGTGACCCGATTTGCCCAAATAGCGGATGAGGGAGGGTCTTGTATGCTTGCTTTTGGGTAGAATAGCAGTGGTCTAGGACTTTAACGCCCTTAGTGGCGTTGTAAACTTGTTGATGGAAGTTGGGCATCACGTGTCTTAGTGACAGCAAATTAAAATTGCCGGCAACCAGAAAGGCAGCCTCTGGGTGTAGGGTTTCCCGCTTGTTGATTGTACAGTTTGTTATGCACCAGCTTGTTATTCTTATTGTCCTGAGGTGTATACAGCAGTCACCATAACAGCTGGAAACTCCCTCGGGAGGTAGAAGGTTCAGCATTTGGCCATAAGGTATTCTAAGACTGGTGAACAGTGGGTCGACACTTCCACCACGCTGGAATTAGCACACCAGTTGGAGTTGATGAAGAGGCAAACCCCTCCCCCCTTCGAATTCTCCAACTCCATTGTCCCGTACGCTTGGTGAATGGAGAATACATCGAGTTGGATAGCCGTTGGGGGTATCATGTCTGAGAGCCATGTTTCTGAAAAGTAAAGAATATTGCAATTCCAAGTGTTCCCGTTGGTATCGAATCCGTGACTGTAGATTCACCAGTAGATTTGAGGGAAGAGGTGGCCAGTTTATCCTTCGCCTTAATCTCACCAGGATCCTCCCTCTCTTGTTAGCGTTTCCTCTTGGGTAGCCTGAAAATTGGGTTGGAATTACAGAGAAAGCCTAGGACAGATGAGTGGAAGTAAAAGCAGGAATTGGGGTAAGTAACTGCCGATCTGATGTTCAAGAGATATTGTCGGTTGTAAGAAATAATAGCGGATACATTACGTGAAAATATACTCAAAATAAAAGAGAAAATAATCACAAAATAGCAAATTGCGTCGGAGCTTGCAAAAAGGTGGCCATCCTGTACGGCGCAATCTTGATCACGTTGAGGAAGAGGTTGTTTTTCTGACCTCCACCCTATAGGCTGTCTCGTTGTTGGTGATCAGGCCTACCACAGTTGTGTCGTCGGCAAACTTAATGATGGTGTTGGAGTAGTGCTTGGCCACGCAGTCATGGGTGAACAAGGAGTACAGGAGGGGACTAAGCAGGCATCCCTGAGGGGCCCCCGTGTTGAGGATCACCATGGCAGATGTGGCAGATCCAGTTGCAGAGGGAGGTGCTTAGTCCCAGGGTCCTTAGCTTAGTGATGAACTTTGAGGGCCCTATGTTGTTGAACGCTGAGCTGTAGTAAATGGACAGCATTTAGGTTTTCCTTCTATCCAGATGGGAAAGAGCAGTGTGGAGTGCAATAGAGATCGGATCTGTTGGGGGCGGTATGAGAATTGGTGTGGGTGTAGGGTTTCTGGGATGATGGTGTTGATGTGAGCCATGCATGACCAGCCTTTCAAAGCACTTCATGGCTACATACGTGAGTGCTACGGGTCAGTGTGCAAGTTTTGAGGGAGTGTGCAATTGGCATGCTGACTGCAGGAATGTCCACCAGAGCTGTTGCCAGAGAATTTAATGTTGTTTTCTCCACCATTAGCTGCCACCAATGTTGTTTTAGAGAATTTGGCAGTGTGTTCAACCAGTTTCACAACCGTAGACCACAGCCCAGGACCTCCACATCTGGCTTCTTCACCTGTGGGATCAGCTGGCTGAGGGGGGGGGGGGGGGGGTGCTGAGGTGTATTTCTCTCTGTAATAAAGCCCTTTTGTGGGGAAAAACTAAGTCTGATTGGCTGGGCCTGGCTCCCCAGTGGGTGGGCCTGGCTCCCCAGTGGGTGCAGCTATGCCCTCCCAGGCCCTCCTATGGCTGGGACCCTGCCCAGTCATGTGAAATCAATACATTAGGGCCGAATGAATTCATTTCAATTGACTGATTTCCTTCTATGAACTGTAACTCAGTAAAATCGTAGAAAATGTTGCATGTTGTGTTTATATTTTTGTTCAGTATATATTATAGTTAGAAGAATATAATTGAGCTTAGCTGAATAAAATGGAAAATTAATTTTTCCCCATTCTCGAGCGAGAGTGCACGCATATAACGTGGCTATGTTGATCGTAAAAAATGTAATTTGAAACAGGACCTATACACTAGATTTAGGGTCATTCGGCAACTTTAGTTGTGATGATACAAACCTTAGAATCAAAACTTATATGGGCTGCATGATGCGACTATAGGCTATTGATGATTTGAGAAAGCCTGGAGAAAAAAAGCTTGCACTCTGTACCTTGTCTCAGGCTATATTTAAGCTGTTCTCTCATCAAGTGATCATATTTTCACCCATCAGACTATTCTCAATTTAATCTCGTCTTTACTAATATGTAACATTTTTCACTCACGTCAGGTAGGCTACTCCGGGTAATTTCACTGTGCAGGTGAGTCTTAAAAATACATACTGTTTTGATGATAAGTGTTTGATGCGATTTGAGTACCAAACCATTAGCAACCTGATGATCGTCAGTGAGTTGGTACAACTAACGCATGCCCAGAGTGCAGATCACCGTAACTCAATGGTCATGTAGAATTTTACTCAGGTCATGACTCATGACTGCTGGTGTGGCGGTAACAACCGCAACAGCCCCAGCCATTAAGCTTATAGTACATAACTGCCAGTCTCACAAGCTCACAGAAAGCCAATAGTAAGTCCACTATGTCCACAGCATGCTACAAAGCTAAACAATCCACGGAAGTACATCTAAACCATGGCAACAACATAAACGCAGATAGCGACGTGTCTATCAACCTTCAACTTCAGGAGAAATATGAAGCATCAGATGAGTGGTTTATTATATTTCCCTGCAGCAACCGTTTACCTTGAGTTACAGGCAGGAGTCCTAGGGTAGTTTTAATGAAGCAATAGGATTGGCTGTGCCTGCTCTTTGTGGTTATTAGCGGCATACAAGGGGGTGAAATGCATTTTCTCCTGGGACTCAGTATAAATAGTCAGGATAGAAATGTCTCTATGGCAACAAGCTATTCAGCCAACATAACACCTGAATGAAAACGAGAGAGGGACAACACAGCACCCTCCAAAAAACAGACAGCCCCTCTTAATACTGGTAATGACTTTATGTGTGAAAATATACAGGGGTGCAACTTTGGTTTTAAGTGGGGAGGACATTTATTATAAAACATGTAAAAATCCAGTGGGATAAACACTCCAAACAGCCTACCCGACCGCTCGGAAGCGTCCACATGGTCCTAAAGCACACTGTTGCATCGTTTTGTATCACATTCCAATAATAAAACTGTGGGGGACAAAAATGCCATTTCAGAATGTGAGGGGGGGGGGGACTTATCCCCCTTTCCCCAGTGAAAGTTGCGCCCCTGAAAATATATAACAGAAAGAGAGAAGGGGGGGGGGGGATCATCACCTTATGCTAACAGTCCAACAACACAGCAGAAGAGAGTGGACAGACATGTTGCTGGTGAAAAATGTTGAACGGCTGCCATGTCAACTGGCTGCCAATACCTATAGACGTGGGTGTGCCATTACTTTGAAACACATTACTGTTTCACTGCATGAAAATAATCCCGTGAAAATATAAGTATACTAACAGATGGCTGATACATTGGAGGAGAGTGATATAGAGAGGTCTGTCATTGACTCCTTAGGGGTTCTTCTTTCTGTACATTCAAGGAAAAGTGTTTCAGGCTCTGGCCAGTCCAGCTTTGAAAGTACAAGAAAGCTCTTTCTCCAATAGCAGCCCTTTTCAGTAACAAACTATATCACTTTTTTGTTTTCTTTGACGCTGTATAGGACCTGTCATATTTCCAAAGACATCGGTGACAACTGTTATCGTGAAGGACTGAGATCGTCCCACAAACTGCAGCTAGATTTGTCCCAGAAGGATCCTAGACATCAGAACTCTTATGACCCCCATTACATTGTTGCAATCCTAATGAAGTGCTGCTTCTACTACCACAGTCAGTGAATGAAAGAGGGAATCTAAGTCTAAGCAAGTACCATCACGCCGCAATTCTTTTTTTAAATGCAGTAAACAAATGAATTGATAACGCTGCTTCATTTTACAGTAATTGATTGTTTAATTAATCTCTTCATTTATTTTAGAAAAACACAGTAATGGTGTTTTGCGTGACTCTCTGTAGAGACAACCACTAGTTCAGAGCGAATGCTCATTACACCTGTAGCTGTAACCAGGCACACTTTTGGTGGCAGACTCATCAAAGCTGCATGTGAGGGAAGCTTTTGATGTGTTTCAGAGGAAAAGAAACAAAGTGATTTTTTGTGGCTAAAGAAACACAATGCATAATCTGTGTCATTTGAAGGAATCAATGTAGCTAGAATCAATTCAAGCTAAAACAGTGAGGATTTTAGCAGATTTTGACATGTTGTTTCAGCTAGACTGACTCATTGGGCTATTTACACAATGAAATCATCTTCTCTTTTTGAAAGTATGAACAACGTCTAGAAAAACATGTTGAAGTCTTTGTGATGATCTGTGTGTGTGTGCGCGTGTGCAGGTGGGTTGTGTGGTTACACAGACCTAAATGAACGCGTGGGAGTGCTTGAGTGGGTGCATTCACTGCGCTCTAAACCTTCCCTGAAAAACTAGATTTGATATATAAAAACAATTGAAATGGATGCTGTGCATGAAATAGCCTAATCAGATTTGTTTTCATCAACAGCTGCTACTCTTACCATTTACATTGGCTTCAGAGCAACAGAAATATACAGCTGTCACTACAAGGAACTATGGACATGAAAAGATAATGGCTACATTTGATTTCAGTTATGTTTCCATACTAATCTGACTTTAGTTATGACAAAAGAAATTGATTTGCCTAAAAGGTGCTCTATAAACATTAATATGCCGAACAGCAATTCCAGGGACACCCTCCTTTTTAAATGATTAATCAATGATTAATCAAGTGTAAAAATAGAACGTGAATCTCCTCAAGATAGACATGTTAATCTGTGTGTGTGCTTAAATTCTCTCTCTGTGTTTGACAAAAGCAGAAATGTAACCTTCAAAGCACAACAAATTACTCAGAGGCTGTTATCAGTATCTCAGAGGTGGGATTAGTCAAATCGACCAGTGTGTTTACCTGGCATTAATTCATAAGAGGGGGAATCATTTGTCCGATTCCATGCCGGGTGGATATTCATAATTGATTCAAAACAAACAACTTTACATGTTAATCGCCTCGGCTCAACTCACTGCTGCTGAAAGGCCCGTAGGTTTGATTTACTAAGCTTGGATAGGGATTTCTTTCTTACCTTCTGAAAATAACATGTGCAAATGCTTAGTATATCAGGTCCAGGGAGTATATGGCAGATAAGCCTGTGGACAGTTATGGTCAAGCTTATATTCCTGAACTCAACTATGGTGTAGAGTGCTTGGGCGACCCACTGTCTCCATTATACTGGTCACACTTACTCTTGACGGTGGCCGTCCTGGTGCAGTTGTAGAGGATGGCCAGCTCCCCAAACACCTTCCCAGGACCCATGGTGCACAGCTTCATGCTCTCCTTTGTCACCTCCACCTTCCCATCTGCAAGGACAAAACGACAGAGCAGAGCACACTTTCTCATTTCCCCCGCTGATGCACGGTCCGTGAAAGTGAGCATGACAAGCTGGAAATGTCACCGTGCTGCTGTTGCCCAGATTGGGGAGAAGTCAAAGCTAATGCACTACAATAACATTCTAAATTCATTACTTAAATGGGACATGAGAGAGGGATCACAGCAGAATGGTATGCAGACTCCACAATAATGGGCTCAGGGGGGAAATGGGACACTGGCTAGGAAAAAAATATAGGGGAAAGGGAATAGCAAAACAGACATTAGTTTTAAATCATTACGAAGTGACAGATGGGGGAGATTGAAAGTATTGCTGGAACGTGAGGGAATGAATGTCGCTGAATGTCCAGCAGAAACCTGCAGGCTCCAAAATCCCCATCTCTGCATTGATGTATCTGATTCTGGCAAGTGGGCATTTCACCAAGCAGCAACAACTCACAGTTTACAGACTGGCGCCAGATGAAGGACTGCCATTCTCTAATCAGAACAGATGGGTCATTCCAATCCCTCATTGGTCATTGGCCACTCATTGGTCATGAGTGTTTGAACAATACATTGTTTCTCCTAACGGCCGGAGGTGCAACATGCATTTACCAAAATGCCACGTAAGTGAGAACATTTTATAAGTGCGTCATTGGAGCATATGTCAATACTGATACACTTTTAGAAATAAGGGTACGGTTAGGGTACGGTATGGTTCCCTGGGGTACAAAAATATTAAAATACACAAAATGGACCTTCAATAGGTACACATAATTATCTCACATAGTACTGTTCAGTACCTTATAGGGTACATGTGCGGATAAAGAATATAATGGTACATTTTCTTACCCAATACTTTGGGTAGCCTAGTTGTTAGAGCATTGGACTAGTAACCGAAAGGTTGCAAGTTCAAATCCCCAAGCTGACAAGGTACATATCTGTTGTTCTGCCCCTGGACTGGCAGTTAACCCACTGTTCCTAGGCCGTCATTGAAAATAAGAATTTGTCCTTAACTGACTTGCCTAGTTAAATAAAGATATAAACAATAATTTCATTCAAAACAAGGGGTAAGGTGTGAAGGTACATTTTTTGTGTACCCTCAATACCCACCATAAGGTACAATGATGAATTTTTGCACCTAAAAATGGAACTAACGGCTTTATCACTGGGGTGGTACCCTAAAAAGGCATATTTCCCAGCATGCTCTACTTTAGGTTTTAAAAAATCTAATTGCATTTCATAGTTGTGTTTTTGCATGTACATAGAATGATTGATTAATCTTATGCACCACAAAGATAAATAACATAAATGTTTCTAAACTAATCCAATCAATGAGTTATATTTGTTGTACCCATAACGGTTGTTCCAGTTTAAACGGCTTAGATAGTGTCATCACAAAGTTCCTTGCCCTGGCAGTAATTATGAATAAATACAAATTCCAAATGTTGAATATCTTAATTCTGTCTGGATTCCAATAGGAATTACACATCACTTTGCAAGCCAGCATAATGTGACATGTTTGTAGGGTTGCAAAATCATTTTTGGAAGATTCTTGGAAATGGGAGGGTAACTTTGACATTGGGGGGTATTGTAGACCAGTGACAAAATATCTCAATTTAATCCAAGTCAAGGGGTGAGAATACTTTCTGAAGGCACTGTAATTCATACCATTCCACCAATTCCGATCCATTCTTTACCACGAGCCCATCCTCCCAAATTAAGGTATCACCAACCTCCTGTGGATTAAGCTACATATTTTCTTACCTCTACTCCCTCTTATCTCTTGTTTTACACCTTCTTAATTTTACAATCCTGGTTCCATTGTGTTCACTGAACACCATACATTTGCGAAATAACTTGAGCCTTTCCTTCCAAAAGCACACCTCTGGTGTTTTTGATTTGAGGCCAGGGCAGATAAAAACAAAGGCAAAACACTGTTGATGTGGTTTGATGGCACCCTGTGGTGCACTGACTACAGCTGTGTGAAATTGATCTAAACATTGGATCTAGGCAAACGCAGTGCGGAACTGACCCAAATGGTGACAGCATCAACAGCCTCTCTTCCATCTAAGGCTTCTGGAGGGAGAAATCTTCTCCAGCACTGTTGGCAGCTCCTTTATCAGCTGGAGAATGAAATGTACACAGATCTACTCCCTTCAAACAAGTTCTGATATTATCTTGACTGTTCCGTAATTCACCTTCAAAAAACAAAATGTGAAAATGGGCCATAAGAATTTACTGGGGTTTTAAAATGACAGCACAACACCTGCGCCTGCAAAAAGTAATGGTCTTCACACACGGAGCGAGTTATCTCACTCTGCCAGCCCACCTTCCTCCCCAACACTTGTATTAGATATCCATCATCCCCTGACAGCTTTATCTGTGATGGAGTGGCAGCACACTAAGATAAACGGGATGGAGGACACGGAGGACAATCGGATACAGTGTTTATCTCAGAGTCACGTTTGCATTTAAGTCCACGCTGCATGATGGCAGGGCATCACAATGTTCTGTATCAGTCATCGTTGTATTTCCTGCCAGAAAAGCATGGGATTCATTTCCATTTCAGGAATGTCTGTTTAACTGTGTAACATCATGAAGGGCGTGAATAAGAGCAGACAAAATCTGCCTCTAGTAGACAATAGTCAAATCGACTAGATAGGTATTTTAATCAAACTGGTCTTCTGTCACTGAATCCTCCAAATAATACACTCATATGAATCAACTCGCTACTACACTAGAGGGGACAACTGGCGTAATAACCCCATGGGTATAGAAACTAGGCATTTACAATGGGTACAATGGGTGTTAGTTGTTTAAAAGGAACTTGTCTAACTCATTCTCCATGATCACTAATGGGATTAATACTGTATCAGTAGCAAAGTACCGCTATTCAGTACCTCTACTGTAAGTCCAAAAACACAGAGTGAGAACACATTTAGTAGAGAGTCACTCATAAACAACCCTGGCAGCAATCTCAGTGAGAGTCTGAAGATGCTTTCACACAGGGGAAATATTGCTCAGGGCATCCCGTGGCGCTGCAGTAAGAGGAACCCCAGATAGAGTCACACATGAAAGTGCCTGTCTGCTATATCTGGAGAGAGTTAATCTAGGAGCAACCATTGGATCGATGGCCCAGCCATTCATACTCTCAGTGTGCACTGCAGTCAGGCATATTGTACTCCTCCCGCCGCTCCTCACTCCCCCATCGCCACAGACTAGATCTCTAGACGATATAGACCAATCACAGAGGAGATACTGGTGGTTGGGTTATGGGGGACCACATTCTATTACCCCACAATACAATGCAGGCTTCATCTTGAAGGCTTTTATCAGTGGACTAACAGAGGCTCGGGGAGGGAGCCCTGGTAGTTACGAGAGAAAATGAAACTGTCTTTGTGGTGTTGCTTTAGTGTGCCATCCATTGTGGTTACGCTTATAGACTACCTATTCATGTGGGACAGTTAGCTAATAGGACCCCTGACTTCAGTCTGATTGAGAAATTAATCACTGTGGGTGGTCAGACTATAGCAGCTAGGCCTAATGGTTTTATCCACCAAGGAAAGGCTCACATCGACCAAGCAGGAACCATTTCATGTTCTTAGAACCTTGGATTTTTGATGAGATCCCAAATATAGGACTATGACAAGAAACATTTTACAACTCAGGAAGACAAAGCCATAAATAGATAGAATCTGTTAACCAGAATTTGTTGGTCTGAATCCTCTCTGACACATTGTTGAGGTGTTGCGTGAAACAAAAAAGGGAAAGCTGAAATACACAGCAGAGTGAGATAATATCTGGATCTGTGCCTGTTTTGCACACATGCAAACGACATCCAGCTCGATTCAAATGACGAACGCAGCAACAATGACCTTGTAGAAGAGACAGCTATTGTATAGCAGGCATCCAACAGCCCTGCTAAACGGGGTCAGTCTCCTGCCTGCCGCTATGTGACTGCCAGGCGTCATGACACACATTGGCAGCACTTACACACCTTCACAAGGCTTGTCAACTCTTTGCTCCGGCTGTAATGAAGATGTAAGACCTCTGACAGCCAGTGCCACTCGCAGGTGTCACCATGCAAGGCCATGGAAGCCACGCCAATGGTGTGTACACTGTTGAATTTAATTCAGTTCAATACACTTTAGATTACAAATCGGCAGACTCGATAGACTCGATCCTCATCGGCAGACTCGATAGCCTTGGTTTCTCAAATGATTGCCTCGTCTGGTTCACCAACTACTTCTCTGATAGAGTTCAAGGTGTCAAATCGGAGGACCTGTTGTCCGGGCCTCTGGCAGTCTCTATGGACGTGCCACAGGGATCAATTCTCGGGCCGACTCTCTTCTCTGTATACATAAATGATGTCGCTCTTGCTGCTGGTGAGTCTCTGATCCACCTCTACGCAAACAACACCATTCTGTATACTTCTGGCCCTTCTTTGGACACTGTGTTAACAACCCTCCAGACGAGCTTCGATGCCATACAACTCTCCTTCCGTGGCCTCCAACTGCTCTTAAATACAAGTAAAACTAAATGCATGCTCTTCAACCGATTGCTGTCTGCACCTGCCCGCCCGTCCAGCATCACTACTCTGGACGGTTCTGACTTAGAATATGAGGACAACTACAAATTCTAGGTGTCTGGTTAGACTGTAAACTCTCCTTCCAGACTCACATCAAACATCTCCAATCCAAAGTTAAATCTAGAATTGGCTTCCTATTTCGCAACAAAGCATCCTTCACTCATGCTGCCAAAAATACCCTTGTAAAACTGACCATCCTACCGATTTTCGACTTTTGCGATGTCATTTACAAAATAGCCTCCAATACCCTACTCAATAAATTGGATGCAGTCAATCACAGTGCCATCCGTTTTGTCACCAAAGCCCCATATACTACCCACCACTGCGACCTGTACGCTCTCTTTGGCTGGCCCTCGCTTCATACTCGTCGCCAAACCCACTGGCTCCAGGTCCTCTACAAGACCCTGCTAGGTAAAGTCCCCGCCTTATCTCAGCTCGCTGGTCACCATAGCAGCACCCACCTGTAGCACGCGCTCCAGCAGGTATATCTCGCTGATCACCCGCAAAACCAATTATTCCTTTGGCCGCCTCTCCTTCCAGTTCTCTGCTGCCAATGACTGGAACGAACTACAAAAATCTCTGAAACTGGAAACACTTATCTCCCTCACTAGCTTTAAGCACCAACTGTCAGAGCAGCTCACAGATTACTGCACCTGTACATATCCCACCTATAATTTAGCCCAAACAACTACCTATTCCCCTACAGTATTTATTTATTTATTTTGCTCCTTTGCACCCCATTATTTCTATTTCTACTTTGCACATTCTTCCACTGCAAATCTACCCTTCCAGTGTTTTACTTGCTATATTGTATTTACTTCGCCACCATGGCCTTTTTTTGCCTTTACCTCCCTTTATCTCACCTCATTTGCTCACATCGTATATAGACTTATTTTTCTACTGTATTATTGACTGTATGTTTGTTTTACTCCATGTGTAACTCTGTTGTTGTACGTGTCAAACTGCTTTGCTTATCTTGGCAAGGTCGCAATTGTAAAATGAGAACTTGTTCTCAACTTGCCTACCTGGTTAAATAAAGGTGAAATAATGAAAAAATAAACAATGCGATTACAGAGCAATCAAAGAAATAGAATGTAACTACCTGTTAATTACATGTCAATAAGATGTTTCTCCTGAGTGTTACAGTGTTATTACATGGGTGGTAAAGCAACTTCAAGCGTTACCATGGTAATTGTTGAAGAGAAAACACACACCAGGGCCCAACCACTCACTATGTGAGCAGTAAAAATAAGCCAGCTCCCATGTGCCCTCTGACCTCTGTGTATTACAATCAGCTTACATTATGGTCAACGTTTAATCAACCATGTAATAACCACCATGACAACACTCTCGTTTATTATCAGCTGATTTGTTTGCTGTAGTGGTTGTAAATACCTAATATTGATTTGTTGGCGACATCCACCATGCTCTTTTTTTATCTATTGCATCAATCAACATAATAGACTGTTGGTGTCGAAAAACCAACAAATCAACCGGAGTACGATCATGTTGTTGAGGCGACCCACAGAGCGATAGTGTATTTGGGGATGTCACCTGCAAATAAATCCTATGTGAGTAATGTTACCATAATTGCTCAGTCACTGACTGCAGCTGCCACAAACTCACACATCTAGAATTTTTCTAGTAATTCCAACACTGACGCCAATGTCCCTGATTTCCATTTCAAGACCTTCATAGATATTGGCAGTGAAATGTCATCTGCATATTCACTCTGCATGTATCCTCATTGCCATTGGTGCAATATCTGCCAATAATCTGCCAATTACGTAAGTGAATGGGCTTGTTATTAATACACTTAATTACAGCATAATTTCCTCAACAGAAAAGAAGATAGTCACAGTTACACTACATGGCCAAATGTATGTGGACACCCTTCAAATAAGTGGATCCGGCAATTTCAGAGACACCCGTTGCTGACAGGTCAGTTCGCCAACGTTCTGCCTGCTAGAGCCAACCCGGTCAACTGTAAGTGATGTTATTATGAAGTAGAAACATCTAGGAGCAACAACGGCTCAGCCGTGAAGTGGTAGGCCACACAAGCTCACAGAACGGGACCGCTGAAGCGTGTAACACGTAAAAATCGTCTGTCCTCGGTTGCAACACTCACTACCGAGTTCCAAACTGCCTCTGGAAGCAACGTCAGCACAAGAACTGTTCGCCGGGAGCTTCATGAAATGGGTTTCCATAGCCGAGTAGCCGCACACAAGCCTAAGATCCTCATGCACAATGCCAAGCTTCGGCTGGAGTGGTGTAAAGCTCACCGCCATTGAACTTTGGAGCAGTAGAAACCTGTTCTCTGGAGTGATGAATCACGCATCATCATCTGGCAGTTCGATGGACGAATCTGGAATTGGCGGATGCCAGGAGAACGCTACCTGCCCGAATGCATAGTGCAAACAGTAAAGTTTGGTGGAGGTGGAATAATGATCTAGGGCTGTTTTTCATGGTTCGAGCTAAGCCCCTTAGTTCCAATGAAGGGAAATCTTACAATGACTTTCTAGATGATTCTGTGCTTCCAACTTTGTGGCAACAGGTTCGGGTGAAGGCCCTTTCCCGTTTCAGCATGACAATGCCACCATGCACAAAGCGAGGTCCACACAGAAATTGTTTGTCGAGATCGATGTGGAAGAATTTGACTGGCCTCCACAGAGCCTTGACATCTTTGGGAGGATTTGGAATGCTGACTGCGAGCCAGGCCTAATCGCCCTACATCAGTGCCCAACCTCACTAATGATCTTGTAGCTGAATGGAAGCAAGTCCCCGCAGCAATATTCCATCATATAGTGGAAAGCCTTCCAAGAAGAGTGGAGGCTGTTACAGCAGCAAAGGGGGACCAACTCCATATTAATGCCCATGATTTTGGAATAAGATATTCGACGAGCAGGTGTCCACATACTTTTGGTCATGTAGTGCTTTTTTTTGTGTGCAAATAAGCCTGGTGGCAAGGCTTATATGCCAGATGTTCAAAAGCCAAACATTTCAAATGCCACGTTCATCCCTTATTGTGAATGAGCCAAGTCAATAGTAAATTACCTTTGAGGATGATGGCATATATTCAAGCACAAATAACCAACGACAGGGAGGCAAAAGAGCTCATTCTGGACAATTGTGTGTTTGCATACACCAGAAGCTACAATGAAATCAATTTACTGAACTCCCTCTCTGCAGTCAATAGGCCATTAAATCCACTCACAAAGCCTCCCTTATGGGGGGGCGTCTTCATTTACTGATTGTGACTTGCCAACGGGCAAAAAAAAGAAGAAGAAGAAGCAAGTCAAGTAAACCTCCTGCTGTCAGGTAACTGGCTTCTTTCTCTATGTACCAAAGAGAAGAGCCATTTACAAAAGCTCTTCTTTGATGCTTTTGCTGTACAAATACATTTGTTTTCCTCTGTATCCACCTGTCTCTCCTTTAACCTCCGTCAGTAGCAGTGAGTGGGTAAAGTCCATGGGAAAACCAAATTGGGAAGAAAAGCCATATTACAACCTATGTGTTGTGATAATTGCATTGTTTGCTATATAACCTGTTAGTTCATATGACTTGACACCGTGATACTGTATACAGTGCCTTTGTAAAGTATTCAGACCCCTTGACTTTTTCTAAATTTTGTTAGGTTACAGCCTTATTCTAAAATTGATTGAATTGTTTTATTTGCTCATCTATCTACACACAATATCCCATAATGACAATGCAAAAACAGGTTTTTAGAAAATGTTGCTAATTGATTAGAAAAACAAACAGAAATATCACATTTACATAAGCATTCAGACCCTTTACTCTGCACTTTGTTGAAGCACCTTTGGCAGAAATTACAACCTTAAGTCTTCTTGGGTATGACGTTACAAGCTTGGCACACCTGTATTTGAGGATTTTCTACCATTCTTCTCTGCAGATCCTCTCAAGCTCTGTTAAGTTGGAAGGGGGAGCGTTGCTGCACGGCTATTTTCAGGTCTCTCCAGAGATGTTTGATTGGGTGCAAGTCTGACCTCTGGCCGGGCCGCTCAAGGACATTCAGAGACTCGTCCTGAAGCCACTCCTGCTTTGTCTTGGCTATGTGCTTAGGGTCGTTGTCCTGTTGGAAGGTGAACCTTCGCCCCAGTCTGAAGTCCTGAGTGCTCTGGAGCAGGTTTTCAACAAGTATGTCTCTGTACTTTGCTCCGTTCATCTCTCCCAGTTCCTGCCACTGAAAAACATCCCCACAGAATTATGCTGCCACCACCATATTACACCGTAGGGATGGGGCCAGGTTTCCTCCAGACGTGACACTTGGCATTCAGGCCAAAGAGTTCAATCTTGGTTTCATCAGATCAGAGAATCTTGTTTGGTCTGTACCTTTCCAAATCATGTCCAATCAATTTACCACAGGTGGACTCCAGTAAAGTTGTAGAAACATTTCAAGGATGATCAATGGAACAGTATGCACCTGAGCTTAATTGTGAGTCTCATAGCAAAGGCTCTGAATACCCACAGTTTGGACACACTTACTCATTCCAGGGCTTTCCTTTAATTTGACTATTTTCTACATTGTAGAATAATAGTGAAGACACCAAAACTAAGAAATAACACATATCGTGAAGTAACCAAAAAAAAGAGTTAAACAAATCAAAATATATTTTAGATTTTAGATTATTCAAAGTAACCACCCTTTGCCCTTTGCCTGTCGTCTCTGTGACTCATCAAATGTGAAGACTTATTTTATCAAATCAATTCTCTATGTGTAATTATTATTACGTGATTAAACTAATCATATAAACTTTAATTAATTAGGAAGTCGAGGCACCACGGGAAAATGTTGATAGTAGGGACGCACGATATATCGGTGAACATATCGGAATCGGCCGATATTAGCTAAAAATGCCAACATCGGTATCGGCCCAATGTCTAGTTTAACGGTGATGTTCAAAACTGATGTCAAAGCTGACGTGGATACCTACTGTATATAACTAAGTACATGAAGTAATGATGCCACATAAAATGTTGCACTACACGTGCAACACAGCATTCCTAGCCTAGCCCACAATGTCTGCTGTGTGGATCGAGTAGTCAACAAGTCGAGCAGTCATTTGAAAGAGTAAGAACATTTTCAGCAAGACAACTCAGGAGCCAAATCCATTAACGCCAAGATAATGGAATTCATTGCCGTTGCCAATCAACAGTTCTCTGTCATGGCTGATGTTGGCTTTCGCCAACTGGTCGAGCACGGATACACACATCCCGCTCTCCCCTCTACGAGAGCGAGTACGCTGTAGAGCAGACCCACTGTAACCTGATCCTTCAGATCGTCACAGGAGAGTCATGACACAGCTTGGCACACTCTTGGCATTCACTCAACCAGGTTCATGAGGTAGTCACCTGGAATCCATTTCAACTAACAGGTGTGCCTTTCTTTCCTTCTTAATGCGTTTGAGACAATCCGTGGTGTTGTGACAAGGTAGGGGTGGTATACAGAAGATAGCCCTATTTGGTAAAAGATCAAGTCCATATTATGGAAATAACAGCTCAAATAAGTAAAGAGAAACGACAGTCCATCATTACTTTAAGACATGAATGTCAGTCAATCCAGAAAATGTCAAGAACTTTGAAAGTTTCTTCAAGTGCAGTCGCAAAAAACATCAAGCCCTTTGATGAAACTGGCTCTCATGAGGACCGTCAAATGAAAGGAAGACCCAGTGAGACCTCAGACTGCACCTCAGATTGCAGCCCAAATAAATGCTTCAGAGTTCAAGTAACAGACACATCTTAACACCAACTGTTCAGAGGAGACTGCATGAATCAGGCCTTCATTTTATTTTTTATTTCACCTTTATTTAACCAGGTAGGCCAGTTGAGAACAAGTTCTCATTTACAATTGTGGCCTGGCCAAGATAAAGTAAAGCAGTTCGACACATACAACAACAGAGTTACACATCGAATAAACAGACATACAGTCAATATTACAGTAGAAAAGTCTACATACATTGTGTGCAAATGAGGTAAGATAAGGGAGGTAAGGCAATAAATAGGCCATGGTGGCGAAGTAATTACAATATAGCAATTAAACACTGGAGTGATAGATGTGCAAAAGGTGAATGTGCAAGTAGAGATACTTGGATGCAAAGGAGCAAGATAAATAAATAAATACATTATGGGGTTGAGGTAGTTGGATGGGTTATTTACAGATGGGCTATGTACAGGTGCAGTGATCTGTGAGCTGCTCTGACAGCTGGTGCTTAAAGTTAGTGAGGGAGATATGAGTCTCCAGCTTCAGTGATTTTTGCAGTTTGTTCCAGTCATTGGCAGCAGAGGACTGGAAGGAAAGGCGGCCAATGCAGGTGTTGGCTTTGGGGATGACCAGTGAAATATACTGGAGCGCATGCTACGGGAGCTGCTATGGTGATCAGTGAGCTGAGATAAGGCGGGGCTTTACCTAGCAGGGTCTTGTCAATGACCTGGAGCCAGTGGGTTTGGCGACGAATATGAAGTGAGGGCCAGCCAACGAGAGCGTACAGGTGCAGTGGTGGGTAGTATATGGGGCTTTGGTGACAAAATGGATGACATTGTGATAGACTGCATTCAGTTTGTTGAGGAGAGTGTTGGAAGCTATTTTGTAAATGACATTGCCAAAATCGAGGATCGGTAGGATGGTCAGTTTACGAGGGTATGTTTGGCAGCATGAGTGAAGGATGCTTTGTTGCGAAATAGGAAGCCGATTCTAGATTTAATTTTGGATTGGAGATGCTTAATGTGAGTCTGGAAGGAGAGTTTACAGTCTAACCAGACACCTAGCTCTTTGTAGTTGTCCACATATTCTAAGCCAAAACCGTCCAGAGTAGTGATGCTGGACGGGCGGGCAGGTGCAGGCAGCGATCGGTTGAAGAGCATGCATTTAGTTTTACTTGCATTTAAAAGCAGTTGGAGGCCACGGAAGGAGAGTTGTATGGCATTGAAGCTCGTCTGGAGGTTAGTTACCACTGTGTCCAAAGAAGGGCGGTGGAGGTGGATCGGAGAATCACCAGCAGCAAGAGCAACATCATTGATGTATACAGAGAAGAGAGTCAGCCCGAGAATTGACCGCGGCAGCTTTCCAATCTTTGGGAATCTCAGACGACACGAAAGAGAGGTTGAGCAGGCTAGTAATAAGGGTTGCAACAATTTCTGCAGATCATTTTAGAAAGAGAGGGTCCAGATCTTCTAGCCCGGATGATTTGTAGGGGTCCAGATTTTGCAGCTCTTCCAGATCAGCTATCTGGATTTGGGTGAAGGAGAAATGGGTGAGGCTTGCGCGACTTGCTGTGGGGGGTGTAGGGTTGTTGACCGGGGTAGGGGTAGTCAGGTGGAAAGCATGGCCAGCCGTAGAAAAATGCTTATTGAAATGCTCAATTACAGTGGATTTATTGGTGGTGACATTGTTTCCTAGCCTCAGTGCAGTGGGCAGGTGGGAGGAGGTGCTCTTATTCTCCATGGACGTAACAGTGTCCAAAAATTTTGAGTTTGTGCTACAGGGTGCAAATTTCTGCTTGGAAAAGCTAGCCTTTGCTTTCCTAACTGCCTGTGTATATTGGTTCCTAACTTCCCTGAAAAGTTGCATATCACGGGGGCTACAGGATGTTTTTGTGCTGGTCAAGGGCAGTCAGGTCTGGAATGAACCAAGGGCTATGTCTGTTCTTGGTTAAAATAAATTGAATGGGGCATGCTTATTTACTTTTAAAGAATAACCAGGCATCCTCTACTGACAGAATGAGGTCAATATCCTTCCAGGACACCCGGTCCAGGTTGATTAGAAAGGCCTGCTCGCTGAAGTGTTTTAGGGAGCGTTTGACAGTGATGAGGGGTGGTCGTTTGACAGCAGACCCATTACGGATGCAGGCAATGAGGCAGTGATCATTGAGAAGACAGCAGTTGTGGTTGAAGACAGCAGAAGTGTATTTGGAGGGCAAGTTGGTTAGGATGATATCTATGAGGGTGCCCGTGTTTACGGATTTGGGGTTTACATGGTACAGTAGGTTCATTGATAATTTGTGTGAGATTGAGGGCATCAAGCTTAGATTGTAGGGCGGCCGGGGTGTTAAGTTTAGGTCACCTAGCAACACGAGCTCTGAAGATAGATGGGGGAAATCAATTCACATATGGTGTCTAGGGCACAGCTGGGGGCAGAGGGTGGTCTATAGCAAGCGGCAAGAGACTTGTTTCTGGAAAGGTGAATTTTTTAAAGTAGAAGCTCGAATTGTTTGGGTACAGACCTGGATAGTAAGACAAAACTCTGCAGGCTCTCTCTGGAGTAGATTGCAACTCTGCTCCCTTTGCAACTTGTCAGAAAATGTTATAGTTAGGGATGTACATTTCAGGGGTTTTGCTGGTCTTCCTAAGCCAGGATTCAGACACGGCTAGGACATCCGGGTTGGCAGAGTGTGCTAAAGCAGTGAATAAAACAAATTTAGGGAGGAGGCTTCTAATGTTAACATTCATGAAACCAAAGGTTTTACGGTTACAGAAGTCAACAAATGAGAGCACCTGGGGAATAGTAGTCGAGCTAGGCACTGCAGGGCCTGGATTAACCTCTATATCACCAGAGGAACAGAGAAGGAGTAGATAAGGGTATGGCTAAAGGCTATAAGAACTGGTCGTCTAGTACGTTCGGAACAGAGAGTAAAAGGAGCAGGTTTCTGGGCGCGATAGAATAGATTCAAGGCATAATGTACAGACAAAGGTATGGTAGGATGTGAATACAGTGGAAGTAAACCTAGGCATTGAGTGATGATGAGAGAGATATTGTCTCTAGAAACATCATTTAAACCAGGGGATGTCACCGCATGTGTGGGAGGTGGAACTAAAGGGTTAGCTAAGGCATATTGAGCAGGGCTAGAGGCTCTACAGTGAAATAAGACAATAATCACTAACCAGAACAGCAATGGATAAGGCATATTGACATTAGGGAGAGGCATGCCGAGTGATCATAGGGGTCCAGTGAGTAGTTAGGCTGGCTAGAGACACGGCGATTCAGACAGCTAGTGGTCCGGGGCTAGCAAGCTAGCAGAAGGGCCTTTCATTGTGGAATTCCTGCAAAGAAACCACTACTAAAGGATGCCAATAATAAGAAGAGACTTGCTTGGGCCAAGAAACAAGAGCAATGGACTTTCGACAGTTGGAAATTGGCCAAAATTTGAGATTTTGTTTCCAACCGTTGAGTCTTTGTGAGATGCAAAGTAGGTGAACGGATGATCTCCACATGTGTGGTTTCCACTGTGAAGCATGGAGGAGGTGTGATGTTTTGGGGGTGCTTTGCTGGTGACACTCTCTGTGATTTATTTAGAATTCAAGGCACACTTGACCAGCATGGCTACCACAGCATTCTGCACCATCTGGTTTGTGCTTAGTGGGACTATCATTTGTTTTTCAACATGACAATGACGCAAAACACACCTCCAGGCTGTATAAGGGCTATTTGACCAAGGAGATCGATGGAGCGCTGCATCAGATGAACTGGCCTTCATAATCACCCGATTGGGATGGTTTAGGCTGAGTTGGACCGCAGAGTGAAGGAAAAGCAGCAAACAAGTGCTCAGCATATGTGGGAACGCCTTCAAGATTTTTGGAAAAGCATTCCAGGTGAAAGTGTTTGAGAGAATGCCAAGCGTGTGCAATGCTATCATCAAGGCAAAGGGTGGCTACTTTGAAGAATCTCAAATATAAAATATATTTTGATTTGTTTAACACTTACTTTCTCCCATATCTGTTATTTCATAGTTTTGATGTCTTCACTATTATTCTACAATGTAGAAAATAGTAAAAATAAAGAAAACCCCTTGAATGAGTAGGTGTGTCCAAACTTTTGACTGGTACTGTATGTAAATAAGGTATTTCTGTTTTTATTTGTAATACATTTGTAAAAATTTCATAAAACCTGTTCTCGCTTTGTCATTATGGGGTGTTGTGTGTAGATAGCTGAGGATTTTAAAATATATATATTTTAGAATAAGACTGGAACATAACAAAATGTGGAAAAGGAGTCTGAATACTTTCCAAAGGCACTGTATAGGCCCAAGGCCTAGACAATAAGAAGACACATTGTAAGAATGTGAAATGTCAGAATAATTGTAGCGAGAATTATTTATTTCAGCTTTAATTTCTAGCAACACATTCCCAGTGGGTCAGAAGTATACATACACTCAATTCATATTTGGTAACATTGCCTTTAAATTGTTTTAGGTCAAATGTTTTGGGTAGCCTTCCACAAGCTTCACACAATAAGTTGGGTGAATTCTGGCCCATTCCTCCTGACAGAGCTAACTGAGTCAGGTTTGTAGGCCTCCTTGCTCGCACACACTTTTTCAGTTCTGCCAACAAATTTTCTATAGGATTGAGGTCAGGGCTTTGTGATGGCCACTCCAATACCCTGACTTTGTTATCCTTAAGCCATTTTGCCACAACTTTGGAAGTATGCTTGGGGTCATTGTCCATTTGGAAGACCCATTTGCGACCAAGCTTTAACTTGAGATGTTGCTTCATTATATCCACATACATTTTCTTCCTCATGAAGCCATCTATTTTGTGAATTGCACCAGTCCCTCCTGCAGCGAAGCACCCCCACAACATGATGCTGCCACCCCAGTGCTTCACGGTTGGGATGGTGTTCTTCGGCTTGCAAGCCTGTCTACAATTGTTTTTTTTTATGTCTTGGCTGATTTATTTTGGTTTTCCCATGATGTCAAGCAAAGAGGCACTGAGTTTGAAGGTAGGCCTTGAAAGACATCCACAGCTACACCTCCAATTGACTTAAATTATGTCAATTACCCTATCAGAAGCTTCTAAAGCCAAGACAATATTTTCTGGAAATTTCCATGCTGTTTAAAGGCACAGTCAATTTAGTGTATGTAAACTTCTGACCCACTGGAATTGTGATACAGTGAATTATAAGTGAAATAATCTGTCTGTAAACAATTGTTAGAAAAAGGACTTGTGTCATGCACAAAGTAAATCCTAACTGACTTCCAAAACTGTAGTTTGTTAACTAGGATGCTAGGATGCTTTCTCCGGTGAGATACATTCATGAGATACATTCAGCAGCCTCTTGCATATTTTGCATCCAAGTAGCCTACCCATTTCAAGATAATTTCATGTTTGTATATGTACAAGATTATCTGAAATACAGCAGCTCTCTCAATGGCCTCTTTGTAAACATATCTCAGCAGCAGCCAGCAACATGTAAAGTGTGTTAACAACTAAATAGTAACAGCTGTACATTTTATTTAGCATTCATTTACATATGGTGCCTAGAAGGAGAAAAGGACAATTGAGGACAGACATGAGGTCATTACTTATCTACTGATGTCTGATGACTGTGGCCTCAGTCTAAGAAAATGCTAAACATGGAGTTTAGCTATTTAACACCTGCCAGAGGCAAGTAGATGACTGAAAAATAATAAGGAGAAAAACACAAATCATATCCAGCAGGCTAGGGATAATTATCTGTAATTACTCATTCATCTAACGGATTAACTACTTTTGCACCTGTCAAACAGATAATATAATACCTCTATATATACTGAGTGTAGAGTAAGAATAAACAGATCTGAAGCACGTAGTGCGTAAAAATCATCTGTCCTCTGTTGCAACAGTCACTACCGAGTTCCAAACTGCCTCTGGAAGCAATGTCAGCACAATAACTGTTCGTTGAGAGCTTCATGAAATGAGTTTCCATGGCCGAGCATCTGCCCCAAAAGCCTAAGATCACCATGCGCAATGTCAAGCATCGGCTGGTGTGGTGTAAAGCTCACCTCCATTGGACTCTGGAGCAGTGGAAATGCGTTCTCTGGAGTGATGAATCACAATTCACCTTCTGGCAGTCCGATGGACGAGTCTGGGTTTGGCGAATGCCAGGAGAACGCTACCTGCACGAATGCATAGTGTCAACTGTAAAGTTTGGTGAAGGAGGAATAAGGGTCTGGGGCTGTTTATATGGTTCAGGCTAGGCCCCTTAGTTCCAGTGAAGGGAACTCTTAACTCTACAGCGTACAATGGCATTCTAGACGATTCTGTGCTTCCAACTTTGTTTCAACAGTTTAGGGAAGGCTGTTTCAGCATGACAATGCCGTGTGTGCAAAGCGAGGTCCATACAGAAATGGTTTGTCAAGATCGATGTGGAAGAACTTGACTGGCCTACACAGAGCCCTGACCTCAACCCCATCAAACACCTTTGGGATGAATTGGAACGCGAGCCAGGCCTAATCGCCCGACATCAGTGACCGACCTCACTAATCCTAGTGGCTGAATGGAAGCAAGTCCCCGCAGCAATGTTCCAACATCTAGTGAAAAGCCTTCCAGAAGAGTAGAGGCTGTTATTGTAGCAAAGGGGAGACCAACTCCATATTAATGCCCATGATTTTCGAATTAGATGTTCAACGAATAGGTTTCCACATACTTTTGGTCATGTAGTGTACTTCTCAGTCTGTTGTGGGATGTGTCAAGCAAAGTCTTTAAAACCCCTGTAAGTCTAAGCACTTGGATCACAATATCTACTAAGCTAACATATGGATTTGTTTTAAGATGGTCATAAAATGTATAATTTAACCATTTGATTCGAATTTTAGTACCCGTGTAGGTATGAAAATATATATTAAAAATGTGTTTGATGAAACATTAAATTTGGCTTTTACTGCTAAAGCCAATAGAAATGCATTGAATAACATTTGTACATGGCAAAACAGACAGTCAAACAGACAAGGTTTTGAAGTATCTGCCCTATATCTGAGCGATATCATTTTAGTCACGTTATTCGTGGCACTATGCACCTTTTCAATTTTTACAGTATGGTACTGGTTTACCTTCAGACAACTCCCCTGAAGCTTGTGAGAGTGAGTCTCCTCTTTCGATATTGGTGACATATTTTTGTTAGACTTCGGTGTGGCTATTGACATTATCGGTCATTGTCTTCTGATGGAAAAACATGTGTTATAGCTTTACACCCTGTTATATTGTGGAAAAAGAGCTACCTGTCTAACAGAACACAGTGTTCCTTAATGGAAACCTATCCAACGCAATCCAGGTAGAATCAGGAATTCCCCAGGACAGCTGTTTAGGCCCCTTACTTTTTTCAATCTTTACTTATGACTTGCCACTGGCTTGTGGATGTGTGAATGACTCAACACTATACACGTCTGCTACTACAGCAACTGAAATTACTGCAACACTTAACAAAGAGCTGCAGTTACTTTCAAAATGGGTGAAAAGGAATACATTTATTCCTACATTTTTCAAAAACTGAAGCATTGTATTTGGGACAAATCATTCAACAAACCCTAAACCTCAACTAAATATTGTGGAAATTGAGGGGACTAAACTGCTTGGAGTAACCCTGAATTGTAAAGACATGTTGATCCAACAGTACCTAAGACAGGGAGAAGTCTGTCCATAATGGGAATCAAACTCAAAACCCTGGTGTTGCAGGCGCCATGTTCTACCAACTGAGCTACCAGGGATATGTGGTGATGTGACAGTGTTATATCATGTATCTTTTTTTAATGTGTAACATAAGTGTCTTAATGTGTTTGGACCCCAGGAAATGTAGCTGCTTCCTTGGCAGTAGCTAATGGGGATCTTTAATAAAATACAAAAATGAGTTTGTAGCTCATCTGGCTCAGTATGGGCAGTCGGTTTTCTGAAAAGACAGACAGAAAGTTCAGGCGACTAACTTAAAGCTAGTGGATGTCGTAGAGCCAAACAACCGACATTATTGTGTTTGTGAGTATCATCTTTCAAATTAATAGTTTGTAGCTCACACAGTTCAGGTTTTACAGATGATTTAGTGACAATTTTCTTTGTTCGGATGAGTAGACAGTGTTTTGACAGTGTTTTGAAGCATAGCATTAATAAGAAACTCTTAACCCGTCTGGGCACGTTTCTCAATTAGGAAGGTTGTAACAGTCTCTGTATTTGGAATCAATCTTTACATGAGTGCTGATGCCTAAAGTTGGCTAGATCCACTTAATTGACACTTGAGTTTGGAGTACTGGGGATGACACCTTCCAATTAAAATGGAGCCTCAGAGCTAACAGCAGCTAGCAGCAGTCTGTCTTGGAGCCAGGGAGGTTAAAAACAGCTAGGACCCCAACAACTAAAATCACCAGATGCAAAACACAGCCCAGATTTACAGTTGGCCCACATTTTTCAATGATATTTGCACTTTAAAACAGGGCTCAGAGTGAAACGTCTGGGCAACATTTATTGAAATGGACCCAATTAGGATCAGATGTGGCAGCTTGGTAAAGTACATGCCGTCCAAATGCGAAAATACCAGCATCTCATTTGATTAAAATGCAGGCATGTGGAATACAAATAACAAAACATCCCTTTCACAATCCCATTTAGCTAATCAACTATTAGAACATCCAAAAATGAACAGTGAGACACATCTCAGTGGTATTTGAAGCCCTAGATAAGTTCTCATTCCACGTTCCATTTCTACCCTACCTTTTACCAGCCCCAGCCTGGCCTTGTCATGTATATGCTTTATGGTAGCATTCGCTTTCGGCCTCCACCTCAATTTTATTTTGAACGCTATTATTTTCCCAGGGGAGTCAAGACTCTCACTGTAACTGTAGGTCAGACCTTGATATTTCAATGACCCTCAAACAGAAAGCCATTGGGTTACAACTAGATACAGTGTACATTCTTTTCTGTCCCATAATACCTTGTTTCTATTGTAGGCTACATTATATTATCTTGCTAGATAATAGGTTAAAATGGTCAGCTTGTACACCTGAGAGAGAAGGTGGTATGAAGGAACATTAATATATTAATATCCTTGCTCTATTAACTTGCTTGCTGAATGCACTAACCCTAATTTTAAAATGTGGGGAGAGATTTGGTCAGCTGAGTATTATGTGCTTTATAGGTCAAATATTTTCATATTTTGTTTTCTAAATGGAGAATATGCATTGACTAATATAATATGCATTGTAATCTCTGCTCACTGTCCCTAAGATTTCTGCATTCTCATAGTTGTTTTTAGCACTCAGCTATATATATATTTACCTCACCAGCTTCTGTTTACAGTTACTCAACCAGAGGGAGTCCCTACCCACTGGGCACACCATGTCATTTCAACACGGAACTTTGGGTAATATTTGGTTGAGACGGTGATCAATGAGATTTCAACCTTTATTTACCAACTCAAAAAGACAAGCCAGAGGTTTGTTGAACTCCCAAAGTCTTATCACTATGCTGTATTCAACGATCTAAATGAACAACCAAATTCCAATGGAAAAAAACATCTCGGATTTTTGGCTAACCTGTCATCTACATGTGCTATCACTGTGCTTTATCTAATAGCACAACCAAATGGCCTGGATTGCAGTTGAGATGACATTAGAAGTACATCGTGCAAGTGATCAATGCTGTTCAAGATTCTGCGCAGATTATTACAGCAATTGTAATAATAGACCCCTGACCTATGCATGCTATCTTGAACATACACACTCTCTATGGTTACATAAAAAGACATTTAAAGTTACAATAGGCTAACCTCAAAATGTGGCCATGGATGTGTTCCTCTTTTTAAATAAATACGTTTACATTAGTTTGTAAGATGGCCTTAACTTTAGGCTATTTTACTGTACTACAAAAATATTATTGAATTGTGTTTGGTTGACAACGCAACCAAATCAACATTTAAAGAATATCTAATGCTTGGAAAGTTTCATCTGAGCCCCTGGCTTAATCCCATTCTTTAACTTGTATTTTTAGTTTAGTTGGAGGCATAAATTGTTGGAGACATAGTTGGAGACATAAATCCCAAATATTAAGTTAATAGGCTTGCATTAAAGTAAGTAATGCAAAAGTGATATTGAATTGTGTTTGGTTGTTCACAAATTCCAGTTAAAGCCAGACTACGTTATTGTCACAGATCGAACTATCCAAACAGAAGATACATCTCCTTCAAATGTTGATTTGGCTGTTTTGACAACCAAAAACAATTAAACATCCAGTTTGTTTACAAATTAATAATTGATATGTTGGATTCAAGTATCCATCTCAACCAAAAATCTAACTTAAAGAATAGGACTAAATCTAAACTAATATCTGAAGTATTAGTAGATTCTTCAGTATCTTAAGTATCAGTTTTATCTGTAGTATCCGTAGTACCAGTAGTATATGTAGTATGTGAAATCAACCAAAGCTTGAAACCCTAGGCTTATATGTACTGTCTATTTTTCGTTGAACTCTGGGTTGAAACAATAGCTGTTGATGACTTTGCAAATGCTATATAGACCTAAATAGTATCATTGATGATATATCCTACCGATCCTCGACTTCAGCGATGTCATCTACAAAATAGCCTCCAACACTCTACTCTGCAAACTGGATGAGTCTAATACAGTGCCATCCGTTTTGTCACCAAGCCCCATACACCACCCACCACTGCGACCTGTATGCTCTCGTCGGTTGGCACTCGCTACATATTCGTCGCCAGACCCACTGGCTCCAGGTCATCTATAAGTCTTTGCTAGGTAAAGCTCCACCTTATCTCAGCTCACTGGTCATGATAACAACACCCACCCATAGCACGCGCTCCAGCAGGTATATCTCCCTGGTCATCCCCAAAGCCAACACCTCTTTTGGCCGCCTTTCCTTCCAGTTCTCTGCTGCCAATGACTGGAATGAATTGCAAAAATCGCTGAAGCTGGAGACTTATATTTCCCTCACTAACTTTAAACATCAGCTATCTGAGCAGCTAACCGATGGCTGCATCTGTACATCGCCCATCTGTAAATAGCCCATCCAATCTACCTACCTCATCCCCAAATTGTTTTTTATTTACTTTTCTGCTCTTTTGCACACCAGTATTTCTACTTGCACATCATCATCTGCATATGTATTATTCCAGTGTTAATTTACTAAATTGTAATTACTTCATGTAATTTGCACCCACTGTATATAGACTTAATTTTTTCTATTGTGTTTTTGACTGTACGCTTGTTTATTCCATGTGTAACTCTGTGTTGTTTGTGTCACACTACTATGCTTTATCTTGGCCAGGTCGCAGTTGTAAATGAGAACTTGTTCTCAAGTGGCCTACCTGGTTAAATAAAGGTGAAATAAATAAATAAATATGACTAATAAAGTATGGTTACATTTGCTCTATTAACGTACCCTTTCGAATGACTTTGATAGCAACAGTGAATACATTTTGTTATTAAGAGATCTTTCAATAATCATTCTCACAATGGCATATTGGTAGTAGTCAGTGACAAATATAAAAGCTAAACAGGGCTGAGTTTGGTTAAAGCCCTCGATGGGAGACAAATTAATAGCTGTAGATCAACTCTCCAGTAGGAGGTGCTGCCCAGTCTATAGTTTTTTTTATAGTGGATGTAATGTTGAATATCTGACATTATTTCAAAGGTACAAATTCACTATATTTTATACAAGATTTGGCTATTGAAAATTGGCTACTATGATTACATAATCCAGTGGTTGAAATTTCACCCTAAAAACAAGTTTATATTGATAACTTTATTTCAAATTATTATCCACAGGTTCCACGTCACAATATGTTGACAAATTACATTGAAACAACATCGATTCAACCAGTTTGTGCCCAGTGGGACTCTCTCCTTCCCTCAGCATCAGCTTTCTCCAAGCTCTGTAGGCTACCTTGACTCTAACAATCTTTCACCTATTGCGATATCGTGAAGTAAAGACTAGGATGTAAAAATGTATTACGTGCTAATGCAAGATGTTCAAATGGTAGAACCAACGTGCAGGAACAACAATCAATAAGAACTAGAGAATCTAAATGAAAAGATCCTTTGCATGCTAATGCATGCTAATACAGCGGAGACGATGACAGGCATACAGTGCATCCGGAAAGTATTCAGACACCTTGATTTTTCCACAATTTGTTACGTTACAGCCTTATTCCAATTTTTTTTAAATGTTATGTCCCTCATCAATCTACACACAATACCCCATGATGACGAGACATTTTAGCAAAGGTTTAAAAAAAAACACACACATTTACACAAGCATTCAGGCCCTTTACTCAGTACTTGTAGTTGGATATGGAGCATCACTGCACAGCTATGTTCAGGTCTCTCCAGAGATGTTCGATCGGGATCAAGTCCGAATTCTGGCTGGGCCACTCAAGGACATTCAGAGACTTGTCCCGAAGCCACTCTTGCGTTGTCTTGGCTGTGTGCTTAGGGTCACGGTGCTGTTGGAAGGTGAACCTTCGCCCTGGTCTGAGGTCCTGAGCACTCTGGAACAGGTTTTCATTAAGGATCTCTCTGTACTTTGCTCCGTTCATCTTTCCCTCGATACTGGCTAGTCTCCCAGTGCCTGCTGCTGAAAAACATCCCCACAGCATGATACTGCCACCACCATGCTTCACCATAGGGATGGTGCCAGGTTTCTTCCAGACGTAACGCTTGGCATTCAGGCTAAAGAGTTCAATCTTTGTTCTCATGGTCTGAGAGTCTTTAGGTACCTTTTGGGAAACTCCAAGCGGAATGTCATTTGCCTTTTACTGAGTGGCTTCCGTCTGGCCACTCTACCATAAAGGCATAATTGGTGGAGTGCTGCAGAGATGGGTTGTGCTTCTGGAAGGTTCTCCCATCTCCACAGCGGAACTCTGGAGCTTTGTCAGAGTGACCATTGGGTTCTTGGTCACCTCCCTGACCAAGGCCCTTCTCCCCCGATTTCTCAGTTTGGCCAGGCAGCCAGCTCTAGGAAGAGTCTTGGCGGTTCCAAACTTCTTCCATTTAAGAATGACGGAGGCCACTGTGTTCTTTGCGACCTTCAATGTTACAGAAATATTTTGGTACCCTTCCACAGATCTGTGCCTCGACACAATACTGTCTCGGAGCTCTACAGACAATTTCTTTGACTTCCTGGCTTGGTTTTTGCTCTGACATGCACTGTCAAATGTGGGACCTTATATAAGGTCCCACATTAGCATTTCGCTACACTCGCATTAACATCTGCTAACCATGTGTATGTGACAAATACAATTTGATTTGATTTGATTTGATTTAGGTGTGTGCCTTTCCAAATCATGTCCAATCAGTTGAATTTACCACAGGTGGACTCCAATCAAGTTTTAGTGACATCTTAACAATGATCAATGGAAACAGGATGCACCTGAGCTCAATTTCGAGTGTCACAGCAAAGGGTCTGGATACCTACATAAATAAAGTAGTTCTGTTCTGTATTTTTAATACCTTTGCTAATTTTCTAAAAACCTGTGTTCGCTTTGTCATTGTAGAAAAATATTAATTGAATCAATTTTAGAATAATGCTGTAACAACAAAATGTGGAAAAAGTCAATGGGTCTGAATACATTCCAAATGCACTTTATATTTATTTTATTTTTTATTTAACCTTTATTTAACTAGGCAAGTAAATTAAGAACAAATTCTTATTTACAATGACGGCCTACCCAGGACAAATTCTAACATGGATGACGCTGGGCCAATTGTGTGCCGCCCTATGGGACTCCCAATCAAGGCCAATTGCTATACAGCCTGGAATTGAACTGTAGTTGTAATTGTCTGTAGTTCACCGCTGCGCCACTCAGGAGCCCAAAAATATAAAGTATATCCATTAACTGAGCTATTCACATCTGCGCACATAATGTGTGCAGTCTTCTATGTCTTCTCTCCTGGATAGGGCTAATTTGCACATAAATGACCAAATATTCTAACTTGTATGCAATGGTACAGTGTGAGTTGGGCAATGGCAGAACATTGTAATTTATATGGTAATAGTTGCCAATTACTAGGCAGGGATGGAATTCTTAAGAGTGGAACTGTTTACTTCAAAGAGAACATATTAGTGGGTTTTGCCTCTCTAAAAACCCCTTTCATTTTCACTGTACTACAGGCCAGGGAACCAGGGTGTCTTCATCCAAGCTGTCTTTCTAAGGAATTCAAGGTCACATGTCGTCTATGGTAAGTTGATAAAGTAAGGTGGATGTCCCCTTTGATATGTCACCTGTTGCTAATACGATGGTACTCCCAATGTCATGCTCTTGCGACATGCCCCATTTTGGGAATCAGCACACATCGATCAAGTCATTATTATTCTGAAAAGTCCCCCTCCAGGAGCTGCTCTCTACTTAACGAAAGAGACAAAGGACAGGCATCTAAGACAAGGAATACAACATGAGACTTAGCAGACAGTCAAGCAGCATGTCATGAAGACTGGAGAGGAGAGGGAGTTGGAGAGGAGAAGAGAGGCGAAGGTAGAGAAGGGGTAGAGTGGAGGGTAAGGTAAGGGAGGAGTGCTTTTCTTGTTTAAGCCCCTGTGCAATCTTTTTATTTTTAAGTCATCACTGTATGTCTAATAAATCACTGTGTGTGTTTATTTCATGACAATAACTCCAACTATATGTTTAACCATTTATTTCCCTGAGCCTCATTTTACCATTGAAAGGCTCGGTCTGATCTGATTGGCGAATAGGATCGTCTAGTAGGAGGATACTACATTATGCAAATAAAAGCTGACTGGTCATTGCTCAGAATAATCAACTCAGATTGTGATGTCTTGCTGTAGGTCAAAACAGGCTGAAATTCAAGTATGAAAGAAAAAGCTCTTACACTAAAAGGGCAGTATCATAATTTGCACGATTTCAGAGTGTTATTTAGAGCTAATAGTGTGGAAATATCAGAAATAAATTGCCCCTTTAAGGCAAAATACGTTTCTCTCTGGCTTACATCAGATTGCAAAAGTCAAGTCTCGCATGCCTGCTCCAATGCCAATGATTCATTAAAAGTAACAACCTGCTTTTGTCAGTTGACAAGCTGACAAGCTGCATTTGTCACACACTGTTTCTTTATCAGCTAACTGCCAAAACACCATTGGCTGTAAACTTTTAATGAATCATTTGCATTGGAGCAGATGTGTGCAACTGCCAACCTGCATATAGCACCTGGCCAATTCAGGTGTGTGTGGTCCTCAGTCTAGAAAATTGCATCACCTGGCAGCTGTCCTAGTAGTCACTACTCTAATAGCAAATACTTTATACGGGTAACTGATGTGACATGTTAATAACAATAAACATCTTTTTACAGCACATGTCTACATGTTCTCCCCCGTTTGGCACCCTTTCAATTTATCACAAAGCATTACACATTTTTACACTTTTGACCTGTCAAAACAGGTTGATTTTTCAATTTCAGTCAAGGGGAGGGTTTAGTATTTGTTTAATCTAGTCCAGGGGAGGCTCATGTAATTTGTAATTGATAAAAAGTCAATATTTCTGTGTTCTAGAATTACTTTCTTATTAGGCTATATATCGATGTGTGCCCGATGCCACCCCTCATCTCTGATTCTCTGTGGGTGTGCAATATCAAGTGTGTCTATAGGCTATTTAGCATGGTCACAATAAAATGATCCATAGTCTTTAAGCTATAGGCTACGAAGTGCTCAGAGAAGCACAGAGCGAAGTTATATTTCCAAGATATACTAAACAAATACTAAACCCTATACAACAGGTGTAGACCTTACAGTGAAATGCTGAATACAACAGGTGTAGACCTTACAGTGAAATGCTGAATACAACAGGTGTAGACCTTACAGTGAAATGCTTACTTGTGAGCCTTTAACCAACAATGCAGTTAAGAAAAAAATAGATAAGTAAAAAAATGTAATAACAAATAATTAAAGAGCAGCAGTAAAATAACAGTAGCGAAGCTATATACAGGGGGTACCGGTACAGAGTCAATGTGCGGGGGCAAAAGTTAGTTGAGTAATTGAGGTCAAATGTACATGTAGGTAGAGTTAAAGTGCCGTGCGGTAGCAGAGAGAACAGTCTATGACTAGGGTGGCTGGAGTCTGACACTTTTTAGGGCCTTCCTCTGACACCTTCTGGTATAGAGGTTCTGGATGGCAGGAAGCTTGGCCCCAGTGATCTACTGGGCCATACGCACTACCCTCTGTAGTGCCTTGTGGTCGGAGGCCGAGCAGTTGCCATACCAGGCAGTGATGCAACCAGCTCTCGATGGTGCGGCTGTAGAACATTTTGAGGATCTGAAGACCCATGCTAAATATTTTCAGTCTCCTGAGGGGGAAATAGGCTTTGTCGTGCCCTCTTCACAACTGTCTTGGACCTTGTTAGTTTGTTGGCGATGTGGATGCCAAGGAACTTGAAGCTCTCAACCTGCTCCACTACAGCCCTGTCGATGAGAATAGGGGTGTGCTCGGTCCTCATTTTCCTGTAGTCCACAATCATCTCCTTTGTCTTGATCACGTTGAGGGAGAGGTTGTTATCCTGGCACCACACGGCCAGGTCTCTGACCTCTTCCCTATAGTCTCATCGTTGTTGGTGATCAGGCCTACCACTGTTTTGTCATCGGCAAACTTAATGATGGTGTTGGAGTCATGCCTGGTCATGCAGTCATGAATGAACAGTGAGTACAGGAGGGGACCGAGCACGCACCCCCGAGGGGCCCCTGTGTTGAGGATCAGCGTGGCAGATGTGTTGTTAACTACCCTTACCACCTGGGGGGCGGCACATCAAGAAGTTCAGGATCCAGTTGCAGAGGGAGGTCTTTAGTCCCAGGGTTCTTAGCTCAGTGATGAGCTTTGAAGGCACTTTGGTGTTGAGCTAGTCAATGAATAGCATTCTCACGTAGGTGTTCCTTTTGTCCAGATGGGAAAGGGCAGTGTGGAGTGCAATAGAGATTGCATCATCTGTGGATCTGTTAGGGGGGTAATGCAAATTGGAGTGGGTCTAGGGTTTCTGGGATAATGGTGCAATGTGAGCCATGACCAGCCGCTCAAAGCACTTCATGGCTACAGCCGTGAGTACTACAGGTCGGTAGTCATTTAGGTAGGTTTCCTTAGCGTTCTTGGGCACAGGGACTTTGGTGGTCTGCTTGAAACATGATGGTATTACAGACTCAGTCAAGGATAGTTTAAAAATGTCAGTGAAGACACTTGCCAGTACACTACCTGGTAATCTGTCTGGACCTGCGGCCTTGTGAATGTTGACCTGTTTAAAAGGTCTTACTCACATTGGCTACGGAGAGTGTGATCACACAGTCGCCCGGAACAGCTGGTGCTCTCATGCATGCTTCAGTGTTGCATGCCTCGAAGCGAGCATAAAAGGCATTTAGCTCATCTGGTAGGCTCTCGTCACTGGGCAGCTTGTGGCTGGGTTTTCCTTTGTAGGCCGTAATAGTTTTCAAGCCCTGCCACATCCGAAAACAGTCAGAGCCGGTGTAGTAGAATTCAATCTTAATCCTGTATTGACCCTTTGCTTGTTAGATGGTTCGTCTGATGGCATAGTGGGATTTCTTATTAGCGTCCGGATTAGTGTCCAGCTCATTGAAAGCGGCAGCTCTAGCCTTTAGCTCAATACGGATGTTGCCTGTAATCCATGGCTTCTGGTTGGGATATGTACATACGGTCACTGTGGGGACGATGTCGTCGATGCACTTATTGATGAAGCCGATGACTGAGGTGGTATACTCCTCAATGCCATTTGATGAATCCTGGAACATATTCCTGCCTGTGCAAGCAGTCCTGCAGTTGACCACTTCCGTATTGAGCGAGTCACTGGTACTTCCTGCTTTAGTTTTAGCTTGTAGGCAGGAATCAGGATAGAGGATAGAATTATGCTCAGATTTGCCAAATGGAGGGCGGGGGAGAGCTTTGTATGCATCTCTGTGTGGAGTAAAGGTGGTCTAGAGATTTTTTTTCTTTGGTGACATGCTGGTAGAAATTAGTTAAAACGGATTTAAGTTTGCCTGCATTAAAGTCCCTGGCCACTAGGAGCGCTGCTTCTGGATGAACATTTTCTTGTTGGAGACAGGCGCAGGAATACTAATAGCTGGTTTTAATACTCCACCCAAAATACAACATTTCACGAAAGGCTCAGGGACAAAGCCCAAAACAATCACATATACAAAAACATAGGGATGTAACCCAAACAAAGGAGCGAGGTTAAACATCTAATAAATACACGGGACGAGATCCGTAATAACAATACATGGGATGAGATCTGTAATAATGAGTACACAATACACGCAGCACGAAAGCCGAAACCACAAAGCACAGGCACTCACAAGACCAACGGACATGGGAACAATAACCGACCAGACAATGGTGAACAGAGGGCACATGTATACAATTACTAATCAGGGGGAATGGGAACCAGGTGTGCGTAATAAAACAGTTCAGTGACGCCTAGAGGCCGGTGACGTATACCTCCGGAGCTGGTTCACGGAATGAGCAGCAGTACCGGGGGAATCCATGACACCTATACAGCTGGTTGAGTGAGGTCTTAGTGCCTGCATCGGTTTGTGGTGGTAAATAGACGGCTACGAATAATATAGATGAGAACTCTTTTGGTAGATAGTGTGGTCTACAGCTTATCATATGGTACTCTACCTCAGGCGAGCAATACCGCGAGACTTATTTAATATTAGACATCGTGCACCAGCTGTTATTGACAAATAGACACACAACCCTTCGCCCCCCCCAAGACCTTCACCCCTTTTTCTCCATCTCTTTTTCACGCAAATGACAGGTATTTGGGCCCGTTCTCGAGAAAGCAGTATATCCTTCGCATCGGACTCGTTAAAGAAACATTTTTCATCCAGTTCAAGGTGGGTAATCGCGGTTCTGATGTCCAGAAATGATTTTCGGTCATAAGAGACGGTAGCAGCAACATTATGTACAAAATCAGTTAAAAAATATAAGTTACAAAAAACATGAAAGAACTAACAAAATTGCAGTTTGTTAGGAGCACGTAAAACGTCAGTCATCCCCTCCAACGTCATTCTATTAACATAGCCATTAGTTGACAAGTTCAATCAGGTATGCTTGTCTGGGGCTCCAATACAAATGCGTACTGTTGAGGGTACTCCAGGCCTGGAGTTGAAAACTTTGCCTTAAGATCTGCTTCAATAGCTTTCAAAGTTTGCCCTCTGGAATTAAAAAGGTCATCTGAGATTGGTACAAAACATGATATCATGATTTTCACGGATGATCATTGTGTCCATAGTTCTGTTGATGGATTTGAGAGTGGTTACCTTTCTCCAGCTCCAGCCCATAGCTGTTGACCAGAAAAAGTGGAGGAGGGTCTGCTTTGTTGTTGTTTGAATCCTAGATTCCCTCTTTAAACCTTGTTTCATAGCATTTCAGTCAACATGGTATAACTTCGATTGTAAACTGGGTGGTTCCTTAATGCTGATTGGTATATACCAAGGGTATGACAAAACATGTATTTTTACTGCTCTAGGAACATTGGTAACCATTTAATAATAGCAATAAGGCACCTCGGGGTTTGTGGTATATGGCCAATATACCACGGCTAAGGGCTGTGTCCAGGCAATCAGTGATACGTCGTTGTGTATAAGAACAGCCCTTGGCTGTGGTATTTTGGCCATATACCACACCCCCTAGTGCCTTATTGCTTAATTAGCCATTCCCAAATGCAATATAGTTTTGTCCCCCCCAAAAATACAATAATGATCTCATTTATTTTTGTGTTTTTATTTTTTTACAGAAACTTCTATATAGACAGTTCCCAAAACGGAGTGTTGCCAAGTGAGAATCACAATATGGCTGCTTGCAATATATCATTAATTAGCATTTATTCTGAAATAGTTTCTAAATTATAATATGACATATTTTGTGAGACGTTTACAGAAATAATAAATATAGAAAATTATAGTGGTCACACCACATGGCATTTACAGGACTTTACATGGGGATCTTAAATTAAACACATTATTTCACTTTTAAACAGTCAAACTCAAAGACAACACATTTTTTTCCCAATGTTAATTCATTAACTTTTTCACTCTTCAAAACCCGTGATTGGGAGTCCCATAGGGCAGCGCACAATGGCCCAGCGTCATCTCGGTTTGGCCGGCGTAGGCTGTCATTGTAAATAAGAATTTGTTCTTAACTGACTTGCCTAGTTATATAAATGTTACATTTGTCAGTTGCCCATACAATATATTCATTCATTGCATTAGCCTTAGTTGTTTACCTCAAACCCTCTCAGATCATTGGATCTATAGCACGAAATCCCAGGTCTGAGACCTGGAATCTTGTATATTAATGTAGATGTATATAAACAACATACGCACTGTAGTGTTTTTGCAGACTTTACTGTTGTATTCACTATAGTATTTACTGTAGTGCATACTGTAGTATTTACAGAACTATAGTAAAAATGCTATACTAAAAGGAAATGGTATCATATACTACAGTAATTCATGTAGTGTTTTGTGGATTGTAGTACACTGTCGTTTTTCTGTGGACTGTACTACGCTGTAGGATTTACTGTAGTGTTTTCGCAGGCTGTAGTATTGAAAAATATAGTCATTTCTATCATTTAAAAATGGTAATGTTTTTGCGGACTGTATTGTTTTAGCGTATATTACTGTAGTATTTACTAGAGTATTGTACAGTATACGACAACATTCTATAGTAAGTACTACTCATAATTAAGGGATACTACAGTATGTAGTATAGTATTTCATGTGGGTTGCCAAAGGGTGAGAATCTAGCAGGTTGCTATGCAACCAAATCCATGTTGAGACAGCTTGGGTGCATTTTGGTTTATGACTGTAAAGTCTAACTTGTTGGCTGACGGAGCCAATTTCCATCTGTGCCCATTTCAAAAACAGAATTGATGAGTTTTTCACGGTCGTATCCTCTTTTTAAAAAAACACCCAAGTACAGTATAGCGCTCTGTCATCATCAGAATCTCATTCGGGTCATTTTCTCTTCCCGTTTACATCTCACATTATATTTGGAGTCCATCTGTGGGTTTAACGGGGTGATGGAGAAGACTGGGAAATGTTGGAAAAGACTGGGAAATGTTTATCCCTGCCCAAAAGTGTCAAACACTCACACACATAAATTCTCTCTATTCACATTTCGCTCCTCAGTGAAGCCATCACGTACTTAGCTATCTGTGCTGTGTTAGAATATCAATGGGTTTCTCAATTCTGCCTGGTTATTTATTTGTGTCCAGAGCCAGATAGCAGTTGTTGGGAGAGCAGGCACATTAGCCAGGGTATTTCTTCCCATTAACGTTCAGCAATAGCGACAAGGTCATTATTAATTGACAGCAGCAGTGATGCTGAATCTTGTTCTCTGCTCCATAGAGTCTAATGAAGAGACTGCATGCGTTAAACCATGACCCTTGTCATCTCTAGGAAGATGTCAGAGGTGGTGTGTGTCCATGGTAAATACATCATTAATCAAGGATGTATGTGATAGGTTGAGTATTCCAGAGAGACCCTTCAATCCCCACACAATGAGTTATACAACATTAACCTCATTAATGAGTTCAATAAATGATGGAAAGCGAATTAGGGTTTTGACATTATGCAGATGTCAATGAGATCATGTTAGGTTGGTGACTGTGCTGTGTGAGAGGAGATACAGAAAATGACTTTCTAGTGTTGTCACTAAACCTATATTATCTCAAAGGGTCCTTAACAGCTTCTACTCCCAAGCCATAAGTCTGCTGAACAATTAATCAAATGGCCCCTATTACATTGACCACACTCCATTTGTTTTGTACACCGCTGTTTATTATCTTTATTATCATCACGTCACCCCTACCTACATGTACAACTTACCTCGACTAACCTGTACCCCCCCGCACACTGACTCGGTACCGGTACCCCCTGTATATAGCCTCGCTATTGTTATGTTATTGTGCTACTTTTTATTTTAAAAAGTATAACTTTTTTTAAACTTTTGTTTATTTGGTAAATATTCGACATGCTCTCATTGCTAGTTTATTATGCTTGTTTTTAGTCACCTAGACTTAATATGTAATCTCCAGGCCTCCCGGGTGGCACAGTGGTCTAAGGCACTGCAGTGCTAGCTGTGCCACAAGCATTCTGGGTTCGAGTCCAGGCACTGTCGCAGCTGGCCGTGACTGGGAGACCCATGGGGCGACGCACAATTGGCCCTGTGTTGCCCGGGTTAGGGGAGGGTTTGGCCAGCAGGGATGTCCTTGTCCCATCGAGCACTAGCGACTCCTGTGGCGGACAGGGCGCAGCGCACGCTGACATGGTCGCCAGGTGTTTCCTCCGACACATTGGTGTGGCTGGCTTCTGGGTTAAGTGGGCATTGTGTCAAGAAGCAGTGCAGCTTGGTTGGATTGTGTTTTGGGGGTCGCACAGCTCTCAACCTTTGCCTCTCTTGAGTCCATACGGGAGTTGCAGCGATGAGACAAGACTGTAACTACCAATTGGATACCACAAATTTGGGGAGAAAAAACATCTCAGACCATTTTATTTTAAAGACAGTTGTATTTAATGGACTACATCAATTGGAACCGAAGAAAATAATAAGGAGGGGCAGGTAGCCTAAACACACACACACACACACACACACACACACACACAATCTAAATGAGTTTTGTCTGGTAATTGCCACAGAAAACGAGGAAATACTTTGTTTCAGTTGTACGGAACGATTGTCAAATAGATAAATAGATAGTCCTCCTTTATGAGCAGACTAAGTTGTTCCGATGATAATACCAACCAGAGGGCGAAATAGTCTTGAAAAATGTTGGCTGTAATGGTTGGAACCGGTTCAGGGAACAGAACAGAAAACAATATTTGAAGAACAGAACCGGAAACTAAGTGATCTATACTGTTCTGGGACAGAACCGTTATTTTAAGACATAGGAACCGGATAATAATGTTATTTTACATTACAGGCATATTTTTTTCCAGTCCCACAAAATCCTAACAAAGTGCATATACAAAGCCCTCACTCTTGTCACTCAGAAACCTATTCCAGTGTCTGCCTGACAGCTGGAAATCTTATCCAGTGTGTGTGTGTGTGTGTGTGTGAGTGTTTAGGCTACCTGCCCCTCCCCTCTGAAGCATAGGTTACTGTAGCTTACTGATGAAGTTACAAGCATGATTCAGAAATTAGGGAGAGATGTTTAAAAGAATGGATTCACTTTTTCAATGCTAGTTAGGATATTACAGTTATCACGTTTCACAAGTCGCTCTTTCTAAATATAATTCAGTGGGTCCAATTCAGATAATGCATGTCATAACAAGCTGCCCAGTGCTAAAAGCCAAGTGTCCTCCATCTTCTCCCGCTATCTTATCACCCGCAAAAGTTCAGTTGCATCTCGCTCCCTACACTGTGGCTGGCATTATGATTAAACCATGTTGTTACGACAAAATTGAATTTGTTCTTAATGACTTTCTTACAGATTAAATCGCTTTCTCCATAGCGAGCTGCTCTATTCACATTGATTGGTGTAGTAATTTAATGTTGAGCTAAATGAAGGGAAAAAATGGATTTCAGAGGTTTAAGAAGGAACAGAAAGAACTATATAAACCAGTACTTTTTGGGGGTTCAAACCGGTTCAGAACCTTTTGCTGGTCGGAACAGTGAAACGGGACAACAACAAAAAAACGAAACGATTGGAAAATGATTTCTGTTCCAACCCCTGGTTGGCTGCAATCAAGACAAAAAGATAACCTCGACATCCGCGTAAGGGAGTGGTAAATTGCTGGCTAATGTTTGTTGCAATTGAGATCAGCTGTGCCTGTGATTTAATCATGTATTGATGGTTTAATGAGAAATCAGCTGGCGATAATCTGTTGGCTTTTGATGGTTGCAATTGACTCATAAACAACCAGACAAGAAAAGTAAAAATGCACAAACTAGAAAAGCTCTTCTTGTGGATGATTATAGTTATTACTTAATGTGTATTCAACTTATATAGGCCCTTACAAACTATAAATACAGTATGTTGCCAGAAGGTATCTCACAGTGAAGTGGGTCTTCTGTACGGAGCCTGTCGATACAAAACACATCTCATGCAGAGAGAGACCGCCTGGTGGGAAACAAGTAAGTCCATCAGTAGTAAATGAACCAGTCTGTAACACAGCAAGACACTCTCAACAAGTCAACGCCTACACCGAACCCTCACACGAATGCAATATTCCTACAAATTTGTTTTTTTATCATTTTAATTTAACTTTTAAGAAATTCACTTTTGTCAGCGAACTTGTCCTCAGACTTCACCATTGTGTACATTCAGAATAGAGTAGAGGTAAGGGGCACATTCAAGGTGGATGCCATCAGACGGGAGAATAACTTCTCTAAGAATAAAATGTTCCTCCCATTACCAGATCCTTCATGGCTCCATCGACGAGGACACCTTGAACCACATCGAGGCAGCATCCCTACGTGCTAATCTCTCGCTCGGCCGTGGTGGGCACCTGTGCTCAGATTAGGGAATTTGTCTTGCTTACTCATAATCAATGGCAGAGTGTGGCTCAATGACAGCTCAAGCCAAGACTGAAATCAGCTTGAGCATCTTCCTCGGGACCACTCTGAACCACCCGACAGCACAGTAGAATACAGAGCCACAGTAACAGAGTGACACAGAACCACTCATGGCATTCAGTAGACCTGGAGATGAATTTTCAGTCATTTCTGTCAAGTACATAAAGCATGTTATCAGATTAAAATAAAAGTGGAGTGCTCCTTGTGGTATCAAATTAGGCTACAAGGAAATGACAAGGAGCTGGGAAGAAACTGGTGTAAACAGGCTTTTTAAGTCTTGTTTTCAACGGCAAGACAGTGACAGCATGTCCTGCCAAAAAAAATGACCCAGGTCCTCTGAGAACAGGATCTTTCAGTCAAGTTCCTGACAATGTTCTATAACTACTGAACCCTTTAATATTGGGACAAAAGCAATTTGGAACAAAAACACACACACTGCTTGTGGCTAAAGTCAACATTGACCAGAAGTGCAAACGGAAGTTGCTCTTAATAACTGTTTCAGTTCAGTTTAGACATTTGGCTAAACATAGACATGGACA
Organism: Oncorhynchus kisutch; assembly: GCF_002021735.2. Classification (NCBI taxonomy): domain Eukaryota; kingdom Metazoa; phylum Chordata; class Actinopteri; order Salmoniformes; family Salmonidae; genus Oncorhynchus; species Oncorhynchus kisutch. The sequence continues at coordinate 14,369,244 of NC_034198.2, read as the reverse complement.
CGAAAAAAAAGCTTTCAATAACACACTTCACAAATCCCTCTCCATTCTCCATGTTTTGTTCTGGTTCTGCGGAACTAGCACCACATAAGATAACATCACATTTCAGAGTGGTTATGAGACTGTGTTGCAACAAACAGGACAGGAACAGCTGACATCAATCGTGGAAAATGCTACTCTATTCCATCTGGCATCAACGGATTCACTCCATTCCTTCATGAATGTCTTATTTCTCATAGGGAGTCAAAGTTGTGGACAACAGCCCAGCAGAGGAAAATTTATTCACGTTCCTGGAAATGCATCTATGGGTCAAGCAGGGCGATCACTGTTTCCAGATCTGCTCCTAACTAAACCGGTGATGAATGACAGGGATGAGAACAGAAGGGTCTTAACCATGAAGATCCCACAGTAGACACACCACATGGCTTTCCTGTTGGGTTAATTCCGCTCTTTCTTTAACTAGACATCAGGTACAACAGAGGGTCGATACATAGGGGGAAAGTGCAGAACTACAGAACAAGGGGTCACGTCTATTGTTAAGCGAGTGAAGTCATGAGCACACAAAAAGGTTTCCTCTGCGAGATGTGAGAGTACTCCAACTCTACATGCTCGAGTTGTCTTCAACATGGGAGGTTAACATGACATTTGCACAAATGCCTTACCTTCCATCACGTACACCAAGGAGCCCACATCTCCTTCTTTGATAATGCAGCTGTCTTTGCCATATTCTACTGGGTACATGGAGTCAACGATCTCCTGGATCTGAGAAAGCTCGAGGTTCTTCATGAAGTCGTTGTCAAGAATGGCCTCCTTGATTAGGTCCTTGGACCTGTGAATTGAATGGAGAGAGATGTGTTTAACGTTCTGTCCCTGAAGCTAGAATGAAGTGTGTGTGTGTGTGGGGGGGGGGGGGGGGGGGGGAGTCACTGAATTGAGAACGATTAGCAAATGGAACCGTTCACATGAACTAATCTCGTCAAGAATGAGTGGCTCAACGTCTGTTCTGTTTTGACAGACTGCTTTCGCGTGTTGAAGCGTTTTCTATATTTCCATTTGAGAAAAAAAAGGCCCACAAACTTCAATCAATAAATAACGCTATGTGAGCATCCAGTCAACGGTTTGGAAAAGAAAAGGCACTTAAAGGCCAGATTGGAGAGAAGTGCTGCATAACCAGTAATTTGAGGCAAAAATCACCATACTGTTTCTCCCCACCTTACGGCCTGTGAATAGAATCAGTTGTTATCTGTCACACCAGCCCTCCTTTTTAGGCTGGGAAGCTGGATTATAAGGCCTTTCTACTACCTTGCATTTTTACTTCAGAAGCCTTGTTATGACTACCCAGAAGTGCCTCATCCAACAATTTGCTGTAAAAAAACAGCTTCAGAAGTACTTTGGCTTCACTATACCATATGCATCATATTGTGCTGATCATAGAGAGAGTGGGCACTTTAAAAATCATATGGCCTTATTCTTTGGGATTGGAAATTATATTATGTTGTCTCATGTGGGAGGATGGTTCGCGATAGGGCATCGTTTCCAGCTAATCCTAGCGGAGCTGGTAGATTGGTGCTGTTGCCCTTCGGAGGTACAGAGAGCTGAGAGATGACACTCAGATACAAGGCATTAGCACTGTGCCACTGGCACCACTTGAACATGGGTATTGTGATTCAAAATAAGCCCCCTTGTACTCAGTCTGTCCTAACAATGATATAACAAGTTCATAGCCGGTTCTGAAATCCTATTCACTTTTGATAGCTTTGTTTTTCTACGAAGCCCAGACGAGAGAGACACACAGCACAGTGTCAGTCAGATAGGACATTCAGGGCACAGAGTTTAAATGTGTTATTTTTAAATTCTATGATTCTGCTGTAGCCTACTGTATACATTCACATGCGTAGATTTTAGCTAGAAGTGGAGGTGGGTGGTGGATACATCAACCAAAATCCACCTAGCTCTGTACCTGTCAAATCTGGCTCTGAAATGCAGGTTGGCATTAATTGCATTGACTTGTGTACTGTAGGCAGCTCTGCAGTGGTCACTAGCTCGCACAGCCACAAAGTAATACAATCGTTATTTTAACTCTAACCACACTGCTAATCCTAATGCCTAACCCTAACCTTAAATTAATTTTTACGATATAGCCAATTTTGACTTTGCAGCTGGCCTATCTAGCGGAAACCGCTTAGTTCTGTCTCCAGGACAAGAGTCATGACAATAAACGTGTAAGCTATCTCATGCTATTCTACACATTTTACCATGGGGCTGAGAGAAAATGCTGCCATTTTAAAGCAAAAATCCATGCAATTCTACACATATTGCCATGGGGCAGAGAGAAACATATGCAGTTATATAGTTATCCTCATGCCATTTTACACATTTTGTAATGAGGCTGAGAGAATTATCGATTTTGAAAGCTAATTTCTGGTAATTCTAAACATTTTCACCATGGCTTGTGACAGGGTGTTGAACTAATTTTGCCCCGGGGGATGCATTCGGTGATGTGTTCATATGCTATCTGGGGAAGGGACCCGACCTTGAGGGGGCCCACAAAAGCCCCCCCCCCCAGATGTGGTATGCCATGGTCAATGGCATCATGAAGCAAGTACAAGGACATTTTAGACAAAAACCTGGTTGCCTTTGCCAGGAAAGAAATGGTTAATTGCCAGCAAAATCAGCCATCTCTGTCTCCAGACTTGAACCCCATTGAAAAGCTGGGGTTTGAATGGAAGAGGGCAGTCCATAAGCACAGACCAAGGACATCAAGGATCTGGAAAGATTCTGTATGGTGGAATGGTCTAAGAACCCTTCCAATGTGTTCTCCAATATCATAAAACATTTTAGAAAAAGGCTCAGTGTCGTTATCCTCGCAAGGAGAAAGTGACGGATTATTGAAAATAGGAGATACACCCCCATCTTTTTGAGATAATATTTTATTACTTGTTAAACTAAATCTATATTAGTATAAAATAATGTTGCATACAATATAAATATAAGCTCAGCAATTGTATTATTCATTTATTTTTGTCTTTTTTCCTTATCTTTATCAAGGGATCCAATCATTCTGGACCCCACGGTATATCCTTCCTCAAATCATCAAGGAATGTCAAAATTCAAAGTCTCTACAACAACTTTCTTTAATGAACAAATCAGCGGATAGAAAAGTCTAATGTTTCTTTAAGAAACCAAATAGACCCAGCAAATCCATGGAGTATACTTCTTTCAACTACAATGACTCATCTCCAACAAGTCAAAAAATTATTCTGAGAAAAAGCATAAAAGGAGAGAGCGAAACCATTAGTTCCTTTGGAGGTATTGAACTCCAGGTGGTCGCTAGTGTCAGAGGACCGACCCCCCTTGGTGGCCTGCCAGCCTGTCCTTTTGAAGAGGGTTTGGGGAGAAGGGACAGAAATACCACTCATAAGGCTGCTTCAAATTAATCAGAGCCTTTGATATTCTGCATTAATAGGGTGTCCTGGCATGCTTTTCAGGGGAATACTGATGCGATATATTGCCAGATGGAGACAAGAGGGGCTTTGGTTGGAGTCTTTTAAATAACATAACTTAGACAAACCTGGATGGACATTACAGGGCTTCGGAGTGGTCCAGTGGTCTAAGGCACTGCATCTCCGTGCAAGAGGTGTCACTACAGTCCCTGGTTCGATTCCAGGCTGTATCATGTCCGGCTGTGATTGGGAGTTGCATAGGGCGGAGCACAATTGGCCCAGCGTCGTCCAGGTTTGGCCATCATTGTAAATAAGAATTTGTTCTTAACTGCCTTGCCTAGTTAAATTAAAATTACAGGACTATGGTAACTGGTGTCACATGTAATATTTGAACTGAAAGTCAATAGATTCCAGTTTGTGTGTCTTCGTTTCGCTTTTCATTTCCTTTGCTTCAGAAAGCGTGTCCCTGTCAGAGCCCAGAGGTAAACTTTGCGGTTCCCATAAAAGGATAAAGCATGCTCCTTTAGGAGCACAGCCAGATGGATAGACAGCATTACTACAGACTTTATAGGACCCTCGGACGGCGGGTGCAGGAATCAAACTCTTGTCCTCAATGCCCCCCCTGTACCATGCCGTCCAACCGCAGTTTCATTTAGGAGCTCGGACAGAAAAGTGTTTCCACAATGGATAGCATGTTTCTCCAGACTGAAGCAGGACATTTCCATGTAAAAGGACGCATGACCAGCAACATGTGAGGTTCATAAGAGCAAATCAAACTGGGTGTCAAAGGAAAGCTAAGAGCCTATATTTTGAGGAAACATTTGAACCGTTTTACATCTTAGAAATTAGGCATAAATTACGGCTTTGATCTCTGGTTAAACGGATGGAAACGGGCTCTTAGAAAACATTTCCCATAAACAGTCTTAAAAGGTATTAGAAATACATCAAAACATAATAATGTTGAAGTAAAGATGCCTGCCAACCAATATCAACACTTACATTTAGTTTTGGAGAAGTTCTGTAAAGTTCTGTAAAGTTCTGTAAAGAAATATTGTTCTAATCCCTTCATGAGGGAGGACAATGAAAGTTCACAGAAGTAAAAAGAAAAGGTAGACCTACCAATTTAGTTTATTCATTATTAACCAAATCGGTAACAGAAATACAAAAAAAACATAAATAAAAATTGGTAAAAGGAATTACTGCAATTGAATTGGCTACAATGGGAAAACATAGCAGCAACAAAGGACCTCCCACTGGCATACTGTTATGTTCAGCACATAACTATTTTCTTTCTCTTTCCGTTGTCTGGTAGTCAAGGTGAGTGTGAAAACAGTCTGCCCTAGTGTTGCACGGTATACCAAAACGTCTGTACTTTTTCGATACTAGAACATAAAACAAGGTTCGGTACTGGAATTTTTGTTTATTTTGGTACTTCTGTAAAATGTGTCTTACAAATCAAGTCTGTCTATCAGTGCAGCCGATGTCCCCCTTATAGCGCGAGTGCAGCGTGCCTGCTCCACTCAGCCTGCACTGGGAGTCTGGGCTGCATCATGCTGCACACAAGTTAACACACTTGAATAATGCAACACGGCATGTAGATTTTTTTTTTTTACTGTTAATTACCGTTTACAAAACACTGTCCATGAATGATTTAAAAAAACTTTACAATGCAAGAGGATACTGGTAGCTTCCAGCTTTGTTAGGCTACCTTTCCTTGCTAGTTTAAAACAATTATTGACCTTTGTTTAACTAAGCAAGTCAGTTAAGAACAAATTCTTATTTCTCTGTCACGTTCGTCGTTTTTGTGAAGTTTCACTTTTTAATAAAGTATGTGGAACTTGGTCCGCTCCTTTTGACGAATGTGACATTATAATGATGGCCTAGGAACAGTGGGTTATGTTATTATAATGATGGCCTAGGAACAGTGGGTTAACAAGGTTACTGCCTTGTTCAGGAGCAGAACAACATATTTTTACCTTGTCAGTTTAGGGATTTGATCTAGCAACCTTTCGGTTACTGGCCCAACGCTCTTACCACTAGGCTACCTGCCGCCCCGGTTAGAGCATTAGCTTTAGTTTACTACAGCTGAAGCTTACATCAATTCACTAGTCTAGTACTTTGTTTGTGGTAACATGCAAACCATAGCGCAAAATATGCTGATTTCAAAGCTGCCAACAAAACAGTCTTTCTATTACCCCTCTCACAAAGATGATCTATTACCTCAGTGAACGGACTGTGTGTGTGAATAGGGCTCCAATGGGCTGCCCCCCTCTTGCCTTGTGAATAACGTCATCACTGGTTAAAGCACGCACCTTTATAAAAATAAGCCACTTCTATGCAAATGTTGTTGATCCGTAAAATAAGTCCCAAATGGAAGGGATTTGTCTGTCATCTGTAGCCCTGTGAAATCAGCCAAAACAAGCTCAATAACTCAATGCACGCACACACTCCTATTGAAGATGCATCCACCTGTATTGTGAATAGGCCTAGGTTACATATTGAGTAACCTAGTTTCTAAATAGATTTTCCATTTAAATAAATGATTAACATTATGTTGTTATGTAGTTAGATTGTTTTTACCAAAGTCAAATTGATTCATTAAAAAGTGACTGCCCTAAAAACCAACTAATCCCCTTGAAAAGTCCTGTGTGGCATTAATAGGAGTCAGAAACATTTATTCTAGTGTCAAAATGAACTGCAAAAATTGTAAATAAGATAATTTTGGTCATAAAGTCAGTCTCCTCTAAAACAGAGTTTTGAACCTGAGTACATCACAACAAGTAAATGAAGGTTGGGTTTGGATTACAATTATGTTAACAAATCATGCCCACTTTTGCCAAAGACCACGTGCAAATCACCCCTCTGCCCACTTCGCTTCCCTTCATTGAATGGTGCTCCATTGTAGTGATGGGTATTCCAGCTCTTTTCAGTGAGCCAGCTCTTTTAGCTCCCAAATGGCTCTTTAAAAAATGATTTTGTATTTTTTCAAGTCAAACAGTTTGCGATAGTTTGACTATGATTGGTGTTAAATCAATTCTAATTCAATTATTCAATGAAATCATACTCTACCTTAACCACAACGTATTTAAAAATGCATTGGTTTGTTATGAAAAAGAATGCTATTAAACATTTGCATTTAAAGTTGAACTTTTTAATGTATGTAAACAAAGTGCATATATAAATCTAACCGTTCAAAACGAATACCATCTGAACAGCATATCAAAGAAAAATAAATCACAATGTGCAAAACTGCAGCATCTCACTTAAAACATGAAACTGGTCCTTCTTTTCTCTGTCTTCTTTATTGCCATGTTATAACCAGCAGTACACAGCAATGCTGACCATATTTTGCTTTTATGAGAGATTTGCATTCAGAAATGCAAGCTGCCTCACTTGAGGGGCTGATGCGATTTCTTCTCTCAGTAATTATTTGTCCCGTTTTCGAGAAGACCCTCTCAGAGGGAACGGATGTGGCCACTATGTAGAGTCTCTCGATCGTGACTTTAGTAAGTCGTGGGTAGACAGAGGCCTTGTTCTTCCACCAGCTCAGAGGATCTGCAGGATCGGACCTCCATTATGGCATCTGCTGAGGGATTCCTTCGTGTTACATCCCCAGTTGCTCTCTCGTCAAACAGCATCCAAACAGCAGATGTTTGTGACACTACTGCTGGTGCTTCTGCTCCATTTGATCCCTCTTCTTCTTGTTGCCCTGGTGCCTGAGCCAGCTAACTGCTGGGTCTGTCCCTCCCTGCTGCTGAGGTTATTCTTTGAAAAGCCTCATCAATCGCTCTGGCATCACTGAAGGCTAACTTCTTAAACCTGGGGTCAAGTGCAGCAGTTTCTGATAGCATGTGATTATATTCCATTCTGTAGAACTTTCTGTCCATTGATGAACATAGGGTTTCCATCAACTCTGTCACATGTCCTGCGGTTACATTTGCTTCTCTCTGGTGTGACTGTGAGTGAGTTGGCTCGACGCATCTTTGGTTCATTGGTTGACACTGCGTGTCTGATTGACAGGAACAACAGGTGAGGCTGTTAGTCGGAGCAGATAGTCAGAAAGAATGCGTGTGTGCTTGAGAATTTAGGCCTATATTATTTTATTTATTTTTTCGTTCTTTGAAATAGTTAATTCTATTCATTTAAATCTTTAGATTTTTCATATCTTAATACTTTTGTATATTTTAATAAATAGATTTAGCTCTTCTGATATGTGAGCCGGCTCCCAACGTTCACCTACAACTCGTTCGCGAACGATCACTACTCCTCACTACTCCATTGTTTCATCGCCCCCAACCAAAGCGTTCAAAGGATCATGGCTATTTGAGATTGAAAAGCCATATACCGATTGACCATGCAATGCATGCTTCCAACACGATGCACAACCAACAACTATGGTTTGCATGCCCTGCCAAATGACCCTATCATGCAGAATAAGTGGTTGGAGTTCATTGGTCCCCAGTGGTTGTGCGTATACCGGTAGCTAGACCATAGATTGCTAGTTATGTATCTGGTTATGTATATTTTGATCATCATTATCATCGCTAGCATAGCTGATGCTAGCTAGCTACCTAACTAGCTACCTAGCCAGCTGGCTAATGTTAGCCTACCTTAATACAACTCAGATTTGGATTGCTTGACTTTAAATGAAACTTTAGCCAGCTAACTAAGCGGGGGACCACCATATTTTAGCTAGCTAACATTAGCATTGCTAGCTATATTTTAGAACTGTGTTAGTAACAGTAATGGCAACATTGCCATCTCACTTAAGTATATTTGACGACATCATAATATGGTAAAGTTGTTTCCTTCTAATTATTTGCCTACTTTAGCAATGTCATCGTATTTCCATGCCACTCTAAGTTAGTGTCATTTAGATGAAACATTAGCATTAGCCTCCGAGATGCAACCCATGTCTAGGGCGCAAATATATATTGGATGCAGATATGGTGGTACGAGCTAACGCATGTCTGACTACAAACAGTGTACTAAGTAGTGGCAACAAACTCAAACCAACCCAGGGCTGTAACCATAACATGTTGCATAGTGTAACTTCGTCACCGGCCTGAATCTAATCCAATCTAGAGCCAGTCAGTCAACATCTGTAAAGAATAGAATTTAGCTTCCAAACAAGATTACGTTCTCTAAAGCTATGTTTATAATTGAGGGATGATGACAATCCTTGACCCTGTTTTTCTGTTAGACAAAGTGCACAGTTGGGTGCCAGACTGATCCCCTGGTCTTGAACAGATGCCAGGACCTACCACAAGGAGAAGGTGGGTATCATAACATGTTCAGCAAAGTTTTATGTGAAAAGTTGTATTAAAGATACCTGGCTTGATAAATAGTAGGCTAATTCCCCAGCCATGCAGATACAACAAATAGAGTAATTTTGGTTGTGACGTGCAGAAATGTTTGTCCTTTCTTTAAAACAAAATGTAAATGACCACTGCTGTCTATTACACTGTACATACCCCTACTACAGGCCCTTCCAGTAAACACCACCTCATAAGATAACCTGCTGCAGTTGTTCAAGATGTCCCGTTTGCAGCCAAACATGCAGCATAGAGAGGACCAGCAAGGGGGCGCTCATCAGAATCGTGCAGACATGCCTTCACCGTGAGCATTACTATGAATGGAACAGTCAGCCTCATGTTGGCAAGTATCCGGCCAGCAACCTTCACTCGTCACAGTCTCATTACATGTACCAATACAGAAGGGTAACCCACTTCGTTACTTTGATACATTTCGTAACCCAATTGTGAAACATCGTTTATGTAAACTGACATTATTCGTTGCTTATTTTCTACTTATTAGATGCATTGAAAGTCCAGGACATAACGTAGCCTGGTGGAACCAGCCTGATCGACATTCTATTTCACTTCACATATCATGATATCTGAAGTGAAATAAAAAGGTGAACGCAGCGATCAGCTTGGTTCCACCATGCTAATCATAAGCGCCATGGAGGGATAACGCGCTTGTGCGTTCATGTGTGTGTGTGTGTGTGTGTGTGTGACAGACCAGTGTCTTTGATGAGGGGCCAGGATCTGATCTACGCAGCCATGCCATCAATGGGGCTCTGACAAAGACCTCACCTCTTGCCTGCTCACCAACAGTCGTCGATGGGGAGAATAGAATTAGGTAGGTTCAGTCTGACTTGTTCAAACTTCAACATAGTTAGCTGTTTGTGTGTCAGATATCACCTATCCTAACTGCCATTGGTTATAAAACAGTGACTATGTGTGTATGTGTTCACAGAAACATGTATGGAGTCAGCACATGGAGACTTGCAAGATGATGTGATGAAGTCCAGACTGACAGAATGGCTTGATACGGATGCATCTGAATGGAGAGACCTGGCACTCAGCATAAACATTTTACTAGACACAACTTTGACTTGTGCTGTCAATTATTGAATTAAATGCTATTAGTCAATATGGGGAGGGAGAAAATCTGTGTTTTTTGCACCAGGATCAGGGAACTCCTGTTGTATACGGGACACCACACAGGAAGGTATGACCACTCTGACATGTTTGCCAAGGTAGCCCCATTACCACCAGACAAAATGCCAATAGGCACAGTATCCTTTTATCCCCCATGGTATCGTTTTGGCATCGATTTGGTATTGAGTATTTTTTATTTATTTTTATTTATTTCACCTTTATTTAACCAGGTAGGCTAGTTGAGAACAAGTTCTCATTTGCAACTGCGACCTGGCCAAGATAAAGCATAGCAGTGTGAACAGACAACACAGAGTTACACATGGAGTAAACAATTAACAAGTCAATAACACAGTAGAAAAAAGAAAAAAAAGGGGAGTCTATATACATTGTGTGCAAAAGGCATGAGGAGGTAGCCGAATAATTACAATTTTGCAGATTAACACTGGAGTGATAAATGATCAGATGGTCATGTACAGGTAGAGATATTGGTGTGCAAAAGAGCAGAAAAGTAAATAAATAAAAACAGTATGGGGATGAGGTAGGTGAAAATGGGTGGGCTATTTACCAATAGACTATGTACAGCTGCAGCGATCGGTTAGCTGCTCAGATAGCAGATGTTTGAAGTTGGTGAGGGAGATAAAAGTCTCCAACTTCAGCGATTTTTGCAATTCGTTCCAGTCACAGGCAGCAGAGTACTGGAACGAAAGGCGGCCAAATGAGGTGTTGGCTTTAGGGATGATCAGTGAGATACACCTGCTGGAGCGCGTGCTACGGATGGGTGTTGCCATCATGACCAGTGAACTGAGATAAGGCGGAGCTTTACCTAGCATGGACTTGTAGATGACCTGGAGCCAGTGGGTCTGGCGACGAATATGTAGCGAGGGCCAGCCAACTAGAGCGCACAAGTCGCAGTGGTGGGTGGTATAAGGTGCTTTAGTGACAAAACGGATAGCACTGTGATAAACTGCATCCAGTTTGCTGAGTAGAGTGTTGGAAGCAATTTTGTAGATGACATCGCCAAAGTCGAGGATCGGTAGGATAGTCAGTTTTACTAGGGTAAGTTTGGCGGCGTGAGTGAAGGAGGCTTTGTTGCGGAATAGAAAGCCGACTCTTGATTTGATTTTCGATTGGAGATGTTTGATATGAGTCTGGAAGGAGAGTTTACAGTCTAGCCAGACACCTAGGTACTTATAGATGTCCACATATTCGAGGTCGGAACCATCCAGGGTGGTGATGCTGGTCAGGCGTGCGGGTGCAGGCAGCGAACAGTTGAAAAGCATGCATTTGGTTTTACTAGCGTTTAAGAGCATTTGGAGGCCACGGAAGGAGTGTTGTATGGCATTGAAGCTCGTTTGGAGGTTAGATAGCAGCAGTGTCCATGGACGGGCCGGAAGTATATAGAATGGTGTCGTCTGCGTAGAGGTGGATCAGGGAATCGCCCGCAGCAAGAGCAACATCATTGATATATACAGAGAAAAGAGTCGGCCCGAGAATTGAACCCTGTGGCACCCCCACAGAGACTGCCAGAGGACCGGACAGCATGCCCTCCGATTTGACACACTGAACTCTGTCTGCAAAGTAATTGGTGAACCAGGCAAGGCAGTCATCCGAAAAAAAAACGAGGCTACTGAGTCTGCCGATAAGAATATGGTGATTGACAGAGTCGAAAGCCTTGGCAAGGTCGATGAAGACGGCTGCACAGTACTGTCTTTTATCGATGGCGGTTATGATATCGTTTAGTACCTTGAGCGTGGCTGAGGTGCACCCGTGACCGGCTCGGAAACCAGATTGCACAGCGGAGAAGGTACGGTGGGATTCGAGATGGTCAGTGACCTGTTTGTTGACTTGGCTTTCGAAGACCTTAGATAGGCAGGGCAGGATGGATATAGGTCTGTAACAGTTTGGGTCCAGGGTGTCTCCCCCTTTGAAGAGGGGGATGACTGCGGCAGCTTTCCAATCCTTGGGGAACTCAGACGATATGAAAGAGAGGTTGAACAGGCTGGTAATAGGGGTTGCGACAATGGCGGCGGATAGTTTCAGAAATAGAGGGTCCAGATTGTCAAGCCCAGCTGATTTGTACGGGTCCAGGTTTTGCAGCTCTTTCAGAACATCTGCTATCTGGATTTGGGTAAAGGAGAACCTGGAGAGGCTTGGGCGAGTATCTGCGGGGGGGGGGCGGAGCTGTTGGCCGAGGTTGGAGTAGCCAGGCGGAAGGCATGGCCAGCCGTTGAGAAATGCTTGTTGAAGTTTTCGATAATCATGGATTTATCGGTGGTGACCGTGTTACCTAGCCTCAGTGCAGTGGGCAGCTGGGAGGAGGTGCTCTTGTTCTCCATGGACTTTACTTCACAGTGTCCCAGAACCTTTTGGAGTTGGAGCTACAGGATGCAAACTTCTGCCTGAAGAAGCTGGCCTTAGCTTTCCTGACTGACTGCGAACAGTTGCATATCGCGGGGACTATTCGATGCTATTGCAGTCCGCCACAGGATGTTTTTGTGCTGGTCGAGGGCAGTCAGGTCTGGAGTGAACCAAGGGCTGTATCTGTTCTTAGTTCTGCATTTTTTGAATGGAGCATGCTTATCTAAAATGGTGAGGAAGTTACTTTTAAAGAATGACCAGGCATCCTCAACTGACGGGATGAGGTCAATGTCCTTCCAGGATACCCGGGCCAGGTCGATTAGAAAGGCCTGCTCACAGAAGTGTTTTAGGGAGCGTTTGACAGTGATGAGGGGTGGTCGTTTGACTGCGGCTCCGTAGCGGATACAGGCAATGAGGCAGTGATCGCTGAGATCCTGGTTGAAGACAGCGGAGGTGTATTTGGAGGGCCAGTTGGTCAGGATGACGTCTATGAGGGTGCCCTTGTTTACAGAGTTAGGGTTTTACCTGGTGGGTTCCTTGATGATTTGTGTGAGATTGAGGGCATCTAGCTTAGATTGTAGGACTGCCGGGGTGTTAAGCATATCCCAGTTTAGGTCACCTAACAGAACAAACTCTGAAGCTAGATGGGGGGCGATCAATTCACAAATGGTGTCCAGGGCACAGCTGGGAGCTGAGGGGGGTCGGTAGCAGGCGGCAACAGTGAGAGACTTATTTCTGGAGAGAGTAATTTTCAAAATTAGTAGTTCGAACTGTTTGGGTATGGACCTGGAAAGTATGACATTACTTTGCAGGCTATCTCTGCAGTAGACTGCAACTCCTCCCCCTTTGGCAGTTCTATCTTGACGGAAGATGTTATAGTTGGGTATGGAAATCTCAGAATTTTTGGTGGCCTTCCTGAGCCAGGATTCAGACACGTCAAGGACATCAGGGTTAGCAGAGTGTGCTAAAGCAGTGAGTAAAACTTAGGGAGGAGGCTTCTGATGTTGACATGCATGAAACCAAGGCTTTTTCGATCACAGAAGTCAACAAATGAGGGTGCCTGGGGACATGCAGGGACTGGGTTTACCTCCACATCACCCGCGGAACAGAGAAGGAGTAGTATGAGGGTGCGGCCAAAGGCTATCAAAACTGGTCGCCTAGAGTATCATGATGGTATCGAGTTACACAATACTAAACCTGGTATCAAAGTAAAAATTCTGGTATCGTGACGACACTAGTCTGGACAACCCCTCTCTCTCTCTCTGCTTTTCTCTTCTCTCTCTCCAGGGATACCTCTCCCGGCTCTTACTGACACCTCCCGAAGAGCCCACTCTCTTTCCATTTACTGTAACCAGCATCCGCACCCACTGAGCACCAACCAACATTGGACGTCGGACGTCCATAGATGTTGAAATGTGGTCAGTCCACCATGGCCTTGATTTCAACGTCCACAGACATAGTTTTCTTGGCTGGTTCAGACCGGCCTTAATGTCTAGCGACTTAGATTGTTGGGGGTATTGATTTGGCCTAAGCATAAACGTCCATGATTGGTGACCAGACCAAATCTGAACCAATCATAGACGTCCAAACTTGAGAAACAGACAGCACAGTACAGTGCAGTGAAGCACCGTAGCGCAGTGTTTCGCAACCAGGGGTACTTGGCCTATCCACAGGGGGTACTTGAGAAGAGACCATAGACTTACTGGTAAAATGCACATGAGGGGGTACTCTGGGCAGAGCAAAATGTACTTGGTAGTACATTAACCGAAAAAGGTTGGGAACCACTGCAGTAGAGTACAGTACAGTAGAGCACTCTAGAGTACATTACAATGTATTGTACTCTACTATAATGAACTATACTTTACTCTTCTGTACTGTACTGAACTATACTATGCTCTACTGTGATGTCCAAACTTGTGAAACATAGACATCTATGATTGGTTCAGACTGACCAAATGTGGTCTTGTTTGGGGCGGAGATCATTAGAATAATAGCCAGCGTGTATAATAATACCCATATGCAAAGATTGATATAGCATATTTCTACCTTTGTCTACCGATTCAGGATACATGCATTGATGGGAAGGGCTTATAAGTAAGAATTTCACGGTAAAGTCTACAACTGTTGTAATTGGCGCATGTGACAAATAAAATTAAGAGAATGACATATCTATAATTATTCATTTCTGTGTAGGGACCCATGATGTAATTTTGTTACCGGGTGTAAATCCACTTAACTTACTGAAGTTAAATAACCAAATTAGATTTTTTTTAAACTAAAGATGTCATATCAAACTGACACCCCCTATGAGAACAAGATGGAGATTTGACCTTAATTCTGCTACCAAACTTTTCATCTGCACATTTCTTCCAGTAAAACTTTTTGGGTCAAATGTTCTGTGTAAAGTCATTAAAAGTAGTCCATGAGCATAGATTTGTATGGTTTGTTTTTGTTTGGCATACATTTTAAAGTGAAAAATAGTAGTCTTAGCGTAATTCCATTATCGTGGAATTAGTCAGAAGTAGCTCGTTCTAATGGCAAGTATTGGGGTTTTAGTTTCAGAAATATAGTTTCCAAGGCATGCATGAGATGTAATTGAAATAATGTCACATCAGTGCCCACATGGAGTTCCTAACAATTATAACATTGCTGCTGTGATCAAAACACTGGATAAAAGTGGTGATGGAAGAAGTATGACCGTAGATCCACTAGTGAGATAAAGCTTTTAGAGGCCAAACAGGAGGCAGGCAACCATTCGGTAAAATAACACAACATTGTTTCATAGATATGAACATCCTCACAAAAATCCATTCCATGGGAATATCCCCCTACCACCCACCCCCACACACACACACAATATTGGCGAGAGGGAGAGAACCTATTCGTTTGGCTAAAACAAACCGTCTATCTTGACAGTGGATTACATAGGCCTTAGATTGTATCAAAATGCAAAGCCAGCTGGGAGACACAAAATGACTGACTCCACATAAGAAATCTTTCTCCTTTGACTGAGCTTTGACAAATAAAGTGGTGTAATAGAAAGTAATGTTCTGTACTCTGAAGGGATTAACAGATATATATTTAAAAAATACATGTATTTTTTTTACAATACTCTACTTCCTAACCTAATGTTTCCACATGTTTTTGTTTTATGCAGATATTGTATCTCTTACACTGAAACTGTGCAAAAGGAATTGCAATGGGATGTTCTGGTAGACATCTATGATTAGTTCAGATTTGGTCCGGACTGACCAAATGTGGTCTTGTTTGGGGCGGAGATCATTAGAATAATATATATATATATATACATACATACATACATACATACATACATACATACACACATTTACATACACACACACACACACACTCACAACCATTCAAAAGTTTGGAGTCACTTAGAAATGTCCTTGTTTTTGAAAGAAAAGCACATTTTTTGTCTTTTAAAATAACATCAAATTGATCAGAAGTACAGTGTAGACATTGTTAAAAATTGTACCTGGAAACGGCAGATTGTAGCTGGAAACGGCAGATTTTTTATGGAATATCTACAGAGGCCCATTATCAGCAACCATCACTCCTGTGTTCCAATTGCACGTTGTGTTAGCTAATACAAATGTATCATTTTAAAAGGCTAATTGATCATTAGAAAACTCTTCTGGAATCATGTTAGCACAGCTGGAAACTGTTGTCCTGATTAAAGAAGCAATAAAACTGGCCTTCTTTAGACACGTTGAGTATCTGGAGCATCAGTATTTCTGGGTTTGATTACAGGCTCAAAGTGGCCAGAAACAAATAACTTTTTTTCTGAAACTTGTCAGTCTGTTCTTGTTCTGAGAAATGAAGGCTATTCCATGCGAGAAATTGCCAAGAAACTGAAGATCTCGTACAACGCCGTGTACTACTCCCTTCACAGAACAGCGCAAACTGGCTCTAACCAGAATAGAAAGAGGAGTGGGAGGCCACAGTGCACATCTGAGCAAGAGGACAAGTACATTAGTGTGTCTAGATTCAGAAACAGACGCCTCACAAGTCCTCAACTGGCAGCTTCATTAAATAGTACCGGCAAAACATTATTCTCAACATCAACAGGGAAGAGGCGACTCCGGGATGCTGGCCTTCTAGGCAGAGTTCCTCAGTCCAGTGTCTTTGTTCTTTTGCCCATCTTAATCTTTTGTTTTTATTGGCCAGTCTCGGATATGGCTTTTTCTTTGCAACTCTGCCTAGAAGGCCAGCATCCCGGAGTCGCTTCTTCACTGTTGACGTTGAGACTGGTGTTTTGCGGGTACTAGTTGAGGACTTGTGAGGCGTCTGTTTCGGTTTCCAGATACTTGTCCTTTTGCTCAGTTGTGCCCCTGGCCTCCCACTCCTCTTTATTATTAAAGTAGAAAGTTTAGTGTTTGGTACCATAGTCTTAGCAAGTAATGACTACATCAAGTTTGTGACTACAAACTTGTTGGATGCATTTACAGTTTGTTTTAATTGTTTCAGATTATTTTGTTCCCAATAAAAATGAATCATAATTAATAATGTATTGTGTCATTTTGGAGTCACTTTTATTGTAAATGAGAATAGTTTATGTTTCTAAACACTTCTGGATTAATGTGGGTTTGAGCAACAAGTAAATTAGAAATGTCAGGTGTATGCTGTCAGAGGCTGATTATTACTGCAACATGTAAAATGTTGAATGGATGTGAATGAGTGGAGTTTCCTGACTCTCCATAATGGTGTCAAACTCAAGTAAAACAAATGTTTATGTTGAGGCTTGAGGGGAGGCTAGTGTTATCATATATACTCAGCCAGGTGTATGCACAAACCATGCTGTCACTGCACAACTAGCATAGTGGCTACCTGATATCATTTTGCCATAAGACACACACAAACACACACACAAACGTACCTCATTGCAAATGCAAACACAGGCAAATCTAAAGCCATGGTGTTGACATTCAATTAGCTTACTAGACATCAATGTTGCTTTCATGGGATTCACTTTTGGTAACAGTTGACTCATACTCTAACAGGGACATGGTGATATAAATTCTGACGCACAGTCGTAAGCACACAAGTAAAGGACGAATGAACAATGAACAAAGATGGACATATGACACCTACTGTGGCAGTCGTAAGCACACAAGTAAAGGACGAATGAACAATGAACAAAGATGGACATATGACACCTACTGTGGGCTCTTGGGGTAGAATGGAAGAGTGACGTGACTGAGTTCATGAATGTCAAAGGCAGTGGGCTCTCCTGATATCGCCTGTCTCTTGGTCCTGTGCTGCTCCTGTAGTACGCTTGCCTTGTGGACTTGTTGCGTCGCCGGTTTGATAACGGATCGGTATTTATCCAGTTCATTTTGAAGCTTTTGTATCAATTCGTCCTTTTGATCTAATTCCAGTTCCAGTTCGTCAATTAGCGCGTCTCGTTGTCGCAACTCCTCAATCTTCTCTTGTAGTGCGTATTGGAGATCGCGTAGAGTCCCCATAGTTTCCAGAGAAGTCAGGATCACAAGAGCGCAGCAAACTTTGCGAATGATATGAATGATGCACAGATATGGAAGGCAACCTCCCGGTTCAGTGCCACTACACAAATTGAATACTTGCTCCAGATTTCGGACAGAACAATTCTTGCGCTTGATTTGAAGCTCTCAGGTGAGTTTCAAATTAAAGGTTGGTCAAATGTGACGAGCAATACGTTTCATTTTATTGCTCACATACGTCAGTACCCAGAGTGAGCGTCAGCGCTCGCAGGATGCCGAAGCACAATCATCCATCCCACGAGTGTAATAACCCAGTATGCACGGACCGACGCAGATGTCTCTTGGACGTTTTTTTTTTGTCCTGTCCAGACCGGATGTCTTTTTTCAATCTTTTTTTGGTGCAGTCCAGACCGGCTTTGAGTTCAACGTCTGTAATTGGTTCAGATTGTTTCTGGTCCGACCAGCCTTGGATTTAGCCCAAACATAGACTTCTATGTTTGTTTCAGATTTTAATCAATCATACACATCTATGTTTCACAAGTTTGGCCAGCACTGTACAGTTTAGAACAGCAGAGTACAGTACAGTAAGAGCACAGTAGAGTAAAGTATAGTTCAGTACAGTAGAGTACAGCACAGTATAGTTAAGTGATAATGCCGGAGAAGCAGTGTTTGGAGGATATATTGGCACGGATGTTGTTAGGCCCAAAATGAAGTCGAGGGCCAGAAAACTGTGTCAATATATCCTCCAAACACAGGCTTCGAAGGCATTATCACTTTTCTACAATAGGTTACCAACATATTAAAATAATGATTTAAACATTTGAATTAAAAACGTTATTTTGATGAATTTATTCATACTACTTCATCATTTCACAAGATATAGTCACCACACAAATCTAGGGTTCTATCGGTTCAGTTGCCAGAGACGCAACCCAAGTCTCTTTGTTCTGTATCTATGGACGTTCCTTCGTTCTAAATGTTCTATTGCCATACTGGCTGGCAACGTTCTTATCCCTTGCTTGCTAGCTAGCCAACTACGGCTAACTTACAGTCACATCAAACAGTGCAGCCAGAATAAGAACAAAGTATTTTCATTTGTTTAAGCCGTTTTCTAGTGACATTTATGTGGATACATCCATAACAATGAGCTAATGATGCGCAATTTCACCTGGCATAGAAAATGTGCTCTCTCGTCAGGACACTGATGTTCCGATGAGCTAGCCAACAACACAGCTAACACAATAACTTCAAACTGATGCTGCTAAGACTGCAAACTAGCTTTTTTTTGACCTGTTTTCTATTGATATTTCTTTGTATCTGTCCCTAAAAATGATTCATAATTTCTACTGGCTGAGAAAACCTTCATTACTATGCGACAGCTGGAGATCAAATTTGAATATTGAAACAATGTTTGCAAATGTCAGAGACAGACAGCAAGATGTATACAAATCTCCGCTGTTTAAAACTACATGTTAGTCTAAAAGAAATACAAGATAATGTAATGGAGACCATGTTTATAAATTGCCTGGCTGGGCTAATGAGACAGTGGATTGTGCAGTCAGATGGAACAGAGTTAATAGTAATTTTAATGTAATAAATTTAGCCGGTGGTAACTTGTGGAATAGAGGCCAGCTGGAACGTGGTTTTAACCAATCAATATTCAAGATTAGACCCATCTGCTGTATAATACATAATAATGTATTTTATACCACAGCTTTGTTGAATAGTCGTTTCTGATTTCTAGAGATGCCCTTCTAGACATGGACATTAAAACCGGATAAATGAACAGTTGGGAATGATATCGGAACAGTTGTAAAAGATAACGGCACACCTTGCAATCATGACCCAGTATGTGCCTACACATGATAACCGTACTTGTTACACTAAATCAACAACTACACAAACCGAAATTGGATACATTATAAATGTAGGACCAATGAGGAAAAACCTAGCTAGCTACCTAGCATTGACTTATTTTTTTGGAGCATCTGCTGACCTAACGTGGTGAGTGATGAAACATACATTTTTCTGATCCCTACTGTTGCAGTCATGACGAAAGTGGAGCAATGATGTCAAATCCTCTCACATGTTTCTTGTTTGATCAGCTGTTTTCAGCAACTGGTATTTTTTTATTCAGTTTTGTGATGTTGGCAGGTTTACTGGCAACAAACTATTTAGCTAGTTTCTAGCTTAGTGTTTAATATGCAATGTGATCTCCTCGTAATGAACAGCATCGAGGGTTCTGACAAGAACACAATTTTCTTATCTATGCCAGGCAAAATTGGGCATTATCAGCTCAATGTTATGGATGTATCCAAATGAATGTCAATAGAAAACAGCTGAAAGAAGAAGAGTAAGCGGCCGGTACGTTGCAATAAACTTTAGAAAACAGCTTAAACAAACACAAATGAAACTACTTTGCTGTTATTCTGTCTGCAGATGTTGACTGTGTTAGCTGTAGTTAGTTGACTAGCTAGCAAGTGACAAGAACATTAGCAGCAAGCATGGCAACGGAACATATAGAACAAACAACTGGGTCTCTTCCATAAATATTGAACTAATCGAATTAATGACTGGGTCGAGTAGCAACCAAAAGATGAGAAAGTGTGAATTATCTTATAAAAATGAAAATATCAACAATAAAATGTTATTTATACGGTAAGTGTGTGCTTTAGTAGTGTTTTGTTTGGCAACTGTGTTACAAGCAGGATAAATGCCTCCATTTTGTACATTACTTTGGAAAAAGGCTCCACCTCATTCCGCTGCGTCATCCATTTCCAAGGTCCAAGGTGTTTATGCTTTACGTATTTGTAACTTGGTTTACATTAATGTATTCTACTCTTCTGAACTGAACTGTACTCTGGTCTACTGTGCTCTACTGCAGTGTTTCCCAAACTCGGTCCTAGGGCCCCACCTGGGTGCACGTTTTGGTTTTTGCCCTAGAACTACAAAACTGATTCAAATGCTCAAAGCTTGATGATGAGTTGGTTATTTGGATCAGCTGTGAAGTGCTAGGGTAAAAAACAAAACGTGCACCCATGCGGGAGCCCCAGGACCAAGTTTGGGAAGCCCTGCTTTACTGTACTGAACTCTGCCATACTGTACTATGCAGTTCATACAGTTCAGACATCTATGAATCGTTCAGATTTGGTCTTTTCCAGACCGATCAAATTTGTACTTGTTTGGGCCTGGGAACATTAGAAAAGTTCCCAGCATGCTTTGTAAGTGTTTGTTTTATATTTACATTCTGTTTACTCAGCAGATGCTCTTACCCTGAGTGACATACAGTCCGTGCATTCAAGTAAGGTAGATAAACAACCACACATCACAGTCATAGCAAGAAAAACGTGTTGTAACCGTTATTGAGAATGTTTCTGTAATTTTATTCTATAGGTCTGGATAATAAAATATTCCTTACTGCGAACTTTAGTTTGCTCCATTTTTTAAATTTTATTTTAAATTCATAATATTGAATGTGATATCATGCTTTCTTCATTGACATGTCGATATACACCGAGTATACAAAACATTAAGAACACCTGGTCTTTGACATGAACATAGACTGACCAGGTGAATCCAGGTGAAAGTTATGATCCCTTACTGACGTAACGTGTTAAATCCACTTCAAAATCAGTGTAGATGAAGGGGAGGAGACAGTTAAAGAAGGATTTTTAAGCCTCGAGACAATTGAGTCCTGGATTGTGTATGTGTGCCATTCAGATGGTGAATTGGCAAGACAAAGTATTTAAGTGCCTTTGAACTGGGTATGGTAGTAGGTGCCAGGCGCACTGGTTTGTGTCAAGAACTGCAACCAACGCTGCTGTTTTTTTCATGCTCAACACCTTTCCATGTGTATCAAGAACGGTCCATCACCCATGCCAACTTGACATAATTGACAGAAGCATTGGAGTCAACAGGGGCCAGCATCCATGTGGAATGCTTTCGACACCTTGTAGAGTCCACCCCCCGAAGAATTGAGGCTGTTCTGAGGGGTGCAACTCAATGTTAAGGTGTTCCTAATGTTTGGTATGCTCAGTGGAAGTGAATGCATGTATGTATGGTTGCAATTTGGCCATAGAAACAATGATGTCCATAAAGACGTCTTTCCAACACCCAGAAAATAAGTATTTTCAACATCCAGAAATTAGAAGAAAAAAATAACTATATTTTTCAAAAATGAGGTATTTTCAACTTTCATGCAGAGCCAAAAATTAAACAATTTCAACTTCTGGAGGAAACCATGATGTAAGGTTGAGCACCTGTCGGTTCCAAGTGGAAAAACATCTACTATTTCCGATATAAATAAACACCATTATCCATGCACTGTAATGTGTAATTGATAAGAGCTAGGTCAATGAGTAATCTGTTTGGAGAATGGGACTGTAATAACAAATATAATTTTGTTTCATTTTTTCCTTATGATCGCTGGAGACTAAAGTGAAACCAGTCATAGAGATTGAAAACTGAATCATGTCAACATGACGGATAGGCTACGAGTGCCCTTTTTTCACAGTGAAGTATATGAAATGCTGTGTGGTTAAGCAGAATACAAATTGTATGGCCTTATGACTTTCAGGGATGAGTCTTGGAGATGCAATACGTGCAGCGTGACAGTCGAGACAACCTTTGTGCACGCTAGAACGTGTTCATTTCAACGCAGACTTTTTAAACTATTTTTATCGTGTTGAATATTAGCCACTATCGGTAGCCACCATCTGTAATCAGTCCCTTCGGGATTCTGCGAATGTACAATTTTTTGCTAAAATCAACTATTCCTGCATATTATATGTACAAGAGCTTGCAAATTTGACTAATCACTGCACTATTTCCGCATAAAACAAACAAATCATCGGAATATTAATCACATTAAACTGACCCAATGCAAAAAGAGGGCTCGTATTTTCAACCAATCACCACACATTTACTGCATAATATGGTTCAATCAAGCCACAAATATCACAACAAATCTTTAACTGTCACTTTTTCAATTTGTTGCTAACATTTGGCATCCTTCCATTCCATTATTAGTTTCCTTATCTTTCCTTTGTCACATCCATGTGGTTGATCCTGAGGTTCGCTAGTAAGTGGATAATATTTAACATATTACAAGTTCAATCATTTGGGACATGTAGCCCACTTCATCCCTTACGAAAAAAGATTTGCAGTTAGAGTGCAGTATAACTGCAGTACATTGCAGTATACTACACTTACTGGGTCCAAAATACCACAGCTGTCACATCTGCTCCTGCTCTTCCCCCCTCTGGCGCTTGGGGGTGCCAGGCTGCCCCGCATCACTCACTCCTATTATCGATTACGCACACCTGCCTTCCCTCGTCACGCGCATCAGCGATATTGGACTCACCTGGACTCACTCATCATCTGTTTATTGTCTCCCCTATATTTGTCAGTTCCCTTGCTCTGTTCCCCGCAGCTGCATTAATTTGTCTGTGTTATTAGTTTGCTGACGCTGTTCCTGTCTCGTTCTATATTAAAATGTTTGACTCTCCGTACCTGCTTCGTCTCTCCAGTGTCATTCCATGTGACAACAGTCGACTGCAGTTACTGCATTTTTACTGCAGTTGCAAAACTGCAATCTTTTTTTTTTGTAAGGGATGGTATGTATCATCATGGAATTATTGAACGCAGACCAAGGCTGGCAGTATAACGGAATAATGGTATTGCAAACACTGATTAATAGTTTGGATAGATCATTGCGTTTGAGCTAATGTCTGTGACAAGTCCCAGAAACTGAGAAAGTACAAATCAAAATAACAATCTCTTCCAACAGGTTCTCTCTCTTATGGCTCTATTTGACATCAATGAGACCATTCTTTCTGTGTTATCATTGTTCCCATCTTTTTTAACCCGAGCTTCATTTGGTAGCTTATCTTACTTATTGTAATGGTGATGCCAAATAAGGACACGATTCTGACTAGGGTCTACAGCTCCATCCTGTGACCAACTCATAGCACACACAGCCCAGAATCCTATTTAGGCCTTATTACAAAGCCAGACAAGAAGCAGTAATAGATCATTAACAAATGTTTCAGATTTATATACATTTGGGATTACATTTCCCCCCCCCCCCAATCACTTTGTTGCAATTTAACAGTACAGTATGTGGTACATTTTAATCCCACTTAGTACAAACCTCAAAACAGATCATCAAAAAGGCAGTTGTTTCAAAACTCTAAGCACATTTTTTATTGACTAAGTATAACACAAAATCCTACAGTCACTTATTCACCAAACTTAATGAGTGTTTCACTTTGCAATACATGTTCATATAACGTCATTGCTTTTCACAATGCAATTGTCACAGTACTTTAGACATGATTGTCTTCTCATCTGTTAAAATACATTTTACTATTACTTGATCCGACTGCTCTAAATTGATAATCAGTTAACCGTTTGGTATCCCTATAGATGTTAAACTGGTTTGATGAGGACTATTATGAAAAGTAAAGTACTTTATATAAAAAAGTAAAGTACTCTAACAAATACTGTATACAACAAATGCATCCTTTGTAAAGTAAACATGTATCCAAAATGAAGTTCCTGGAGTCACACTGCTTTACTGAAATTGCAGGTGCTTTTATCCAAAGTGACAACAGTATCCACACATTTTTGTATGTGACCCCCAGTATGAATCGGACCCACAACTTGCTAATGACATGCTCTCAGAAACTGTGTTGCTAGTCTCACCAAAGTGAGAAAAAAGAACTGTAAATGCACTCCAGTTGACAATTATCTCCAGCATTGAAACAAGGCACGATAAACAGTTCTCTAACTTTTCCGTGTGGATACAGACTTCAGAGCATTCAGTGGGATGCATTTTGAGCCTCTGCTCATTTTACATCATCTGTATGTCACAGACACAGTGGTCCAATTAGTCTTAATGCGACTGACATAAGTGCATGCGGTCCAAATGTGTGACCAATGTGCATTATGTGTGTGTGTGTGTGTGTGTGTGGGGGGGGGGGGGGGGTCACTGGTAACCCAGGGGCCTTTTTGTCTGTCTCAGCAAGATAACACACTTTCCATTCTGGAGTGCTTTTGAAGGAGCTTGTTGATTTTATATATATATATATATATATATATATATATATATATATATATATATATATATATATATATATATATATGGAGTTTTAAATGAGAAACATTGGGTGTGCAGACAGTGTAAGCCATGCACAACAACCTATCGAATTGGGCCTCTCATCCCTTATGCGTTTGCATGTACAGTATAGTGTCCATACTGGATCGAGACAGCTTAAGTGAATCCATTAACTACTCGCCTTGTTATTCTGGATTGTCACAGTGTATACACAGTGAACTAAAACATGGTTACAACCATAGCTGCAGGAAGGAGGGGTTCTGCGGCATCCCCCCCCCCCAGAAAAATCAACATCAACGACAGAAAAATAACTGAAGTCGTGCACCTGGCCTTTACCATCCCTTTAGAGGACTAGTCCCTTAACTAAATTCTCAGCATTCCCATTCATATGCTGCCATATCGTAGACTGAGAAGCTGAAAAAAAGAACACTAGTCATTTGACTCCCAGTCTGCCTCGTGCTTATGTTTGCAATGATGTAATCTTCGAAGATAGGCTGACAATATAGCTGCATGCAACTCCCAAACCTGGAGAAAAGAAAGTTACATTAAATCGCTACTTAGACCGCTTGTCTGTGTCCTGCTTACGTTTGTAATACTGCAATATGTCATCATAGTTACAACAGACAAAGGCATTTATTTGTAGGCCACCTACGTGTTAATCATGTCGTGTATCAGTTACAACAGAGGTTTGTAGGCTAAATCATGTCAATGTTATAGTTACCGCAGACATCGTTTGTGTAACGTTCCTTTCGCCAAAAAGTAACACATGCACAGGAGGTACAATTGTTTACCTATTGGGAATAGGCAACAAGAGAATCCGGTCACACAGCCACCCCCATTCACAAATGGATCCTAACCATGAAAAAGCATTTTGCTGCCATCATGTGGCTATTGTTATTACCTGCAACTAGAGGAGAATATCTGGGACAGTGGTCACTTGTTATGTCTGCGCGTGTCTGTGGAAAAACTGGGTCGGTATTTATAATTATCACACATGGCTCACAGTGCACAGTGCTCACATTGACATCTTTAGGAGTTTCAAACTGTGTCGTGTTAACACTTGCAATGAGAGCTGAGGATAACTAGGTTTAATAAAAGGGAATGGCATGCTAGTCAGACGCAGATCCTGTGAACAAATTTGAGCGTCACATCTTTAAAACCATTGAACCAAAAAGCAGAGAGCGCGAGAGAGAGCAGGTGATGACTGACTGAGACCAGTGAATCCATTAACGATTCAGAGAAAGGTGCCGATCCACCCTATCAGAACTGTGAATCAAGCTCCTCTGTGACATCTCCCACTCACGTGGAATTCTGCATCTCAGAAGATCAAAACATGGCACGTTCTGAGCCAACAGTGAGCACAGACAAAACATTAGTATCTGTAGAGTGAGAATCGTATCGGCTCCGATGCACACTCATAGTAAGTATACTCTGAGTCAGGGCACTCAATATTGTATTGGAGTGTGTGTAAGTACCCAACAGTGCTCTCGTTATATCAATCAGTGATAAAAATACACTTTCACAAGAGTCAATATCAGTGGACCTCTCAGTCAGTGCACTCAATGCAGGCATATATGTTAGTGTGAGTGCCATGTAATGATCAAAAGTGGGTTCAGTTCCACAAAGCTAGTTTACAACTTCAGGCGATGCCTTGGTGCTCGTTAGCAATGCATCAGGACACATCTGTCATCAATGGTGCCCAAAAACAACAAGAGCTGAGAGGACATTATGTACAGTTGAAGTTGGAAGTTTACATACACTTAGGTTGGAGTCATTAAAACTCGTTTTTCAACCACTCCACAAATTTCTTGTTAACAAACTATAGTATTGGCAAGTCAGTCACATCTATTTGTGCATGGCACAAGTAATTTTTCCAACAATTGTTTACAGAAAGATTATTTCACTTATAATTCACTGTATGACAATTCCAGTGGGTCAGACGTTTACATACACAAAGTTGACTGTGCCTTTAAACAGCTTGGAACATTCCAGAAAATGATATCATGGCTTTAGAAGCTTCTGATAGGCTAATTGACATCATTTGAGTCAATTGGAGATGTACCTGTGGATGTATTTCAAGGCCTACCTTCAAACTCAGTGTCCCTTTGCTTGACATCATGGGAAAATCAAAATAAATCAGCCAAGACCTCAAAAAAAGAAATGTAGACCTCCACAAGTCTGGTTCATCCTTGGGAGCAATTTCCAAATGCCTGAAGGTACCAAATTCATCTGTACAAACAATAGTACGCAAGTATAATCACCATGGGACCACGCAGCCGTCATACTACTCAGGAAGGAGACGCATTCTGTTCGAACGTACTTTGGGGCGAAAAGTGCAAATCAATCCCAGAACAACAGCAAAGGACCTTGTGAAGATGCTGGAGGAAACAGGTACAAAAGTATCTATATCCACAGTAAAACGAGTCCTATATCGACATAACCTGAAAGGCCGCTCAGCAAGGAAGAAGCAACTGCTCCAAAACCAAAATGTCCAAAATGTCCTCTGGTCTGATGAAACAAATATAGAACTGTTCTGGCCATAATTACCATCATTGTGTTTGGAGGAAAAAGGGGGAGGCTTGCAAGCCGAAGAACACCATCTCAACAGTGAAGCACGGGGGTGGCAGCATCTTCTTGTGGGGGTGCTTTGCTGCAGGAAGGACTGGTGCACTTCACAAAATAGATGGCATCACGAGGGAGAAAAATTCCGTGGATATATTGAAGCAACATCTCAATACATCAGTTAAAGCTTGGTCACAAATGTGTCTTCCAAATGGACAATGACCCCAAGCATACTTCCAAAGTTGTGGCCAAATGGCTTAAGGACAACAAAGTCAAGGTATTGGAGTGGCCATCACAAAGCCCTGACCTATAGAAAATGTGTGGGCAGAACTGAAAAAGTGTGTGCGAGCAAGGAGGCCTACAAACCGGACTCAGTTACACCAGCTCTGTCAGGAGGAATGGGACAAAATTCACCCAACTTATTGTGGGAAGCTTGTGGAAGGCTACCTGAAACATTTGACCCAAGTTAAACAATTTAAAAGGCAATGCTACCAAATACTAATTGAGCATATGTAAACTTCTGACCCACTGAGAATGTGATGAAATAAATAAAAGCTGAAATAAATAACTACTATTATTCTGACATTTCACATTCTTAAAATAAAGTGGTGTTCCTAACTGACCTAAAACAGGGAATTTTTACTAGGATTAAACATCAGGAATTGTGAACATTCTATCAAATCATTCTATCAAATCAAATCACAGTTTAGCAGATGTAATAGCGGCTGCAGCGAAAATGCTTGTGTCACTATCTCCTAACAATGCCGTACAAATGTCAAACAAGTTCACAAATAATAATCAAAAACAAGAAATCATAAAGGTCAGGAACGTATCCAGTTAACTACCCAAATAACACTATCAGTAATCCAAAAGCAATCTATGCATATATATACCAAAAATACATACTTTATCTTAGTATGTGGACACCCCTTCAAATGAGTGTATTCGGATATTTCAGCGAGAGATGTATCAAATCGAGCACGCAGCCATGCATTCTCTTTATACAAACATTGGCAGTAGAATGGCCCATTCTAAACATCTCAGTGACTTTCAACGTAGCACCGTCATAGAATGCAACCTTTCCAACAAGTCAGTTCATCAAATTTCTGCCCTACTAGAGCTGCCCCAGTCAACTGTAAGTTCTGTTATTGTGAATTGGAAATGTCTTAGTGCAACAACAGCTCAGCCGCGAAGTGGTAGGCCACACCAGCTCACAGAACGGGACTGCCGAGTGCTGAAACGCGTCTATCCTCGGATGCAACTACCGTGTTCCAAACTGCCTCCGGAAGCAACATCCGCACAAGAACTGTTCGTCGGGAGCTTCATGAAATGGGTTTCCATGGCCAAGAAGCCTCACACAAGCCTTAGATCACCATGTGCAATGCCACGTTTTGGCTAGAGTGGTGTAAAGCTCACTGCTATTGGACTCTGGAGAAGTGGAAATGGGTTCTCTGGAGTGATGAATCCCACTTTACCATCTGGCAGTCCAACGGATGAATCTGGGTTTGGCACATTCCAAGAGAACGCTACCTGCCTGAATGCATAGTGCCAACTGTAAAGTTTGGTGGAGGAGGAATAGTTTGGGGCTGTTTTCATGGTTCGGGCTAGGACCCTTAGTTCCAGTGAAGGGAATTCTTAACGCAATAGCATACAATGACATTCTAGATGATTCTGTGCTTCCAACTTTGTGGCAAGAGTTTGGGGAAAGCCCTTTCCGGTTTCAGCATGACAATGCCCCCGTGTACAAAGCAAGGTCCATACAGAAATGGTTTGTCGAGATCATTGTGGAAGAACTTGACTGGCCTGCACAAAGCCCTAACCTTAACCCCATCGAACATCTTTGGGATGAATTGAAATGCCGACTGCGAGCCAGGACTAATCGCCCAACATCAGTACCCGACCTCACCATTGTTCTTGTGGCTAAATGGAAGCAAGTCCCTGCAGTAATGTTCGAACATCTAACATCTCATTCCAATATTACCCATCATTTTGGAATGAGATGTTCCAGTATATACACTACCATTCAAAAGTTTGGGGTCACTTAGAAATGTTCTTGTTTTTAAGAAAAGCACATTTTTTGTCCATTAAAATAACATCAAATTGATCAGAAATACAATGCAGACATGGTTAATGTTGTAAATGACCATTGTAGCTGGAAACAGGAGATTTTTTTTATGGAATATCTATATAGGCGTACAGAGGCCCATTATCAGCAACCATCACTCCTGTGTCAACAGTGAAGAGGCGACTCTGGGATGCTGGCCTTCTAGGCAGAGTGATAAAGAGAAAGCCATATCTCAGCCTGGCCAATAAAAAGAAAAGATTAAGATGGGCAAAAAAAAAACACTGGACAGAGGAACTCTGCCTAGAAGGCCAGCATCCCAGAGTCATCTCTTCACTGTTGACGTTGAGACGTGTGTTTTGCGGGTACTATTTAATGAAGCTGCCATTGAGGACTTGTGAGGCATCTGTTTCTGAAACTAGACACTCTAATGTACTTGTCCTCTTGCTCAGTTGTACACCGGGGCCTCCCACTCATCTTTCTATTCTGGTTAGGGCCTGTTTGCTCTGTTCTGTGAAGGGACTAGTACACAGCGTTGTATGAGATCTTCAGTTTCTTGGCAATTTCTCGCATGGAATAGCCTTAATTTCTCAGAACAAGAATAGACTGATGTGTTTCATAAGAAAGTTATTTGTTTCTGGCCATTTTGAGCCTGTAATCGAACCCACAAATGCTGATGCTCCAGATACTCAACTAGTCTAAAGCCAGTTTTATTGCTTCTTTAATCAGCACAGCTACTTCTTTTAACAGTTTTCAGCTGTGCTAACATAATTGCAAAAGGGTTTTCCAATGATCAATTTGCCTCTTCAAATTATAAACTTGGATTAGATAACACAACGTGCCATTGGAACACAGGAGTGATGGTTGCTGATAATGGGCCTCTGTTTGCCTATGTAGATATTCCATTTATAACATTAACAATGTCTACATTGTATTTCTGATCAATTTCATGTTAATTTCATGGACGGAAAAATTTCAAAAACAAGGACATTTCTAAGTGACCACAAACTTTTGAATGGTAGTGTACATACAGGCAGTGAATATAAACAGTGCAACAAAAATGCAATGCAATGCAGTAGTGGATATATTCAAAAGAGCTATGTGAAGAATACAGTATATGAATAAGAATCCGGTATATAATCAATTATATAATTAGGAATCCTGTATATAAATATGCAGTGTTTACAAACAGTGTAACTAAAAGTATATGAATAAACCAATCATAGGGGCCACTCATTGTTGCACAACAGAGTTAGGTGAACATGTCTAATGAATAAGTTACAGATCACAGCAGACATAACAGTATCCCCTCACTTCTCTCCAGGTTACATCCCCATGGTGACTGTCTGCATAAAATGACAACCACAGCTTTTAGCTGAACAGCACTGAATGAGGCTAGAGTAACAGGCTATTAGCAGTACCCAGTGGAAATTGCTCTGAAGCAATTGAGGGACATGAAAAGTGACATCTGAAAAGCAAAGCACAGATTTGATGTTTTATGGAGTTGCCTGTATTTGGCTAAATATGCATAAATAGGCCTATGCATTGGACTCTTTACATAAAACAGTATTTGCATTTTTAAAAATCTGCTGGTGTTATGGACATCCTTTGTGCGTAATTCCCCTTAGGAGTTTGAAGATGGAGCCAATCAATTAAAATCACTAGACTGCTATCCTTCCATCTAAAAGTTGCCACATCCCTCAATGATGAAATTGCTAATTGATTTGTGACCACATCCTTCTTTCTTTTTTGGATGTCTGGTTTATTGGCTTATCCCACATCCAGGAACTACGCACAATATAATTAGTTAACCAAAGGCATTATTTGTTAGGCTAAACGTAGGGGAGACTGGGTTTTTTTGTCACACTTTTTAACTATTTCTCAGCACCAGTGTATCTTACAAGATATAGAAAGACCAAGGTGTTGGGTTGAAATAGGGCACATTTGTATCCTCATATCTTATTCCGACATGGAGTCATAAGCCTTCTTGTCACAACTAGCCCCAATGCAGGGTTGGTTGCCACAATGTTTGATAGTAGCTTATTCCTTTTGTAAAAAGGAAATTAAGCAATATGGCATATACACTCTTAGAAAAAAGTGTTCTGAAAGGATTCTTCGGGTGTCAACATAGGTGAACCCTTTTTGGTTCCAGGTAGAACCCTCTGTGGAAAGGGTTTTTACATGGAATCGAAAATGGTTCTACCTGGAACCAAAAAGGGTTCTTCTAAGGGTTCTCCTATGGGGACAACCAAAGAACCGTTTAAGGTTCTAGATAATACCTTTTATTCTAAGTGTGTAGGGCCGGGACAATACCAGTATCGCAATATTTTTTCCATGGCAAAAATGAAAACACAAGCAGACCACACTCTTTGGTCCTTTAAAAACCTCAATATGTAAAATATTGTGTGCTAAAGAAGTTACATTTGGGCCTCCCGGGTGGCGCAGTGGTCTAAGGCACAATTGGCCTAGTGTCGTCCGGGTTAGGGGAGGGTTTGGCCGGTAGGGATATCCTTGTCTCATCGCGCACTAGCGACTCCTGTGGCGGGCCGGGCGCAGTGAATGCTGACCAGGTCACTAGGTGTACGGTGTTTCCTCCGACACATTGGTGCGGCTGGCGCGCTGTGTTGGTGGGGTTGTGTTTCGGAGGACGCATGGCTCTCAACCTTCGTCTCTCCCGAGCCCGTACGGGAGTTGTAGAAATGAGATAAGACAGTAACAACTAACAATTGGATACCACGAAAAAGGAGGTAAAGAAAAAAATAAAGAGTTAAATTTGCTTTGCGACACTGGTGTGGTCCCAGTCCTAATAGCATAGAGTCTTAGAAATAGCCACGCTTAATATTGATTGAATGATATTTGTAACAAAATTCAGCATTTCATGCCTTGAAAACAACACTGACATTTCGAGTATGTTTTCGCGTGTGCTTATGGTTGCTCACCCACATATGTACATGTGTGGGTGTGTGACCGAAAAAATGTGTGAGAGAGAGGCAACAAACCCAGATAGCACAGATACCTCTGTCCAACGGATGTATACATGATGCGTCGGGAAGATGAAGTTTAGACATTGTTTGCTAATTGGCCAGACGTCTTACAGAGGTGTTAGGAATACCTATTCTAAATGCTACAGTTCTACATCATTTATACGTTGGCCAGGCATCAGCATTCTATTCTGATGTCTCGGTAACATCTTCCCAATGTGCAAACGATCTCCACACTACATATTCCCAACACATTTTGATATGTTGACCAAAGGTGTTTGCGTCTACTGAGAAGAGAGTTCTTTATAGCAACAGCAGATAAGAGCTTGGGATTTATTGTATACTGGTAGTGACAATGTCCCTGAAAAATATGGTTAACACAAATAAATAACACAAATAGTAACACAATCACCCGACCTCAACCCAATTGAGATGGTTTGGGATGAGTTGGACCGCAGAGTGAAGGAAAAGCAGCCTACAAGTGCTCAGCATATGTGGGAACTCCTTCAAGAAAAGCATTCCTCATGAAGCTGGTTGAGAGAATGCCCAGAGTGTGCAAAGATGCCATCAAGGCAAAGGGTGGCTACTTTGAAGAATCTCAAATATAAAATATATTTTGATTTGTTTAACACTATTTTGGTTACTACATGGTTCCATATGTGTTTTTTCATAGTTTTGATGTCTTCACTATTATTCTACAATGTAGAAAATAGTAAAAAATAAAGAGAAACTCTGGAATGAGTAGATTTGTCCAAACTTTTGACTGGTACTGTATATCCATTGATTCTTAATGAATATAACTTACAAATGCCTCATGAGCTTAGTTCAACTGTCACACTCAAAATATAAGCTTGTTTTTCTCCAATGTTTCTAAACATTGTAAATGTAAACAAACACTGTATGGCCTCATAACATGGCTAAAACTATAATTGTGATATCATGGATGGTCAGTCCTGGCATCCATAGCTCTATCTATTAATCTGAGAGTGGTTACATTTCTTCAGGCCCATCCCTCAGCTTTTTACCAAAACAGAGGCAACCATTTTGTTATTGTTTCATCTGTGTACTTGCCCTTTAAAACAGCTGCATATCGTGTTTGATATCAAGATATCAAAGTGTCGCCAACAAAAACGCAAACAATAGGCCTATTGCAAATGCAGTATATGGCATTCATTTTTCACATGCATTTAGCACTTTTCAGGAGTGCTCAAAGCATCCCATTCCATGAGCACAGCATTTATTTATTTTTACTCAAATCAATGAGCCCAATCAGTCCTCCATGACAACAAAATCATAAACAACAGAGTAGGGCTGGCTTATAAATCCTTAGTTTTGGGGTCATGCTCAGGTAAAACAATTTGGCTAATCTATACTTCCATATTTCTAAGTCCTATTCTTGAAGATCAAGGGGTATAACATGTATTGGAATGACTGGAATTCTGATAGACTTTGTTTTTTAATGTAAAGATATAATTTAATCATATTATTATATGTAGTCGAAAGCGATGGTTTGGAAGAAGCCTACATAACCAACCCATATAGTAACATTTTACATCCATATATGGCCAGCTTTATAAACTTTAACATGTATTTATCCTGCAATAGACGTCGTTCAATTGGTGACATACATTTTTGTCTTCTTCTAATGCCTCTAAAGGGGAAAGTAATCTTAAAAGTAACGGAATGTAATCAGATTACGTTACTGAGTTTGGGTAATCCAAATGTTTCGTTACCGATAACATTTTTGGACAGGTAACTGTACCGGATTACATTTAGGAGTAACGTAAAGTAACCTACCCAACCCTGGTGCCCAGTGGATAAACAGTAATTGGAAACAGGAAATGAAGGAACAGGAAATACATGAATTATGTTGAATTAGCAATAATAAACTATGTGGGTACCTGTCAGACTTGGAATGTTTCCGAAATGCTTCACTGTTCAACTCCTGGAAGGTTCGGTAAGCTTGAGGTTCTGCTGAGATGCCTTGAGCACGCCTGGTTCTAGGTCCAATTATCTGCGCGCTGGGAAGAACGGATTGACATTTGTGCAGTTTTCGTCTTAATTCGTGTATCTCTTCTTCCTTCTCGACGAGACGCCTCTCCATGTCCTTAATTCTCTCCTCTTTTATCAATAGGATATTTTTGAAGTCTTCTTCCAAATCACTCATGTTTGAATCTGCACAAACTTTCTCTAGGCGGGAATGAAAGATGTTTTACGGTCCAATGCGATCCGCTACTAAAACGAAAAAAAATATTTAGTAGAAATATGGAGATCAAATCGTGTCGAGGCTCCTTGGCACTCCAAAAGGTTCTGTTCACAGTAGATGGTGGACAGTTGAGTAACGGCGATTGGGAATGCTGGGTGCTGCTTTTCCTCAGTCCCTCCCGTGGTGGGACTAATGGTTATATTTCATTGAGAAACCAATTAGGGTCTGCTGCCCTTTCTCTCCAGAGAGTTTGCGGTATGCAGAGGAAACAGCCGGCCAACGTTGAACAACAGCAACTAAACACAGGACAATATTTCTAAAATCATGCTCACTCTCAACCTAAACTATTTGCCTGAAGTAGCACAAATGACCATACGAGCCGGTGGATGACGTAGTTTCATGTAACTTGATCCAGCACTTGAAAACAATAGAGCAAGTGCAATAAGTTACGTTTCCTGGAGATCTTATATGCAAAATTGTCTGAGGCTATTATTTACCCCTCAGTCTGATTGACTGCTTGAAACCATAGAGCCAATGTAAGTAGCCCCAATGTCTGTGTGTGAGAGAGAGAAAAATAAAGAGAGAAATAGAGAGATGAACTGATGAAAATGGTCATTGGATCAGAGACGTGATTTCTCAAACTCCATTTGCTGAAATGATTCAATCGTTTTACTCTCTTTAAAATGCACCTATATTTAATATATTCCAATCCACACACTGTGGAGCCAAAATAATTGCAAAAAAGGGAGGTGTCATGTGATATGGGTGGTGAGTCACAGGGTAGTGATTATTTTTCTAGCCCGCTGTGTTTATGGTTTATTGATCCATCACTTCTATCAATTATCACCTTGTGTTGTTATTTAGCAAAGGACATAAATGTCACTGTTTTCTGTAAAATTGCACCACCAGACGATTTCACTTAGAGGCACCTTTTGAATATGCAGGAATGTCCAGTAGCATCTCAGCATGACCAAAAGTTAATATTTTATTTGCAAAACAACAGATGCAGAGCCTGTAGGATTTTGTAACACAGTGATCCGTAAAACTTTGTATAGGCCTACTATATATATAAAGAGGTGTGCGCACGGATGCACGCGCACACACACCCAACCTGAGTTCAAAGGCTATTTAGGGGATTTCATTTACTTTCAAAGACATTGACAAGTAAGTATTTGGATATTGTTTCTTTGAAAATACACGTGGTTGAACATTGAAATGGATTTGTGTGTGAGTGTGTGAGAGAGAGAGAGAAATAGAGAGATTAACTGATGAAAATAATTTTGGTTATTGGATACTCAAATACACAAAAGTGTATTTTTAAATAGAAGTAATTGAATACTCCATGCATTTGAACCCAGGTCTGTTTGGTCCAAGGGGTATTTGAAATCATGTATTTGGAAAAAAACTATTTGAAAATAGTGTCAAATAGGAGCCTATGTTTATAGTAAATTGTTTGAAAATACTTTCATATTCTTTAAATAGAAGTAGTGGATTCTGACAAATTATTTTAAAATACTCACATACACAGAAAATAAGTATTTCAAATAGAAATATCCAAATACACATGTATACTGAGCAAACATATAAATGCAACAATTTCAAGGACTTTACAGAGTTACAGTTCATAGAAGGAAATCAGTCAATTGTAATAAATTCATTAAGCCCTTATATATGGATCTCACGTGACTGGGCAGGGGCTCAGCCATGGGTGGGCCTGGAAGGGCATAGCTGCACCCACTTGGGAGCCAGGCCCACCCACTGGGGAGCCAGACCCAGACAATCAGAATTAGTTTTGTCCTCACAAAAGGGCTTTATTACAGACAGAAATACTCCTCAGTTTCATCAGCTGTCCGGGTGGCTGGTCTCAGACGATCCCCGAGGTGAAGAAGCCGGATGAGGAGGTCGTGGGCTGGCGTGGCTACATGTGGTCTGAGGTTGTGAAGCCTTTTATTGTCCCCAGCACAAGGTGCACCTGTGTAATGATCATGCCATTTAATCAGATTGTTGATATGTCACATCTGTCAGGTGGATGGATTATCTTGGCAAAGGAGAAATGCTTACTAACAGGAATGTAAACAAATTTGTGCAGAAAATCTGAGAGAAATAAGCTTTTTGTGCGTATGGAACATTTCTGGATTTTCTTCCCCCAGCTCGTTAAACATGAGACCAACACTTTACATGTTGCGTTTATATTTTTGTTCAGTATATTTGATCCCAGGTTTGAAACACACATTATCTCCCCAACATTGCTCAAATGTAAATATCCACTGCTAACAGTGCCATCACCGGTTGCAAAATGTCCTTTCATAGGATATCCGGAGGCAAAGGCATTAATATTCATGAGTTACATTGGGTGATTGGTTAAGCCTTTTTGGGTGTGTGACATCAGACAGACGTGCTACACAGCTGTCTGTTTAGCTTGCTCGCTGGCATGAGCAGAAAGCACGGAACGACTTGGGAAACCCAGTTTCAGCTTAATCAGAAAGGAAAAGGCGAAGCGAAAGGGTTTATTTACTCCACCCAAAATCTGTCCACGAAAATAAGACCACGAAGTAAGGAATTTTTTTGGGAGGTCAATGAGAGCGTGCCGAATTTGATTAACAAAAATGGAATTGCTCATTTGCTACATGAGGCTTATTTGATCCAATAGAAGTTTCGTAGTAGTTAGGTTGTTACGAATGCACTGATATAAGTGGACACACATTTTGGCAACTTCAAATGTTTTACTTTATATCAGAGTTGTTCACATGTGCATCTGCACTCTCATTGGCTAGCAATGGTCCCACCTGATCTCGCTTCCTCCTGCCTGACTTCCATCTTTGAGGACGTATTTCCATTGTTAGAGAGGTCACTTAGGCTTAATTAATTGTGAAATAAATTAAAGCCTCACCAGCTAACTACCAATCTATTTAGTTTCACTGTCCAATCATTCAGAAAACGAGTCTCTAATTCTTATTTTTACCTTTCCACAAATCTGTTGCTTGATATGTGCAAATTGACACAAATGTATCAAAGAACAGGAAATTCACGATTAGTTAGCTAGTAGTGACAAGTGCTGAGCGGTTCAATTTAGGTTCGATAATTTTTTAATAATCACGGTTTTACATTAAATGCACAATGCATTATGTGGGTTGACTGATGTAACAACACGGAATAAAATAAGTAATAAAAGTCCCATTATGGTAATGACTGCCCATACTACTTATTACTTATCAAGCATAATTTATTCACTTTACTTTACTTCAATAAAATATTTAAGTTGTGTATATTACATTTGTTTTATTTGATTACTTTTTTTTATTTCATTCCAAGACATCATCTCTACTCATATCAACCGAGCTGCTGCCTATGCTGTGTGACAAAATCACTATTTTAGTAGTTCTTCAAAGTAAATAAGGCATACTTTTATGACTGTTGAATATGAACTATCAATCACTTAGATCATGTATTTTCAGATAGAGATACCTCGTGAAGCAACTGCTCACTATCACTCTCGATCCTGCATTTTTCTGTCTCTTCTCTTCCTCTCCATGTCTGTGTGCTCTGCATAGACCAGACAAGTAGGCGAGCAATGGATTATGGTCATTGTAGTTCATTAGCACGTTTTCTGCGCTAAACTAAATATCCCTAAAACATTGCACAATTTGGGCTTGATCTGATTTATCTCTAGAGAAACTGCGCATTGAGCTGAGAAGAAAATTAACTAAATGGAATTCTAATTATTGAACCGATTTCAGTCAATTAGTTGTTTCTAAAAAACACATTTTGGTTAATCATGCAGCACTAGTCATGGCCACGCTACATTTAAGTAATTTAGCTAGCCTTCTAAATGCGGTAGTCAGTGGATAACTAACTATTAGTTGAACATATTTGTCTGAAAATGAACTAGTTGCCAGTTATTGTTGCCCATGGCTATTTTTGCCCAGAGTCTAGCTAGTGGCGTCATTTGGCGTCCACAGTTAGCTAACTGTTAGCTTGCTAGTTGGCTACTGCCTGGCCAGTGTGAGACAGCATGCTGGCTAGCTACATTTCAGTCAGTAGCTATCTTTCTCAATAATGTGGTGGTCACTGGATAAACTAGCTATGAGTTGAAAATATTTTGGGAAAAACAAACTAGTAGCCAATTGTTGTTGTCTGTGGTGGAAATGTATCTCACCAGCTGGATCCTGAAGCCTATGTGACATGTCTATGTATGTGCCCATGAGCCTCCGAATCTAGATGGAGTCTAGCTAACATTGCTAGCATTGCTAGCTGAGCTGTTTTATAAGAAAACGTCTGAGGTGCCTAGATTCCTGTAGCTAGCTAACAAACCCTCCTCTGCAACAATGTTATTGGGATATTATGTCTTTTCATTTTAAGATAACTGTCATTGATGTTGGTGGTTACTACTGGTTTTAGATCCGAGGGGAGAGAAATAGGCTGTCATTGTTTTGTGTTTTGAAGTGCTCAGAAGGATGCCATGCCCCCAATAAGGCTCAAACAATCACCTGAAGGATAATAATGACTTTTCCTCTGGGTATCCTGCTGAAGAAAATGTCATTCACCGGTCAACCTGACTTTGTCATTCAGCACATCTAACAAAGGGGATCCTACTATGATTGACAAAATGGGAGCATAAGGCAGTTATCACTCCAGAATAGATCATCTGGTCCATCCTTATCTCCACTGGGAGTATTGTGTTTCAGAGGAGTCAGGCAGGGCAGACATTAGTCACCTCCTTCCTGTAATGCATACAGATTCTCTCATTGAAACCAGAGATGGTCTCTAAGGGAACACAGGATGTTTCAAAATCAATATTGTTTGCCTCAATCGCCTGGCCAGCAGAAATTATGGACCGATGGACTGCAGAGCAGAGCACTCACGCCAAGGCCCCATACTGTTGGACAGACAAAGGGGCAAAGAGGTTAAAGTTGTGGTACAGGTCAATTGTTTTAAGGGAGCAATGGACAGGACAAAAATAGTATACACACAATACAGGACAAAGCAATGTACACCAATACAGTACATACAGAGACAATAGAGTAAAGTGATGGACACACATGGATCATTCCACCAATTAAGTGTCTTTTGGGAAGTGTAATTATTATTTATTCTTTTATTTCACAAAATGTTTACATTCTGTCATAAAGAGCACATGTTCAACTTCATAAAAAAACTTGTGTCTATCTGCCAATTAAGTACCAAGGTTGACCCTAACAAGGTTGACGATTTCATCTTAAATCAGCCATAAATCCCCTTGTAACATGGGAATAGTTTCACCATATTAAAACAAGAGTTCAGTTCAGGTACAGGGTTGACCTTAAAATGAGGGACAGACAAAAATGTAGCACTTAAATAAAATAAATACAAATCTCCAGAAATGACTATGTTAACGCAATAGCATAATTAGGGCTTTACAATGATGCTGAAAACTTGCAGACATAGTGGTCAAATGGACGGAAAAGGCACTATGTGGAATAACCCACATATTATCGGTACATACACAATTCACTTTACACATTTTGAGGAAATTGTTCAGAGTTTATTGGAAGGTGTTTATTTTTAGGACTGTTCTCTCACTTTGTCCTCTGAGCTGTAAGAGATTTACCTGGTATAATTACAGGACCAAGGGATGAAACAGATGCCTCTTCATCACAGCTCCCCATATTGCTAAAGCTCTTGAAAAACTTGATGTTATTCATGCCTGGATGTCTGCTATTCTCACAAGGCTTTGAAGAGAGTAGAGACAGAAGCCTGGAGATTCAAAGCCACAGCCAGACATTGTCCAGATTACTGAAATGTGGCTCTAATGCCTTTTTAACTAAACTTGGCGTACATTACTAAACATTTTTCTAGGCATTTCAAGCATAACTATTAGAGTAGCTTGGCGTTCTTTAGATTATGAGAGGAATTATTCTCTGTCAACGCTGTGCAGTGACTGATGGGCACTGAAGGAGATCTCTCAAGGCAAATGCTTAAAGGTCCAATGCAGCCATTTTTATCTCAATATCAAATCAGTTCTGGGTAACAATTAAGTACCTTAATGTGATTGTTTTCAACAATAGCTTCTGAGCAAAGAGCCATTTCTCAAGCAAGAATTTTGCTATGAATGTCTGGTTGTGGTCTGAGTGGGGAGGGGGAAAATGAAGACGAGTTGGTATTGGCAGAGAGGTTTGGAACTCTCTTTCTTATTGGTCAATTCACTATTTTACCGTCTGATGATTTCACCAGGCAGGCCAAAACTCCATCACACCAAAACAGGCAGAAATTTCAGGCAGACTTTTCAAACAGCTCTTGCATTTTTACAGTATTATTCCAACCTCGCAATGTGGAAATATATCTTAAACACAGGAAAATCACGTTTTTGACGACAAACTGTGCCTGAAACCCTCAGCAACCTATCCCGTTGATGGGTTTTTGGATCAAATTAGATCCTCCCTCCCTTAGTTCTCCTTCTCCA
The DNA here is from genome assembly GCF_002021735.2 of Oncorhynchus kisutch. Taxonomy (NCBI): domain Eukaryota; kingdom Metazoa; phylum Chordata; class Actinopteri; order Salmoniformes; family Salmonidae; genus Oncorhynchus; species Oncorhynchus kisutch. The sequence continues at coordinate 14,328,150 of NC_034198.2, read as the reverse complement.
TCTACCACTGTCTTTCTGCCTCAATTTCTCAATCTCCGTTTATTTTTCCCTTCCTTATCTGGCTCTTATCTCTCTCACCCTCTATCTTTCTCTTTCTTGTGTCTTATACCCTTCTCACTTTCTCTCTCCTCTCTGTCTCTCATTCTTTCTCCCTCTTTCTGTGTCCCTGTCTCTCTCACTCTCTCTTTTCTTCGTCCCTCTCGCTCTTTCTGTCTGCGGGTAAGGAGTAGGGCACAGCTGAAAAGGTCAGAGCACTTGTATCATATTATTTTAGATGTGGCCATAAGAAACTGTCAGGGAGGATAAGCTGCAGTGTGTAGCTCTCTAGGAGAGAGGGGTGGGGGTGGGGTGAATAAAATAAGAATAGTGGGCAGGCAGCCATAAAATGTAAGATGAATTTGGAGAAATTCAGAGGGAGAAATTATTATCGGTTGAAAAATAGAGAACAGCTCTTGGAGAAGCTGTGAATCAGGAGTGTTTTCAGATTTTTTTTTTAAATAATAAAAGATATACATATTGAATACTTGAATATAGGTTCCTGATATCCTTGCTGATTCATGTAATACAGTGTTATTATGCAGAGTCATGTTTCCCCTTTCAATATTGGTCATCGTAATTGTATGCATAAATTATTATTATGACTTTAATTTTAGCACCCACCAACCTTATAAAGATTAAGCTCTATTCTATATTATGTACGGCGTCCCTGTTGAATTATCAACGGGAAGAGATGAATCACAAAACTGACACAATATGTGCAATACATACTGTATTTGCATTGTTGCATACAGTAATACATTGTCCATCTGTGTGTGTGATAAAGAAGGGTGTGCCACCCTGAGCCCAGACTCACATCACAGTGTTCAGTCAGGCAGAGCTCAATAATGGTGCCACCCTGTCTTGCCTTCCTATAATATACTCGCCACACGCTCTATTGAGAGGAAGGGCTGGGCGGCCTGCCATGTGATCTATTCCACTACGGCCCATTCAACAGTGCTGCAGCTACTTTGAAGTCATTAGGACCCTACTCAGCCTACAATTGACTTTTTGTCTGAGAAGTGCATCAAGAAAGAACAACCCCATAGTTTGTACTGTACACATTAAGGCTTTTTGAGGAGAGATGCTCAACACTTTTTCCATACTACTAATAGGCTACTACCTTGCTTTCTATATTTTTGATCATGCTTCTTTTTTCAGTCTGCTTTTGAGTCATTCGTTTTTTTCGTTATTGATTTTAACTCCATTGATAGGTCTTCAGCACAAAATATTTGTGTTTGTAGATAATATCTTATGATTAGATAATATCTCATGTTTATGTCTGCGTAGAGCTCTCTACCAGTAGGTATGATAATATCAATAGAGTTAGACAGATTTCCAAGCACACGGTTTGTCTCACCCCCGTCAAAGAACCATTATAGGATAGATAAGTAGTAGCCAGCCATTATGTCATGTATAATTTATTTACTTAAATGACAGCCCTTCTGGTGTGCAATGTACTCACACACTATCACCTATGACCCATTAATACTCATGTTGTTTTACTGCAGTAATTGAGAACCAGACTTCTGGTGCAATTAGCCACCATCCCCTCCTCTACCACTGCTTCAGCTGCTCACCAGTGAGATACTGCCTAAGGCAGCAAATGCATTTCATCATCCTCCTATTTCACTGACTCACTCTGAGAGGCAGGCATAGGATATGAAGTTTCCTTTGGCAGATTCACCCCAATAAATCAAAAGAGTTGTTTTGTAGCTTACAGTATGCTTGTCTCCTCTTTCTCAGAGGACAGGGATGACAGAGAGAGAGAGAGGAGAACTGCTTCACATCACTACAGGGGCCTCCTCCAGTCAATAAACATCAGATAAAAGACCAGCCTTCCTCTCACTGCCTTTTCAGAAGAGCACATTAATATTCAGAGATGCCTCAAGGTGCAGAAATCGAAAGACGCGGAGGGAGATCAATACAGGAAAGCTACCTCGGTGTCCCTATATTGCTGAGCACAGCGGGGGACTGATTGGTTGCTGATACTTTTAGACAAGTTGTTGTGACATTTGATGCCTTGAACCTACGCTCGAAGCACTGTACCAAGCATGGCACTCTGTTACATTTTGAATAGAATTCTAGATGTTTTGTAGGCATTATCTAGCATAAATAGGTAGCAAGATTATAACGCATGTCCGTGAGATTGAAACCTTGTATGAAAACTGAAATAAGTGTACGTCTTGATTACGTCTGCTCTGTACAGACACTCGCATACACACACAAACGCCAGTACACGCACGCTACACCCACGTACATTGTAATATTGTTGTATAGTGGCATTACACATGTTGTATTGTAGATATGTAGTGGTGTAATAATGTTATACGATGTGCTGTTTTATCTTTTGTTTTATGTGTGATGTACTGTAAGTGCCTTAATGTGTTTGGACCCCAGGAAGAGTAGCTGCTGCCTTGGTAGCAGCTAATGGTTATTTCTAATAAATACACATTTCCTCTACCTTTGAGTTCAAACGAATGTAATTGTCTCAAACTAACCTCATTATTTTACCAAATTACAACAAAGATGCTTCACCACATCATAACAAATGTTTATCCTGAGTTATTTAATCCCGTCGGTCTGCTTTCTGACCCAAAGTCATCAGTATGTTCCACACAGCATGGGCTTGGCTTTAAAAACCTCATTTAACAAGCGGTCTTTGGCCAAAGAGGATAGAGCTGACTGAGAGAATGTGGCAAATTGCTCCATTCGGCCACGGTGGGTTTCTCCATGTCAGTGTTTTAGCGCGAGGTTGTCCTTCCAGCTATCACCCAGAGCAGCTGAGACCAGTCGAGGGACACCCTACAACAACCCCCTCAGACTGGACACCACAAATGGTTGACCTTGTGAATGCAACGTGTCAAAATGCATTTAACTGTCGCACAAAGTGCAACAACACAGCAGTGCTTTATGTTATGAGATAAGTGATGAATGAAAGTTAAAAAATAAAAAAAACTAAGGTCTGAGCACATGCTGGACAAACTTTATTAAATACACCTTACCCTTGTTTGTCTCAGAGTTTCCTCTCAGGTTGATTAATGTGACCTGGGTTCCTCACCCCCTAAATCAGATAACAGTGATTAAGTGTCCATCAGATAAGTGATTGGCTATCACTGCCAGAGAGTCACACTGCAAGCCAACCCGGTTTCTTATCTATAATGTTCATATGCAGGACAACATTTTCCAAGGTAGAGACATTCTAGAATGACTGATTTGTTTCTTTAGCATTTTCCATGTGTCAGAGCTGAGATGCCCAGTAGATTTTCTTTACTGGGACATACAGACACGAAGTGTTCTGATGTATTGTGACAGGCCAGGAGGGAACCATTACCAGCCATCTGTCACACAGTACCTTAATAAACAGGAAGCTGTCATCTAACATCCTGTTGACTTCCTCCCATGCCACTTCCTTTTGATATCAGCTCTGCCCTGTGATGGAGGGCTCCATTTTGGTATATATCTTTGGGTAACATCAAACAAAATATGGATTAAACACACATGGCCTTTTTTTCTGAGGACTTTAACTGTATGCAGAATTCATTGTAGCTCAATGTCAATGTTTTCCTGAGTGTCTGAAATGTTGAGATGTACACAGCATTCGTGGATGTTATATGTCTAACTACACGGTTGAGTTGATAAACAACGCCTGGTCAGGGATGTCCTTGTGGTGGTCTTCTGTTTGAATGAGCATGGTGCCAGAGGAGGTCACCCAGAATAATAATACCACAACCCTACAGAGACAAATGCACAGTAACACCAAGTGGAAAACAACAGACACTCCAAAGGACAGATGGGATCTGGGATCTACAGAAGGGGCCGAATTTCTCGCACGGCTTCCTCATTATTACGTCATTCAGATTAATGAGGTAATGCTGAGGACATTTTTAAGGCAGTTTTCTCACTTTTTGGTTCAAGTGAGCCACCAGTAAAGGTACCTCCACTCACTACTTATGGGCGTATCTGTTCAGCCGCACGGGGGCGCTAGAGAGTCAATAAGACGTGACAGACTGCTGGAGGTCTGGACAAACAATGTGACATGCAATGTTTTTAAATGTCTACAGGATAACACTGACATGCACAATTTATTGAATGCATCAGTAATGGAATGAGTGGCACACAGCCTTGGGAGACACAAACCAATTATTTGTGCGGAAATGAAAAAATTGAAAAATGTCTGCCAGTGGAAAGAAATAGGCAAAAGCAATTATGAACCAAACATAGATCAAAGACACTGCCAATGTTTCATTATATTCACAATTGTTGAGGCCAAATATGGATACCAATGTTTGGCACGAATAATAGGTTTCTTATAATTACATATTGTTTACCAAAACCTGGGTTATGTGACATGATATTAGGGGAGACCGGGGTTGGTTGCAATACAATATTTGTCAATTCCTCAGAGATTGTTTGAGCTACTTCCTTCAAAATGTGATAGGAACAACTTCCATCTGTCTGCTACAAATTGGTGTTTGGTATTATCACTAAATCCAACAGACAAGGTGTGACTTTGTCTCAAATGCAAGGAGAGTTCAATTGTAACAGGGCTTGGGGTGAAATGTAACACTTTGAAAAAATGCTTGAATCATGACATGCAACAAGATATTGAAAGCCTTTATTGAGAACTTAAGAACAACATTGCCATGTTAAGCATTTTGTGTGACAGAAATAATCATCTGAGCTGTTCAAACTTTAGCATTGCTAACTTACACCAAGTACTGTATATCTAGACAAACTGGTTATATACCTGAAATAAGTTTGGTGAATCTAACTACAAAGCAGGTGATGCCATCACACACAAAAAAAGACTTTGTTACTTCAAAATGTTCTTTTTGTCAATCAAATTTGCAGAGTTTATCACAGGGTATTGCTTCGTCACATGAGGGTTGCGGACTAAACTGAGCATGTGCAGTGAGTCACATGATTTTAGCTTGTTACTGACTGGAGATTTTGAGAGTGTTACAACTATCCGTGTTACAGTCATTCCCGGTCTCACCTACCTCTTATTCATCCCAGCTAGGAGGCCAACTCTGGTTAGGGGTGTGGATGTGAACAGCTAGACAGAGAAACACCTGGTTAAACCCTGAGAGGGTAAAAGCGTACTAAGCAGGGCGACCCTGCCTATGTAATCTAGGTGATATGTCACTCAAACAAACAAGATGAAACATCAAACATTGTGGCACGACAACACGGCAGTTCAGTAGCTTGTTTACCTACAGTCTATCACTGACAAATGGTGGATAATGTGTTACACTGCGACTTTGGTGTTATTATTGTTACTGAATAGAATAATAGAATATATAGCTCTCGCTATCAAAGTACTACACAGTAATTTCATTTACTTTATACCCATGTAATTGTGGCCCTATCTCTTAAACAGAAAAACACATACAGTACCAGTCAACAGTTTGGACACCTACTCATTCAAGGGTATTTCTTTGTTTTTTTTACTATTTTCTACATTGTAGAATATTAGTGAAGACATCAAAACTATGAAATAACACATATTATGGAATCATGTCAGAACAAAAAAAGTTTTAAACAAATCAAAATATATTTTATATTTGAGATTCTTCAAAGTAGCCACCCTTTGCCTTGATGACAGCTTTGCACACTCTTGGCATTCTCTCAACCAGCTTCATGAGGTAGTCACCTGGAATGCATTTCAATTAACAGGTGTGCTTTGTTAAAAGCTCATTTGTGGAATGTCTTTCCTTGTTATTGCGTTTGAGCCAATAAGTTGTGCTGTGACAAGGTAAGGGTGGTATACAGAAGATAGACCTATTTGGTAAAAGACCAAGTCGATATTATCTCAACAGCTCAAATAAGCTAAGAGAATTGACAGTCCATCATTACTTTAAAACATGGTCAGTCTTATACGGGAAAAAATTACTTTGAATGTTTCTTCAAGTGTAGTCACAAAACCATCAAGCGCTATGATGAAACTGGCTTTCATGAGGACCGCCACAGGAAAGGAAGACCCAAGTTCATTAGCGTGACCAGCATCAGATATAAGTTCATGTAACAGACACATCACAACATCAACTGTTTAGAGGAGACTGCGTGAATCAGGCCTTCATGGTCGAAATGCTGCAAAGAAACCACCACCACACCAATAAGAAGAAGAGACTTTCTTGGGCCAAGAAACACGAACAATGGACATTAGACCAGTGAAAATCTGTCCTTTGGTCTGATGAGTCCAAATTTGAGATTTTTTATAAAAAAGCATTCCAGGTGTAGCTGGTTGAGAGAATGCCAAGAGTGTGCAAAGTTGTCATCAAGGCAAAGGGTGACTACTTTGAAGAATCTCAAATGTTAAATATATTTGGATTTGATTAAATGTTTTTTGGGCTATTAAATGATTCCATAATATATGTTATTTCATAATTTAGATGTCTTCACTAGTATTATACAATGTAGAAAATAATACAAATGTTTAAAAAACTTTGAATGAGTAGGCGTGTCCAAACTTTTGACTGCTACTGCATTCTTGAGTCAAAAGTTATGGTTAATACCCTGATTTAATATGACTAAAAATAGTCATGTTGAATTAAGAGTATATAATGTGGTGTTTTAGTTAAGTGAGCAGTGAGTCTGTGTCTGTCTGAGAGCACCATGATCTTGTTGTCCTTGGTCAAAGGGCTCCTCTCTCTGCAGGCAGAGAGGCAGAGAGAGAGATAGGGCTGGTTAAAGTTTAACCCTGCAGGCTCATAAAGCAGCTGGGGGACAGTGAACCTTTGGAGTTTGATATGATGTGATGACAGAATCACCCCAGTGACACGTTGCTAAATTCCCCAGAATGAAGGACTGAGTCTTCCGGGTGTTGATCTCTGGAATTGCTCAGGTAAGCTTAGCTCCCTAACTCTTCCTGGTTGTGTGTCTGCTGCTTTGGAGTCTTGTAAAAAAAAGAAAAAGCTCCCCTTGGAGATCTGCTCTCTTAGCACTGAGGATATTTTTCATGTGACAGATCTAACTGATCAACTGTGGTCAAATGTTGTGTTGGGTGACTCGTATGGTTCTGAGGACACGGTCGAGGTAAGAAAGCAGGAGGCAGGCATGGTTAGATGGTTTCATGTAGATGTTTGGAAACAACTTTGATTCAACCAGTGGGGTGTCATTTTCTGTTAATCTTGTTGATGTTGAAGGTGTCACATGTGTGACATGCCTGGCGGGGAAAAGCCACGTTTGAAATAGTCATTTTAATTCAGTCGTTTATACTTTTGTAGCCGGTCTACCATTTTTATTTGTCAATTGATTCTAGGACAGTAAGGGCATAGTATTCACAGTAGGGCACTTACAGTTTCAGATAAGACAAACGGATTAACAGTAGCTCTTTCAACTGAAATGTAATCCTATTAAATACACCTACCACTTCCTACCACATACCGTAAGGTATGGTATGTAGGCCAGATTCCAATGAACATATGGGACCTTAGTCATAGCTCCATTTTAAATTTGACATCCAGTAGAAACAACACATAATAACCCAGTAAACATTAAAGGAGACTTATCTCAAAAGGAAAGATCATTCATAAAACGTGTGACTAATGACTCCAAAAGGGAAATGAGTCTGAACTATTTGATATCATTTGTATTATAAATCTTTTTGGACTCATTTCTCCAGCAGCAACAGCGGCCAACCCAGTGGCCTTCAGCCCTGTGTGTATTTAGTCTCAGTCAACAAAGCTACTAAAAGCAGGTACTGATCACTGCCAGATAAGCCTCCGTCTAGTTATCTTGTTTACGCAAACGGTAACCAGGCTATCGTGAAGAGAGCCCCAGACAGAGTGAGAATAAGAGAGAGAGTGAGAGAGAGAGATTGTAATGGAGTTCTGTGGTATTATGCCCACTCAGGGCCTACCCTCATAACAACGCCTTCTCTCCAAGCCACCCAGAACAGAAATAGAACCTAAAGACCGTTTTCCTCCCCAGGTGTTTACCTAGGCTTAAAGTGGCACCCGCGTAACCCAATACCTCATATTTGACAGTAGAGATTCATTGAAGGTGTTTCTTGGTCAGGGAATAGAAGAGTGATGTTGCCGTGGCTGGCTGCCTACGCTAATGTTGTGCTAGTGAATGATTAGGCAATAACTCATCTCTCTAGACACCGGCCTGGAGAGTATCATAATGGCAGCTAATACTGAATTCACAGATTCAAATAAATGACCTGGGTCCCAGTATTGTTACTGATGACAGTGTGAACAAACAATCTGAAATCTGAAATGAGAGAGTGAAACCATATCACCTCTGGCTTGACTGTCGTGAATGACGGTGCTCGACTCAAGAGCAGGTCTACTGCAAGTATTTCATATTTTGCCTGGTGTCTTGACATTTACAACAAAGCCTTCCAGACAGCCGTTGAGGAGAGTGATGAGGAGTGAACTGTGAAAACAAAGACATCTGTGGGCTTGTGTGTGTTGGCAGAATTCACTTTCTTAAAGGAGAGATTGGCTTGACTGTATTTGGAAACATTTCAAGGTGAAAAAGACAGTGTGTGCATGATATCATAATTTCCATCACGATTGGCACTTGAGAACGTTTGAAGATCGTTTGAGCGGCCGTCACCCCTCACGTACCCTTTGACCCCTTCTGAGTGGAGCCTTGTCGTCACTAGCAGGCCTCTCTTTGATCCATACGTGTAGAAAGAAACAGAGACAATCAGGATGGAAATGATTGCAACACTCAGAGTTGCCTGTTTACTGTATCTTCCTGATGAGTTAATCAACCTCTTACCAACAAAAGGGGATTATCTTGAAGTAGCCTATAGTATGTTAGTGTTGGGCGTCTTGTGTCTTGTGATTGGCCATTGAAAATCAAAAGGCTTGATTAAGGGACCCTTATTCAAAGCTGTTGCATAAATACTTAATGTATGTCTTATGTGACAGTACATGAGTGTGAGAGAGTGGGGTGGAATAGATTGAGACAAAAGGGGCCTCAGTGGGGGTCTGCTGTTCCTGTGTTTGGCTGAGTTTCGTTAATAATTACATAGCTGTCCTTGACAGGGAACTGAATGAAATAGGCTTCTCTTTACATGTCGTCATGACATGGAGCAATGGCATTAGTGCACAACAGCTGAGTACATGTTGGAGGTGCTATTCAGCCAAAATCAGACTTGATCATTCTGTAAAGGCAAGCATTATGTAAAGGCAATCATTCTGTAAAAGCAATCATTCTGTAAAGGCAATCATTATGTAAAGGCAATCATTCTGTAAAGGCTAAAGTGTACTTATGAGCAAATGTATCTCACAATACAGAGCACAATTGTCTTGCTATATGTGGAATACATTACCGAAGGGCTGAACCAGTTCAAGAGTTTATGCCTAAAAAGTGAAAATAGTAACAAAAGAAGGCTCAGGCATGGTAACAGTGTGATTTGGTGACCTACTGAGCTCCAGTTCAGTCAGGTAACTGTATGGGTTGTTCAGCGATGTCACTGATGTGTTCTGCATTGTGATTTAATTTCAGTGAGCACCCCTAATTTTGCTGATTTATTGCTGACAATCGCTCTCAATGGAATCTAATCAAAAATCCGGGGATGGACTGACGGGCATGCAGAAAGAGGTGCCGCTGCGTGCACTCATTCAGCGCACGGGATACCAGTTATTGCAGGTAGGAACCAGACCCCAATCATTTAGGGCTTTCACCCAGTATATGACCAATGCAAAAAAGTCATCCTTCTTTATGGAGTTTGTGTGTAATGTGAGGAAGTGGGGCTCTGATCAAATCTGTCGCCTATCCATCAGCTTCAAACCTATTTTCGATAGGCCTCGGTCATGACAAGTGATAATGGGGCACCACCCTGTGGTGGAAAAGACAAATGACTGGATCCCTTTGGCCGTTATTGCTGCAGTCTGGCCCCTGGCAATTGAATTTGATTGGTGCTTCTACAGCTCATACTTTATTGCTATGTGGATTGTCTGGGCAATTTGTGCACAACTACAAGATCATACCAAATGAAGATATCAGGGAGATTTCTATATGAATGCTCAAATCTCTCATTTGGAATTAAACCTGGTTTACAAAAGGGCTTTGAAGTGGTAGGAAATCCTCACAAACCCTGTGCTATTGGTTACTCATTCCAGTTGTGTCCACAGGAGAATGGTCAGAGGAGGTACGGCGGGCCCCCTCCAGGCTGGGAAGGCCCTCCCCCAGAGAGGGGCAGTGAAATCTTTGTGGGGAAGCTACCCAGGGACCTCTTCGAGGATGAGCTGGTCCCCCTGTGTGAGAGAGTAAGAGATGTTTGCCCACGTAAAACAGTTGCCAAAGTGTAACCTGTTGTATGTCCTTGTTTTAAAACATAAATCCCCTTTCTATTCACAGTTTGGGAAGATCTATGAGGTTCGGATGATGATGGACTTCAACGGCAATAATAGGGGATATGCATTTGTTACCTTCACCACCAAAAATGAAGCTAAGACCGCCATGAAACAGCTCAATAACTATGAAATCAGGTAAGCAATCACATGACACAGGGAAATTAAATGGAGAAAAAGCCCTGTGTCGCCTAATGGTCAGCTACCAGAAACATATGCCTGAGTCATGGAAAACTCATTGCAGGACTACGAACACTCTCTTCATCAGCATACAGCAACGATATCGGATTTCATTGTGTACATCGTTGACAAACTAAATCAATCTTCCCATTCAATTCAATCTGTTTACTCTCCAGGAACGGAAGACTCCTAGGAGTGTGTGCCAGTGTGGACAACTGTCGTCTGTTTGTGGGGGGTATCCCCAAATCCAAGAAGAGAGAGGAGATCCTGATGGAGATGAAGAAAGTGACAGATGGGGTGTTGGAGGTGATTGTTTACCCCAGTGCTGCGGACAAGACCAAGAACAGGGGCTTCGCCTTTGTGGAGTACGACAGTCACCGCGCTGCAGCCATGGCCAGAAGGAAACTATTACCAGGTACTGGACCCTTATTTCATACAATTAACAGTCATAGTACTGAGAATCAGTCAGTCAGTCTAATCGGTCAGTCAGTCTAAAAACAGCATCATTGTCACATAATCCTATGGAAGGATATAGTGTATCATATTGGATCGTGATAACTTTGAGACTTTTGACTGTGAAAACCAATTTGGGTCTTATGACTCTGGGTGGAATGTTGAACTTCCTGATCTTCTTCCCCAGGGAGGATCCAGCTGTGGGGACACGCCATCGCCGTGGACTGGGCGGAGCCTGAAGTGGAAGTGGACGAGGACACCATGGCAACGGTGAAGATTCTCTATGTGAGGAACTTGATGCTGGCTACTACAGAAGAGACCATCGAGAAGGAGTTCAACAGTATCAAACCAGGCAGGTTCAGTTACAGTACAGCCAGAGAGTGTGTCACGTTCAACAACGAGTTTCTGTATGTGACTGTGTGTTGTAATGGGGTCGATAAGCGGATGCATGTTAACGATCCACAGGTGCTGTAGAGAGAGTGAAGAAGATCAGAGACTACGCCTTTGTCCATTTCACCCAGAGAGAGGACGCGATAAGCGCCATGGACGCAGTGAACGGAAAGGTATAATCTCTCACACTTTCTCTCTTGCTGGCCTCTCTCTCGCACTGGTCCATCCCAGGACATGTAATGTTATAACGACACGTGCTTTTATCTAAAGTGACTCCCAGTTAACCATACACGCAATATCAATATATGCAACACATGTGGGAATCAAACTCACATCAGAATCAGGCTCCAGCCACCAGAACCAAGCAGTATCACACAACAATGCACAATCCAGCCACACAACCGTCCTCTACACTGAACAGTTCCTAAATGTCAACTCCTCCTCTAGCTGGTGGATGGCTCTCCCGTGGAGGTGACCCTGGCCAAGCCGGTGGATAAGGACAACTACGTGCGCTATACCCGGGGTACAGGTGGCCGCGGTGGGGCCCTGCTCCAGGGGGAGTACACCTACACACTTGGCCAGGTGTATGATCCCTCAGCAGCCTACCTGGGTGCCCCAGTGTTCTACGCCCCACAGGCATATGCTGCTATTCCTAATCAGTTCCGCTTCCCCAGTGCCAAGGGGCATGTGGGTGGCCGTGGCCTGGTGCGCACACCCTCGGTTAGAGGTGGGTACCCTCTCTCTGCTTCTTCTCCACAGACAATCAGTGAGACACAAATATATGTGGCAATTTATCTACCAATCTTTGTCTTTGAGTACCTGACTTGATCAATGGTATCTGCTATAATCACTTGAGAGATCCAAATCCAACCAGCCTCGATGGGTAGATTCCAACATCAGCACTTCACTGAAAGATTCAACTGAAATGACTTTGGTCTAAATTGCAATGAATGGTTTTAATCAACAGCATGTTCTAAAATACTTCATTCAAATGTTAAACAAGGCTGGAGCCAAATACACATTTTGCAATGATACAGTATATTTTCTTTCATTTATGTCTTTGTTTGATCTCCTAATAGAGATAAGTTACCCATTTTCATTGCATTTAGCACTTTGCTGTACTGCTTTATTTATAGTAGTAAGAGATTTGGGATGTCTGACTGTCATTCAAAATGTGCTCTCCATGGCTGCATATTACAGTCTAGTATGACAAGTGCGATCATTCAATTAAGTTGGATTTGGGGGGAATTGAACATGTTGAAAATGGAATCATTGAAATGAATGACGACCAACCCCCCCAAAAAATTGAAATAACGCCACAGCTTTAAGTGGTGAAAATGAGAATCGCTGTACTGTGCCGGCCTGGATGACACCATAATCAGTGTTTACATCGTCTTGATGGCCCCCAGGTGATTTCTGGTGATTTTGATTGGATTTAATGCCTTCTTGCATTCCTAGAAATTTACATGAATGTACCTGTAGGGGCAGCGGGTGTGCGCGGAATGGGTGGTCGCGGATACCTTGCCTACGCAGGTGTAGGCCGAGGCTGTGCCACCTACCAACTAAAGACAGACAAGCACCCCGACGACAAGCTCTTTGACCTGCTGCCGGGCATGGAGCTCACGCCCATGAACCCTGTGTCTATGAAGCCTCCCGGTATCAAACATGCGCCACAGGTACACACCTCCCGGATGAGGCAATGAACTGCATGATGAGGAACAACAACAAACACACACACGCACCCACACACTTACTTATTATCCCTAAATAAGCTATTCAGAATTCTGCTCACTCAATAATTGAATGTTGCAGAAAAACAATGTCATATCATTGATTGATCTATGGATATGTGTTGATTCGTATACCATCTTCCAGATCTTGGAGGATGTGTGTCAGAAGAACAACTGGGGGCAGCCAGTTTATCAGCTTCACTCTGCCATTGGACTTGATCAAAGGCAACTGTTCCTCTACAAAGTGACCATTCCGGCTCTGGCCACCCAATACCCTAATGTGTAAGAAACACAGCCATACTTTGGAGTCTACTGTACACATCAGTTATGTTTTCAGTAGTGGCTTCCTATATCGAAGGACCCCTTTGGATAACATAACCTTATAAAGAAGTTCACTTAAAAAATAAAAAAAACATTTACCAAATCTGTGTTTTGGATGTAAATGGCATGTTACAGAAGATACCACTTGGTTTTGAGAAACGCAATCCAACAGCAATAAAACTCTTCGTGCTCGTTAAGAAGTTGCAAGGGCACAGATAATACAGGACCAAAGACTCCAAAAACACCCAAACATTGTCATTTTAGAAACGGCAACGCTGTCAGTATAACGATGCAGGTCTTTAGATGTCGTACACATGAAATTGTGTCATTCCCAACTTTATCCGCAACTTTATATTCCATGTCAGGCATGTGTGCGTGCGCGTGCGACACGAGCGATACTTCTTCCGTGTAGCTCACGCATGAGCACACAGAAAGGTAGGCTCTAGCTCCTGGGAGGGCAACTCCAGTCCTCCAGGGCCTGATTGGTGTCACACTTTTTCTCCATCCCTAGCAAACACAGCTGATTAATCAGATTGCATTCTAAACTGAAGATCATGATTAGGTGATTATTGGAGTCAGGTGTGTTAGCTGGAGCTGGGGTAAAACTGTGACACCATATCAGGCCCTCGAAGGACTGGAATTGCCCACCCCTGCTATAGCTCGAGTCACACAACATGTAATATAACGTTGTGGATAAAGATAGTAATGACACATCCGCTGAATAAGCATGAGGAAGTCTATCGCTAGTGGGGTCAATTTCTAAAGCCAAGTGAAATCGCAAAAAGAGCAAGTGTCTGGGCTCTTCTATTACATACCATTTACACACATACAACATCAACTTCTTTAACCTTCTCTCCCTTCTTTCCTCCAGGCATCCGTTCACCCCAGCCAAGCTGTGTACTGCTGTGGATGAGGCCAAGGTTCATGCTGCGGAGCATGCCCTGCAGACCCTAGGGCTGCAGACAGAGGGCGCTGAGGCCTCATCTGCAGCAGTAGCTGCATTCCCAGGTATGTTGTAATTTACTTATTTATTTTTTTACCTTTATTTAACAAGCCAAGTCAGTTAAGAACAAATTCTTATTTACAATGACGGCCTAGGAACAGTGGGATAATTGCCTTGTTCAGGGGCAGAAGGGCCAATTTGTACCTTGTCAGCTCGGGGATTCCATCTAGAAACCTTTCGGTTACAGGCCCAACACTCTAACCACTAGGCTACCTGCCTCCCCCAAAGGTCAGTAAGACTAACATTCATCCAACCCTCTCTCTAGAGTAGGTCGCTAGCCTAGAACCACATAATGGTATACACTACAAATACTAACCAAACCAAAAGGCTATCCGGCCTTCACTGTGGCAACCCGTGGAGACGGTTATGGAGTGTTCTAAGTTCTAGTGCCATCCTGGAACCTCATTAATGGCATATTCTGGCAAGTGCTAGTTTGTGATAGGTTCTAGAAAAAAACGTATCATACAGACACAATAACAGTAAGATATGAGATTAAACCATTTAAATGTACGTCATTTCTCCTGATCTGCAGGTTACACAATAGCGAACACCTCAGCCTCAGTAGCTGCCTCCCAGCTCAAACAGGCTGTCACCCTGGGCCAGGACCTGACAGCATACGCTACCTACGAGGGCTATCCGGCCTTCGCCGTGGCAACCCGTGGAGACGGTTATGGAGTGTTCTAAATTCTTAGTATATACATTCTCAGTCTGTGTAAAACTTATGTAGTATCCATTATGTCAATTTCATTTGATTGTGTTGATCTATTTAGTGGTAGAGGACCAGAATTAGATGTTGTAGAGTTAGCAAATTGTCAGAAGTAGATTGTTTATGATGCATTTTATCATTATTTTGACAGCCAATAATTTTTTCCCAAATCACCTTTTATATGACACGGTTGCTGGTTCATAGTGACGGACTAGTGACTTCCTTTGACCCAATAGAGGTTGTAGTGTCCCTTTCAAGTTTGTTCAATTGTCCCTAAAAGTCTTTATAGTTCCTCATAAAATCATTGATAGAAGTAGAGTTTGCAAATGTCAGGGATACCATTTCTGCCATGGTTTCAATGGTGACCTTTACTTTCTACCTAAATCTCCTGCGGGTGCCTTTTGATGTTGTTGCACAGTTGTACATTGTTAGACTGAAAACACTGGTGTAGTTCAGCCACTTTTGATGGTGAGATGTGTGAAAAAAGGTTTTTTTCTTTCCTGCTATTTGTGTCTCAGTATTTACAAATGCATACACAGAATGTGTTTCCCTCTCTTTTCCGATGTTATAGTGTGCAGAAAGCGAAAACCATCCACAAGCTGTGAAGCTGAACTGCCTATTTTAATATTTGAAGGTTTTGTTGTCTATGGAAGTCTGTGCAAACGTGTCTGTTTTATCCATGGGATATTTATTGTCAAAATGTCTGATTTTACATTGGAGTGTTAGCTATGGACGATCATCTTGAACAGAGATCGACGTCATTCTGTTTTGCTTATTTCCCTTATTACCTTACCCGACCTAGGCTTGTGAACATGGACGTTGGGAGTGTTAACACACTTATCAGGGCACGAAACGACACTGATAAATATGATAATGCCTAAGCAGTGACAGTATTAAAGTGTGTATAGCACTTAGAACGTATTTTTATACCAGAAATCCAACACTATTTGTATAGTTATATTGTTTTTGGATATTTCAAATTCTCTGTGCCTCAATAATTTATCTGAAATCCCATAAAAGCAAATGATAAAGGGTTGAAATAAAAATGCAAATCTGAAATTTAAGGAGAAATAGGTACATTTTTTGCGAAACTACATGTGGTACTGCTTGGGTAATTAGAAAGTGTCATGAACTGCAATTGCCCATGATGAATAAACCAACTGCATTTTGAAAACTGCTTTCTTCACTTTACTACAACTTTTTCTCTCTACATATGACTAAGAAATGCGTCACAATACTTCAAATCCTTTAATTCTATTAAAGAATCAGGACTGCACATAATGACATACTAAAAACATGTGAATAAACGGATCATAGACAAATGATCTTAAACTTCCATGGGAGATGAAATATAGACGAGCACTGAAGCAGCTCTCATTCAAAACCACACGTATTTTCCCTTCACACCTTGTAGAGTGTAGTCCCCGTTTGGCACATGGGCTATTTGCACGTCAACCCAAAGGCCGGTTTTGTTTTTTAAGCATGGGTCTCGTGTAATTCTTTAGCATGGGTCTCGTGTAATTAAAACTTTAGTACTGTACATGCATTGTGTTACATTGAAATAGAGAACATACCATATTTATCATATCAGGGCCACTAGAAGTGTACACTATCGTCTGCCTTATTTCCACTGCTGGTCTAGTCGTATTCAAATGATCAGTGGTTAGTAATTCGACTTTATTTTGGAGACTCTGAAGACATCCGATACACCCTCATACGCCATGATCACAGTCTCTAGGAATCCCTTCCGCTGTTTGTAGTGTCCAAAGTGTCGGATCCTGTAGGAGCCAGCCTGGGCTGACAGAGGGATGTGCCACTCAATGGTAGCATTGCTCTCCGCTCCATTCTTCACCCAGTGAAACCTATTGGGAAAGGAGACAAGAGGAGAGGAGAGGAGAGGAGACAAGAGAAGACAAGAAAACAAGAACACGGGGGACATGAGGGGTCAGTGTCACCCTCCATTCACACCCTCCATTCGAACCCCCCCCCCCCCACCTCCACCCCTGATGTCGTCCGGATTATGTTGTCTGAGCTGCTCAAAGAGACTGTGACCTCGTTACTGTCACACAGATATATATCAGGCTTTAGACTCATCATGACCACACCATGGAGGTCAGTGGACCAATGCGGACCCCATTAAACTAGGGTTGAATCTAACCCTAATTGGGCTATACCACCTCTAAAGACCACCCCCAAGCAATCATCCTGCCCAACCTACCAATGCTCCTCTCAAAATACCTGTTATGCTTGCAATTAACGTCGCAGCCAAACTCTGCCAATGAACGACCAACTCGGCCATCAACAATCAAAATTACACTACATCCTTATGATTACTTTAGACACATCTTGTGCGTCATTGTGAACCTGGATTTGAGCCTGTGTTTAAAGGGATACTGTGAGATTACCCAGAGTCAGATGAACTGGTGGAACCATTTTTATGTCTCTGAGTGCAGTATGAAGGAAGATAGTGGTAGTTTTGTGAGACAACTAAGCCAACGCTAACTAGCATTAGCACAATGAATGGAAGTCTACAGGTACAGTAGCAATGCCAGCGTACCAGTAGACTTCCAGTCGTTGCGCTAACACTAGTTAGCATTGGCTCGGAAACTACCGCCAACTTCCTTCATACTGCTCAAGTTCATCTGACTGGGTAAGTAGAATAGCCTGTGTGTTAAGCTGTGGTGATAATCAGATACAAGGTGCTGACTCAGCACAACATTATCAACGAGTGGTCCTTGAAAGATAAGGCCCGATGTGAATAATGCCCAAGATAAAATAATCAAACCGAACCGTGCCGTTAATTATTACAGAGGCCATTAAAAATGGATTGGGTCTGATAGAGTGTTTATGAAATAAGGAATTTGAATGAACAGTGCTCTACCTTGTCTCCCAAGAGGCATCTGTGTGAACGACGTCCCAGTGTGCTGTGCTGTTATGATACTTTTCCACGGTAACAAAAGTCTTATCCCTCTGAAATGACATGGTATCAGTGATGTGCTACACACTATACAACCAAGGTATCTAAAGAAGCATAATGCCATCAATGATACTAGTTAAGTGTAAGATTGCGGCCTCACAATGTCTCCTGAGTGTCTTGGATTCCCTGCAACAAATGTGACAGAAGCAACATCCCCCTACAGGAATACATTAACATCGCTTGAACTGCATTCATATGCTGAGGAGATTCAGTATTGATCTTGTAAACACATTTATTTTAAACATCAGCTCATAGCATTTTGACCAAGTCAGACTTACAACCGTGTACTCTGAGTCCACTCGCTCTAAAACCTCTCCAAACGTGGTGTTGATTGGCTTTTTGTCTACAGCCGCAGCAGGAAGCAAGCTGAACAGCTGACTGTCCTTGAAGAAAGGGGGCTCGGGACCCTTGGGCAGCTCCTGCTCTTTACCCTGTAAGCATAGGAGAAGTTGAAATACAGTAGGCTGGAATAGGACATTCACTGGAACAGGAGCCGGTACGTGTACTGTACAGTATGTGGTCCTCACCTCTGCAATGGCCTTGGCCAGGCCCCTAAACTTCTGAATGTATGCAGAAAGTGTATGAGGCCCGTAGATGGTGGAAGCTCCTTCATAACGCTGGATCTGTAGAAAAAAAATACTCCTCAGTGTCTATGGGCCCTTTTGTGATCAGTGATTTGATACCGCTCAAAATCGCTTGTTCTCTCGTACCTGGTACTCCTCATAGGTGGTGATGTAATGAGTGTAGATGTTGCACAGGCCAGCGACGACCACCTCAGCGTTACTGAATGTTCCCTGGGCCTCCAATTCCTGATCAACAGACACATACACAAGGATCATGTAGTTCACAACGATGGGGCTGAAGTGGAGTAGGTTGAGAGCTTCAAGTTCCTCGGTATCCACATCACTAAGGATTTAACATGGTCCAAACACACCAACACAATTGTGACGAGGGTACGACAACTCCTCTCCCCCTCAGGAGGCTGAAAATATTTGTCAAGGGCCCTCCGATCTTTAGGACCTCTATACCAGGCAGTGTCAGAGTATGGCCCTAAAAATTGTCAAAGACTCCAGCCATCCAAGTCATAGACTGTTCTGTCTGCTATCGCATGGCAAGCAGTACCAACAGGACCCTGAACAGCTTCTACCCCCTAGCCATAAGACTGTTAAATAGTCAGTTAAATAGTTAACCAAATAGATACTTGGACTATCTGCATTGATCCTTTTTGCACCAACTTTTTGGACTCATCAGTGTCACATACACTGCTGCTACTGTTTACCAGTGGAGGCTCCTCAGAGGAGCAAGGGGAGGACCATCCTCCTCTGTGATTTTAATACAAATTAAAATTATTAAAAACATTAAAAATGTCCTTTTTAGATACAACTATAGTAAATACATTCATGTCACCAAATAATTGATTAAAACACACTGTTTTGCAATGGCATACAGTAGCCTCAACAGCACTCTGTAGCGTATCACCATGGTGTAGCCAGAGGACAGCTAGCTTCCGTCCTCCTCTGGATACATTGGCTTCAATACGAAACCTAGGAGACACATTGTTCTCACCCCATTCCATAGACTTACACAGTAATTATGACAACTTCTAGAGGACGTCCTCCAACCTATCAGAGCTCTTGCAGCATGAACTGACATGTTGTCCACCCAATCAAAGTATAAGAAAATGAATCTAGTATAGAAAGAATAAGCCAGTAGCTGTAGCTAAAAGCTTAAATAAATCATTCTCTCTACTATTATTCTGACATTTGAAGTCGGAAGTTTACATACACCTTAGCCAAGTACATTTAAACTTTTCACAATTCCTGACATTTAATCAGAGTAAAAATTCCCTGTAATAGGTTAGTTAGGATCACCACTTTATTTAAAGAATGTTCAATTTCAGAATAATAGTAGAGAATGATTTATTTCAGCTTTTATTTCTTTCATCACAATCCCAGTGGGTCAGAAGTATACATACATTCAAATAGTATTTGGTAGCATTGCCTTGAAATTGTTTAACTTGGGTCAAACATTGCGGGTAGCCTTCCAAAAGCTTCCCACAATAAGTTGGGTAAATTTTGGCCCATTCCTCGTGACAGAGCCGGTGTAACTGAGTCAGGTTGTAGGCCTCCTTGCTCGCACATGCTTTTTCAGTTCTGCCCACACATGTTCTATATGATTGAGGTCAGGGCTTTGTGATGGCCACTCCAATACCTTGACTTTGTTGTCCTTAAGCCATTTTGCCACAACTTTGGAAGTATGCTTGTGGTCATTGTCCATTTGGAAGACCCATTTGCGACCAAGCTTCAACTGATGTCTTGAGATGTTGCTTCATTATATCCACATCATTTTTCTACCTCATGATGCCATCTATTTTGTGAAGTGCACCAGTACCTCCTGCAGCAAAGCACCCCCACAACATGATGCTGCCAACCCCGTGCTTCACGGTTAGAATGGTGTTCTTCGGCTTGCAAGCATCCCCCTTTTTCCTCCAAACATAACAATGGTCATTATGACCAAACTGTTCTATTTTTATTTCATGAGACAGAGGACATTTCTCCAAAAAGTACGACCTTTGTCCCCATGTGCAGTTGCAAACCATAGTCTGGCTTTTTTATGGCGGTTTTGGGGCAGTGGCTTCTGAGAGGCCTTTCAGGTTATGTTGATATAGGACTCATTTTACTGTGGATATAGATACTTTTGTACCTGTTTCCTCCATCATCTTCACAAGGTCCTTTGCTGTTGTTCTGGGATTGATTTGCACTTTTCGACCAAATACTTATTTTCCACCATAATTTGCAAATAAATTCATTAAAAATCCTACAATGTGATTTCTGGATTTATTTCTGGATTTATTTTCTTCTCATTTTGTCTGTCATAGTTGAAGTGTACCTATGATGAACATTTCAGGCCTCTCTCATCTTTTTAAGTGGGAGAACTTGCACAATTGGTGGCTGACTAAATACTTTTTTGCCCCACTGTATGTACACATTCACCTCAATTACCCCGTACCCCTGCACACGGACCCGGTACTGGTACCCCTTGTATAGCCAAGTTATTGTCACTCAGTGTGTATCTATTATTACATGTTTTTCTTTTCTATTATTTCCCTATTTTATTTCTCTCTGCATTGGTGGGGAGGGCCTTAAGTAAGCAATTCACTGTCAGTCCAAACCTGTTGTATACAAAGCATGTGATTTGATAAAATGTGATTTGCATGACATACATTCATATTTAAAACATAAAGAATGCTAACAGAATATTTGCCTTAATTAGTGGGTGTGCATGCATGTGGTGTGTGTGCACGTGCATGTGTGTGTGTGCCTACATTTGTATGTGTGTGATATTTGATTCTCACCTGCTTGACTGCCTCTCTTATCCTCCTTCCTGACATCGTGCTGCAACACAACGGGTCAACAGAATTCAATCAATGTCTTTTAACATGTCAGCTAAACAAACACTGTGGACTGTCTGTTTTGTGTTGTGTGTTCTCTCTAAAGGTTGACTTGCATTGTTCTTTCAATGTGCACCTGAATGCGTGACCAGCAACCACAGAGTCACAACCTGTTCCATCTCAAGTCCAACTCTAACTCATTGTTGCTTAATCACATTTTCCATGGCAGCATTGTGAGGAGAATCTAATTAGGGTCTATTAGGGTAAAAAAAAAAAAAAAAACTACAGACTGGAGTGGAAACTCACGTCATTTCTCCAGGGATAGCCACAATGGCCACAGGTCCTATGGTGATGATCTGAACGTCCACAATGCTTGGGTGCCAGGGGAGGGGCCAGGTCATCTAAGGCAGAGAACGACACGGTTACCGTCACATCTCACCGATGGTGACATCATGTACCGTATGTTTCCCTACTGTACCGCCACAGTTCAAGCCCATGGAAAGTCTCTGGCCGCACTTGGACCACAATGGAAAAAGGCAGAAAGAGAACAGTGCCCACCTCTCCAGTGCTAAAGAGAATAGGTTTGGGTTGGTGGCAGTCCTGCGTCTCATTGGAGGGAGCTCCAAGCAGTGCATCTCTAATTCCGTCCCAAAATGGGTCACCCTCAACAGCCCCTGGATACATACATTTCAGAACAGTTCAGGACATTGAGGGGTGATTATCTCAGTGACAGTTATCTTAATATAGTACAATAATATACATTGAGTGTTCAAAACATTAGGAACACCTTCCAAATATTGAGTTGCACCTCAATAACGTCGGGGCATTCCCCAGGGATGCTGGCCCATGATGACTCCAATGCCACAGTCGTGTCAAGTTGGCTGGATGTCCCTTGGGTGGTGGACCATTCTTGATACACACGGGAAACTGTTGAGCGTGAAAAACCCAGTAGCGGTGCCGTTCTTGACACTCAAACTGCACTTAAATACCAATACCAAATGCCAATATCAAAGTCCAATCTACACTGATTGAAGTGGATTTAACAAGTGACATCAATAAGGGATCATAGCTTTCACCTGGATTTACCTGGTCAGTCTATGTCATGGGAGGCGCATGTGTTACTAATGTTTTGTACACTCAGTGTATAATGGACAATAAAAAGCAGAGAAGGGTTTCTAACCTTGTGTGAAATTGAGGTCGCCTCCTCCGTCTGTAGTCCCTGCGGCGAAGCTGTGGCCCAGGGCTGGTTTACAGGTTCTGCCCTGATTGTGAGAGACAAGCGTGGTCAGAATCACAAAATTCAATACATATTGTATCAAAATGAACTGGGTCAAACTTCTGTAGTTATAATAATTAGAAAAATAATAATAAGGTGGGTGCTTATATTTGTCCTATTTCATGTACAAGAGTGTATTAATACGCATGTGTCAATTGTAAATGTGTTTTTTTGCACATCCCAACTCTTCCTGAGACACCCTTAGAGAGTGGGATCACGGCCAGTGTCTGCCATAATCAACGGCGACCCTGGAGCAATTAGGATTAAGTGTCTTGCTCAAGGGCACATTGGCAGATTTTTCAGTTATATCACACTGCAGTTGACATCAGGGAATTTATTATCCTTGAAAGTACTTCCAGCATTATCTCTGATGTTGATAAAGCAAGGCACCATAAAAGTCAATACCTAGAACATCCTCTTAGTGTTTCAAGATAAAGAGTGAGGCAGAGGTGAGAAGTTGAATCGAGGGCATTCTTTGTTACTTGCGACACACTTTTTGGTTTGGCTCCCTGTGTGCTCTCAGGTTTAGAGGTCAGGTTTAGAGTTAAGGTTAGGGTTTCTCACTGTGTGTGTAGAGTTTAGCTGGACGGTCACGTCAGTCATATTCACCCACTGATGGGCTGCATGGAGGGGCCCACGAACCTCCTGTCTGGCCTTACCATACAGATCCTTTTGGGGGCAGACAACAATATAACAGGCATTTACAGTTTAGTCATTTAGCAGACACTCTTATCCAGAGCTAATTAATGCGAACTTAATTAGCATTGAGTGCCTTGCTGAAGGGCTGATCGACATGTTTCGCCTAGTCTGCTCGGGGATTCGAACCAGCAACCTTTCGGGTTACTGGCCAACGTTCTTGACCCTTAGATTACCTAGATATGAATCACCAACTCAACTAATCTCTTGATTGAGAAGATAAACATCTATCCACGTAATTGGTTTCTCAGCAAGGCAAAGTTGTTTCACAGATCATGGACTTAAAATAGGTATATCACTCATAGTGACCGGTAAGATGTCTTACCTTTGCCCTTTTGAAAATGTTCTCTCCTATGATCTTGGTGTTGTTGAACATGTCAGATCCTGCCGGACCCAGTGCAACACACATTTTTAGCTGGAAAAAAATCACACAAGAGGTGGTGTACACAGGTTGGAGTGGTAGTGTTTTTTTTTTTGCTATGGATTCTATGCGAACATAAACTCTGAATTTGCACTGAACGTAAACATGCTGATGCTGTTCAGTAAACGTCTGATACAGTATTCCATGGAGTACTCCTATTGTTTTGTGTCTGCCGTACACACCCCTCCGATGGGACAGGAGCTGTTGAGGTAATCACAGGGGAGTCCAGTGTTGGCACAGAATGGCCCTCTGATGTTTGGGCTGGCGTCTCCCAGGTTAGAAGAGGCAAAGGCTGCCACAAACGGCCCCTGGAACAAGACACAGTGTCACACATACAAATGGAGTAAGGCGT
The DNA here is from genome assembly GCF_002021735.2 of Oncorhynchus kisutch. Lineage (NCBI taxonomy): Eukaryota > Metazoa > Chordata > Actinopteri > Salmoniformes > Salmonidae > Oncorhynchus > Oncorhynchus kisutch. The sequence goes on along the minus strand of NC_034198.2, from coordinate 14,303,902 downwards.
CCTTCACATACAGTACCAGTCAAAAGTTTGGACACACCTACTCATTCAAGGTTTTTTAATGAAAAAAAACAACATTGTAGAATATTAGTGAAGACATCAAAACTATGAAATAATCACATATGGAATCATGTAGTAACCAAAAAAGTGTTAAACAAATCAAAATATATTTTTGATTTTTCAAAGTAGCCACCCTTTGTCTTGATGACAGCTTTGCACACTTTTGATATTCTCTAAATCAGCTTCACCTGAAATGCTTTTCCAACAGCCTTGAAGGAGTTCCCACATATGCTGAGCACTTGTTGGCTGCTTTTCCTTTCACTCTGCGGACCAACTCATCCCAAACTATCTCAATTGGGTTGAGGTCAGGTGATTGTGGAGTTCAGGTCATCTGACACAGCACTCCATCACTCTCCGTCTTGGTCAAATAGCCCTTACACAGCCTGGAAATGTGTTGGGTCAATTTCCTGTTGCACCCCCACATCATCACACCTCCTCCTCCATGCTTCATGTTGGGAACCACACATGCAGAGATCTTCTGTTCACCTACTCTGCATCTCACAACGACACTGCAGTTGGAACCAAAATTCTCCAATTTGGACTCTAGACCAAAGGACACACTTCCACCGGTCTAATGTCCATTGCTCGTGTTTCTTGACCTAAGCAAGTCTCTTTTTCTTATTGGTGAACTTTAGTAGTGGTTTCTTTGCAGCAATTCAACCATGAAGGCCTGATTCATGCAGTCTCCTCTGAACAGTTGATGTTGAGATGTGTCTGTTACTTGAACTCTGTGAAGCATTTATTTGGGCTGCATTTTCTGAGGCCGGTAACTCTAATGAACATATCCTCTGCAGCAGAGGTGACTTTGGGTCTTCCTTTCCTGTGGCGGGCCTCATGAGAGCCAGTTTCATCATAGCGCTTGATGGTTTTTGCAACTGCACTTGAAAAAACGTTCAAAGTTCTTGAAATTTTCCAGATTGACTGACCTTCATTCATCTTAAAGTAATGATGGACTGTCGTTTCTCTTTGCTTATTTGAGCTGTTCTTGCCATAATATCGACTTGGTCTTTCAACAAATTGGGCTATCTTCTGTATACCACCCCTACATTGTCAAAACACAACTGATTGTTTCAAATGCATTAAGGAAAGAAATTCCACAAATTAGCAAGACACACCTGTTAATTGAAATGCATTCAAATCAAATCAAATTTTATTTGTCACATACACATGGTTAGCAGATGTTAATGCGAGTGTAGCGAAATGCTTGTGGAAGTTAGAGTAACAATGGTCCAAGGTCTTTCCACCCCTGGTTGCGCAATCGATATGCTGATAAAATTTAGGGAGTCTTGTTTTCAGATTAGCCTTGTTAAAATCCCCAGCTACAATGAATGCAGCCTCCGGATAAATGGTTTCCAGTTTGCAAAGAGTTAAATAAAGTTCGTTCAGAGCCATCGATGTTCCAGGTGACTACCTCATGAAGCTGGTTGAAAGTATGCCAAGAGTGTGCAAAGCTGTCATCAAGACAAAGGGTGGCTACTTTGAAGTATCTAAAATCTAAAATATATTTGGATTTGTTTAACACTTTTCTGGTTACTACATGATTCCATAATATTTGTTATTTCATCGTGTTGATATCTTCACTATTATTTTTCAATGTAGAAAATAGTCAAAATAAAAGAGTGGGTGTGTCCAAACTTTTGCCTGGTACTCTATATATTCCATATATTACACAATGTGTCACGTCCTGACCTTAGTTTCTTTTTTATGTCTCTATTTTAGTTTGGTCAGGGCGTGAGTTGTGGTGGGCATTCTATGTTTTGTTCTGTGTTTATATTTCTATGTGTTTGGCCTGGTATGGTTCCCAATATGAGGCAGCTGTCAAATTTAGTCTCTGATTGAGAACCATACTTAGGTAGCCTGTTTTCCCACTTTTGTTTGTGGGTGGTTATTTTCTGTTTAGTGTGTGTTGCACCTGACAGAGCTGTTTCGGTTGTTCTCTTTTGTTACTTTGTATTTAGTGTTCAGTTTATTAAAATGATGAACACTTACCACGCTGCACCTTGGTCCTCACCTTCTTCTCCCGACGACAATCGTTACACAATGTAATATATTTAATATACATATTTATTTTGTTTTCCTGTCCCATGAATGTAAGTTCCCAACATCACTTTATTAATCAATACTTGAAATGTTCCCAGCTCTAATGAACTCATACCCCGATTTAGCCAAGTTTTGCATATGTAAACAGTCTGAAAGTTTTGATTTTGTTAAAGTAAGAAAGAAATCAAAGCTCAGCTCTCGAATGATTGTGGAGAGCTAGGTTTAATCAACTTGCTTAACGGAGAACTGCATTAACATGATTTAATTACAGAAGTTAAGTTTATTACACATTCAGCCCAAAAGTGCAGAAAAATAACATTTAGATTGGCTCTGTTTATTTGTTCCACACAGGCTCTCAACAGACTCGAGTCACTCTCCCAACACACACATTCAATCATTCTGTAGTTGCAATGGGGAAACGGCCAACAGCCACCACGTCTCTATTATACTAAATATGAAAATGTTGACTGGACAAGGATAATGAAACCTCACCTCTCCAGGCAAGAAGCCAATGTTTTTCTCCTGCTCCAGTAGGTAAGAGGCATAGCCCATGTTATCACTGCTGACCATCTGATTGGTGTAGTTCATACTGACGGCATGGACAGCGAACCAGCTGAAAGTGACAGTGCCATATGTCAATGGGTCTGATAAATGTGAACCAGCGGGTCAGAGGGCCTCAAAGACATCTCACTGACATTCTCATAAGTCATTATAGACAGATTTTGACCACAACAGGCCACAGGTTGGGTTTGTATGATGCGCATAAGAGGTGGAAACGTGTTTCTTTTTTACCTGAGCATGCCCATACCATCTCCATCCAGGTCTGTGAACTTCAGAAGTGTGACCTGCTTGTCTGTGTTGGATTTATACCTGTAAAAGGTTGTATGATTGAGAGTCTACAATACAAATCAATTTCTGAAACATTCATTAATATGAACAAGCCTGGTCTACAAGCTATATCCTGTATTTATACTTTGTGAGCTACTGTATGAAAAAAATGGTACAAACATACTTGTTCCTCTCCTCTGCAGGGTTGTTGAGGTAGGAGTGAGGACTTCTGTTTAGGTTGCTCTCCTCAAGCTCTCCTTTGCTCATGTAGATTCTCCCAGGTTTTATACTCCTGTGTGCTATATCAATGCTCTAAGTGGACACATAAGGTTTTATTGTCAAACCGCAAACTCCAACAGCATTTTCACTAGTTCATCCATTTTATTGTATTAGATACCATACAGTGGGGCAAAAAAGTATTTAGTCAGCCACCAATTGTGCAAGTTCTCCCACTTAAAAAGATGAGAGGCCTGTAATTTTCATCATAGGTACACTTCAACTATGACAGACAAAATGAGAAGAAAAAAATCCAGAAAATCACATTGTAGGATTTTTTTATGAATTTATTTGCAAATTATGGTGGAAAATAAGTATTTGGTCAATAACAAAAGTTTATCTCAATACCCTTTGTTGGCAATGACAGAGGTCAAATGTTTTCTGTAAGTCTTCACAAGCTTTTCACACACTGTTGCTGGTATTTTGGCCCATTCCTCCATGCAGATCTCCTCTAGAGCAGTGATGTTTTGGGGCTATTCCTGGGCAACACGGACTTTCAACTCCCTCCAAAGACTTTCTATGGGGTTGAGATCTGGAGACTGGCTAGGCCACTCCAGGACCTTGAAATGCTTCTTACGAAGCCACTCCTTCGTTGCCCGGGCGGTGTGTTTGGGATCATTGTCATGCTGAAAGACCCAGCCACGTTTCATCTTCAATGGCCTTGCTGATAGAAGGAGGTTTTCACTCAAAATCCCACGATACATGGCCCCATTCATTCTTTCCTTTACACGGATCAGTCGTCCTGGTCCCTTTGCAGAAAAACAGCCCCAAAGCATGATGTTTCCACCCCCATGCTTCACAGTAGGTATGGTGTTCTTTGGATGCAACTCAGCATTCTTTGTCCTCCAAACACGACGAGTTGAGTTTTTACCAAAAAGTTATATTTTGGTTTCATCTGACCATATGACATTCTCCCAATCTTCTTCTGGATCATCCAAATGCTCTCTAGCAAACTTCAGACGGGCCTGGACATGTACTGGCTTTAGCAGGGGGACACGTCTGGCACTGCAGGATTTGAGTCCCTGGCGGCGTAGTGTGTTACTGATGGTAGGATTTGTTACTTTGGTCCCAGCTCTCTGCAGGCTCACCGTTCTTGTGATCATTTTGACCCCACGGGGTGAGATCTTGCGTGGAGTCCCAGATCGAGGGAGATTATCAGTGGTCTTGTATGTCTTCCATTTCCTAATAATTACTCCCACAGTTGATTTTTTCAAACCAAGCTGCTTACCTATTGCAGATTCAGTCTTCCCAGCCTGGTGCAGGTCTTACAATTTTGTTTCTGGTGTCCTTTGACAGCTCTTAGTTCTTGGCCATAGTGGAGTTTGGAGTGTGACTGTTTGAGGTTGTGGACAGGTGTCTTTTATACTGATAAGTTCAAACAGGTGCCATTAATACAGGTAACGAGTGGAGGGCAGAGGAGCCTCTTAAAAAAGGTCTGTGAGAGCCAGAAATCTTGCTTGTTTGTAGGTGACCAAATACTTATTTTCCACCATAATTTGCAAATAAATTAATTAAAAATCCTACAATGTGGTGTTTGATGGATCACGGGAAACGAGCAGGAATAGGCTTTTGTAGGCTACAGTCCAAACTATGTCTTCCAATAGTGCGAATGTTGTTGGCATCCAAAGATTATTCAACTTGAATTAACGCTTGGAGATGACTGCTCTCTGTATGTTTTGGTGGCTGAAGACTTTCACTGCTAGTGAGGATGACCACACTACTTCAGTCCGCCAGTGTCTATCAGGCCACAAGCGTCGGGCCAAGTGCTATCCTGCCCCGACCTTTGCAGAGCGCCCAGGGCTATCCCATCTGCACCAGCATCTGCTGGTCCTTATCCACAGAGTTAGTCTCCCACACTAAGCCCTGTGGGTAGGGCAACAAGAGAAGGCAGGATGACATTGATGAAGAGAAGCAGCAAACCTGGGTTGAGGCTCTCACTCAGGAGCTAGTGGAGGATGAGGACCCTTTTGTTGATCCTGACTATGAGGCGGGTTCTCTTGCTATGGGTTGCTTGACTGGGCCCAACCCTTCTCTTCTCACATTGGTAGTGTAAATGCATGCAATAAACCAATTTCTTCACACACACACACACACACACAAAAAATCCTACAATGTGATTTTCTGGATTTATTTTCTTCTCATTTTGTCTGTCATAGTTGAAGTGTACCTATGATGAAAATTACAGGCCTCTCTCATCTTTTTAAGTGGGAGAACTTGCACAATTGGTGGCTGACTAAATACTGTTCTGGCCCACTATATATAGTGAAGTAATGCAACTCAAGTACTGTAATGCATAAAACGTGATCAATATAGTCAACTTGAGGCAGTAAGATAAATGGATTTATACAGTATATTGCAGTCAGGAATGACATAGGGACAGGCACCTTGACAATTCCATTGACGATGGCTTTGATGGAGGGTTTGATGTAACCTTTACTAGTGATCATGAAGAGGGTGTATTGGAAGTACCCACCCAGACCAGAGTGTGTGTGAGTGCCGCTCAGAATCACGTTGTCCTGTCTGTATAGGATACCATATTTCACCTCAAGTTCCTTCAGCACCTAAAACGCATTGCATTGGATGAGACAACACTGACTACTAATTCAAACGTATGCATTTTTTGAGTGTGTTTTATAGTGCATTTGCATTCTCCATTTCCGTCAGCCTCCTCCTTGATTCTGAAAGTTGATAGAGCTTAACGTGTGTGTGTGTGTGTGTGTGTTTGTGTGTGTGTGTGTGTGTGTGTGTGTGTGTGTGTGTGTGTGTGTGTGTGTGTGTGTGTGTGTGTGTGTGTGTGTGTGTGTGTGTGTGTGTGTGGTTCGGTATACTGTAGCTCACCTCCAGCCGTAGCCTCTGAGAGACCATGCCGATGTCAGCTGTCACAAACACCACCCTCTTGCTCCCATTATCCACAATAAAGGCCCTGCTGAAGAGGCGTGTGTGGATACCCGCAGCAGTCTGCTCCAAGTTCGCATAGCCCATCTGGAATGAAGATATACCATTAACTTCCCTGGTTTATGGCATTGTAGGTGCAAACTGTAAACAAATAAAAAATGAGGACTTCTTATCACAGATCTTATCTTGTTGTCTCGTCATAAATGCTATCACAGATTCTTATCAGGTTCTTCTCAATGTGGGTGGGTCAATCTCGGGCCACATCTCCATGACAATGATTTGTGAGCATACAAAAGACGCCACTAGTGTAATGCAAGAAGCATGCGTGACGTTTTGTGAAATAGTCAAGAAAGTAAAAAAATCGATCAAACTTCAGTTTCGGAGTCCTGAAGGACCGCTGCCACTCACCAGGGGGACATCCCCAGGGGGTCCTGTGCAGTCTGCTCTGCCCACCCCTATGAGGTATGGGTTCTCATGTGGTCCTGCAGTAGGATTTACTGTAGGCTCTGGTTCCTCTGTAGTCAAAAAACATTGCACATCAGTTGTTCATACCGTCAAAAATAAACACGTTTCTGAATTAGACTTTTAGAAATAAAAGGAATTAAGATTTCAATTTTTGACAGTCATGTGGTCAAGGAACGTTTACTCGTATTCGTAAATAAACAACATGATAAACCCCCTGCTATCTCGCACTGAAATAACAAACTGCCCACATGAGCAAAATCAGACAAGCGGACATGAACTCTTACGCAATCGGTCTTCCCAGTGGACGGCCATGACTGAGATGAGCCCCACAGACACTGCGGTCATGACCACAAACAGGACCATGAGGGTGACTTCGAGGGTGCTCAGGCCACCGCACACTGTTTTCCCCCGAGCCATGGTCCAACGCTAAGCATAACAGACATGGTGGTAAGAATGTTAATAGAGGCACTTCTTAAAAATGTGAGAAGTGTTTCATGAAAGAAAGTCATTCAGCTTAAATCTTGATATAAGCACACTAATGATACGAAATGTATTAGAAAATGATTGCAAATAGAAGAACGAAACGGTTACTGACAAACTTAATAAAATCTGTTTATGCTGCATCGTTTCATTCTGTTTTTTTGCATGGATTTATTTTGCAACTGGACAGAAAAGTGTAACCTGTCTAAGTTGACTATATTCCACAAGCAATCACAACTGTTGAAGCTCCAATTCTTTCTAATATTGAATGACATTCCAAGATAACAACGGTCAATAGCAGAATCATTTCTAGTTCACTGCAGAACGACACGTCATAGCACACCACGAGAGCATAACGGGTGTTTGTCATGGAGTAGAAAATGCCATTACCCATACATAAGAATTCCATTTCAACGTAGCAAAGCAACATGGTAAAAGCATGTCATACTCACGTATTGTTTACACGCTCCTTGAGCGACGGATCAATATCTTCAGGAGAAAAAGACAACACGGATGGAATTGTGTCTAATAGACCGACAAGGTTATAGTGTACAGTCCTGAAACAGAGGTAATATGACTTGACTGATATTTTTTTTTTTACAGCCTGTAATTGAAAACAACCCAACAGTACAATAAAATAAATCTCCACCTTGTCCAAAGGTGGCTTTTGTTACATAACTATTAGATTTCACATAGTATTTTCACTCCAAAAGGTCATAGATGTGTATGGTTGATTACAGAGTGATATAATATTATACACGTGACCAAACTGAGCAGAGAAAGATCACTTCTTCCTTACATAAATACAACAATCACAGATTAAGTGTGCTAAATATGATTTATTTCCTATCGATACATTTTTCCCATGGTTACACCACAATCAGCTCTTCCCATTGGGTGGTTAACAGGACAGTTCTGAGGTATACATTTCATTTGAGGAGAGGGGCATTTGGTTCAGCCTTCATCAGTAAGCAGAGACATTGTCATGACCCCTCAATAAAACCTCACTGTGTTAACCTCTCTCCATCACACTGACCTACAATTTGGTCAAGGGACAGTCCACACAATGCAGCTATTTGGCATAATAGGCAAGAAATTACATGACATAGAGAGTCTAATATTCCCCTAACAGAGAAAAACAAGAGCAATATTATGTAATAAATAAATCAATAGAAAATAAGAAGTGAGTCCGGATTTATTTTTTCAAACATGATTGCCTTGGAAAGACACTGACAGGATTCAAAGAATTACATGATTCTTTACATTCAGAAACAAGGAGAAAATGTAATGGAGTCATAATTGTTCAAGTGTGTGTGTGCTATATCGGTGATCAGCGGCAGCATCATTCAAGCATCGTCCTATCTGTTCCAGTCTAAATACTGATGTGTAACTTTAAAACGGTAATTCAATTCAACATGAACACATTAGTGAGGACACTGCTACACTTACTATGCAATCATAACAAGAAAGGCACTGAGGAACATTGTTACTAATTCTTATCTCCTTTTCACTCTCTTTCGTCTCCCAACTGTAGCAATCTAAAGCATTCATTTGAAAAGTAAATCTGTTATATTAGACTAGTCTCATAGACTAGACGTAACATAGTAAATGTAAATCTGGGACACTGAAATTAGTGGTTGCTTGACGGAAAAACGAAAAGAGGGTGGTTGGTCGGGGTGGATGGATGGGCTTTTAACGTGAACATCTAGCATTACGTGTTTTAGTCTCATCACGGACAACTTTAGCATTCTAGCTAATTAGCAACTTTGCAAATACTTACTACTTTTTAGCTACTTTGCATGTTAGCTAATCTTTCCCCTAACACTTTAACCTAACTCCTAACCCTATCCCAAACCTTAACCTCTAGCTTAGCTAACGTTAGCCAGCTAGATAACTGTAGCGTTAGCAACCTTGCCACCTAGCTAACGTTATCCACAACTAACTTGGAATTCGTAACATATTCACATATGTAACACATCACATATTTAGCAAATTCGTAACATATTGTACGAATTGCAATTTGTAACATATCATACGAAATGTAATTTCTAGCATATCATACAAATTGTAATTCATAACATAATACGAAATGGATGACGAACATCCACAAAATAATTGCATACCATATGAAACGTAAAAAAGCAAACTAAATGGAGGGTCTTGGATTTACATACAGAATAATACGAAATGCTCTGAGACCACGTTGTTCATATACTTAGAAAATGGTTTGCACTACAAAAAGCGCCTCTTGCTTCATGACTGGTCAGTTCTCAACGCTACAGCACGTCTTTGAACCAAAACCTGGTAAAACATTTGAGCATGAAAGACTAAACATTTGGGTCAGCCCAAATGCTGTGACAAACATGATTGTTTTGTTTTCAGCAACAGAGTATCTGTTTCAGCAACAGAGTATCTGTAACAATTACAGAGAGAGATATTGGCGTTGACCAACATAATTACATGTCCTATTGTTAACTGAACTAGATCTGGACCTGCCAATGAAAATGCTTGCGATCCACTCACTGGAAACCCTTGTGAAATGTTTTGGCTGAAACGATGGTTGGTCACAGTGCTAGCCAGTTGGACTGGAGTGGGCGTTACAGGAGAAAAGGGAAATGGAACAGCTACGGAGCTTGACTGATATAGCATCTTCTTGTGATTAGATATGGCACTTTCAGGAGTGTAGGGGGGGGGGGTCACTTCCTCCTGTCATGGGCACGCAGTCTCGATCCGGCTCTACTTCACTTGACTCCACTGGGCCGGTCGCCATGACAGCGGCATCTGGTAGTTCCGAGGGACGATGCCTGTGACATTCTGTTCAAGGTACTGGAAAAATCGGTACCACCACACCCTTGAGAAAAAGTTGCTCTGCGATGATTCCTTTAGCTTCTGTGAAACAAATAAAAATGTTCATGAATAACACCATTCCATAATTGTTGAACATACAAGTGACATTAGTCCATTATAGGGTAATCCCATTGGTTATTCCACTAGTAAGTGTGACCAAATATAGACTTACTTGCTGGTTGGCCATGGTGTGGTACCACCAGAATAGGCGTGTGGTGATGAAGTAAGCCACCGCCACGTCTATAGAGTAGTGGTCATGAGCCAGGAGAATGCAGAAGAGTCCCACAGCACAGAGCAGCCAGCAGATCCAGCGGTACCACCATAACTTTTTGGGGGAATCTGTGAGAAACAGAAAATACCTTTTATTTCATGCGACCAATCAAACATGTGTTTTTTCAACAGTCAGATATCAGATTGAATCGTTCTTACAATATGCCACCAGGTGTCTCTGTTGCTCCAAAATAAACATTATAGACAGGTTTTTACTAAGAGAGGCTATGCAGTAGTTTTGTGTAGCCTACTTACACTCTTTAATGAAGAGATAGATGAGTGTCAGCATGACTGTGTGGCCACTGTAAAGGTAGTCCCCACACATGTGGTGAGAGCCAGTGATGGTCAGGCCTCCTCCTGCAATCATCTTCATCACTCGGCTCATTTGGGATGCCCAGTCACCAAACAGCTACAACAGGAAGGAAACATCACAAAAGTGTGTGAAGTTAGTGTGCTCCAGAAAAGCACAAGCACATGAACTTAGACTTACTCAACAACAATACAGTAACATTTGTATCTGTGTAAGGGGCCAAAGGGGAAGTGTTAGCCTACTATTTAGGAGTGTGAACTGAACTAATTATGTTAAACCTGTTCTGACGATTAGAAGCTGATCATATATGATGAGACTAAGTTAAAAGAAGGCCTCCAGTCAGTGACACTGGCCCCTAGCCAAACGGTTTCAACAGTATCGCTAATTATAGTTAGATTCACAGGAAACTATAGTTAGACTCACCCCTACCATGTTCTCTAGGCTTATACACTATGACTCACACTAACTTTAGGGGGGGAACTCTCACGAGGAACATACTGATTCACCACTGCTTCGTGATATCACTGAACAGACGTGCTAACGGTCGGGAGCATTGAGGTTAGCCACAGTAGGCGAAGTTATCATGTGCAGTCCCCCCAAAAAATTCCAGCCGTTGAGTCTCGAAACCGTTCCAAACGTTGGCTGCAGATATATTGAAGTCTTAAATGGGAGGGCATACAGTAGATCAGCTTTTACTACAGCATGGCTGAGGCGAAACTGCTGAAGAAATGGGTCTACAGTCATATTGACAAATGCCGTCTACTATCCATTCAAATGTGACCAACGTTGCCACAAACAAAAATAAACCCTCCAAAGAGGCATACATCGTCTGTTTTCGTTTAATGTGAGAACATCTCCAGTTCTTTTTTAACCGACACTAGCTACGTTTCCATTAACTTGTCCAGTGAATTTGTTGTCGACATTTAGAAAGTTTGCATAGAAAATAAACGTGACAATTTCATTTCATTTCCATTTAACTAGCTTTTGTCGATAAAAATGGCTAGATGTAACAAAAGAAACAAACAAATGAACCTAGTGTCTAATAAAAAATAAGTGGTTGAAGTGTTTCCATTACCCATTTAGGCAAATTGCGCATTAGGCCTAATAAAAGGGCGACAGCCTGAAGCCTAATGCCATCCCACCTATTTGTTTCATGTCTCAGGTAGTTTGCGAAAGCCAGCATGGATAGAATGCAATAATTGACTAATATTTGCCATATTCTAATAATTATCATGTGTCAACATATCGCTACAGTCGTGCCATGGTGAAACTTGCTCTCCTATTGATCTAAAATAATTGGATGGTGAAACTTGACAGCCAACCAGAAAAGCAAGGTGAAGCCATTCAGGCATTATTGAAAGTCAGGACAATCCTTGTCCTACAAAAAAACATACTTTTTTATAGTTGGAAAAAACCAACATATTTTCCAAGCAGTAGTCACTTAGAATGATTCTATGGTATATTGGCATTCGCACAATTTAGTGTGGGATGTACTGTGTGGGATGTACAAACCAAAAAATTAATTAATTAATAAACCAAACAACTGTTCTGTTAAAAATCTAAATAGATCTGATCCCTACACAGACTCAAGCCTGGGAGGGCAGGCCATCTTCCGGCGCCAGTACCGCTTGCAAGTCTTCAGATTCAAAATCCTTGAGTCCCCCCCAAAAAATCTGCTGGAGCCACAATAATGTCCAGTTTCTTTGACTTCTTTGAGACGTAAAGTTTATAACTGTGGCAATGCACCCCACAAATCCACCCTTTTAACACAGAGTATCTTTTGACTGGCAGCAAACATTTACTACAGGCTGTGGTGAATCCACTACTATATCTTAACTAGCATCACTTGTTTTCTCAACTCATTTAAATCACGTCCGCATAGGATGTGATTTGATTGACCAATAACTTTGCTCTAAACTTGTTTCTGAACAATTCACCATGCAGCCAACATGACCGAGTGGCGCAGATTACTGTTCAATTTGAGAAGGGCGGTCCTACCTCACATCTTTTCATACCATTCACGTCACGGCAAAGGTGGAAAAAGTACCCAACTGTCATACTTGAGAAAAAGTAAAGATACCTTAATAGAAAATGACTCAAGTAAAAGTCAACCAGTAAAATTCTCCTTGAATAAAAGTCTAAAAGTATTTTGTTTAAAATATACTTAAGTATCAAAAGTATAAATAATGTCTAATTCCTTATATTAAGCACCATTTCTTTTTTTTCTTTTTTTACGGGAAAGCCAGGGACACACTCCAACATCATTTACAAACAAAGCATTTGAGGTTAGTGAGTCCGCCATATCAGAGGCAATAGGGATGACCAAGGATGTTCGGTTGATAAGTGCGTGTTTTTTGATAAGTGCGATTTTCCTGTCCTGCTAAGCATTCAAAATGTAACAGGTACTTTTGGGTGTCGAGGAAAATGTATGGAGTAAAAAGTACAATATTTTCTTAAGGAATGGAGTGAAGTAAAAGTAGTCAAAAATATAAATAACAAAGTGAAGTACAGAGACTGAAAAATAACTACTTGAGTAGTACTTTAAAGTATTTTTTACTTACAGTTGAAGTCGGAAGTTTACATAGACCTTAGCCAAAAACATTTAAACTCAGTTTTTCACCATTCCTGACATTTAATCCTAGTAAAAATTCCCTGTCTTAGGTCGGTTAGGATCACCACTTTATTTTAAGAATGTGAAATGTCAGAATAAGAGTAGAGAGAATGATTTATTTCAGCTTTTATTTCTTTCAGAAGTTTACATACACTCAGTTAGTATTTGGTAGCATTGCCTTTAAATTGTTTAACTTGGGTCAAACATTTAGGGTAGCCTTCCAAAAGCATCCCACAATAAGTTGGGTGGATTTTGGCCCATTCCTCCTGACAGAGCTGGTGTAACTGAGTCAGGTTTGTAGGCCTCCTTGCTCGCACACGCTTTTTCAGTTCTGCCCACACATTTTCTATAGGATCCAGGTCAGGGCATGGTGATTGCCACTCCAATACCTTGACATTGTTGTCCTTAAGCCATTTTGCCACAACTTTGGAAGTATGCTTGGGGTCATTGTCCATTTGGAAGACTCAGTTGCGACCAAGCTTTAACTTCCTGACTGATTTTGATATGTTGCTTCAATATATCCACAAACGTTTCCTCCCTCATGATTTCATCTATTTTGTGAAGTACTTCCTCCTGCAGCAAAGCACCCCCACAACATGATGCTGCCACCCCCATGCTTCACGTTTGGGATGGTGTTCTTCGGTGTTCCCTCCAAACATAACGATGGTCATTATATCCAGTTCAATTCAATTTTTGTTTCATCAGACCAGAGAACATTTCTCCAAAAAGTACAATCTTTGTCCCCGTGTGCAGTTGCAAACCGTAGTCTGTCTTTTTTATGGCAGTTTTGGAGCAGTGGCTTCTTCCTTGCTGAGCGGCCTTTCAGGTTATGTCGATAAAGGACTCGATTTACTGTGGATAGAGATACTTTTGTACCTGTTTCCTCCAGCATCTTCACAAGCTCCTTTGCTGTTGTTCTTGGATTGATTTGCACTTTTCGCACCAAAGTACGTTCATCTCTAGGAGACAGAACGCGTCTCCTTCCTGAGTGGTATGACGGCTGCGTGGTCCCATGGTGTTTATACTTGCGTGCTATTGTTTGTAGAGATGAACGTGGTACCTTTAGGCACTTGGGAATTGCTCCCAAGGATGAACCAGACTTGTGGAGGTCTACACAATTTTTTTCTGAGGTCTTGGCTGATTTATTTTGATTTTCCCATGATGTCAAGCAAAGAGGCATTGAGTTTGAAGGGAGACCTTGAAATACATCCACAGGTACACCTCCTATTGACTCAAATGATCTCAATTAGTCTATCAGACGCTTCTAAAGCCATGGCATAGCTTGGAAAATTCCAGAAAATTATTTAAAGGCACAGTCAACTTAGTGTATGTAAACTTCTGACCCACTGGAATTGTGATACAGTGAATAAGTGAAATAATCTGTCTGTAAACATTTTGGGAAAAATGACTTGTGTCATGCACAAAGTAGATGTCCTAACCGACTTGCCAAAACTATAGTTTTTGTGGAGCGGTTGAAAAACGGTATAGTTTGTGTGGAGCGGTTGAAAAACGTGTTTTAATGACTCCAACCTAAGTGTATGTAAATTTCTGACTTCAACCGTAGGTACTTTATGCCACTACGTCATGGGCCATAGAACGGTCCCAGCATGATCGAATCCACCCTTTGAATGGGGCTCCGGTGTATAACGACCAGTGGTGGTGAGTATAACCAGATATTGGAATATAAATTACTTAGGTTTTAGATTTAGGTTTCTCCCTACAAAAGGGCTTTAGTAGACAGAAATACTCCTGAGCACCCCAGTCCAACTAGGGCAAAACAAAATAATGGCTGCAGGTATGGTAGTAGCCAACTAATATCTGAGTCTGACTAATACAGTGAACTAGAATCAAGAACTGTAATGGCATTGCCAGCTTGAATCTAATCCAATCTGGAGCTACAGTCAGTCTAATGCATCTGTAAAGCATAAAATTAGGGTTTCCATTAGTTACCACAGTTAAAAAGTCTAAAATGTATTTAAACAAAAATGTGCTTTTTGGTCTTAATTTAAGGTTAGGCATAAGATTAGCGGTGTGGTTAAGGGTTAGGGTTTATCACATTTTAAGAAGAAACATTTTAGAAATAGGGGGCCTGTATGACTTTGTAGCTTGACCCGAGTTGCTTCCTTGATGACACAGACAGCTTCATCAAAAGTAATGAGAGTTCTGTGAAAAGTTTTTTTTTAAATACCCAGTTTGATAAATTAATTTCCCAGCCAAGCAGATACATGTAGTAATAATTTTGGATGTGAATTGGATTATCAAAAAGCTTTGTCCTTTCTTATAACAAAATGCAATTTACCACACCACCTCATAAGATGAGGAAGTACATTGTTTGTAAGGATTGCCTGCTGTAATTGTTTCGGAGATATCCAGTTTGCAGCCTAACATGCAACATAGAGAAGACCAGCAAGAGAACCCTCAGCATCACGCAGACATGCCCTCTCTGTGAGCATTCCTATAAATGGAACAGGGAGGACACTTGAATCAGGTTGGTGACATTTGACCTAGTCAAAGGTCAAAACAGTTTCGAGTTTTGTCCCAAATCCCCTTCATAACCTATCCTGGTGGAACCACCCTGATCATGATATCTGAAATGAAATAGAAAGGTGATTTCAGCGATCAGGTTGGTTCCACCATGCTAATCATAACCACCATTGATAACGTACTCAGTGCTGTGTGTGTGTGTGTGACCGACCAGTGTCTTTGATGAGGGGCCAGGAGCTGACCTACGCTGTCATGGGCCAGGAGCTGATCTACGCTATCATGGGCCAGGAGCTGATCTACACTGTCATGGGCCAGGAGCTGATCTACGCTGTCATGGGCCAGGAGCTGATCTACGCTGTCATGGGCCAAGAGCTGACCTACGCTGTCATGGGCCAGGAGCTGACCTACGCTGTCATGGGCCAGGAGCTGACCTACGCTGTCATGGGCCAGGAGCTGACCTACGCTGTCATGGGCCAGGAGCTGACCTACGCTGTCATGCCCATTAATGGGGCACCAGAATTAGGTAGGTTTAGTCTGACCTGTTCAAACTTCAACATAGTATATGTTTGTGTGTCAGATATCACCTATCCTAACTGCCATTGGTTATAAAACAGTGACTATGTGTGTATGTGTTCACAGAAACATGTATGGAGTCAGCACATGGAGACTTGCAAGATGATGTGATGAAGTCCAGACTGACAGAATGGCTTGATACGGATGCCTCTGAATGGAGAGGCACTTGTATTGTCTTTTTATTGTTGAATTGATGATATCAGCCAATATGGGGAAGGAAAAACCCTGAGTATTCTGTACCAGGATCAGGGAACTCCTGTTGTATACGGGACACCACACAGAAAGGTATGACCACTCTGACATGTTGGCCAAGGTAGCTCCATTACCACCAGACAATCTGTATCAGCTGGGAATGACAATGAAAGGTGCACATTGATATATTAGCAAAACACTGCTTCTATGGTATTACTACATTTGAAAGTTATCAAAACACTTAGTTTAGAACATCTACATAAATTCAGCAAGTCACCATACATCTATCTACCTGTAGTTATTGAACTCAAACTGCAGGAGATTAGTTTGTTGTGATTGAGTGGGGGAAAACGGATACGGGCAAGGTTCTGACATATGGGTGTGTCTTGGTGGTGGCAAGGACACACCCAAGAAACACCCACATCAAACCACATCCTCAACACAACACGCGTTTGGCTTCTGTCACTTCTGCAAGCATTTCCTGAGGAGCAAGTCATGAGAAATGAGGCCAAATCAACGGGTGCAGTTCCTCTCTCTAAGACATAAGACACAGTCATGTAACTTAGTATGCTATGTTTTTGCATCATGGAAAAATGCAACAAATATGGTATGTTTCTGAGCCCAGGGAGAGGTGGTAAGTACCTTAGGAGAGCACTTGAAATGCATCCCTGGCACGGGGAGTGTGGTGATGTACATGGTGATACACCTGTAGAGGTAGAGTGTGCCAATGATGAAAAAGAACCGCCGACCAACGATGGACCTGAGGATGAGAACGTTGCACATAAAGAATCAAGACCTGCTGGAGTGCTTAACCAGCACACTACTAGGGGCTGTTGCGGTGACTGTATTACCGCCACACCGGCAGTCAAGAGTCATGACCGCAGTAAAATTCCACATGACCGTTGAGTCATGGCAACATCCTATTATGCTCTCTGGACATGCGTTGGTACTACCCAAATGTAACTCAGTGCTCTGTTGTCCCTCTAACCACTCTGAAATCAAAAATCGCATCAAACACTTACAATCAAAACAGTATTGTGATTTTAAAACTCACCTCACTATGATTAATCCATTTGATGAAGTTCAACAACAGGTTGGAACTGAGTGGAAAACATGGTTGTTGTGTATGTTGTTTTAAAGCCTAACACAACTAAATTGACAACGCATTCGAAGGTGAATGCTTATGAAGGTATAACTTGTGAATATGCTTAGGCCTTATATGAGCCCAAGCCCGAAAAAACCCGGAATAATTCAAATGATGATCGTGCCATTATACAATACATAGCCTAATATCCTACTGCATACTTAAGATGTCTTTGGTACATAATTGGTCTAGTCTATACTCCAAAATCTTCCTCTTTGAGTGTGGACTGTATTATTTTGCATACTGGATGGACTGGTTACCTTATGCTACACTCAAAACATTCTATCCATATGTCTGGGAGAGAACATATAGGCCTAGGCGATGCTGTTGGTTCATTGATTGTGCAGGGCGGCTTACAGAGTTAGCCTACAATTATAGTGAATTTGTATTTGATTTTGAATAGCCTAGTAATAGGCTGCCGACATTACCTTTAGCTACAGAATCTCACCACCATGCATTTCCATCTCATTTCTCGAGCGCACAGAGAGTTGAAGTTAATGTTTAGTTTTTACCACTAAAAGAGGAGGATCCCAGCTGCTACTATATATATATATATTTCTGCTAATATTAAGCACATTCTCCATGCTCCCCTATAAAACCGGAGTAGCCTACCCGGCATGATTGAAAAACGAACTGCGGGAAAGCTGCCTCCATTCGCTATTCGAGTGCATACAGATGATATGTCTTTTTTCCCCTGACCTGAACTCATTTTACATATTAGTAAAGACAAGATTAAATTGAGAATAGTCTGATGGGTGAAAATATGATCACTTGATGAGAGAACAGCGTGTGCAGCCTGAGGCAAGCTTTTGTTGCAACTTTCTCACATCATCAATAGCCTAAAGTCACATTACACAGCCCATATATGTATGATTTCTAAGACATTGTAAGGTTTGTCTCATTCACAAGCTGCTAAATAACTCAAAATCAAGCATATAGGACCTGTTTCAAATGATCACTTATACGCTCAACATAGGAACTTCATATGCGCACTCGATCCAGAACGGGAGAGATATCATTTCTATTTTATTCAGCTAAGTTCAAATATATTCTCCTTACTATAAAATCACATCATGTAAAAGAATGGCACGGGACTTATGAGCATATCTTGTCTGCTAAATGAACTAGCTTAAAGCCTATGGCATGAAGCATAGCCAGACAACAGAGTAGGCCATCTCATATTCAGTTTTTCTGGAGAGAAACAAATCTTCATATCATGTTTCTTTAGACCTGCCTAAAATAAATAATGGATTTATTGTGATGGTGTATATTAAATTGATGTATTATACTTTTTTAGAAATGTAGATGTTCCAAAGGCAAGCTTGTATGAGGCTTGTAGGCCTATGCGTGGATGCCTGGAGATGCTAAACGTGTTGATGTTAATTAACAGGTAATTACTATGAGACCGGCAGTCATTTGCATGACAATAACCCGCCTGGCAAAACGTAATGACCGCCACAGCCTTAAACATTACAGAACATCCTTTAACATGGAGTGGATCATTCAATAAGTTATGGATGTTCTAATTCAAGTCATTATGAATTACTGTAGCATATCTTGGTCATTTACCTATATTTTAACAGTGCCCACTGTAGAAGCCACAGGACGATCAGTATCATGCCGTTGATTTCGCATATAGAAAAAGCCCAGTCTACTCGCCCGAAAAAGTCAAAGAACTTGTCTGGTAGGGGTGGAGTGGCCTCCTTGGCAGGCACACGTTCGTGGACCACGGAGATCATAATGGTGGTGAAGATGAAGCAGATCGTGGCGTAGACAAAAGCCACGCCCGTCTTCCCCCACTCCTCAGGAAACGGAGAGCGGGTGATCTCAGGCATGGGGATCTGGATCCGCTCCTTGTGGAACTCATTGACCACACCATTCCTCTTGGGCTTGTTCCCATTAACCTCACTGTTGACGGCCAAGATGGCGTATCCGTTGGCATGCCTGTTTTTATGCGTTTCAATGTGGTGCTCTATCCTGAGAGTCTCCATCTTGTCCAGGAGCTGTCTGCCTCCGTCCAAGGTGACAAGGGCCAGAGGAGCCGTCTGGAAGTCCGCTTTAGAGAGCTGCATGAGGCCCTTGCCGTTCAGGTGACGTAAGGCCACAGGAGCACGTCCTTCGTTGACCAATGGACCACTTTCTTTATGTCAAACCCTGTGGCGTACACATTGCAAACAGAAGGAGAAACAATGGAGGGAGAGTCCAGAGATGTTCACAACTAACAAATCCTGAGCCCTCCTGAAGTCACACATCATGTGGTAAGCACATTGGGTGCTGCCGACAAATGGAGTATCCAGTCAGGTTTATCTAGAGTTTAACCCAACAAGGTGGGATTGCATTTTCAGATGTTCGATGCAGTGACTTTTTGTACTAAAATGGGAGAAAAATAAAAAAACATTTTAATAGATATTCAAAATAAATTTGCATCACTTTGACATATTAGGCTTTATGTTCCCCTCAACCAATCACGTCTATCCTAGACTGTATGCAAACTATTAAATAGTGTGATGACTCAAAGAAGAAAATAATTGTAACTATACAAAATGTATAGTATTATAATATTCTTACATAAAAAAAACTTTATAATGGTAAAAGTAAAATATTCATAATGAGCGGACTAAAATTCGTCACCCATTCAACATATTTCGAAATGTATGCACACAAACAGGACCACCGAATGTTGACACTTATGCACGCGCTCTCGTTCAGGAGGGCATGAGACTTCTATGTGGGAAGACAAAGCCACAAGTATCCCTTAAAATACCCGTTAAAGGGCATTCAGGCTAGGAAGTAGCCCACAGCTACGTACCACAGTTATTTCATAAACACACCACGTCAAAGCCACAGTTATCCGTTAAAATATCCGTTAAAGGGCATTCAGGTGAGGAAGTAGCCCACAGCTACGTACAAGAGTTATTTCATAAACACACCGAGTCAACGACTAACTACTTCAACCATGTCTGATATTGTTCTTGTATCAATACAGTACAGCAGAGAAAGAAAATTCCGTTATGAGAGTCAAATATGTTTAAAATGTTTCACGTTCTGTGGAATAATTTTAAACAAAAAACATGTTACCTTGTTGCTACTGTGTCTATTTTGCCGAATGATCCCCGACACGAAAATAGTTACGCTACACTATTCCTCGTAGGAAATGAACAAACATGCAAATTGAGGCAACTTTGTGTTAAGCGCGGGAGCGGTAACTTCCATGCAAGACATTCGAAGAACACGGGAGGGTAATTCTTACAGGGTGTGGCTCTCTCTTTCACCTCATGTGCTTTACATTAGCAAAGGGATCCATCGCCCATCGGCGCCACTTCTTTAGATAGAATAAGTGCGTCTTTTGACGTAATTCTAGTTACTGCTACCCGGAATCCTTGGGACGTCCCCAACCTAAGAGGGGGCTCCCGAGTGGCGCAGCGGTCTAAGGCACTGCATCTCAGTGCTAGAGGCGTCACTACAGAACCTGATTGAGAGTCCCATGAGGGGCGCACAATTGGCCCAGCGCCATCCGGGTTAGGTTTGGCCGGGTTAGGCCGTTATTGATATAATAATTAGTTTTTAACTGACTTGCCTAATTAGATTAAGGTTAGGTTTAGGGTAAACTAAAATTGTCCCCGACGCAAGTCGAGCATATTTAGCTACAACCAGGCGTTCCCTGAGAACAGTCTTCGTTTCTACGAAGGCGACTCAAGCGCGTTACCACAGGAAACAATGGTATTTCAAATGTGAGCAGCTCTCTTGTGGTTAGGGTTAGTGGTGCACGACTTAGTGGCGAGTCGACTCTGACTCCTGTGATTGGAATCGAAAGGAGTCTACTCAGACTCTTGCTCGACTCCCAAAACGGATGCTATATTTGATGTATTTAACTAGGCAAGTCAGTTAAGAACAAATACTTATTTTACAATGACGGCCTACCCATTATTGGAAGACTACATTTGCATTCTAGAGGACTGACATGAGCATAATGCTGCTCATTTGCCTATAAAAGGCCTATTTTGTTTGAATATAGAAGGTGATGTGTAGTAACTATAATATTTCAGTGATATTTCTGTAAACTAAAATTGTCCCCGACGCAAGTCGAGCATATTTAGCTACAACCAGGCGTTCCCTGAGAACAGTCTTCGTTTCTACGAAGGCGACTCAAGCGCGTTACCACAGGAAACAATGGTATTTCAAATGTGAGCAGCTCTCTTGTGGTTAGGGTTAGTGGTGCACGACTTAGTGGCGAGTCGACTCTGACTCCTGTGATTGGAATCGAAAGGAGTCTACTCAGACTCTTGCTCGACTCCCAAAACGGATGCTATATTTGATGTATTTAACTAGGCAAGTCAGTTAAGAACAAATACTTATTTTACAATGACGGCCTACCCATTATTGGAAGACTACATTTGCATTCTAGAGGACTGACATGAGCATAATGCTGCTCATTTGCCTATAAAAGGCCTATTTTGTTTGAATATAGAAGGTGATGTGTAGTAACTATAATATTTCAGTGATATTTCTGCTGTGTGCAGCCTTGACGAATCCCATGGGATGACGCAGTGCACTCTACGCTGATAAGCCTATTCTTTTCCATGTTATAGCCTTATTCGGATGGGTATTACTAGAGATTATGGTTTTGACATTATTATCCAAGCATGTGCGATATTCCAGGGGAAGATTCACAAAGGATTACTTTTTCCAAACTGCCTCCTCTAATTCACCTTTTTAATCATAACAGCACAATTAATAGGCCTATGCTACAAATTAAACACATTTTTTTTTTACATCTGGTTAGTAGGCTATATAAAATCAGTTCAATGTCAATAACATAGCCTAATATTTTACATCTGATTACATTGAAAACATCCCCAATGCCCTGGACATTCTGTCGCCCTAGGTGAGACAAAAATAATTACATCTTAGACATCCTTATGAATCTAAGCATATGGCACTTTCAAAGGTTACCTTTCCACCCAGACAGAGGCTCTACTGACACAGAAAACTGTAAGCTTCAACTGCTTACTCCGTTGTATAACCCAACAACAGAAGTGCTTCCCTTTTTTTAATCTCCTCGAATATTATAGGCTGCAGTTTAGCTTCAGTTTGACATAGAGAGGAATCAATATATCCCCATATGCATCGGAGTCACGTCTTTCGCGGGCATTTTAAGGCATCACTGAGTTGAGCATTGTTATAGAACGCTTGATATAATCTGGATACATTTTAAGTATATATATTTTTTTAAATAAAGCAAACAATAGATATCCTTTTAGTCCTTTTCTTTAAATTCTACAGGATCTGTGGGTCCCCTGCAGGACGTTGAGCTAACATATGCTAATCACATTAGCCTGTTGTAAGTAACAAGAACATTTCCCAGGACATAGACATATCTGATATTGGCAGAAAGCTTAAATTCTTGTTAATCTAACAGCACTGTCCAATTTACAGTAGCTATTATAGTGAAAGAATACCATGCTATTGTTGAGGAGAGTGCACAGTTTTGAACATGAAAAGTTATTAATAAACAAATTAGGCACATTTGGGGAGTCTTGATACAACATTTTGAACAGAGATTCAATGGTTCATTGGATCAGTCTAAAACTTTAATAACACTGCTGCCATCTAGTGGCCAAAATCTAAATGGATCTGGGCTGGAATAATACATTATGGCATTTCTCTTGCATTTCAAAGATGGTAAAAAAAAAAGTTGGTTTGTTCTTTGTACTATCTTTTATCAGATCTAATGTGTTATATTATCCTACATTCCTTTCACATTTCCACAAACGTCAAAGTGTTTCCTTTGATGGTACCAAGAATATGCATATCCTTGCTTCAGGGCCTGAGCTACAGGCAGTTAGATTTGGGTATGTAATTTTAGGCGAAAATTGAAAAAAGGGGAGTATCCATAATTGCTATCTATAATTGTATCCTGCAGCAACTCTATGAGCTGTGGCTGGGGTACCGCGGGCGGTATAGTAGCCAATCAGTGGCACCAGCCAATTGTCAAAATGCCGCCCCAAATTCAAGTGCCGCGGCCAAATCTTGCCTAATGGTAGGGCCGACCCTGCTCATGACGGAAGCCTGGATGTTTTTATTGTAGGCGTGAATATACTGTATTTCAACGTCATATCTAGACGATAATAGGCTACACTGATAACTCGTGCTTGGCTGCCAAATGTATAGGTCTCCCCATAATATTTAAATTGATGAAGTGTGAACCTAATCATTATTTTAGCGATCCATCCATGATAGACGTCCTTCCTAATAACAATGCCCCACATCCTGCTGATTTGAGCTGCTTAACCGTATTTGCACTTGACTGTGTTTATGGATGAGAAAGTGAACTTGCCATTTCCAAAACGTTTAGCGGGGATGGTGCTTTGCAATGTATTGTCTAGGACAGGGCTCTCCCTGATTTAGCGCATCTGATTCCATAATTAGCTGGTTGATAAACTGAAACAGGTTAGTTACAACTGGGGTTGGAGTGAAACCCTACTGGAAGGTAGCTCTCCGGGAACAAGGTTGGAGAGCCCTGACCTAGGACATCAACAGCCAGCCAGGGTTTCATTAAATAAGCTATAGACAATACTTTTTTTATTGCATATTTAGTCCTAATTAAACTGATACATTTGGCAATGTTCAACGTCAATTCACTGGCACTATGAAGAATAGCTTAGCAATACTCATTGATAGCCTAATATATACTGTCACACACTGATCTGAGAGCCTTTTTATGTCTCTATTTTGGTTTGGTCAGGGTGTGATTTGGGTGGGCATTCTATGTTTTGTTTTCTATGTTTCTTTATTTCTATGTTTTGGCCGGGTATGGTTCTCAATCAGGGACAGCTGTCTATCGTTGTCTCTGATTGGGAATCATACTTAGGTAGCCCTTTTCCCTCCTTCATGGTGGGTAGTTAACTTTGTTAGAGGCATTCATAGCCCTGTTAAGCGTCACGGTCGTTTTGTATTGGTTTTGTTGGCGACATTTCTAATAAAGAGGAATATGTACGCTCATCACGCTGCACCATGGTCCGTTTCTTATGACGCCCGTGACATATACTTTATTATAAACTGGGTGGTTCGAGCCCTAAATGCTGATTGGCTGACAGCTGTGGTATATCAGACTGTATGACAAAACATTTCTTGCATGTAGGACCTGCCTTGTTGATAGTGTTGTTAAGAAGGCAGAGCAGAGCTTTATTATGGACATACTTCTCCCCATCTTAGCTACTGTTGTTTCAATGTTTTGCCATGATAGTTTACAATCCAGGGCTACTCCAAGCAGTTTAGTCATTTCAACTTGCTCAATTTCCACATGATTTATTAGATGATTTGTTTGAGATTTAGGTTTTAGTGAATGATTTGTCCCAAATACAATGCTTATAGTTTTAGAAATATTTAGGGCTAACTTATTCCTTGCCACCCAACTTGAAACTATCTGCAACTCTTTGTTAAGTGTTCCAGTCATTGCAGTCGCTGTACATCATGTATAGTGTCGAGTCATCCGCAAACATAGACACTCTGGCTTTACTCAAAGCCAGTGGCATGTCATTAGTAAAGATTGAAAAAAGCAAGTGGCCTAAACAGCTACCCTGGGGAATTCCTGATTCTACCTGGATTATGTTTGAGAGGCTTCCATTAAAGAACACCCTCTGTGTTCTGTTACACAAGTAACTCTTTATCCACATTATAGCAGGGGGTGTAAAGCCATAACACATACGTTTTTCCAGCAGCAGACTATGATCAATAATGTCACTGAAGTCTAACAAGATAGCCCCCACAATCATTTTATCATCAATTTCTCTCAGCCAATCATTTGTGTAAGGGCTGTCCTTGTTGAGTGTCTTTCCCTATAAGTGTGCTGAAAGTCTGTTTGAAAGTCAATTTGTTTACTGTGAAATAGTATTGTATCTGGTCAAACACAATTTATTCAAGAAGTTTACTAAGGGTTGGTAACAGGCTGATTGGTCGGCTATTTGAGCCAGTAAAAGGGACTTACTATTGTTAGGTAGCGGAATTACTTTTGCTTCCTTCCAGGCCTAAGGGTACACCCTTTCTAGTAGGCTTAAATTGAAGATATGGCAAATAGGAGTAGCAATATCGTCTGCTATTATCCTCAGTAATTTTCCATCCAGATTGTCATTGTTGATAGACAACACAATTATTTTGATCTCTTCCACACTGACTTTTTGGAATTCCAAATTCCAATACTTGTCTTTCATAGTTTGGTCTGATATACTTGGATGTGTAGTGTCAGCGTTTGTTGCTTGAATGTCATCCCTAAGTTTGCTCATCTTGCCAATGAAAAAGTCATTGAACTAATTGGCAATATCAGTGGGCTTTGTGATGAATGAGCCATGTGATTCAATGACTGATGGAGCCGAGTTGGATTTTTCCCCCAAAATGTAATTTAAGGTGTCCCAAAGCTTTTTACTATCATTCATCTTTGTTTCACAGTATAGCTGCTTTTTATTTTTATCTAGTTTAGTTACATGATTTCTTAATTTGCAGTACATTTGCCAATCAGTTGGGCTGCCAGACTTACTTTCCATACCTTTTGTCTCATTCCTCTCAACCATACCGTTTTTCAATTCCTCATCAATCCACAGGGATTTCACAGTTTTTACAGTAATTTCATTAATGGGTGCATGCATATTAATAACTGGAATAAGCAATGCAGCGTATGGTTGCTCCTCATTACACACCAGCAAATATTCTTTACATCAACATATGAATCACTACAAAAAGTATTGTATGACCTCTTATATACTATATTAGGTCAAGTCTTTGGAACTTTGGTTTTCCTAGATATGGCTATTATATTGTGATCACTACATCCTATAGATTTGGATACTGCTTTAAAGCAAATTTCTGCAGCATTGGTAAAGATGTAATCAATACATATTGATTATTTAATTCCTGTGCTGTTTGTAACTACCCTGGTAGGTTGACTGACAACCTGAACCAGGTTGCAGGCATTGGTTACAGTTTGACGTTTTTTTATTGAGTGGGCAGCTTGATGAGGGCCAGTTAATATTTAAATCACCCAGAAAAGATACCTCTATTGTTTTCACATACATTATCAAGCATTTCACACATATTATCCAGATACTGACACATGGTGGTCTATAGCAGCTTCCCACAAGAATGGGCTTTAGGTGAGGCAGATAAACCTGGAGCCATATTTCTTCAACAGTATGTAACATTAGATCGTCTCTAAGCTTTACAGGAATATGGTTCTGAATATAGACCGCAATACCGCCCCCGTTGGAATTTCTGTATGTTCGGAAGATGTTATAACCATCTATTGCTACCACTGTATCATCAAAGGTATTATCTAAGTTTCAGAGATAGTCAGAATATGAATGTCATCTGTTACAAGCAAGTTATTGACTTCATGGACCTTGTTTCTCAGGCTGCATATGTTAATATGAGCCATTTTTTAGCACTTTTATGGGTTGCTTGATTGTTTTTAATACTTTACTGGGAAGCTTATCAGAAGTAGACTTGCTCATGTGAGTGAGCTGCACAGAGTGGTCTTCCTACTAGGTCACACCGCCTCAGTGCTAACAGTGTAACTCTGGTTCATAGGCTCATGATTACTGCATACACTAGCTGTAGGATAAACAGAGGTATTCAGTGCAATTAGGGGGACATAAATTAAGTTACTTACATTGTGTTTGCCAATGCCCCTAGGATCATGTACATTTGATGCTGGATTATGACGACTCATTGTCACAATGGTAGGGATTAACTGAGCTGTTCTTGAATCATTGAAAAGTAATTGTTTCAACGTAGCCTTGAAATGCGTGGACAGTCCAGGAGCCAAGATGATTTGGCTGGACTCCATCATTCCTGTAGAGTATCTTCGGTTTCCAGAAGGTGTCAAAGTTATCTACAAAAGTGACTCCAGCAGAGCTAAAGTAATCTTTTAGCCAGGTGTGTAATTCCAGTAGTCTTCAGAATCTTTCACATCCACGGACCAACGATGGTACTGGACCTGAAACGATTGGCCATTTTCTTTTGTCTTTTAATGCTAAAATCAGTTCTTTAAAATCCATTTCCAAATGTTCTGAGCTAGCCGTCGTGATGTCATTTGACCCCACATGGACTACAACAGAGTCAGCTCCTGGCATCTGTCGTAGAACAGTCGGAAGCAGCCTTGTGATGTCATGTACTCATGCTCCTGGGTAGCACAGGGTTTTTGCCTTGAGAATCGAGATGTTTCTCACCATAGAGCTGCCTATGATGACAGCTGATAATGTTGAATGGGCCGGTCTCTCAGGCAGCCTTCCGGTCTGATGAGGGTGGGAGTTCCAAGAATTTGAACCCGAGGTAGAAGCCACCATAGAGGACGAAGACGCAGGTACCTCCGGATCCGATCTTGAATGGGAAGCCCTCAAGGAAGAGTGCGCCAGAACCTCTGGATCTAGGGCGGCAAAGCTGTTTCTGGTCTGTGTCAAATCCGGGCTCAACATCTCCTCAACATCTCCATGGAGACCCCAGTTGCCAGAGGACGCTTTCTTCGACTTAATTCGGCAAGTGACGTACCACCATGGCTGGTTAGTTGGGTCGAGAACAACTCTGTTCTCCAGGGAAGGGCGAGACCCCTTCAGGGATGGAACCCTGCTGAGCACCGGCCAGTCGGATGTGGAGAGCTGGCATGCCAGCAAAACTTCCACCAGACCAGAGCGGCGTCCGGCTACTGGGGTGGAAGAAAAATAAAAAGTAGGCTGGCATGGATTCCCCAGTAGCTTGTGTAGGTTTGCTACTTGCTTGCTAAGAGTAGCCACTTCGCTCCTGTAGCAAGCCATTACTACATTGAAAGTCAGCGCGGTCCACATTGTCCTGGAACAAAGCAAAGTCAACACAGCTCCTGCAGCACTGGAAACGTTCAATAGCGACCTCCATTTGAGACCGCCGAGCCAGCTAGGCTAGCTGGGCTTTAGTGTCTCTCCCCCTATGCGGAATCTGGCAGGATCCCAGGACAGACAGCAGTGCTCACAGCAACTAAGCCAAACAGAGCCGCCGGATCTGTTATAAGTATATAAAAACACTGTCAACTTTTAAACAGAGGTCTCTAGTTCAGGTTTCAGCGCTCAACAGCATTCAACAACAAACATTGATTCTCAATTGCGATCCAGTTCTAGAAAGAAAGCCATTTACTTTCATATCAGATCAAAATAATTTCACAAATGAAAAATGGTACATTTACTGTATACACTGTTATAACTGGCTTTGTCACAGTTGCAGCCGAAAGCATTTGACAGTTACGACGTGTTTCTGGCGGCCTTCTTCCATTACATATTGGTGTTTGGAGCATGCTAGATACTAATTAGCACAGGTGGTTGCCTCGGTTTTCCATCTAACTTTCGTAAACACGCGCTGTAACATGGAAAAATGGCCGTGTGGGAACACTAACCCCAACCCTATAAAAAGCATTGTAATGTAACCCCCCCCCCCCTCGCTGATATGAAAGATACCTTACTTATGTTTCCAAAGCCGTACCACAAGCAATGAGTGTTCACGTTCAGACCGTCCATCGGAGCTCTTAAAGTCCCCCGGGAAGAAGAGTAGCCAAGAGCACGAATCAACAAAATGTGTCTAATTTAGAACATCATTATAAAGCAGAATATAAATTGTGGGCCTATTGTGACCATGACGTGGCCTATTCAAAATTGTACGTGCCACAACGTAGAAGTGCTCTCAAATCAGTGTGAATGACAGAGCCACAGAGAGGAACCGTGGGAAAGAAACCTGAATGCCAAAAGAGTCTGACTTAGCGACGTCCACCACCATTGAAATTAGTAATAACATATAGGCCTACAACAGGGAAAGTAGTTATCTTTCTAAACATTAGGGGTGGCCCAAGTGTCCTGTCATCCATTGACAGATTTTAAGTCTTCAACCCTGTAGGCCAGTGCATTGGACCGTATAACAAATGAGGATATCAAAGAACGAAGTCACACCCCTTGTTGAATAGTTATGAATAGTTATGTGAGGCAAAAGTGATTGATTTGGGATATCTAGGAGGCTAATTCTTGCAATTTAGTGATTACAGCATCAGTCTGAGCCACAGTCTATATTGAACATCTAAAAGATTTAACACGGTCAAGCAGTTTCACAACATCATTCAAGATAACAGTCAAAAATCACATGATGAGCACTGATTGTGTCATATGATGAATCAGTCGTTACAGGAAGCCTAAGCCTAACGGTACAGACACACTGAGGATTTTGACTGCCGATAGGTACTTAGCACAGTAAGAGGCCGTTCCTTCTCTTGCTAGAACAAAATACGTCCCTGCTGTGAACTGACCTGGTACCGACAAACCTGTAGTTTCTATTGTAGAATCGCAATGCTCATCAGTGGCCGAGAACTTGACTTTGAGACAATCAGAGTTAGGTTCAGTTTGCTTGCTAGCTATCGTTAACAAAACGGTTAGTGTCGCCATTTAGGACAACATAGCTACCCACTGGGCACAGATGTCAATTCAACATCAATTGCACGTTGGTTCAACGTCATTTCATTCAAAACAACATTGATTCAACCAGTGTGTGCCCAGTGGGTAGCTAGCTAATCCATGACTCTTGATAGGTAACATGCAGCTGCTTCATTAAAAAAAAATCCATTGTGATGTAATTATGTTGCTAGCTACGCTAGTTATCTAGTTGTGGCCATCTGGTTATTATCTAGCTAGCTAGCAACAACATTAGCACAGCTTCCTAGTTAGCTTACATTAGCTACAGTAGGCACAAGCCAAAAAAATCTACTGCCACCTTGTGGCCTGGAGTATTTAAATGAATCAGATTCTTTGAACAACAAAACGTTAACTGCCGACACTGTGCAGAGGTGCAAAGTAGTCTACCTATCGGCAGTCAGATTTCTCAGTGCGTCTGATCCATAAAACTAAAAACTAGCCTCAGAACAAAGTTAAAGTACTACCCCCTACAAACGTCAGTTTATTTCCTACTCAGGTCTCTTCAAACCATAATAGAAACACTGAACGTGTATTGCATACAGCGTATTCTCAGTAACCTCACATGGCCAGACAACTATTGATGACAGAGTGGAAAATCAGTGAGGAATCCATCCTTCGTACTAAAACAGGTGTGTGTGTGTGTAATAAAAACACTACTTGTGATATCCAGGGTTTGCTCTGCTTGCCATGGTCCCCCCCCCCCCCCCCCCCCCCCACACACACACACACACACACCATCTCTATCAGAAGCGCTGAAAAAAAAGCTCTGAGAAAAAGCTCTGTCCTTACCAGCCAGAAAATGTTAATCACTCACTCCCCTGAATTTTCCCTGGCTGTGATGGCCTACTAGGCTAAGCAGAGCACTTCAGCGAGTCCTGCCCATCCACTGCGGACTAGGGTGTTTTTGCTGAACAGTCACCATCCTAAGTGTTGTACGTTTTTTTCTCAAGTTACCTATGTCCAAACAAAAAAAACAGTTCAGTGTAAACTTTAAACAACTAAAACCAGATATAAAAGTATGTAGATAAGATAATGGACACAACCAAAAAAAGTGTTAAACAACTTAAAATACTTTTATATTTGAGATTTTTCAAAGTAGCCACCCTTTGCCTTGTTGACAGCTTTGCACACTCTTGGCATTCTCTCAACCAGCTTCACCTAGAATACTTTTCCAACAGTGTTGAAGGAGTTCCTACATATGCTGAGCACTTGTTGGCTGCTTTTCCTTCACTCTGCAGTCCAACTCATTCCAAACCATCTCAATTGGTTTGAGGTCGGGTCATCTCCTTCTTGATCAAATAGCTCTTACACAGCCTGGAAGGTGCCCAAAAAGTGAATTGCTTTGCCACATTTTTTGCAGTATTACTTTAGTGCCTCGTTGCAAATAAGGATGCATGTTTTGGAATTATTTTATTTTGTACAGGCTTCCTTCTTTTCACTTTGCCATTTAGGTTAGTATTGTGGAGTAAATACAATGTTGTTGGTCCATCATCAGTTCTCCTATGACAGCCATTAAACTCTGTACCTGTTTTAAAGTCACCATGGCCTGGTGTAATCCCGGAGCGGTTTCCTTCCTCTCTGGTAACCGAGTTAGGAAAGAAGCCTGTATCTTTGTAGTGACTGGGTGTATTGATACAGCATCCAAAGTGTAATTAATAACTTCCCATGCTCAAAATGATATTCAATGTCTTTGTTTCTCTCTTCTTTTTTACCCATCTACCAATAGGTTCTCTTCTTTGCGAGGCATTGGAAAACCTACTTGGTCTTTTCTGAAAACATAACTCCACTTTGACATTAAAAATGGGTATTGTGTGGAGGCCAGTGACAAACCATTTTTAATTCAGGCTACAACACAAAAAAATGTGGAAAAAGTCAGTGGATGTGAATACTTTTTGAATGTGTAATAAGCAACTGCTTTGTAAGAATGAAGTAGGAATACAATCAGAAGACCAAGAAACAAAGCGATATGACACGTAGGCTGTAGGTGTACATTTCAACTAGAGGTCAACCGATTAATCGGAATGGCCAATTAATTAGGGCCAATTTCAAGTTTTCATAACAATCGGAAATCGGTATTTTTGGGCGCCGATTTAAAGAAATATATATATTTATTTACACCTTTATTTAATCTTTATTTAAATAGGCAAGTCAGTAAGAACACATTCTTATTTTCAATGACGGCCTAGGAACGAGGCAAAACGACAGATTTTTACCTTGTTAGCTCGGGGGATCCAATCCCGCAACCTTACAGTTAACTAGTCCAACGCTCTAACCACCTGCCTCACGAGGAGCTGTTACGCAAATGCAGTAAGCCAAGGTAAATTGCTAGCATTAAACTTATCTTATAAAAAACAATCAATCAACGACTGTCGTTGCTCCAATGTGTACTTAATCATAAACATCAATGCCTTTATTAAAATCAATACACACGTATATATTTTTAAACCTGCATATTTAGCTAAAGGAAATCCAGGTTAGCAGGCAATATTAACCAGGTGAAATTGTGTCACTTCTCTTGCGTTAATTGCACGCAGAGTCAGGCTATATGCAACAGTTTGGGCCGCCTGGCTCTTTGCAAACTAATTTGCCAGAATTTTACGTAATTATGACATAACATTGAAGGTTGTGCAATGTAACAGGAATATTTGAGACTCATGGATGCCACCCGTTAGATAAAATACGGAACGGAATAAACGTTTGTTTTCGAAGTGATAGTTTCCGGTTTTGACCTAAGGCTCGTATTTCTGTGTGTTTATTATAGTTAAGTCTATGATTTGATATTTGATAGAGCAGTCTGACTGAGGGGTGGTAGGCAGCAGCAGGCTCGTAATAGTCAAAGGTATATGGTTTAGAGAGAAATTGTAGACTCGTTTAATTCCTGTAATAACTTGCGGCTGAACTTGAAATGGGTTCCTTCGTTATTTTACCGTTCATGTCTTCCATAGAGAATGTACTGATCTACTTCAAATAAGTTCTGTGTTCCGTGCAGGCTTAAACCGCCTCGGCGTTTTGATACCCGTGTAAATCTCACTAGGATAAGGTAACGTTTGTCAAAATATTTTCATAAATCCACTCCACAAAAGAAAATGCTCTTCGCTTATATTTAGCCAATATTGATCAGAGTTACCTTGTCCTATGGATATCTACACAGTTATAAAATTGGCAAGGTGGTGTAAGCCTACGCGAAACACAGACCTTATTTTAAGTTAATCTAAAAATATCCTATGGAATAAATTAATGAAGGAACCGCTTTTCAGATTTTGCTAGGTGTCATGGGAATTATTACTCACACTTTGGTAGTCAATTCTTACCATGTCCATTATTAAAATAGGATTTCCTGCATATAGAAATTACGGTTTTTGTTTTCAACATTCATCACAGGTAACTTAAACTCTATTTTTATTCAAACAGTTGAGAGTATTTGTCTCCTAAGTGTAACAGTATAACTTTAGACTGTCCCCTCGCCCATACCCAGGCGCGAACCAGTTACCCTCTGCACACATCAACAACAGTCACCCACGAAGCATCGATACCCATCGCCCTTGCAGAGCAAGGGGAACTACTACTTCAAGGTCTCAGAGCAAGTGACGTCACCGATTGAAACACTATTTAGCGCACACCACTGCTAACTAAGCTAGCGTTTCACATCCGTTACACTCACCCCCATTTTGACCTTCCTCCTTTTCCGCAGCAACCAGTGATCCTGGTCAAGGCACCAATGTAACAGTATAACTTTAGGCCGTCCCCTCGCCCATACCCAGGCGCGAACCAGGGACCCTCTGCACACATCAACAACAGTCACCCACGAAGCATCGTTACCCATCACTCCACAAAAGCCACGGCCCTTGCAGAGCAAGGGGAACTACTACTTCAAGGTCTCAGAGCAAGTGACGTCACCGATTGAAACACTATTTAGTGCGCACCACCGCTATCTAAGCTAGCGTTTCAAATCCAGAGCTGTGTGTGTGTTTTACAGATGGCAGAGAAAAGCAGAGCACCAGTGTGGGACTATTACATGGAATTGGCACCAGGGAAAGCAAGGTGTCTTATTTGTGATAAAGATGTAAGCATGGGGTCAGCAACGGCTAAATCAAAAAATACCACCAACCTGTGGAATCACCTGAAGAACACCCATCCAAAAGCCCATATGTATTATATTAAGTTAAAATATAAGTGTTCATTCAGTATTGTTGCAATTGTCATTATTACAAAAATGTGTATATATATATATATATATATATATATATATATATATATATATTATATATATAATATATATATATATACACACATTTTACAAAATCGGCCGATTAATCGGTATCGGCTTTTTTTGGTCCTCCAATAAATCGGTATCGGCGTTGAAAAATCATAATCGGTCGACCTCTAATTTCAACCCTCCTCTCTATTCACATTCAATGGAAATAGGCCTATGTGCATTCAAAGCATTTGCCTCCAGCCACCTAACAGGTGACATTTACTCACTTGGACCAAATCATTTTTGGAGGAAAAAGTCAGACTACAGAGTCCACAGAGAGACAGCAAGTTACTTTAGAGAATGAGTCATTTTCTCCTCGAAATGTGATGAGAAGTTTCCACTGTGGTGTCTATTGGAGCAGCACATTCTATTTCACGGCAGCTTCTGGTGACTCAACTCAATCTAGATATACTAAAATCATTGAGGCAGGAGTGTTAGACCATTTTGCGCCAATTCAAAAACTCAAGAAACTGCCCTCTTCAACTACCCTCATACCCGACTGGTGATCTCTTTTACTCACGAAAGACAACGTGGGCCAATCCTCTAAATTTGTCCACAGTATCAACTCATTGCTGTCAGACAGCCACACGATTCGGCTTTAGTAAAGCCATGTCGAAGGAGAAGCAGTGGGAGAGGATTAGAACAGGGGACATGGGGTTGTACGGTCTAGGTGTGGTGACCAGCTGGCATCATTTATTGCTTGATGATAACTTCCTTCCCCACTGATCTGATAACACCACCGCAACCAAGCTGGAGCGAGAAGAACCAGAGCACTTTTGGCTCAGGCCAAAAGGTTGTTGACTGGTTTGGACCATTCAGCAGTGGCGCTGGTGCACCAAAACACTGGCTTTAAAAAACTTGAATATGAGACATCCCCTTTAAAAGTATGAGACAGATGTAGAGGATCTACACCTCTACATACTTCGGAACAGATCGGCTAATACCTAGAAATAATTATTGACAACGTTCTTCGCAGAGAAGATATTAAAGAGAAATGGAGCAGCCGTAAAAATCATTATGCAACTTCAAGGTCTACAAATGATCTGCTCTCTCTGATACAGTACATTACTAACGTTGGGATTGGGAATGAAATTATGCTGTGAGATAAAAAGTTGCCCATCTCTGCAGTGGCCTTGCCAGTTGAACGGTGGAGGATCATTGCATACTTTTCAGACAGTATGGAAAGCTGCCCGTGCACTTCACACGGGCATTTATTTGTAAGCGAACAACTGAACATTTGACTTCGGGACAAACTTTTTTTTTTACCACATTTTTGTTTGTTTTGTTATTTTTTTGTTGGGGGGGGGGGGGGGGGGATTATCCATTTCAAATGATACGTTTATAAAACATGTACCAGTAGGCTGCCACTCAAAATAAATTAAAAAAACAGTAAGAAACAGTTTAATTGGTAGTAAATTCAATATATATAAAAAATAAATGGGCCTGCACCCCCAGCTTCTCATCCCATTCCCCCAACCCCACCCAGCCAAAATGTCTTTCTCCAGAAAACCTCCCTGGTCTTTGTGGTTGAATCTATGTTTGAAATTCACTGCTCGACTGAGGGACCTTAGAGATAATTGTATGCGTGGGGTACAGAGATGAGATAGTCATTCAAATATCACGTTAAACACTATTTTTGCACACAGAGTGAGTCCATGCAACTTATTATACGACTTGCTAAGCACATTTTTACTCCTGAAGTTATTTTGCCTTGCCATAACAAAGGGGTTGAATACTTATTGACTCAAGACACTTCAGCTTGTAATTTTTAATTAATATATCAAAATGTCAAAAAACATAATTCCACTGACATTATGGGGTATTGTGTGTAGGCCAGTGACAAATCTGAACTTCATCCATTTTAAATTCAGTCGGTAACACATTAAAAAGTGGGAAAAGGGGTGTGAATACTTTCTGAAGGCACTGTGAAGTACATATACTGTATATTGTTTATTTGTATGTGTTGGGCTTAACTGATATGCTTTACAGAGTTAAGTATATTTGTCCAATTGTTGGAAAACTCTAATGTTAAAAGATTTAATAGTAACTGTATCCACTGGCGAATTGGGAGAGTGAGATGATTGCTATCTAAGAGAAATTGCTTTTTTTTGCAGCAGTGCTGCCTGCCAGTAATAGTCTGATTCAGAGAGTCAAGGATTCAAGAGCTACAGTGGGGCAAAAAAGTATTTAGTCAGCCACCAATTGTGCAAGTTCTCCCACTTAAAAAGATGAGAGAGGCCTGTAATTTTCATCATAGGTACACTTCAACTATGACAGACAAAATGAAGGGAAAAAAATCCAGAAAATCACATTGTAGGATTTTTAATGAATTTATTTGCAAATTATGGTGGAAAATAAGTATTTGGTCACCTACAAACAAGCAAGATTTCTGGCTCTCACAGACCTGTAACTTCTTCTTTAAGAGGCTCCTCTGTCCTCCACTCGTTACCTGTATTAATGGCACCTGTTTGAAATTGTTATCAGTATAAAAGACACACAAAAATACATATTTTTCCATACTCTGTTCCAGTTAAAGGGTTGTTCAGATTCAATTAGATCTGTGGACCACACCTTTTTAATGGCTAGCTTAGCATATGAGCTTTCCAAAAGTTTTTTTATATATTATAGAGATTAGTTCAAACTTGTCTCGACTTCGGTCCACACTCGTCTCAGTTTTGACCCCTGGTTTCAGGCCACAAATGAGTCATGACATTATTGCAATACAAATTGGTGAATTAAAACTTTTCTTAAATTTCTTCAAATCAAATCAAATCAAATTTATTTATATAGCCCTTCGTACATCAGCTGATATCTCAAAGTGCTGTACAGAAACCCAGCCTAAAACCCCAAACAGCAAGCAATGCAGGTGTAGAAGCACGGTGGCTAGGAAAAACTCCCTAGAAAGGCCAATACCTAGGAAGAAACCTAGAGAGGAACCAGGCTATGTGGGGTGGCCAGTCCTCTTCTGGCTGTGCCGGGTGGAGATTATAACAGAACATGGCCAAGATGTTCAAATGTTCATAAATGACCAGCATGGTCGAATAATAATAAGGCAGAACAGTTGAAACTGGAGCAGCAGCACAGTCAGGTGGAAGTTGAAACTGGAGCAGCAGCATGGCCAGGTGGACTGGGGACAGCAAGGAGTCATCATGTCAGGTAGTCCTGGGGCATGGTCCTAGGGCTCAGGTCAGTTGAAACTGGAACAGCAGCATGGCCAGGTGGACTGGGGACAGCAAGGAGTCATCATGTCAGGTAGTCCTGGGGCATGGTCCTAGGGCTCAGGTCCTCCGAGAGAGAGAAAGAAAGAGAGAAGGAGATAATTAGAGAACGCACACTTAGATTCACACAGGACACCGAATAGGACAGTAGAAGTACTCCAGATATAACAAACTGACCCCAGCCCCCCGACACATAAACTACTGCAGCATAAATACTGGAGGCTTCAACAAACCGTGATGGTTTAGGCACTACTGTTGCATAGATGGAAATTAAAACAATGACTCAACGGGACCAAGATCAAGTTATTTCCATCCACTTTACAAATATATTTGTTTCGTGCGTCAAACAGGACAGATCCTGCTAGTGTGCTTCATAGGATAACTACCAACAGACACGAACTGTGTGTTTCAGGAATTCTCTCAGTCCATTCCCCCTATTTGCACTAACCAGTGCTTCATCAGCAACAAAATCAGTTAAATATCAGCTAGATGAGCCAGGACAACGATTGGAGACATTGTAAGAACCTGAAAAGTGCTAAATCTAAAATCTAAAGCCCAAAAGTGCGACCTCTATCTTAAAACAGCCACGGTAATTTATCAGTGCTCACTTTCTAATCGACCTGGCCGGGGTATCCTGGAAGGATATTGATCTCATCCCGTCAGTAGAGGATGCCTGGATATTTTTTTAAAATGCCTTCCTAACCATCTTAAATAAGCATGCCCCATTCAAGAAATTTAGAACCAGGAACAGATATAGCCCTTGGTTCTCCTCAGACCTGACTGCCCTTAACCAACACAAAAACATCCTATGGCGTTCTGCATTAGTATCTAAAACACTTCTGTGAGCAGGCCTTTCTAATCGACCTGGCCCGGGTATCCTGGAAGGACATTGACCTCATCCCGTCAGTTGAGGATGCCTGGTCATTCTTTAAAAGTAACTTCCTCACCATTTTAGATAAGCATGCTCCGTTCAAAAAATGCAGAACTAAGAACAGATATAGCCCTTGGTTCACTCCAGACCTGACTGCCCTCGACCAGCACAAAAACATCCTGTGGCGGACTGCAATAGCATCGAATAGTCCCCGCGATATGCAACTGTTCATGGAAGTCAGGAACCAATACACGCAGTCAGTCAGGAAAGCTAAGGCCAGCTTCTTCAGGCAGAAGTTTGCATCCTGTAGCTCCAACTCCAAAAAGTTCTGGGACACTGTGAAGTCCATGGAGAACAAGAGCACCTCCTCCCAGCTGCCCACTGCACTGAGGCTAGGAAACACGGTCACCACCGATAAATCCATGATTATCGAAAACTTCAACAAGCATTTCTCAACGGCTGGCCATGCCTTCCGCCTGGCTACTCCAACCTCGGCCAACAGCTCCGCCCCCCCCCCCGCAGCTACTCGCCCAAGCCTCTCCAGGTTCTCCTTTACCCAAATCCAGATAGCAGATGTTCTGAAAGAGCTGCAAAACCTGGACCCGTACATATCAGCTGGGCTTGACAATCTGGACCATCTATTTCTGAAACTATCCGCCGCCATTGTCGCAACCCCTATTACCAGCCTGTTCAACCTCTCTTTCATATCGTCTGAGATCCCCAAGGATTGGAAAGCTGCCGCAGTCATCCCCCTCTTCAATGGGGGAGACACCCTGGACCCAAACTGTTACAGACCTATATCCATCCTGCCCTGCCTATCTAAGGTCTTCGAAAGCCAAGTCAACAAACAGGTCAGTGACCATCTCGAATCCCACCGTACCTTCTCCACTGTGCAATCTGGTTTCCGAGCCGGTCATGGGTGCACCTCAGCCACGCTCAAGGTACTAAACGATATCATAACCGCCATCGATAAAAGACAGTGCTGTGCAGCTGTCTTCATCGACCTTGCCAAGGCTTTCGACTCTGTCAATCACCATATTCTTATCGGCAGACTCAGTAGCCTCGGTTTTTCGGATGACTGCCTTGCCTGGTTCACCAATTACTTTGCAGACAGAGTTCAGTGTGTCAAATCGGAGGGCATGCTGTCCGGTCCTCTGGCAGTCTCTATGGGGGTGCCACAGGGTTCAATCCTCGGGCCGACTCTTTTCTCTGTATATATCAATGATGTTGCTCTTGCTGCGTGTCACGCCTTGGTCAGGCCAGGGTGTGACATGGGTTTATTTTGTGGTGTGTTTTTGTATTAGGGTTTTAGTAGGTATTGGGATTGTGGCTGAGTAGGGTTGTCTAGGAAAGTCTATGGCTGCCTGAGGCGGTTCTCAATCAGAGTCAGGTGATTATAGTTGTCTCTGATTGGGAACCATATTTAGGTAGCCCGGGTTTCACTGTGTGTTTGTGGGTGATTGTTCCTGTCTCTGTGTTTGTTGTCACAAGATAGGCTGTATAGGTTTTCACGTTCCGTTTGTTGTTTTGTAGATTTAGTTATTTCATGTATCGTTCATTTTTACATTTAAGAACATGAGTAACCACCACGCTGCATTTTGGTCCGCTTCTCCTTCGACAGACGAACGCCGTTAAACTGCGGGCGATTCCCTGATCCACCTCTACGCAGACGACACCATTCTATATACTTCCGGCCCGTCCTTGGACACTGTGCTATCTAACCTCCAAACGAGCTTCAATGCCATACAACACTCCTTCCGTGGCCTCCAACTGCTCTTAAACGCTAGTAAAACCAAATGCATGCTTTTCAACCGTTCGCTGCCTGCACCCGCACGCCTGACCAGCATCACCACCCTGGATGGTTCCGACCTTGAATATGTGGACATCTATAAGTACCTAGGTGTCTGGCTAGACTGTAAACTCTCCTTCCAGACTCATATCAAACATTTCCAATCGAAAATCAAATCAAGAGTCAGCTTTCTATTCCGCAACAAAGCCTCCTTCACTCACGCCGCCAAACTTACCCTAGTAAAACTGACTATCCTACCGATCCTCGACTTCGGCGATGTCATCTACAAAATTGCTTCCACCACTCTACTCAGCAAACTGGATGCAGTTTATCACCGTGCCATCCGTTTTTTCACTAAAGCACCTTATACCACCCACCACTGCGACTTGTAT
Organism: Oncorhynchus kisutch; assembly: GCF_002021735.2. Taxonomy (NCBI): domain Eukaryota; kingdom Metazoa; phylum Chordata; class Actinopteri; order Salmoniformes; family Salmonidae; genus Oncorhynchus; species Oncorhynchus kisutch. Next base: position 14,263,435 of record NC_034198.2, on the reverse strand, counting down.
GCTCTAGTCGGCTGGCCCTCGCTACATATTCGTTGCCAGACCCACTGGCTCCAGGTCATCTACAAGTCCATGCTAGGTAAAGCTCCACCTTATCTCAGTTCACTGGTCACGATGGCAACACCCATCCGTAGCACGCGCTCCAGCAGGTGTATCTCACTGATCATCCCTAAAGCCAACACTTCATTTGGCCGCCTTTCGTTCCAGTTCTCTGCTGCCTGTGACTGGAACGAATTGCAAAAATCGCTGAAGTTGGAGACTTTTATCTCCCTCACCAACTTCAAACATCTGCTATCTGAGCAGCTAACCGATCACTGCAGCTGTACATAGTCTATCGGTAAATAGCCCACCCATTTTTACCTACCTCATCCCCATACTGTTTTAATTTATTTACTTTTCTGCTCTTTTGCACACCAATATCTCTACCTGTACATGACCATCTGATCATTTATCACTCCAGTGTTACTCTGCAAAATTGTAATTATTCGCCTACATCCTCATGCCTTTTGCACACAATGTATATAGACTCCCCTTTTTTTCCTACTGTGTTATTGACTTGTTAATTGTTTACTCCATGTGTAACTCTGTGTTGTCTGTTCACACTGCTATGCTTTATCTTGGCCAGGTCGCAGTTGCAAATGAGAACTTGTTCTCAACTAGCCTACCTGGTTAAATAAAGGTAAAATAAAAATCTAACAGCCCCTGTGATATGCAGCTGTTCGGGGAAGCTAGAAACCATTATACACAGGCAGTTAGAAAAGCCAGGCTAGCTTTTTCAAGCAGAAATTTGCTTCCTTGCAACACTTACTCAAAAAAGTTCTGGGACACTGTAAAGTCCATGGAGAATAAGAACTCCTCCTCCCAGCTGCCCACTGCACTGAAGATAGGAAACACTGTCACCACTGATGAATCCACCATAATTGATCATTTCAATAAGCATTTTTCTACGGCTGGCCATGCTTTCCACCTGGCTACTCCTACCCCGGTCAACAGCACTGCACCCCCCACGGCAACTCGCCCAAGCCTTCCCCATTTCTCCTTCTCCCAAATCCAGTCAGCTGATGTTCTGAAAGAGCTGCAAAATCTGGACCCCCTACAAATCATCCGGGCTAGACAATCTGGACCCTTTCTTTCTAAAATCATCTACTGAAATTGTTGCCACCCCTATTACTAGCCTGTTCAACCTCTCTTTCGTGTCGTCTGAGATTCCCGAAGATTGGAAAGCAGCTGCGGTCATCCCCCTCTTCAAAGGGGGACACACTCTTGAACCAAACTGCTACAGACCTATATCTATCCTACCAGGCCTTTCTAAGGTCTTCGAAAGCCAAGTCAACAAACAGATTACTGACCATTTCGAATCTCACCATACCTTCTCTGCTATGCAATCTGGTTTCAGAGCTGGTCATGGGTGCACCTTAGCCACGCTCAAGGTCCTAAACAATATCTTAACCGCCATCAATAAGAAACATTACTGTGCAGCCGTATTCATTGATCTGGCCAAGGCTTTCGACTCTGTCAATCACCACATCCTCATCGGCAGACTCGACAGCCTTGGTTTCTCAAATGATTGCCCCGCCTGGTTCACCAACTACTTCTCTGATAGAGTTCAGTGTGTTAAATTGGAGGGTCTGCTGTCCGGACCTCTGGCAGTCTCTATGGGGGTGCCACAGGGTTCAATTCTTGGACCAACTCTCTTCTCTGTATACATCAATGATGTCGCTCTTGCTGCTGGTGAGTCTCTGATCCACCTCCACGCAGACGACACCATTCTGTATACTTCTGGCCCTTCTTTGGACACTGTGTTAACAACCCTCCAGGCAAGCTTCAATGCCATACAACTCTCCTTCCGTGGCCTCCAATTGCTCTTAAATACAAGTAAAACTAAATGCATGCTCTTCAACCGATCGCTACCTGCACCTGCCCGCCTGTCCAACATCACTACTCTGGACGGCTCTGACTTAGAATACGTGGACAACTACAAATACTTAGGTGTCTGGTTAGACTGTAAACTCTCCTTCCAGACCCATATCAAACATCTCCAATCCAAAGTTAAATCTAGAATTGGCCTCCTATTTCGCAACAAAGCATCCTTCACTCATGCTGCCAAACATACCCTTGTAAAACTGACCATCCTACCAATCCTCGACTTCGGCGATGTCATTTACAAAATAGACTCCAATACCCTACTCAACACATTGGATGCAGTCTATCACAGTGCAGTCCGTTTTGTCACCAAAGCCCCATATACTACCCACCATTGCAACCTGTACGCTCTCGTTGGCTAGCCCTCGCTTCATACTCGTCGCCAAACCCACTGGCTCCATGTCATCTACAAGACCCTGCTAGATAAAGTCCCCCCTTATCTCAGCTCGCTGGTCACCATAGCATCTCCCACCTGTAGCACACGCTCCAGCAGGTATATCTCTCTAGTCACCCCCAAAACCAATTCTTTCTTTGGTCGCCTCTCCTTCCAGTTCTCTGCTGCCAATGACTGGAACGAACTACAAAAATCTCTGAAACTGGAAACACTTATCTCCCTCACTAGCTTTAAGCACCAACTGTCAGAGCAGCTCACAGATTACTGCACCTGTACATAGCCCACCTATAATTTAGCCCAAACAACTACCTCTTTCCCTACTGTATTTATTTTATTTATTTATTTTGCACCCCATTATTTTTATTTCTACTTTGCACATTCTTCCACTGCAAATCTACCATTCCAGTGTTTTACTTGCTATATTGTATTTGTTTTGCCACCATGGCCTTTACCTCCATTATCTCACCTCATTTGCTCTCATCGTATATAGACTTGTTTATACTGTATTATTGACTGTATGTTTGTTTTACTCCATGTGTAACTTTGTGTCGTTGCATGTGTCAAACTGCTTTGCTTTATCTTGGCCAGGTCGCAATTGTAAATGAGGACTTGTTCTCAACTTGCCTACCTGGTTAAATAAAGGTAAAATAAATTTGGTCATGAAAAAAACATCTTGATGCCTACAACACAGCAGTGTGTGCTTTGGCCTTTGACTGACTGTGAAAAACCACATCCAAACCACATCCATCTGAAAGGCAAACCAGCCTGTGGTGGATGAGAAAGTTGAGGAAATTAAACATTATATCAAGCTTGTTTGGTTAAATTTACCGTAGGCTAAATTGTGAAAAAGATTGGGCCATTTTCAGTCAATGGAAGGAATTAAGACCATATTACTGACGCCAGGGAAAGCCACGCACAGCTACAATCAAATCCAACCCTCATCACTGTGTATACATTTCAAAGCATATTAGCCTACCTACCAAAGGCATTGCCTTTCAGCCAGTCTCTTAGTAGGCATTATCATTGAGAAAAACGAATTGCAGAACAGCCACAGGTAATGAGAAACTCCTTCGCCCATGAGTGCAGTCTACTCAAACCAACACAGGGATAAATTACCACAATTTATAACCTCTCTCTCGCTCTCAAAAGTGGCACTGAGGTTTTCCTAACGAGGCCCGTGAATAATTCAGGAACACAATGGGAACTTCTGCCAGACAGACACCACCTCTATTTACAGATAGTCTGTACCCAACCAGGGACATCGAGTTCAACCTTCACTGTCATGCAGGTCTTGTGTTTATCCATCAGTCAAGCCTAAGAGACCCAATGGTACGTGTTATTGGCACAATAGAAATACAATAGGCCGTTTACGTATGCAGGTATCATTTACCCATTCAAACTGGGATTAACCACCAAGAGAAAGAAAAAAAAATATATGGTTAGGCCTAAACCTACCAAGTACAGGACAACAGCCTACCTGGCCTACCGAAGCTGTGTCCTTTTGAACCATGTCCAAGGTCAAATTTTCCATCCAAGGTGTCAGACTCTGGTGGCTTGTCATTGTTGATAGACAACAACAAATGTTTCACCTCTTCCACACTAACTTTAAGATGTAAAATTACATAAAAAGGACTTAAATCACGGACATTAATTGTTCACCAATTCCCATACGCAATAGATTAGGCCATAAATATTTCCCTCCCTAGGCAGTTAAAAGCTTTTTCTTAAAAACAAGTTTTCAATTGTAAAGAATTTGAAAGGCAATGCAAGTAATGTATATCTAGGGTTACACTATACACCTTTACTATTAAATAATATATATATCACGTGATATGCATATCATTGCATGATTCATTCTTTATAAAACAAGAACAATATAGAAGTGCAAGCTTCCATTAGAATTTAACTGCACCTGTGCCATTTATCTCTGGAGATGGACACAGCTGCACCGGGGATTTTTTTGCCTAAAAAATTAAGGTAAGGAGTGGTTGATGAAAGGTGTCCTCTCTATTAAGTACACCTGGGATATTTCTAATTAGCTATGGATAGCCACAGGCTCCTGCATAATGATAGCGTATTCAAGTAGACAGTAAATGTACTTAAACATTACACCATCTATTAACGAAGCTGTCTGCACGCAACACAGATTTGGAATTTAGCTTGCAACTGAGTAGTCAAACAGACCAAAAAAATCGCGTGTGTGGCGTCCGATAGGGAAGTCTTTGCCTCCGAAAGATGGAATGTGCACGGCACTTGAAATTCTTTCAGCCATTTCACTAATGCAAAGCCCATTTCTCGTTTTCTTACTGCTCTGCTGATGAATAGCTACGGAACTATTACAATCCTGGCATTTCGCAAATCTCGGGAAATAAGAGAAAATATGTGTCTCGTGCTCAGGCACATAAAAAGCACTGTGATAAACCTTTTATTGTATAGCAGTCGTCCTCTGGTGGGAAGAAGTGGTATTTTCCTGATAGAAACCAAATGATGTTGAATCCACTGGGTCTAGCTGCGTTTGGGATATTTGATTGATTTTGATATCCCACAGCCCTGAACACTGTTTGTTTTATTATCTTGATTTATGTCCAATTTCTACACCGATTACAACTAAGTCATGCAGTTTAGTGTGGGTCCCTTGCCACACGAAAACGCAGGGATTTAATACGGTTGGCCGGCTTGTGGAGCTCCATTTTTTTGTTGTTGCCAAGTTCAAAGTTCGCAGCGAAAGAACAACAAACAAAGCAGACAGCAATGTACTAGCTAACTTAGTTTAGTAGTTTGTAAGTATCAATTGCTTCTACCTCAACTAATTTGACGAAATGACATCAGCGTTATCTAAACACACGTTGTTGTTCACGACATTTAGTCTAGCTTTGACCCGGGTATCATACTGCTCAGTTGCAAATGCTAACGTTAATTCAAGCATACCTGCGATTGCAAATTATTTCGGAACGAAAGGCAGATATGAGGAAGTAAACCCCTATCTCATTAATGACATCCTCTCGGTAAACAAATCCCTTTTAAAACCGGGATGTACCGATTGCACTGCTGTTCATGTGACCGCCATAATTCGGCACGGAACACGATATCCAACGATCAAAAATATCAAAAGGATGCAACGGCTTCACGACCTTGTTCTAAACGACGCAATGAACACTGATAAATGGCTAACTGACATAAAAACCAAGTGGGAAATGTGGTACACTGAAGACATGGATGGCAAGCTTGTGGAAAAGGGGCGAGATGACCATAGGCATCTGGCTGTCAGGTTGGCAACATTCTTTCCATCTTTGATGTCAGAGGAAAACCTCAGGAGCCATCGTATCCGTTTCATCACTAGCTCCAAACACAGATGCGTGGACAGCATTGTCGCTTTTCAAGAAGGCCTACTCAACCTTTGGAAAGTAACAGGTGAGTTTGTAGAGTAAACCTAGTTTAGTCTTTTTCCTATTATCTGAATTATAAATAGGCCTGGGGGTATCACACTCAGTCACAAACACGGATCACCAGTGCTTTTTTCCCTCCCGCTCCCAGAAAGACGTTAATGTAAAAGCGCGGTGATCCTTCAGCCTATCCTGCCACACTGATTCTAAATCAAATTTTAATGGTCACGTACACATATTTAGCAGACGTAATTTCGCATGCTTGTGATAAATAATCCACACAAAAAAACAAATACTTAAAAGGTTGCTTATGAGCCTGAAGCAGAGCTGCCATGTCTGTCGTCGCCATAAACCTGAGCTGTGTTCGAAAACTACCATTTGTGATGTACATTTAGTATGTAGTATGCTTAATGGTCATTTAAGTAATAATGCCCGAGAAGCTGGTGTTTGGTGGATATATTGGCAAAGGTGTTGTTAGGCCCCTGTAAATGTTAGTCTAAAAGAAATGTGAGAATGTCTAGATGTTTTTTATTGTTACGTTTATAAATTGCCTGGCTGGGCTGATGAGAACAGAGTAAATAGGCATTTTTGTCATAGCAGGTGGTAACTTGTGGAATAGACACTGTCTGGAATGCAGTTTTAACCAATCAGCATTCAGGATAATACCCAGCCATTGTATAAAGTTAGTATACGAAAAGCTCTGGATGTCTTACTACAGTCGCCAAAATTCGAAGTATACAACAGTGGACACTTTCTGTGCTTTTAGGGCCCATAATGCAAATATTCAGAAATTAGCGTGGCTTCACAACATTTTCAGATTTTAAGAAAATGGTGGAAAATATGCAGCCGAAGTCTGACGAGAGCAGATACAAATGTAAGTACAAAAAGTTCACAAGTTAAATTAGTTAACTATAATTATGATAAATGTTGAGCAATGTAATACATTTTTTAAATTACTTTTCAAATAAGTTACGTGACACGTGATGTTGGCTGACAATTTGTTTTGCTACGCTAGCCGTACGAACCGCATAGCATATCATTACAGCAGTTGCTTGTATGTACCGGTATGTTAGCTAGCTACCTAATGTTACTTGGCTACTAATAAATCAACAGTTTATTGACAGTTTATTAATTATATGCTATCTAACTAACTACCCAACGTTTATTGAATTGATTATTAATGTCATGCTTAGCTAAGTGGTATTGTCATTGTTCGTTCTCAATGGACATTGTTAATGAAGTCGTACGATGTCTAGCTAGTCATTTGTTATGCTAACATGGTGGCAAGAAGTTGCATAGCAACAGCATCAACTTCCGGTAGACAGGCGGAGCGTAAGTACACTTAACTGAAAGGATGCCGTTAGTTTACAGTATACTAAAATGAACTTCTACTACATACTTAATGAGTATATACTACAAACTATGTTAGTATGGGTATTCAAACACAGCTCTGCTCTCTTATTTGTACATAGGTTATGGGGAGGGCCGGTAGGGTAAGTAACTGATCTTGACACAGATCTTGGTAGTGGTGGTCAGCTAGTGAAGAGTTCCCTACGTAATTACATCACATAGCCAAGGCTAGTCATCTCCCTACTGAATTTGAAACGTGGGAAAGGCAAAACATTTTTTTAAATGGATAAGTAAAGGCAAATTGAGTTTGAGGACATTTAAATCCAGAAATCTAGAGAAAGATGGTGAATCAAACCCAGAACCAGCCAGAGGACTATCAGTGTCGGAGGAGAGGAGTGAGGGGCAAACTGTTCCCGATGGCGATGCCTTAGCTAGCAGCACTGCTAATCCTGCAGTGCATCCACTGACAAGGTGCTCGGAGCAGGTGCAATTTGGAGTTCAAGAACACGCAAACGTATAACCTGCTGTAGCCTACATTGATTTATTTTATTTGGAGTTCTATTCCGATATTATGATATTTGATCTACTGCTACATTGATGTCTTGAAAATTATAAGGCTATAAGAAATTCCGACTTGTAGAAGCCCCGCAGCTTTACTCAAGTATGTGGCCATAAAATGCGTTGAATTAATCAGCACCTTGGAGAGTGCTGTCCATTTCACCACCATGTAACAGTAGCCTGCTATATGTTTTCTCTGTCTGCTGCGCTGCTACATTGTGTTTGAAACTTTTTCTCTCAATGTAATCCGGTACCTCAGAGCCCCCCACATAACTCCCCCTCTCTCACACTCGCACTGTGTTCCGGGACCTATCGATTTACAAATGAAGCACTGCTGATCACCATTAGTACAGTCTGGTGGGGCCGAGATCAGCAACAATAATACACAATGTTTGGACTTATTGTATTCTCTTTTTGTCTTGTTACAGAAGTTGGACCCAGCCACGAAATCAATGATGAGTTGATGAGATTCTTTGACCAGTGCAAAAAATTTGTTGACGATGTGGAGAACAACAAAACTGCCCTCGAAGAGGTCCACCTCTTCAAGGCCTCAGCAGAGATGAAAATAGTGCAGATGAAGATGGCTGCCCAACTGCAAGTTCCATACAATCACATCACACCAGGTTTTTATTTTTTATTTCACCAGGTAGGCCAGTTGAACAAGTTCTCATTTACAACTGGGAACTGGCAAAGATAAAGCAAAGCAGTGCGACACAAACAACAACAGAGTTACACAAGGAATAAACAAACGTACAGTCAATAACACAATAGAAAAAGTCTATATAGTGTGTGCAAATGGCATAAGGAGGTTAGGCAGTAAATAGGCCAATAGTAGCGAAGTAATTACAATTGAGCAAATTAACACTGGAGTGATCGATGTGCAACTGGACTTGTTGCTTGGTTCCAAATCGTAGCCACTTTGTGTAGTTTAGGGAGTTCATAATGTTACAGTTGAAACTTGCAATCCTCTTATGCCAGTTGAATTCATTCAATAATTCTCCCCTCTTTCTCACCAGATCTGGTGGAGGCTGCATTCTTCCTGTGCTCATACGAGTTTGCCATCAAATCTTTGAACTCCCCCTGGTGCAACCTGTTTGATGAGACTGACGCCCAAGTATGTACACAGCGGGAGAGCTATTGCCTCTGCCTCATAAACAAGGAAGAACCCAGTTCAGTCATACAGTTCAAACCGGTCTTTCACATTTTCATTAACACAATCACCTGGGCCTTTTCAGGTGCTGGAGTACAAAAATGACCTGAAACAGTACTGGAAGAGGGGCTATGGTCATGACATCAACCGCAAGTCCAGTTGCGCTCTTTTTCATGACCTGTTCAATCGCCTTGATAAGGTTGCTCATGAGATCAGGTGAGTTGGTTGTAAAGTCAGTCCACAGTCATTTTGACTACCATGATCGTATAATTTAAACACAAGTGCTTAAATAGGCCAATCATTGTTATCAAGCCACTCTCCTTGCTTGTTATTGAAAAACTATTGGGTCCCTGAGGGAGTCTAAAAAGTCTACTTCTTCTTCATCATCCTGATCTCCATCTTCAGGAAGGCTTTCAGGTTCTCATCCGATACGTTCTCCATCACTTCCTCTCCCATTAATTGTTACACCTGTTTTCAAAATGGGCTCTCTACAATAGGGAAAGTCATTGATCAATTGCCATGTAGCAGTTTACGTCATTTCTCCTTTGTTTTGCCCTCTGATGCATTTCACCTCACTTCCCTTAGTAGTTATAACATTGTAATAACATAGTAAGTGTGGCTGGTTATCATCATGATTTTTGAATTGTGGATTACGTCCCCTTTTTTTCTGTTCAGATTTGGGCATGTATCTGAGGCTGTGACCATTCAGGTGGGCCATGCCGAGACCCTCCTGCCCCTGTTGGCCCTCATGGGCTTTTTCAGAGACGAGACGCCCCTGACCGCCGACAACTTTGACCTGCAACATGGCCGCACCTTCCGCACCAGCCGCATCGTGCCGTACGCAGCCAACTTGGTCTTTGTGCTGTATGACTGCAGTGAAGGCCTCCGGCTACAGTTCCTCCTCAACGAGACACCTCTGAAATTCCCCAATATAAACCACCAGGCTCCTCTGTACAATACGGTCAGAGAGACCTACAGAGAGTTGCTGCACGGCTGCAATTTCGAGAAGGAGTGCGAGCCGTCCAGACCCAACAGAAACTGTGAGCTGTGAGCTTGGGGCATGTGAAGGTGGAGGGCTCTTTCTATACATGGGTTTGAAGACTTTAGCACAAGTTATCATGATGCTTGCTTTCTTTTCTAGGGTCATCCAGGGTCTTAATTGAATTCACTCTTTTTAGAGGAGGGAGAGCTTTATATTTATGCTATTTCACGGTTTCATATTGATTTATATTATATTGCAGATTTCAGGTGCCTTTTTGTGTTTTCATACAGTATGCTTTTTCCAAACGCAGAAAGAAACAATGAGTAGAACATAACGTCTGCCACTGGATAGATGCAGTGGGTTGGGTTTACTTGCTGAGAAACTCTTTGAAATTGTTTGTTTGTTACATTTTTTTGCTCTGTAATGAGTCATTTTGTTTGGGCTGATTTTTATATTTTTACTAATTTTCAGAAACATTTACTCCAAAGTTTGCCTTTTTTAAATATGGACTCAAACATCATTGGACTGCATTGTGAACAAAATATACATTTTGAACAATAAGCTTTTAATTTGTGGTTACCTTAGCTTTATTTAATTATTTTCTACATTGTCATTTGATTTGTTTGTGAAATATTTCAGATTAAAGTAAATGCCTTGAGATTTTGACATATTTGCTTTTGTATCAAATGCAAATTGAGCAACCCATTTCAAAATCAGTAAATGATGTCATATGGTTCAAATGTTCCATGACAGTGGTTATTTGTAAATGGCATCAAATGCCATTCATGGGTTCTCTTGATTACATGGTTTTCTTTCGATTTTCCAACGGATCAGCAAATTACCTATGGGAACTCCTTCCCCTTCACGCGATGCGATTGTGATGAATATTAAATATGTTTACTGTTACGCCACACCCTTACTGAACCCACATGATACGTCAATGCAAAAGGCAGTGTGACGTGACCTACAGCCTTTTCTTCACTTGCACATTTGTGTTTTATATTACGTGACTGCTATTAATAGTCTTTAGATTACCTTTCTACAGAATTACGGATTTTTCAATGACTCGGAGGTGCCGAAGTAGTTTATTTGTTAATCTAATCTACAATCTCCCCACGTCTCGTTATTGTGCCTGCCCATACTAGCTAACTATTTTTGCTTTTTGTCAAGCATTTTCCATCCTTGTGTGTTGGCTAGCTAGTTCGCTTTGAGTCTATCCTATTACCTCAGAAGTTTGCTCGTAGCCATACATGGCTGTTAGCCATACATAGCAACCATAGCTAGTTTGCTTGTTGTACCTGTTGTTGGCGCTAGTTGAACCGTGGTGTCGTGCCAGTCCCCGCTTGACTGCCACACCAGCCCGTTGATCCAGCATTACCACTCCCTCGCTTGGAGTATTGCTGTGATCAAGGAGCTCAGCAGTGATGTAGGCTACCGTTCCTTGCTTGACAGAGACAGTCCAAGCTTGACTGTGCCAGTCAGGTGGCTTCATATAAGTGGGAGTTTCGAACCCGGACCTTGATACATATTTAGGCGGGAGTTTCGATCCCAAAGCACGACTGGTCGGAGCCAACGGTAAATCTAACTTTCTCTCAAAGTATCTGAAGCCAATACCGAGAGCAATCGAAGCATACACCAGAACAAAATTATATATTTTTCATGGAATAGACTTATTTTATGTGAATCTATTTGTTGCACACTGATTCAGTGCTGTACACAGGCTGATGTTTCACAAATGTCAACAGCGTGAAAAACAACTCCCAGCATCAGATGAGCACACACTTTGCATTCTTGGCTTGGGAAATGAACATGCTCAAATGGCTGCACAGGGTAGCAGCTCTTTGACTCACTGTCAGAAATTCGAACCAAGAGCATTGAGTTCTTGACTTGTGAGCTTTAGGGGTGGTGCCTCTGGATTCTCATCAGATGAGTCTGCCAGACAGGTCAATGATCATTCCAAACGCTCCAAGCCACTGCCCAATAAATGCCATCGCTCATCCTCAACTGGGCACAAATCTCGACTGAGATACAAGGAGATTGTCACTGTTGTATGGCAACCAATGAGTCTGGCCTCGAGCACATCCTGACCAGGCTTCCCCCGCTGGTACCAAACCCAACCCCTACCTCTAAACGGAGTGTGGTTGTTGAATCAGATGACACTGACGTACTGTCCACGAGCCTCCCACTCTTATGGCACAGATTATGAGCACTCTGATGATGATGCTCTGTACCACAGCTCTAGCATCGTCCATTCCCTTCCTGGCAGTGACGGTCAACTAGAAAATATAATTCTCTGAAAGTGTATTTACTTATTTTTACCCCTTTTTTGTGATATCCAATTGGTAGTTACAGTCTTGTCCCATCTCTGCAACTCCCGTACGGACTATGGAGAGGTGAAGGTCGTCAAGCCATGCGTCCTCAAACACAACCCTACCAAGCCGCACTGTTTCTTGACACACTGCTCGCTTAACCCGGAAGCCAGCTGCACCAATGTGTCTGAGAAAACACCGTACAACTGGCGACCGTGTGTGCGTGTATGCGCACGGGCCCACCACAGGAGTCGCTAGAGCGTGATGGGACAAGGATATCCCGGACGGCCAAACCCTGCCCTAACCCGGACAACGCTGGGCCAATTGTGCGCCGCCTCATGGGTCTCCTGGTTGTGGCCGGCTGCGACACAGCCCTAGTCTGTAGTGATGCTGCAGTGCCTTAGACCGCTGCGCCACTCGGGAGGCCCTTCTCTGAAATCTTTGCGATGGCATGCAGGAACCTCAACGGGGAACATGCACCTACTGCCATGGTGTCCACATCCAAGTTTGATTAAGTTCTTCAAAGACTGAGACATCTATCCCGTTGTTCAAAGACTTTCGGGCGTTGTAGTATAGTATACCACAACAATGAGCACTTCCTCCTCTAGCTCCTCCCACCAGCCTCCTCTGATTCCAAGGCAGGAAAAATGACAGCACTGATTTAGCCGCCAGGATTAGGTTAGAAATTCAGCAGCGATACTATCAGAAAGAGCTGCAGGAATGCCTCTCCGCAAACTCCAATGCTGATACCATAAAATAACTGTTTTTAGTTACAGATGTGCTCATCCAATGCCTTCAGGGCAATACTCAGATTGTTGGGATGTAGACCTGCTCATCCAATGCCTTCAGGGCAATGCTCAGATGGTTGGGAAATCTTTAGCAACACTGTGTTGCATGGCGCCACCTATGGTTAGCGCAGTCCAAGCTCCCTAACAAAGGGAAGGTTCCACTCCTAGGTATACCCATATCACCTGGCCCAACAGTGGCCCACCTCCTCCAAGTGTCTAAGGAAGACCGAGAAGCACAGATGGAGCTTCAGCTCCTCATTCCAAAGCCTAGAATGCATCAGCCAGCAAACTATTACTCCCATCCCAGAGCCCCAATTGGGAAGCAAAGAAACCAGGCTCAGACTCACGCTGTACTAGGGCCTTCCGAGTGGAGCAGTTAAGGCACTGAGTCGCAGTGTTAGCTGTGCCACTAGAGATTCTGGGTTCGAGTCCAGGCTCTGTTGCAGCCGGCCGCGACCAGGAGACCCATGGGGCGACGCACAATTGGCCCAAGCGTCGTCCGGGTTAGGGGAGGGTTTGGCCGGCAGGGATGTCCTTGTCCCATCGTGCACTAGTGACTCCTGTGGCGGGCTGGGCTCCGTGCACGCTGACACGGTCGCCAGGTGTACGGAGTTTCTTCTGACACGTTGGTGCAGCTGGCTTCCGGGTTAAGTGGGCATTGTGTCAAGAAGCAGTGCGGCTTGGTTGTGTTGTGTTTCGGAGGACGCATGGCTCTCGACCTTCGCCTCTCCTGAGTCCATACGGGAGTTGCAGCGATGAGACAAAACTGTAACTTACAAATTGGATACCACGAAATTGGGGAGAAAAGTGGGTGAAGACTCACACTGTGCACTTACCTGCTCAGGAATGGTGGAACAGACACTCATGGCCTTACCAAAGAGGTGGAGTGCAGACTCCCCAAAGAGGCAGAGGTGCACCATATGCAGACCGCCTCGCGCAGAGGGCCTCTGTACTGATGGGACTAACTCTCTAGCACAAGACTGTTTCCTCGAGCACCACCTTTCCAGCTAGAAAAAGGTCAACGGCCAACAAATGGGTGTTACGCACTCTAACACAGGGCTACACACTACAATTTTAGTGCGCTTCAGGGATGTCTTGAAAGCAACGGCTCGCAACCCTACTCAAAAGCTCTGCTCAGAAGTCTACTTGCTCCTGGAAAGGCATGCAATCAAAGAGATGGAACCAGTGCAACAAAACTGAGCGTTCAACTCAATCTATTTTCTGGTGCCGCAAAACGGCGCAGGCCTCTGTCCGATCCTAGACCTAAGGTGCCTGAATCATCTTTTAGAACTTCCCTTCGAAATGCCGACAATCAAAACCATCCTTCAGTCAGTACCAGGGTATTGGTTCAGTAGAGTGGACCTGAAAGATGCATACTTCCATATCCCCATTCTGCCAGCACTCTGAAAATACCTGAGATTTGCCTCCGAACAACGTGTTATTCAGTTTGAGCCAGTGCCTTCGTGAAGTATTCAGACCCCTAGACCTTCTCCACATTTTGTTAAGTTACAGCCTTATTCTAAGTATTAAATCATTTTTTCTTCCTCAAATCTACAAACAATACCCCATAATGACAAAGCAAAAACAGGTTTTTATACATTTTTATGAATGTATTTAAAAAAAATAAAAATAAATGAAATATCATATTTGCGACGACAACCTCAATTCTTCTTCGGTATGACGCTACAATACATGTATTTTCATTTACTTCCCTATTGGACCCACCGCTATGCCAGTTCTATTGGTGTGTCATTCTGTCTTACTTTTTAAGATGCAGCCTAATTATTTCATTTGGATCTCTGGCGGTTTGGGCAGACAGACAGAAAACATTCTCCTGCTACACTGTATCAAAAAATGTAGGCTTCGTTTGTCAATCACAGAGAGAGATACTTTGGAGTCGATTCTGGCGTTGCTTCTTGTCACAGCTGTTTGACATTTTTTATAATAGAAGAAGAATTCTTACCTGCGTTTCTGAGATTTTAGTTACAGTAGCCTACACAAGAAAGTGACCCAGTTTCTGCCACAAATCAGCGTTGGACGGTTCAGTAGACCTGTGGATTGACTCAACACTTGCCTGTCTGGAAATCACTGCCATGCAAACGGATTCTTGGCAAAGAAATTCATTTTGAATAACGACAAGAATATTAAACATCCACATTAAATAATATGCCACCTGTGTTATACACTGGGTGTACAAAAAATTAAGAAGACCTGTGCTTTCCATGACATGAAAACTATGATCCCATATTGTTGTCACTTCTTAAATCCACTTCAAACAGTGGATTGAAGGGGAGGAGACCGGTTTAAGAAGGATTTTTAAGCCTTGAGACAATTGAGACGTGGATTGTGTATGTGTGCCATTCAGAGGGTGAAAAGGCAAGACAGAAGAGTTAAGTGCCTTTGAATGGGGTATGGTAGTAGGTGCCAGGAGCACCAGTTTGTGTCAAGAACTGCAACGCTGCTGTGTTTTTCACATCCAACAGTTTCCCGTGTGTATCAAGAATGGTCCACCACCCAAAAGACATTCAGTCAACTTGACACAACTGTGGGAAGCATTGGAGTCAACATGGGCCAGCATCACTGTGGAACGCTTTCGGCACCTTGCAGAGTCCACGCACTGGCGAATTGAGACTGCTCTGTATAATATCAACATAATGAAGGTTATTGTATAGAATGTATTATGGTTTACTATATGATATGATAGTGTATGATGTGTTTAACTGTTTCAAATAGCTGAGATGTGTGCTATTACAGGTTGTGGCATATTTAGTGACACCTAGATCTGGGTTATGGCTGCTAAACAGTGCGCAAAGTTGTGCCAGTTGGACCAATTCTGATTAAGCTTATCCATGTCCCTAACAAGGGCTCATTGAGAAGTTGTGTCTAACGGTATCAGTAAGCCGCTATGTACTACGGGAGCCACTGAGCCCATGGGCCAAATGAATGAAGCTCATTCTGGGCAGACCTGGGAGAGGCACAGCCAGGCTTGTGTGTGAGGGGTTGCAGCCAGCGAGCAGTGGGCCTGACTGCCACACTGCAGGAATGTATGAATGAATAGGCCTTTTTGTTTTCTCCCTGTCCCTCTGCAGCCCCCACCAACCTGGTCCGCCTGCACACAGCGTGCGAAGCCACAGAGATGCACCTAGTGAGGCTGGACAGTATAACTAGAAAAGGCTGGAGCGACATTAGTGTACCTTGTTATTTCCAGATCTGAAAGACTTTCATTCTATCCAGTTAAAGCTTCCCTGGGTTTGGGTTATCTATGTCATTCTAGTCTCTGCCTGGTGGTCAGTAGTCGGATCCCTTTAAAAAAAACTTCTAACAAGGACCCAATGAGCTGTAAACTCTTTACTATCCTTCCCATTGCATTCAGAGTAATAGTAGCCAGCTGTACATGAGAGTCCAGAGTAGTGCAGCTCACTGTGCATGGCTCCTTTCAGCTATTTCACGTACATAAAGCTTATAGATGGATCATAAGACATTTATCAGGTGTCACTCGCCACTTGCATTCTCCCACCACCTTCTCATTTATGCACAGGGCCCTTTCCAAAGGAACAATGAATTGCTGTTCTCTAGTTTCTCTTATCAAAGCTAGACAAAGACAGACATATTGCTCTGCTTGGAAATTAAACATATGTGAAGGTATACTGGGTCTTGGGAATGACTTGATGCACAGGTAAGCAAAGAAAACCCTCTCTCCAATACTACACTACAGAGTTTCACATAAGCCTTGTTGGATAATGGATGTGTTGTCAATATTGACTATGTCACTGTGTACTAAGGGTTTGTCAGGTGCTGGAAAGAAAACCGTCGGCATGGCCCTGGACGAGTACTTGGTATTCCCTGCTACTCCTTGGACGGGGATAACATCCGACAGGGACTGGATAGTAATGTAGGCTTCACCTCTGTGGATAGGGAGAACATCAGGCGCATTGCTGAGGTGGTCAAGCTGTTTGCAGACGCAGAATTGATCCTGCGTCACCAGCTTCATTACTCCATTCACTAAGGTGAGTGAGTGAAACGGATAAACAGACTGACTGTTCAATTCGCACTTGATATGAGATACTTAGTTGGAAACTTATCAAAGGGCCATCTCTAAATCATCCACTGTGATGGATCTGAGCTCTGGCTTGTATAGCTGCTATACTGTGTCTCTGCATTCACTTCTGTTCCTATCTGGTTTTGAAAACCGGTTTTTGTTATAGAAGTAAAATCAAGATACCAATCCTGTTGATTTTTGCTACCCAGTCTCTTCCTCCTGTGCATAGGCCCGAGATGAAGCCAGGAAGATCCATGGTTGCTCTGGGCTGTCTTTCTTCGAGGTGTTCATTGCTAGAAAGATGTCGGCATCGAGTAATTGTCTCTGGCCCCCTCCCAGTTAGGGGAAGTGATGAGCTCTACAGCAGTCTCACAACAATCACTGGTAGAAAAATGTTTTCTGCCCCTCCCAAAATATAGAATTTGTAGATAATTGGCCCTCTTTCTGGGACTCGCCCACAAACAGGACCAAGCATGGCCTGCTGAGGAGTGACGGACTCCATCCTAGCTAGAGGGGTGCTCTCATCTTAACTATGAACATAGACAGGGCTCTAACTCCTCTAGCTCCACAATGAGATAGGGTGGAGGCTGTTAGCCAGCCTGCCAGCTTGTTGGAGTCTGCCACTAGCACAGTCAGTGTAGTCAGCTCAGCTAACCTCCTCGATCTAGGTTGGGCAAAACTAAACATGGCTGTGTTCGCCTTAGCAATCTCACTGGAATAAAGACCTCCAAATTACTGCGTTTTTGTTTTTTGAGCTTCTAGGCATGAAATATATGCAGCCTACTCAATCACTTTTTATAGCTCCTGTTTACAGGCCTCTTGGGTCATATACAGCATTCCTCATTGAGTTCCCTGAACTCCTATAGGCCCTTGTAGTCATGGCAGATAATATTCACACATTTGGTGACTTTAGCATTCACATGGAAAAGTCCAGAGACCCACTCCAAAAGGCTTTCGGAGCCATTATTGACTCAGTGTTTTTTCTTTTTTCAGTCATACTCTGGACCTAATTTTGACCCGTGGAATAAATATTGTGGATCTTAATGTTTTTCCTCATAATCCTGGACTATCGGACCAGAAATGTATTAAATTTGCAATTGCAACAAATAATCTCCTTAGACCCCAACCAAGGATCCTCAAAAGCCGTACTATAAATTCCCGGACAACCCAAAGATTCCTAGACTCCCTAAACCTACCCAAGGATGTCGGAGTACAAAAGTCAGTTAACTACCTAACCAAGGAACTACATTTAACCTTGCGTAATACCCTAGATGCAGTCGCACACCAAAAAACTAAAAACATTTGTCATAAGAAACTAGCTCCCTGGTATACAGAAAATACCCGAGCTCTAATTGGAACGGAAATGGCGCTCCACCAAACTGGAAACTCTTCCGACTAGCTTGGAAAGACAGTATCATGCAATATCGAAGAGCCCTCACTGCTGCTCGATCATCCTATTCTTCCAACATGATTGAGAAGAATTAGAATAATCCAACATTTATTTTTGATACTGTCACAACGCTAACTAAAATGCATTCCCCAAGAGAGGATGGCTTTCACTTCAGCATTGATAAATTCATTAACTTCTTTGATATAAAGATCATGATCATTAGAAAGCTAAAAGCTAAAGCTAATTGCTAAAGCTAACTCCTCTTTAAATCTGCGTATCTGCGTATCTGCGTAAAGCTCAGTTGTCCTGAGTCTGCACAACACTGCCAGGACCTAGGATCAAGGGAGACACTCAAGGTTTTTAATAGTATATCTCTTGACACATTCATGAAAATAGTAATGGCCTCTAAACCTTCAAGCTGCATACTGGACCCTATTCCAACTAAACTACTGAAAGAGCTGCTTCCTGTGCTTGGCCCTCCTATGTTGAACATAATAAATAAACTACAGTTAGTGCTAAACATGGCTGCTAGACTCTTGACTAGAACCAACAAAAATGTGATCATATTACTCCAGTGCTAGCCTCCCTACACTAGCTTCCTGTTAAGGCTATGGCTGATTTCAAGGTTTTCCTGCTAACCTACAAAACATTACATGGACTGGCTCCTACCTATCTCTCCGATTTGGTCCTGCCGTAAATACCTACACGTACGCTACGGTCACCAGACGCAGGCCTCCTTATTGTCCCTAGAATTTCTAAGGAAACAGCTGGAGGCAGGGCTTTCTCCTATAGAGCTCCATATTTATGGAATGGTCTGCCTATCCATGTGAGAGACGCAGACTCTGTCTCGACCTTTAAGTCTTTATTGAAGACACCTTTATTGAAGACACATCTCTTCAGTAGGTCCTATGATTGGGTGTAGTCTGGCCCAGGGGTGTGAAGGTGAACGGAAAGACGCTGGCGCAACGAACTGCCCTTGCTATCTCTGCCTGGCCGGTTCCCCTCTCTCAACCGGGATTTACTGGTGCTCTTCCATCCCATCTCTAGGAGGGGTGCGTCACTTGAGTGGGTTGAGTCACTGACGTGATCTTCCTGTCTGGGTTTGGCGCCCCCCTCGGGTTCGTACCGTGGGGGAGATATTCGTGGGCTATACTCAGCCTTGTCTCAGGGTAGTAAGTTGGTGGTTGAAGATATCCCTCTAGTGGTGTGGGGACCATGCTTTGGCAAAGTGGGTGGGGTTATCCTGCCTGGTTGGCACTGTCCAGGGGTATTGTCGGACAGGGCCACAGTGTCTCCCGGCCCCTCCTGTCTCAGCCTCCAGTATTTATGCTGCAATAGTTTGTGTCGGGGGGCTAAGGTCAGTCTGTTATGTCTAGAGTATTTCTCCTGTCTTATCCGGGGTCCTGTGTGAATTTTAAGAATGCTCCCTCTAATTCTCTCTCTCCCTTTCCCTCCCGGAGGACCTGAGCCCTGGGACCATACCTCAGGACTACCTGGCCTGATGACTTCTTGCTGTCCCCAGTCCACCTGATCGAGCTTCTGCTCCAGTTTCAACTGTTCTGCCTGCTGCTATGGAACTTGACTTGTTCACCGGATATGCTACCTGCTGTTTTCCACTCTCTCTCTCTACCGCACCTGCTGTCTCTAACTTTGAATGCTCGGCTATGAAAAGCCAACTGGCATGTACTCCTGAGTTGCTGACCTGTTGCACCCTCTACAACCCTGCTGGTCACCTATGAACGTTTGAAGATCTTGGCCATGTACTGTTATAATCTCAAACCGGCACAGCCAGAAGAGGACTGGCCACCCCTCAGAGCCTGGTTCCTCTCTAGGTTTCTTGCTAGATTCCTGACTTTCTAGGGAGTTTTTCCTAGCCACTGTGTTTCTACATCTGCATTGCTTGCTGTTTGGGGTCTTAGGCTGGGTTTCTGTGTAGCACTTTGTGACATCGGCTGATGTAAATAGGGCTTTATAAATAAATGTGATTGATTGACTGACTCTGCCCTCTAGTGTTCCAGTTCTCTTTTACATTCCATTACAGAGCTACATTTAACAGTAAAGATCATATGGCTCTAAAGTCTACCACTTTACATGCTATGCTATTAAACAAGCAAAGAGAGTGGGTCATAGAATGTACAGCTACAGCACTAAAGAGGTGTCAATTATTGACAAGGTCCTGAACAGGTATCTTAATCCTCTCCCCTTAGGCTTTAAGGGCATCGATTCACCCTTGGAGAAGCCTGAGTTACCTGAGCTTGTGCTGAAGACCGGAGAGATCTCAGCGAATGAGTGCATCCAGCAGGTGGTCGAGCTGCGGAAGTAACAGGACTGTCTATCTATGGTCCCTGAGACCTTGTTGGGCCTCGTCTGTCTGTGGTGTAGCTAATTCAGTATTTTCCAATTACTGGTACTGCCCTATCTCTACCATGACGAAAATGCCCTAGTCATTGGACGAAATGATTCAAATGAGTATTTTCAGGCTCCTTTGAACAGTGTGAGTTTGTTAATGTACTAACACATTGATCCCTTTGTTTTGTATTGTGCCAACTAGTGTGACAGAGGAAGTTAATGAGCGCTTTGTGCCAGAGAACAAGCTTGACTTGGCACTGAGCGACGCCAAGACGCCGCCCACCGTCAGCATTACCAAGGTAACGAATCCTTCTCTCGTATGCATGTTTTTGGGGTTTGATACGTACAATCTTGAGGAGACTTAACTGCTGACCCTTCATGTTGAGTAGTTAACACCTGATTTTACCTCACCCTCATGGCAGTTTTTTTATTCTGTATGTCCTGTAGCTGCACCTCCAGTGGGTGCAGGTGCTGCACCTCCAGTGGGTGCAGGTGCTGCTGGCCATCAAGGGCTTCTGGAGGGAGCGGGAGTTCCTGCAGGTTCTGCACATCAACACTCTTCTGGATGGTAATACTGCCTGTACTGGTCCTTATTCCCCTCCACCATGATGTACGCCGGACCCACTGAGGTAGAGTAATGGTTTCCACCTGCACTACATCTTAAATATATTTTAACTTACTTGTACATACTGGACTTAACTTGTACTTACTGGACACTAATCTCTGAAGTATTTCTAAGTATTGTTCTATTCAGTAGAATCAGGTCACATCAGTTGAGCCACACTGCAGGGCACGGATGATAGCTGGTGCCAACTTCTACATCGTGGGTCGGGCCCCTGCGCTCATGCCTCACCCAGAAACCAAACAGGACCTGTATGAGCTCCCATGGCCCCTGGCCTCACATCTGCCTACAACAAGACTCAAAGAACTGTGGACTTCTATGATAAGGAGAGGTTCATAGACATAGCAATTTTCTTGGCACATATGTTTTTCCAGACTACTGTATGTGGCCTGACCAGGAACATCTCTGGGATCTAGTTGTAAGCAATAACTAGGGCTCACGAAAAACGTTTCTATCCCTGAGAGTCAAGTTGCTTCACTTTTTTTTCTCTTACCTACCTTTCCAGACACCAGCAATTTGAGTTAATCTCAGTGACCAAGATGAGGATTGGGGAAGCGCAGTGGGGAAAACCCTCTGGGTGACCAATAAGGCCTGGAAGGTCCTCACAGAGTACTACAGCTCCCTGCAGAAGGCCAAATGAACACCTACACATCCTGGTTTGAACAGACGGATCACTCCTTCCTATTTCATATTCTCATTTTCAAACAAGTACTGTAGAAATCTAGGCATAAATGGAATACATAGCATAGCCTGATAGCTTTAAAAACATTTATTTTTATAACTGTATATCGTTTAGTTTTATGAGTGGATCAAAGGGAATCTGTAAGCACCTAAGTTGAAGTCAATATGAATATTTTATTAACAGATCACTTTTGTTACCCATCTATGCATCTTAACAGCCAAGGTAGTAACTTAAAACATTTATGATAGATGTTTTTTAGGCTGTGAGAAGACAAATGATGTAATTCCATTGATGAGTGACCAAGAAGTTTGTGGTATGTGAGTGGAAGGGGTTAACTACCCTTGTATAATGGAATGAAACTATATCAAGTGATGCCATATTAACTCATGTTCTTAGACTGTATTTACCTTTTTATATTTCAGAATACTTTTCAGAGTATAGGAAATGTCAAGCAAATAAATGACATGACATCAAAAGATGTATTTGTGTAATATATTTTAGCAGACACCAGAATGCAGGGTAATACAAACGAAGCACATTGGCCGATTTGTTAACTGAGAAAACATGATTCAATTAACATATTAGTCACAATCAGGAACTTATCAACAATACCATTATTTAAAAGAAAAAAGAAAAGCAAGCATATTTTATCGAAACAAAAGTTTAAAAAATAAACAACTATTTCCACCAATCCCCAAAACTGTATGTCCACAGAACTTGTCATTCAAGTAAACTATGAATTGGCAATCACACATTCAATAGATTTACAAGTTCCAATGGCTGTTGCTTGTGGGAGATAGAAGTTTGTCATGAATAAATAATCAATCACCCAACAATTAAGCATCCTGGTCATCATAAGAGATAAACAGAAACTATAATGCTGTGTTCACGTGCTAGTCAGAACTAGGAATCTCTTGACATTTACGACTTGCTAACTGGTTGAAGGTATATAACTACAACCAGTTAGCAAGTCTGACATTTCCGAGTTTCCTAGTTCGCTCTAGCACATGAATGCAGCATAAGAGACAAACGGCACAGGAAGTATTCACAAGCAGTTTCTATATTCTACTGCTAATGAAACCTGGACTGACAAGGGGACATAAAAAGGACCTGAAAGCACAACAGACACACAACATGTCACACAGGTTTCCTGATCTATTGAAGTTTTAAAAACAAAATTAAACTTGAATAATACATGAATAAATACCTTAACATTAGCAGCTCACGATATTACAGCTCTAACCTACCCCTATGTATTTAAAAGAAGGAAATGGAAGGCCATGACACTAATCTTTACCCCAAGCATCGTTGCATCGTGTTCTCTTCACAACATCCACAGCGATAATTCACTTTCGGTGAAAAGTTGAATTGCTCTTTCTGATATAGAAACTTTTATCATGCATGATAAAATGTATGATCTAACGCATATAATTCAGACATCCGAGAACCACTCATTGTATAACATTTAGCTAATAGTCAAAGGATGACAGTGCCTACTAAAAGTAGCACATTTTATTACAGATGTTACACGAGCTAGTTTGATTAACAGCTTTCCTGAAAAAATAATAATTCTAAATATCCCTAAATATACAGTACCAAAAGAAACATTTCATGTTCAGATAAAAATGGAAGGTGAAAGGCCCAAGGTTAAATCAATATTGCTGTGTGTGTAATAAGGACGAGCATGTGTATTGTCAAACCTGAACGGATCCAAAGCTGTGCTCATATTTTGCAGTCTGAGAGCATGCTTCGGTGAGACCTCGGTTGAGCAGATATGGATAAGAAACTAACACCAACACAAGTATCATGTAACTCCTAACTTCCAAGATAATAAATTGCATTTTGACCAAAATATTTAATATAAATGCAATGAAGCAAATATTCTAAATTAATTGTTGAAGTAAAAATATTACATTGTGTGCATCTTTTCATGGTTTCAATCAGTACTCTTTATACATAAGGAAAACATATCCAGAGGCTTAATAGTTCTCTTTTGCACATCCGAGTCTCAATCCATAGCAGCATGCATCAGTACGCTCTGTCCCCCTGCAGACTTGGACTTCCTCATCTTCTGGATGGCCCTCTGCATGTCTTGCTGCTGGATGGACCGGATGCAGTCCTCTTCTAGACTGGAGAGGGGAGCCAGGAGACAAAGAAAAGGTCAGTATATTTCTGGTAACTGCAGAAGGCACTGTAATTGTGTGACATCTCCAATCACTACGAATGCTCATATATAAACGCCAATGTAAGACAGTGGTAATGGTCCTCGAGGAAGGGTTCAATAAGGGGTGTGGTACCTGTCATTGGCATGGGTGTTATGGACAAAGTCCCGCACGCAGAGCAGAGCAGCGTCCCTACACAACTCTCGGAGATCACTCCCTGAGAATCCATCAGTCTCCTTCGCTATCTCAACAAAGTCAACAGTGGGCTCAACCTGGGAAATGCATGGGGAAGTTTAGTGAGAACACACACTGCCAAAAAGCATAACTTAATTAGCATGACTTAGACGTAGGACTTACATTTTCATTGTCCAATATGAGTTTCAAGATTTCTTCCCTCTGCCTGACATTCTGCAAGAAAACAATACTTTTTTTTTAGCAGGAATCAAATACATTTTTAGGTAATCTCATATAGTACTGCATAATCATATCAGAGAACATATTCATAGTACTGATAAACATGTGTACAGTTTGTGAATATACTCACAGGCTGATTAATGTGAAATCTTGTGGGCATTCTCCTCAGAATGGCAGAGTCGAGATCCTGTGGACGGTTAGTGGCCCCCATAATGATGACCTGCATGTGGAAAAGGTGAGAGGCAAGTGATTTAACCAGACAGGTGTCACGTGATCCTTGTACAGTGGGGCAGAAAAGTATTTAGTCAGCCACCAATTGTGCAAGTTCTCCCACTTAAAAAGATGAGAGGCCTGTAATTTTCATCATTGGTACACTTCAACTATGACAGACAAAATGAGGGGGAAAAAATCCAGAAAATTACATTGTAGGATTTTTTATGAATTTATTTGCAAATTATGGTGGAAAATAAGTATTTGGTCAACTACAATCAAGCAAGATTTCTGTCTCTCACAGACCTGTAACAACTTCTTTAAGAGGCTCCTCTGTCCTCCACTCGTTACCTGTATTAATGGCACCTATTTGAACTTGTTATCAGTATAAAAGACACCTGTCCACAACCTCAAACAGTCACACTCCAAACTCCACTATGGCCAAGACCAAAGAGCTGTCAAAGGACACCAGAAACAAAATTGTAGACCTGCACCAGGCTGGGAAGACTGAATCTGCAATAGGTAAGCAGCTTGGTTTGAAGAAATCAACTGTGGGAGCAATTATTAGGAAATGGAAGACATACAAGACCACTGATATTCTCCCTCGATCTGGGGCTCCACGCAAGATCTCACCCCATGGGGTCAAAATGATCACAAGAACGGTGAGCAAAAATCCCAGAACCACACGGGGGGACCTAGTGAATGACCTGCAGAGAGCTGGGACCAAAGTAACAAAGCCTACCATCAGTAACACACTACGCTGCCAGGGACTCAAATCCTGCAGTGCCCTGCTTAAGCCAGTACATGTCCAGGCCCGTCTGAAGTTTGCTAGAGAGAATTTGGATGATCCAGAAGAAGATTGGGAGAATGTCATATGGTCAGATGAAACCAAAATATAACTTTTTGGTAAAAACTCAACTCGTCGTGTTTGGAGGACAAAGAATGCTGAGTTGCATCCAAAGAACACCATACCTACAGTGAAGCATGGGGGTGGAAACATCATGCTTTGGGGCTGTTTTTCTGCAAAGGGAAAGAATGAATGGGGCCATGTATCGTGAGATTTTGAGTGAAAACCTCCTTCCATCAGCAAGGGCATTGAAGATGAAACGTGGCTGGGTCTTTCAGCATGACAATGATCCCAAACACACTGCCCGGGCCACGAAGGAGTGGCTTCGTAAGAAGCATTTCAAGGTCCTGGAGTAGCCTAGCCAGTCTCCAGATCTCAACCCCATAGAAAATCTTTGGAGGGAGTTGAAAGTCAGTGTTGCCCAGCAACGGCCCCAAAACATCACTGCTCTAGAGGACATCTGCATGGAGGAATGGGCCAAAATACCAGCAACAGTGTGTGAAAACCTTGTGAAGACTTACAGAAAACATTTGACCTCTGTCATTGCCAACAAAGGGTATATAACAAAGTATTGACAAACTTTTGTTATTGACCAAATACTTATTTTCCACCATAATTTGCAAATAAATTCATTAAAAATCCTACAATGTGATTTTCTGGATTTTTTTCCCCTCATTTTGTCTGTCATAGTTGAAGTGGCCTCATCTTTTTAAGTGGGAGAACTTGCACAATTGGTGGCTGACTAAATACTTTTTTGCCCCACTGTATTTCATTCATGATGGTCCCACCTGGCAGTTGTAGTCAGTTTCCAGGCCATCCCACAAGCTCATGAACTGAGCCTTCATCATGGCTGTGGCCTCGTGGTCAGAGCTGGAACGGCTTCTCAGGAAAGAATCTGGAACAGAAAATTACAGGACCAACAGGAGGTGGTTACTACATAAACTGGCTTAACTGAAGTACCCAGACAAGATTTCAAAGTACTGTATACCAACGGTAAAATAACCATTTACCAATTTCATCGATGAAGATGATTGAGGGCTGGAGCTTAATGGCTAAAGAGAAGACAGCAGCAGCTAGTTTCTGGGACTCTCCATACCACTTGTCTGTGAGGGTGGAAGGCTGCAGGTTGATGAAGCGGAAGCCAGCTTCTTTGGCAGTTGCTTTGGCAATCAGCGTCTTTCCACAGCCAGGTGGTCCATACAGCAGCACACCTGTTATCATAATGAATAGGTGTGAGGAGTGTTAAAGACTGACGGTCTGTTGAACCTTCATATGCATTGTGTCTATCACTACCGGTCTCAATAAGCTAATATTTTATGAAACAAGAGACTCACCTTTTGGTGGCTGAAGCAGTCTGGATCCCTCAAACAAGTGTCTCTTCTGGATGGGAAGTATGACAGTGTCTTTCAGCTCAGTGATGACCTCATCTAGGCCAGCAATATCACTCCATGTGATCTATAGAGAGAGCATCACATTGGTTAGTTGTGAGGCATAAACATACACAGTGTACAAAACATTAAGAACACCTGTTCATTCCATGACAGACTGACCAGGTGAATCCAGGTTAAAGCTATGATCACTTATTGATGTCACCTGTTAAATCCTCTTCAATCCGTGTAGATGAAGGGGACGAAACAGCTTAAAGAAAGATTTTTATGCCTTGTGACATGGATTGTGTCATGGATTGTGTGCCATTCAGAAGGTGAACGGGCAAGGCAAAAGATTTAAGTGCCTTTGAACGGGGTATGGTAGCAGGTGCCAGGTGCAACGCTGCTGGGTTTTTCACACTCAACAGTTTCCCATGTGTATCAAGGATAGTCCACCACCCAAAGGACATCCAGCCAACTTGACACAACTGTGGGAAACATTGGAGTCAACATGGGCCAGCATCCCTGTGGAACACTTTTTTTCATGCATCAATGAATTGCGGGGGTACTCAAAATTAGGAAGGTGTTCTTAATGTTTTGTATACTCTGTAGAATATTTTCATGAGGTTTTGGGTTCAAGAAATTGTGTATTGATGCAGCTCTCTTACCTGCATGGTCAGTGGGTCCACCAGATGTGCTGCGATGCTCATCTCATACTCTGAGAGCTTGACATTCTGCACACCAATCTGCTTCATGAGTTTCTCTGCCTAAAAACCCCAACTGTAAATAGCCATCTACCTTTGCACATTACAATACAGTCCCAACAAACATGATACATAATCCACAGAAGATCAGCTCAGAATCAAAAGGTCAAACTTGTCTATATTTGAAAAACTTCACCTGTTTCTGTGCTTCCATTTTCTGTTTCCTTGTGGGATCAATGGCATCAACCATCCACTTTATGGTGAAGTAGGTGACTGCACCAAATATAGTCAGTCGGAAGAGTAAACCAATAACTTCATTCCGGCCCAAGGGCCGGGCAACACTTTCAGTTGGAATCTCCTTCAACACCATCTTCTTAGATGTCTGCAGGATGGGAAAGAAAAAATTATTCTCCCAACTTGATCACAGTTGAAATTGAACAATAAAGCTTGGCTAGTAGCTACTATGGCCAAAACTCCATCCAACCAAAACACTAAAAGGGTATTAGCATAATTTTCACAATTTCACAGAATTATTCCAACCTCAGTGTGGAAATACACTGGGTGTACAGAATATTGAGAACACGTGTGCTTTCCATGACAGACTGACCAGGTGAAAGCTATGATCCCTTATCGATGTCACTTGTAAAGTCCTCTTCAAAACAGTGTAGATGAAGGGGAGACCGGTTTAAGGAGATTTTTAAGCCTAAAGACAAGTGAGACATGGATTGTGTATGTGTGCCATTCAGAGGGTGAATGGGCAAGACAAAATATTTAAGTGTCTTTTAACAGGTTATGGTAGTAGGCGCCTGGCGCACCGGTATGAGTGTGTCATGAACTGCAACGCTGCTGGGTTTTTCACGCTCAACAGTTTCCCGTGTGCATCAAGAATGGTCCACCACCCAAAGGACATCCAGACAATTTGGCACAACTGTGGGAATCATTGGAGTCAAAATAGGCCAGCATCCTTGTGGAAAGCTTTCGACACCTTGTAGAGTTGTATCGGTATTTATTAGAGGGGTGCAACTCAACATTAGGAAGATGTTCCTAATGTTTGGTATACTCAGTGTATATATACTGAACAAAAATATAAATGCAACCATGTCAAAGATTTTGCTGAGTTACAGTTCATATGGGGAAATCAGTCAATTGAAATAAATTCATTAGGTCCTAATATTTGGATTTCACGACTGGGAATACAGATATGCATCTGTTGGTCACAGATAGCTTAAAAAAAAAAAAATGGCCTCAGGATATCGTCATGGTATTTCTATGCATTTAAATTGGCAACGATAAAATGCAAATGCCTTCGTTGTCCGTAACTTATGTTTACCCAAACCATAACCCCACCATGGGGCACTCTGTTCACAACATTGACATCAGAAAACCCCTCACAACGCCAGACATGTGGTCTGCAGTTGTGAGGCTGTACTGCAAAATTCTCTAAAAAGAAGTTGGCAGCGGCTTATGGTAGAGAAATTATCATTCAATTCTCTGAAAACAGCTTTATTGGACATTCCAGCAGTCAGCATGCTAATTGCACGCTCCCTCAAAACGTAATACATCTGTGGTATTGTGTTGTGTAACAAAACTGCACATTTGAGTGGCCTTTTTTTGACCGCAGCACAAGGTGCACCTGTGAAATGATGCTGTTTAATCAGCTTCTTGATGTGCCACACCTGTCAGGTGGATGGATTATCTTGGCAAAGGAGAAATGCTCACTAACAGGGATGTAAACAAATGTTTACACATAATTTGAGAAAAATAAGCTTTCTGTGCGTATGGAACATTTCTGGGATGTTTTATTTCAGATCATGAAACATGTGACCAACACTTTACATGTTGCGTTTAGATTTTTATTCAGAGGAAAATCAATATTGACTGCTCTGGGCCTTTTAAAAGTCTACCCCAAAAATATTTTACAATACAGACTATTGACAATAACTGAAACTGTGAAAAGACGACTTGCTAGCTAGTTGTTTCACTTTGCGTGTTACAAAATCAAAAGCTTGACCTAACTCATTCATAGACGCCAACTACCTTTTTGCCTACTGATGATAGTATCTTCTGACCGTGGGTGTTTTGTTAAGATCTCAACGCCTGTTCTGAACGTTAAAACGCATCGCTTGCGGTACGGCTTTGGAAACAACGTTTTTTTATTTATGTACAACATAAATGTACACGTTATATATATACAGTTGAAGTCGGAAGTTTACAAACACTTAGGTTGGAGTCAGTTAAACTCGTTTTTCAACCACTCCACAAATTTCTTGTTGAACTAGGTTTGGCAAGTCGGTTAGGACAACTACTTTGTGCATGACACAAGTAATTTTTCCAACCGTTGTTTACAGATTATTTCACTGTATCACAATTCCAGTGGGTCAGAAGTTTACATACACTAAGTTGGCTGTGCCTTTAAACAGCTTGGAAAATTCAAAAAAATTATGTCATGGCTTTAGAAGCTTCCGATAGGCTAATTGACATCATTTGAGTCAATTGAAGGTGTACCTGTCGATGTATTTCAAGGCCTACCTTCAAACACAGTGCCTCTTTGCTTGACATCATGGGACAATCAAAATAAATCAGCCAAGACCCCAGAAAAAGAATTGTAGACTTCCACAAGTCTGGTTCATCCTTGGGAGCAATTTCCAAATGCCTGAAGGTATCACGTTCATCTGTACAAACAATAGCACGCAAGTATAAATACCATGGGACCACGCAGACGTCATACAGCTCAGGAAGGAGATGCGTTCTGTCTCCTAGAGATGAACGTACTTTGGTGCGAAAAGTGAAAATCAATCCCAGAACAGCAGCAAAGGACCTTGTGAAGATGCTGGAGGAAACCGGTACAAAAGTATCTATATCCACAGTAGAACGAGTCCTATATCGACATAACCTAAAGGGCCACTCAGCAAGGAAGAAGCCACTCAGCAAGGAAGAAGCCACTCAGCAAGGAAGAAGCCACTCCTCCAAAACCACCATAAAAAAGCCAGACTACGGTTTGCAACTGCACATGGGGACAAAGATCGTACTTTTTGGAGAAATGTCCACTGGCCTGATGAAACAAAAATAGAACTGTTTGGCCATAAAGACCATCGTTATGTTTGGAGGAAAAAGGGGGGATGCTTGCAAGCCGAAGAACATCATCCCAGCCGTGAAGCACGGGGGTGGCAGCATCATGTTGTTGGGGTGCTTTGCTGCAGAAGGGACTGGTGCACTTCACAAAATAGATGGCATCATGAGGCAGAAAAATTATGTGGATATATTGAAGCAACATCTCGACATCAGTCGGCCCTAGAGTTTGTTCTTAACCGACTTGCCTAATTAAATAAAAGGTTAAAAATATCAACAAAAACAAAAAATAAGTAAATATTACAAAATGTATCAAATCTCTATATTATTATTATTTTTTTTTAAATTAAATTATCTAAACAAGTCAGTTAAGAACAAATTCTTATTTACAATGATGGCCTACACCGGCCAAACCCAGACGACGCTGGGTCAATTGTACGCCGCCCTATGGGAATCCCAATCACGGCCGGTTGTGATAGTTTAGATTTGAACCAGGGTGTCTATAGAGATGCAGTGCCTTAGACCGCTGTGCAACTCAGGAGCCTAAAAATAAATAAATAAATATATATATATACACACACACACACATACTTTCAAATACAAAAACCCAGTCATGGCATAAAACATCACAAATCACCCAGAGAAAAATATACACTCCCCACAAATAAGTCCCCAATTAATACTTAAAAAACTAAAAGTTAAATTACTACACATTTATCAGGTTAGTGTTCCCACAAGGCCATATCTCCATGTTACAGCGCTTGTTTACAACACAAGAGGCGACCCGCTGTGCTAATTAGCTACCTAGCATGCTCTGAACACCTGTGTATAAGCGTCACTCTGGAACTGTAGCGGAAGTGTAGTTTTGTCGGATCCATTGCTGTATGGATTTATGCAAAACTGCTACAGTAAGTTTATATGTTTTTTATTTGAAGGATTCTTTCTCGCTGATGAAAGATAAGGGCCATGTGTTTTGAAAGCAATGATTATTTAAGTATCGGATTGTAGTTCACAAGAGGTAGAAGTGGGCGAAGCTAATGGCTGAAAAATAAGGCAGAATGCCTCAGTTTGAAAGCTAGGTTAGGGTTATGCTGCGTTTAGACGACGTAAAAACCATCATACCTGTTGGCATAACGGATCAAGCATGTAAGAAAGAGGGTGACAGCCAAGCCAACACACGGTATGTATGTGTTGCTATAGTGATTTCAGTAAACAATCAGTACAAATCAACATCGGTAGAAAACAATGCTACAACTGACGGCAGAAGTTAAATATTTGAACTTTGGCGGCAAGTCCAGTCTACCGTGGCGGCTGACGGGATTCACCGCCGGCATTTAGTCGTGCTCTCATTGAAAACAATGACATCCGGTTTGCCATCTACCTCCTACTACCATGTAAACACGGCATTAGTATTCCCACATGGCCATGTCATATCTTCACGTTACATCACTTGTTTAAGGAAGACATAGGCGGCCACCTGTGCTAATTAGCCATCTACCGTGATCTGAACAGCTTTGTTTATACCCAAGTTAGTTCGTCAACTGGAGGCACACACAGCTTGTGGCTCTGTGCAAAACTGCTACAGTAAGTATATTTTTTTATGAGTGATTCTGTCTTGCTGATATGAAATCTACTGATATGCCCCCTTTTCTAAACTACCACGTCGGAATTGTAGTTCACATGGAGCCAAATGTGGGCGAATGTAACCGCTGAAAACCCTACAAATGGAGAACGGTTTTCGAGAGCTAGCTTTGACCTTCCAGTTAGCATGCAGCCTCTTGCCAAAATTAGTCGTTACTTTGTAGGGGGAAAAATCCTGCTAGCCCGGACACCTTGTGAAATGTGTTGGATTAATCCATCTATTTCTAATAAGAACATTTAACATATGTAGAAAAACAAATAACCCATCACCGTTTGCTCATGTGAACGGACTGGTGTGACACTCACCTCGCGCTTCCGACTCTTACTCTTGTCCGGGAGTTGTCAGCATGAGGCTCGGCGTGATAGGTGCCCCCTACTGTTTTGGAATAGACACTAAAGTAATTTCCTCAATATTTCTGTGGCATGGGACTGATGGAAAAAAACTACTCAATAAGTGCATGAATTGGACCATTTCCCTGTCAAACTGTAACGAGTCATTTTGGGTACCAGGGAAAATGTATGGAGTAAAAAGTACATTGTTTTCTTTAGGAATGTAGTAAAGTAAAAGTTAGCAAAAATATAAATAGTAAAGTACAGACCGATGCAATTTAAGGTAAATAACAACACAAGTTAAACTAGATTTAATGAGGTGGCTACAACCCATATGGTGCAAAAGAAGGTACTCTCCTCTCATAATACGTAATTTTTTATTGTTACTTAATGTGTATATAGGTACTTCACATCATGTTCCATGCAAATCTGACAGGAGGCGCCCTAACACAGCAAGTCCAGTGACCACAACTAGTACCTTGTCATCTACACTGGCTTACAAAGACAGAGAACAGAGAACTAGGAAAAGTCAAGATACTCACACTGCAACAACTGTGTTTATTTTGGTTTCCTAGTCTGTAATGCATTGTGAAAAAGATGCATAATGTGCAACAACTCTGAAGTTGTCAAGTATCAAAACATTGAAATGGTGAGAGCAATGCATTGTGAGTGACATGTACTGTTTATTTTTGTTTCCTAGTCTATGCATAGTGAAAAGGCAACAGACAATGTATTTATTCCTCATCAAATACACCTGCAATTTGCTCCATAGACATCTATTTTATACAATGCCATGAGACAATGAAATGTACTTATTTAAAAAGGCTACATCAAATGCATCCAGCACATCGAGTATATAGTTGCACAACGCAAAGTCTCTGATTTGATTATATACATATCAATGTCATGAATCCTAAATTAAATATTGGTAACTTCCCCAATTACAGTACCCATGTCCTTCCAACACCGATTAAAATAATTCATTCTAAATTAAATTATTCGATTAAAGAGACATTTAATGATAGCTTTGTCAATGTATTCTACACTATTTTACAATTTGTCGGAGAGACGTCTTTGATGAACTATTTTACACTGCGGCATAACGTTCTGTCCAATCGTAGCCCTTTTCAATTGGAACGGAACTTACGGAAGCCATGATGGAAGTTCGCGAGTGCAGCCTGGGGCTGGGAGAAACGAGTCAGTACTGGGAAAGGGACGTTTCAGGGAAGAACGGCAGGCGTGTTATAAAAATTTAAAAAAATCGAACACATTTGTAGTCTTTGAACTGGAGGCTGTCAATTTTCCTTAAAAAAAAATTGTCGGATGACTGCTTTTTTTTCTTTTTTTAAAGAATTGACATGCTATGCGCTAGCCATATCTAGCTACGTGTGTGCTGAGATCGAGTGTGTCAGTCACTTTTCTGGGCAAGGAACATCGGGGAGATTTCTCTCCACTTTTCTGGCATAATCACGGCGCTTTTGGCGAAATCAGATACTTGGTATTCTCTTGAAATACAACGCTCCGGGGGCTGGATAATTAATCACCTATTCATCTGGGGGATTTTATGTGAAATTGCGGGACCTGTGAAGCCGGGCCTGTGGTGGAACGGAGTGAGGCCCTCCTTTATGACCTATCGGCAGCAGAAACTATTCTAGCTAGCACGGCTAGCTTAGCTAGCTGTCAACGTTTGACACCAACGGGATTGAGAGGGAGAAAAATATTGGCAACATTTCATACAAAGGCAACGATACTTTCTCTTAATTTAAAAACGTTAAAGACTCCTGCCACAGATATGGCTGCAATCATAAAGGAAATTGTCAGCCGAAACAAAAGGAGATACCAGGAAGATGGGTTTGACTTGGACTTGACTTGTATCCTTTTTGTTCAATGTCTGTAATATTAGCTAGCTACAGTAATGTGTCTATGTTCATCATTGTCTATATTAAATTGTTAGCTACTGTATCCAGTTAGCTAGCTACTGTAGCTAACACATGGATGCCTATATTGATAACTTAACCTTTATCCATAAGATGATTAGCTAGCTAACGTAGTCGGTGAACATGACTTCGAATATATATATCTATATATAATAATATATCGTTAGCTAGTTAACGTTTTAAATATATCGTGAAATAATAACTATCTAACGTTAGGGAGCTAATGACACTAACCTACTCTTTGCTAAATTGCTATTTGATAAAGGTGTCTGTCCTGTTCAATTAAATGCAGTCTTGATGGCTAAATATATCCCATAACTTGCATAACGTTAGCTAGCTAGCTAGCACATCATCATGATTGAATGAGAGATTCAACATCATAACATAAGGAAAATGTGTCTAGGCTAGCTAATGTTCTGTAGTTAATTGATGTTGATAATGTGAAGTCTTGATTCATTATTTGGTTGTCAACTGGTTAGTTAGCTAATATAGCCAGCTAACTCCTGGATGGGGAACAAAGAGATCAACCTTTTGCGACGCATTGTTGCAGTTCTCTGGCCTACAAAATAATCTAGCAAGCTATAGCTAATGGATTAACGTTATAATCACAATCAGTGTTGCTGCTGCTAGCCACACAAAGACCAAAAGCATTGAATCATTATCAGCGTGAGGGGAAATGTTAATAGTACTTGCTCATTAGTGGGATGTACCAATTTCATGGTGCTAGAATGAACGTAATCAGTAGACCTTTGGTTTGCTTGTCTTGATGTCTTAATGAGGTCAGCTTGTTTGTATTGATTTGAGCAGTGTCAGGGATAAAATGTTTAGTTATGAATGACCGAAGAAGAGCATTCTTTAAAAGACAAGTGTTCAGATGCTAGATTTGTCTGAAATGGGTCACCTAACCAAGGTATGCAATCAAATTGTGAAAGTATAGGTGCATGTAGAATGCACAAATTAAAGCCAGGTAAAGGTTATGAGCGATTGGAGGAAGTGCCGGGTACTATTGGCATGTTCAGTTGTCATGTCTTCTTGTCTTGCACTTGAAATGGTCAAAGCCATTTTTTTGTGCCTGTGGTCCCTTGGTTCAGTGGTCTCAGAAAGCTCTGTGCAAAAACCAGAACTGGAATAGGGTTAGGGCAGGGATTCCCATATATTTTCTGCACGCAAATGCAAATTGATGTAAGAAAATGCAGGGGACCCCATTTGGAAACATTATATTCCCTAGTAAACGCCCTGTGTTCATATTCACAAAATTGTTGTTCCTGTAGGCTGTCCCAACATATTGTATAACGCCATTGGTTGACACTAAAAGGTTGTATTCTATACTCATTTTGAAGAGAAAGTTATTAATTTGTTTGATAAGAGTATAGATTTCTCAAGTGTACCCCATTTACATTTTCCCAACCCCACATTTTGGAACCAAGGGGTTAGGATTTTCCTAACTAAGCATGATGATAATGATGATAAAGTGTGAGTTAGATATTGTATGAGTGAAACGTGTTATTATAGCTAAATCACTTTGTTTTGATATATCTATAGTGCCAGGCATTGTTGGTCATTGTTTGGGAACGCAATGTAGCCATGGTTGTTATGTAATGAATTCAGTTCTAGGAATTGGCCTTAAAATTGTGATAGGATTTCACATCAGCAGCAAGCCTTTCCCTCCACACTAGTAGCAGAGGTTTAGGCCTTAACTGACATTTGCCATTTGAAACTCCTCGTCTTCATGGAACTAGAAGAGGTTTTTGTCATGATATGTTAGTTTTTTAAAAATATTTTATTATAGGCCTACGTCTGTGCTATTTAAGAATATGAAGATTCTACATTAATTTCCTAAATGGTGTTGCTGGAAAATGGCAGTAGGCCTTTAGACTACCTATGTTCTGGAACAATTTAATTGATCCCATTCAGTCCATTGACTATTTATTTGATAGGAACAGTTAAATGTGAGGCTCATGCTGACGTTGCGTTTGTCATTGCAGTAGTCTCGGGTACTTTTTGAGCATGATGTCATTGTGATGTTATGCCAGTTCAAATGTAAAGTACGCTATCGGAGGAGTTGAGCGTGTGACGAGACGGCCCGGGTCTCAGTAAATTAACAGTAATAGAATAATCATTTAGAGATCACGTTTTGTATTTCATATAATAGTAGCCTATTTCTGATGAATTGTTTGACAAAATAGGTCATTTTCTTTGTATGAAGAATTCAATTATTTTGTGCTTGGATATATTTCCCAAGTGACATGAGGAAATTAGACCGACGTGTGCGTTTATATTATACATATATCTAAGTGATGATGTGAGTGATGTAATGCTCTTTCGGAGAGATGATGGGAAGGGCGGGGGCAGTTGGCTGTGGCACAATGTGATTTATTTGGTGCCCTTGTGGGGCCTGGTAGGTTAGATGTCCGTCACTGGGTCTCGTAGAGAGAGCACCATCTGTTCCATATTACACATGCTCTGTCCTGTTCTCCATACAGCTCTGTCATGATTGGTCTGGCATAATAAGCAATGCATGTACAGTATGGTGTAAGATGTGATATACGATATCTATGTTTGGGCAAATCAAGGAGTTGTTTGTGTGTGCGACGGTTGTCGAGATGTGTGAATTGAATAACGATTGCTAGACAATCATAATTGTATGTGTATGTTGGTGATTAATATTGGCCTAGGTGTGATTCTTCCCTTTAGTCTCTGACCTCAGCAGCCAAACTGCTGGTTTCTTTGACTCCTGCGTTCAGATATTTATCCAAACATAATTGCTATGGGCTTTCCTGCTGAAAGACTTGAGGGTGTCTACAGAAACAACATCGATGACGTAGTACGGTAAGTACTTAAAAAACCAAATGTGGATGTCCCAGTCGAAATAATGAAGGGGTTTCTTAGAATGTAAATGACTGAAAAGGGTTACATGTAAATGAAAACAGCAGGTAGTTAACTTGTCCTAACTACCTTAACCAAACCCATTCCATAACAGAATTTGCACAAACTTTGGTAAACTAGGCCTATCTTTGGTCTCATCTTGTTTCTCACAGATTATCATTATATGGGCAACAGTGGTAAGAATAGGATGTTTGAAATGCATTCTGTCATCCCAGCTGCAGAGGCTTACCTAATTAGTCAACTGAAACCAAAGGAGTGACCTGCAAGTCACCTGTGAACTTAACCTGACCCTGGTTGTTGTATAGGCCAAACAATTTCCTTCGATTTACGCAGGCTGTAGTAGACACAGAAAGTTGCTGGCTTTTTGAAATGTGAACAGAAAAAGCAGCCTTCGTCATTTCCCCGACACTGTAGTTTTTAGATGTGTTAACCAATCTGTTAAATAAATAAACCGACATAACGAACATGCCCTACTGATAGCAGGGTTCAATACTGCGACCAAAACAGTCGCATTTGTAACCGTTTGACCTGGCCGAGCGACACACATTTTTAATTGGTCACAAGGGTGCCAGTATAAAAAAAATAAAAAATGTTTTTACCTGGTCACATTTAGTCTTTGGTTCACAATTAGCTTTTTTTATCATGATTTATTCAAACAGTAATGTTCAGTTGACCAACAATAAACCAACAACGGAACGGGAATGCCCCTGGGCTCAACATACAGGGGCGATTTTGGAAACCCTCTACGGGCCAGTCGATCATCCCCGTCAGAGGCCCGCTTGGGCAAGTGAGAAAAATATTGTAATGCGATTTTTATTCTAGGCTATAATTGCTAAGAAAACAGATGGATTCCCGACGCGTTCGTTAGGTCTGTTTATTTATCACACGCTTGCTGCGCACACACAGCCTATAGATAATCTGTCAGGCAAAGAGAGCACGCAGCTCTCCCAACAGCTGGTTGTTGCGTGGAGCAAAGACCAACAGCAGTAATGGTAGGAAAGATGCTCCAAGTTTTGATATCTACCAGTAAATGATAAGGCAAGAATGGATATTTAAAAAGTTTGAAGTCTTGGTAGAATATTTGCCAAGTCCAATTTAGTCATCATAGAATAGCCCACCTTCAAAATTTCCTCTGGGCTCTTTTGTCCTTGAAAAGTAATTTATGGTAGCTGATTTTTAGAAGTTCTACTGCCACAATATACTTATTTCGTGGTTTAATTTCTAATCAGTTTTTCTGAGGGTAGTAGGCACTTTCATTTGTTTCACGCCGTTTCAATTGAAGGGTGTTGCACTAGTCTGTTGTGGTAAATCCATGTGCAGTTATTATGAGCATCACAACATCAAATGTTGGCTTCAACTTGGTTTTCCATACAAAGTGTTCCATTACAAAGGATACCCAGATTTTTTGTGTGTGTTGCCTTCTCATTTTAAAACATGATACAGTAACCCCTCAACTCTTAAACATCTCAAATGGCGAGACTGACTAGCTACCACATGGACAGATATAATTAGTGTGTTACTGTGTGCCCACAGTATTCTGACATATTTTAGAATGTAAAAATGGCAATGCATAATGCCATTGGATACTTTTTTTTGTTGCATACATTGGAGGGAGCTTTTTTCTTTAGGCTATTACAGCAATGAAATATAAAATGTAGGTCGTTGACGATTTCAATTAAGTGCTTGGAAAAGTCCTTGAAAATCCTTGAATTTGACTTGCCAATCTCTGTTTGAACCCTGTATAGGCTACTTTCTCAGCCCGCCAATGAAATATGAAAATCACCTGCTTTTGAAATTATGCACACATCATTCGCTTTCCTGTCAGGTCTCGACCCGGGCTAAAGCTACCCGGTAGCTTTAAGTTGACATTGGCAAATTTACCTGAATGTCAAGCCCTGCTGTGTGTGGTGCATGTTGGGCCTATACATTACCACTTTGTGTAGCCGTTAGCGATACTAATGATGGCCTAACCGTTTTCAGATAGATGAAAAGGCAATTAAAATGTAACTATAAAATAGCCTTTATGCCTACCTGGTAGAATCATGATTATGTGCTACATAAATTGATACTTTATTGATGCGCAAGTGCGCTATGATAAATACTGCTAGCCCAACACTGGTGCTCACGCTATAAGAAATACTGCTAGCCCAACACTAGTGCTCACGCTATAAGAAATACTGCTAGCCCAACACTGGTGCTCACGCTATAAGAAATACTGCTAGCCCAGCACTGGTGCTCACGCTATAAGAAATACTGCTAGCCCAACACTGGTGCTCACGCTATAAGAAATACTGCTAGCCCAACACTGGTGCCCCCCCCCCCGCCTTATTTTTGCAGTCATTAAGTATAATTTTGTCAAATTCTGCTCTCTAGAGGATTTTGCAGAAAAGAACACATGGCACTTTGAAATCTTCAATAAATAAATGTTGCACTTTATTTGAAGTCTCTTTTTTGCTGTTACAGTAAATCTATCCAAATCAATGTAAGAACACAAGGGCTAAGTTAAAAGATGGCTAGTCATTGTTAGCCAGGTTCTGGAAGGAATGCAGGCACATTATGGGGGACAGGCCAGGCCTTTATCAAATATAAAATAAAACTGGTGCGACCAAATCATGCGCTAGTGCCACCAGCTGAAAAAGTTGGTAGCACCAGTGTCGCCATTGGGGAAAAAGTAGAACCCTGGATAGTCAATGTTGTAACACTATTATTGTGCTTGTCTGAGAGCCTGTCAGTCTGCCCCTATGACATGCTGTCATTACACTGTGCAAGTTAGTGTTGAAAGGTTTAGATCGGACCAGAATCTGTGAAAAAAATTGTGCCGGATGGAAAAGTAATTCTCCTCCCTTTCTCTCCTCAGGTTTCTGGACTCTAAACACAAAAATCATTACAAGATATATAATCTGTGAGTACCCTGGTGTCTGACTATTTTGCTTGTGCATATGCAGTATGGTCAGTGGCGGTTGCTGTGCTGCAAAGTTATGTCTGATGCATGCAGAAAATGTCTGTGGAGTATAGGCCCGGAGGAAGAAAAGTCCTCATGTTTTTGAGAATGCAAACCGCAGTAGCCACTTATTTGCCTTTAGTCATCAGTGGTTATTGATGGATAGGCCTAGGCATTGTGATGAAGGGGTAGAACAATCATATCATGGTAACCTTTGGCATAATTTTACCCTGGAAAGGGAATTTACGACAATGTCTTCCTCACTCAGTATGAAGTCGTTTAGTTAGTAGACTGGCATTAACCGAATGACTCACTGCGCGCTACAAAGATACTAAAGACCACAGGTTTCTCATTAACCAGGTTTCCATCCAACTTTTTTTTTTATGTGAGTAGTAAAGTATATGCCGGATAAAATGTCACGAAACAGCAAATCTATCGGTGAACTTTCCAAATGTCGGCAAAACAAAATACGCTAGACAAGGTGGGATTTTTTTAAATGCACAAATATTGATAAAATAACCATATTGAAGTAAACTTGGGAGTCACACAATGATATATATTGTGTGGTCCTCCCACTACAAGCTTGCAGCTTATTATGCTACATATAAGTTAAGATGAACTTCACAGGGTGGTGAAAGTGAATGTTGATGAGCTTGATGCTCCTTTCCAATAAACATAGATTCTTGTGACATGATTATCAATTCAGGGCTGCTGTTTGACAAATAAACATCTTGCTATTTTTGTCTATAATAATATCATCTTGTATGCTATACTCGCGCTGTATCTGTGAACTGTTGGCTAAAATGTGTGTGCCAAGACCATTTTTTGTGTGTGTGTGTGACAAAAGCATCAGTATTGTTGAAAAAATGATTTGAAACCCATTTAACTTGTATTTTTTGTTTGGTACATGGGAATTTAACCGCAAGTTATTTTTACGTGCATTACATCATCATGCACAGCCTTTTATCCGCAACCATTTCAATTCTGGTGGGAAAATTCTCATTGTTTTTATGCAGATTAAAACATTTAAATAATAATAATAATATTCTCCTGAAAATCTGTTGGCAATTGGATGGAAACATATCTACTGGTTAACAACATTTCTCTTATTAGTGGTCATGAGAATCAGAGGGGAAGTAGACACAAAATATACAATTAACAGTTTTTCATGAATCTGTGTGGAAGTTGAGGTTGCTGTAACAATCTAGCACACATCAGAGGGATCTTACATCAACATGTAATATGCTGACAGATTGTACAAAAGAAAGAAGGCGGCTGTTTGAATCCCAGTATTATAACAACGTATTTTGTTTGTCCCTTTTTTATAGGTGCGCTGAGCGACATTATGACGCAACCAAATTCAATTGCAGAGGTTAGATATTACATCAGAGTGAAACCATTATCACTGTCTTTCAGGCAGTCAGTGAATGAATCAATCTTTCACTAAAAACCCACGTGTGACGATAACTGAGCCCGGTCTCTGTCTGTCTCTCTCCAGTTGCACAATATCCGTTTGAGGATCACAATCCGCCCCAGCTGGAGCTGATCAAACCGTTCTGCGAAGATCTTGACCTTTGGTTAAGTGAAGACGACAATCATGTGGCGGCGATTCACTGTAAAGCTGGAAAGGGACGTACGGGTGTCATGATCTGTGCTTACCTGTTACACCGGGGCAAGTTCCTCAAAGCACAAGAAGCTCTCGACTTCTACGGCGAAGTCAGGACCAGAGATAAGAAGGTACATTTTTTTATTGTTCCAATCTGTCCGTCCTACTGTCATGGAAAC
The DNA here is from genome assembly GCF_002021735.2 of Oncorhynchus kisutch. Classification (NCBI taxonomy): domain Eukaryota; kingdom Metazoa; phylum Chordata; class Actinopteri; order Salmoniformes; family Salmonidae; genus Oncorhynchus; species Oncorhynchus kisutch. Next base: position 14,221,226 of record NC_034198.2, on the reverse strand, counting down.
TGATCATCCCCATTTTCTAGTTGGCTCATTCAACCCCTCTGATCTCCACTCAAACTCATCCCCCAGGCCATTTTCAACTTACCTTGCTGGTAAGATAAGGGTTAAACAGATAAAATGATGATAATGTCAACACCATAGACCTGTTCATCATGGGTGTTGCTAGTATCGCTAATCTTTGTTTTAATTGTAGGCTACATGATGAATAGTTGCAGGCTTTAACATTTTTTAGGATTATATAAAGGCTTGTCGTCATCCCCTTTACTGCCAGTAAAAATCTTCAGTTTCACTAAGTGTTTCTCTTTCCCATTCCACAGGGAGTAACGATCCCCAGTCAGAGGCGGTATGTCTACTACTACAGCCACCTTCTGAAGAACCAGCTGGAGTACAAACCAGTGGCTCTGCTGTTCCACAAGATGGTGTTCGAGACGGTGCCCATGTTCAGTGGCGGAACGTGTAGTAAGTGCTTTCCTCTTGTCATTGGTCTCAATCCTATTTCTTTCCTGTATCCTGTTTTACCTTGGGCTTGTGTGCTACTGGCTTTCACACACTTTCACAGTGTCATCTTCAGTTGATTGTCCTGCCCCTATCCTCTACTTTGCTCTGCACAGCTTTGGTTCTCGATGTTGCATGTTTGTTTTTCTTTATTTTTTCTCCATGCAACACTGACATTAACCACAGTGGAGTGTATCGTTTTGCAATTATGGTTATGCTAGTCAAAACAGCATGGTGTATTTTCACTGCTATTATTTGCTTGGCTCACTGGTCATTTGACTTGGCTGCATGCATCATCAGATAAGGGAGTTTATACCTTGCTGGATTGCCAGAAGATGACTACAGGCCTATAAGGACCTATGATATAACAACCCCCTTTGCTTGAGTCTGTCATCAGTGGCTGCTCTTGTCAGCTGTGTCTGGCATTTCACCTCTTCACTTCCTTTGTCCACATTTTTCTGACACTTCCCCTGTCCCTTTAGCGGGCCCTACAGGGATGACCTATTGCCTGGGGGAAGTGAACTGAGCAGTTGCTCTGAGGTTGCACCTTTGGGCAGGTGATATTTTTTCATAAAATAGAGAAAACGACTAAGCAACAAAGAATTCCAGTAGCCTAAAACTGATCTTTCTGGTTCCTCCCCATTGTTTAAGCGAAAGACGGACAACTTACGGCAGTCTGGCAAGTTGAGCCTGCTCTGAGATTTATTTGACTGATAACAACCAAAATACAAAGAATTCCAGTTATCATATTTCTGATTCCTCCCCACTGTGTGTAGGTGATAGGCAAGCAATATATGACACTTCTTCCTGTAAATAATGAATTGACATTTTCGGGCAAATCAAAACATACTCCTGACTTTGCTCGATTTGGCAAGTGCCTTTCAGACTTTGTCAATCCCTGGCCCAATTCTGAACACACACACACACAGCATGATGTGACCCCCCCCCCCCCCACCAATGTGGTCAGTTCCCATGACACAACACACAACATTTTGAAGTGGTTTAATTTAATCAAAACCCAAGCACCCGCCCCTCTCCTTTTTATAAAATCTTAGTGAGTAGCAGCAATGTAAAGATTGTGTTTTCTGTCAGTTTCTTAGAAAAAATGTTAGCTGATGCTTATTTAGGCCTATATGTTAGGAGATGCATTAATATGAATATTAGGATTGATTTTAAGGGCCATTATGTAATTTTTATTATACTGGTTAAGCTCCTAATAACTTGACAACAGGAAGTTGCTGAACGCATGTGGAAATGGTGAGTCAGGATCGGTTTATGGGTGGTTGTAAGCCTGTATACAGTATGTTTGTACATAGCCCTGGTGATAACCCACCCACCCACTCCCTCCCCAAGCCCAGGCAGGGCAGCAGAACTCTGTGTTAATCTCTTTTTTATTTTTTTCTCTCTCTCTCTAAGGGGACACTTCCGTTAAAAACAAGAGTGAGCAGATTCCACATGGTTTCAGAAAAGGGAATTGGCACTGGGGTAATAATAAGCAGCTTTCATCCAATGTTTACATGTTGACTAGGAGGTTGTTGTAGATTTAGAAGTCAGTGTTTGTTGGAATCGGTGGAACTTAATATGGTAACAATCAACTCTGCATCCCGCACAACCCAGTGGACTGATTCTAGACTAGAAGTGCTCCCTTAAATGAGCTTGGCTTTGGTCAACTCTTCTCTTCTTAGGGCCCTTATCGCATGATACTGTAACAGTCTTTTCTATATTTAATATTCCTGGCAGTGGTACTATGTAATTCTGTCCCTTTCTCTGCTGTCCTCTTTTCATAATTTGCCTAGATGTAAATAATATATACCCGGTTGTAGTTGCTGTGCTGTGGTCTCTCCACCCTCCAGGAGAGTGACTGGCGTTAACTTGTTGTGCCCCCCCACAGATCCTCAGTTTGTGGTGTACCAGCTGAAGGTAAAGATCCACACGTCCAACCCGGTGAACACACGGCGGGAGGAGAAGTACGTGTTCTTTGAGTTCCCCCAGCCGCTGCCTGTGTGTGGAGACATCAAGGTGGAGTTCTTCCACAAACAGAACAAAATGATGAAGAAGGTGTGGTTCCTGATTATATGATTTAGATTTTTATGTGCATGTTAAATGAGGTGTTTTAGCAGCCTATTCTGATTCATTATGAGGAATGTCAGGATTTAACTGAAAAACACGTTCTGATTTTGGATTGGAGTATAGCCTACATTTGTTTTGCGGTTGAGATGATGTAACTGCTTTTTGGAGTCATGTCTTGCCTTTATTCACCCCTCCCTCCCCCATGTATTTTTCCATCAGGACAAGATGTTTCACTTCTGGGTGAACACTTTCTTCATCCCTGGACCAGACGAGAAGGTGGAGAACGGGACGTTACCGAAGGAGCAGGAAGGAATCCCAACCACAGGAGGAACGGGAGACAACGACAAGGAATGCCTGATCCTCTCACTGACGAAGAACGACCTGGACAAGGCCAACAAGGATAAAGCAAACAGATACTTCTCCCCCAACTTCAAGGTCAGTCAGGTGATTGAGACTTAATTTCATTGGGGGGGTACCCTTTTTATTAGTAATTGGGAAATAATTTGACTGCCAATGTAATTGCTCTCATGAACTTTTGCCGCAGTTCATAAGGGCAAATCATTGTAATTCGATTCAAATGTTTCCGCTTGGTATAGCTCTTGTTACCATGTTTCAGAATGTGGATAATGATGTTGTTTTCTCTGTTATTACAGGTGAAGCTGTACTTTACCAAGACTGTGGAGGACCCCTTCAACTCCGAGGCCAGCACTTCCACCTCGGTAACGCCAGACGTTAGTGACAACGAGCCTGACCATTACCGATACTCTGACACCACAGACTCTGACCCAGAGAATGAACCGTTCGACGAGGAGCAACTCACACAAATAACAAAAGTGTGAGAGATTTCTATGGGATGTGAAAAAGAAAAAGTGGGAAAAAATACTGCTTTCAGAGGGAAAAAATGAGAACTTGAATATAAACTGAAAAGCAAGTTCTTTTTTCCTCACCAACCTATGGCAGCAAGACATTTGCGTCATGGAAAATGCCACCAATTTAAGAACAATAATGCTGACCAATTTTATTTTATTTTTTTACTTTTTTGCCCCGCCCCCACTCTTTCATCCGAAAAGTATTGACACCGTTGTTGAGTGGAAAAAGGTTCAGTAGCTGTAATGTAATATACCTTTTTTTTTGTCAAAGACTAGAGAAGATTTCCACGATCAGGAGATGGGAGATCTGGTATTGGAGAGGCTTATTGGAAATCTACATTTGGCTGCTCCATCTCCTTGTGGAAACCAAGGCCAGTGCTTCTGTCACTTTCTCCCCCTTCATCCATTGTCCTCCACCACGCCCTTACCCCCCCCCCCCCCCCCCCCCCCCCCCTTTCATCCTACCTACTGTGAATGCTCCTTGTGCTTTTTGCAGGCTGTCTCACATGAGTTTGTGCAGTATAAACTGCATGTTAGAATTTCTCCAGTTGAATTTTGATTATTGTTATTGTCATTATTATTAAGCTACATGACATCTAACCAATGTCCATTCCTTCTACCATTTCTGTTCAAGGTATGCAGAAAAGCAGTATCCCGTGTATTGTTGATGTTTTTATGTTAAGATAAATAATATAACAGAGAACTGCAGGGAAGCCAGTGTTGCAATAACGTTAACACTATAGTTAAACGACAAACAGTGTGCATGTTATTGGAATCGATGTCCATCTTGTTTAATAAATTGTATACAATGTTTTTCAACAACAAAAAACTAAGATTTCTAAAGTCATTTAAGATCTGATTGTATTTAGCCAGGAGGTCAAAAATGACATACTTTATTCTCATGGTATCTGCAGGCATGATTTCAGTCTTTTGGCAAGCCATTTAGAATGGCCTTGTGTTTTTATGATACAGTACATGGCGTTTCCCCTCATTTTAATGGTAACCAGATAGTTTTGGAGATCATCACAGAAGACAATAGTATAGAGTGCTGACTGACTTGATGGTTCATGTTTTGAATTGGTGACTACTTCAGTGTGTCATGTGCTTATAGAGGGGTAAGCTGTTCCAAATGTGTACCTTTTAACATGCCGTACTAGAACATGTATCAAAACCTGCATTAGTGATTGTGTCGGTTTCTCCTCAGTCTCTAGAAAGTGTCGTTTTTTGTTGTTGTTGTTGACAAACTGCACTTTTGTCATCTTAGTATGTGTCTGGACACACCAGAAGTGGTAGTGATGGTGACCTACTCTGAGTTCAGTAAGGCCCATAGGCTTAGAGCTGATGCTTGGTCAGAGACTGTGGGAGCAGAGGTATTGAATGTAAAAGCGTTGTCTCTGAACCGATCCAAAGGTGTTAATGCAGGTTTTGATCAACCCAGGAGTGGATAATATGTGAACTTAGGCGCTCTAGGTATCTTTCTCTTGTGAAATCAGATCTTTGGCTCCTTGACTGACTTGTTTGCAGCCTTATCGTACTTGGTCCAATGAGATCCGGGATCACTTGTTGGCAATTCCACGGAAACAGAGTGATGCTGAGACTCAAATTGTTCACTTTATATGTCAAACAAAAACCAAATGATTGGAAAGTTCAACAAACCATACAACTCTAAGCAAAAGGACTACTTAATGATTTCCACAGAAAATGTTACAAAAACACATTTACTTGAAGGACAAGTGCAGCTGTAAAGTTTGGTAACAGAATGATTGCACCAACGTCACAAATCATTCTGTTACCAAGCTTTTCCTTCAAGTAAATGTGTTTTTTGTAAAATTCAGTGGAAATGAAGTAGTCCTTGTCCATAGACTTGTATTGTTTGTTTAACTTTGCAATCATTGGTTTTTGTTTGACATTTTAAGTGAAAACTCTTAAGACTCTGCATCACTCTGTTACCGTGGAGTTGCACTTGTATATCCAACAAAAGGTGCTTACAAACTGCCAAACTGCATACTTAAGATCAATAATAACAACAGAGCCAAGAATCTGTTCCAATCATATGGTGCAAGTAATTTCAGTGGCACACACTACTTCTGTGTGTGAGAACTGTTAAACGTGCACGTGCATACTTCTGCAGTCGCTGTCCCTAACTGGCTGGGGTTCTTTTTTTGTTCTGTTCTTTTCCTTTCTACAAACAGGTTTCATTTCGTGGAGGAATGAGAATAATGCAGCTACAGATTTGACAGAAAGTCTTGTGCTTGCTTCAGAAATATATACAAATCCCTAAACTATATGAGCATATTTAATTATGCATAATTTCTTTTAAGCATGCCAAAAAAAATATGTAACACCTGACCTGTGGCATGCTACGGGCCAGACCAAAAATCTTCAGTCTCTTGGGCAGGAATCTTCAGTGGGTAGTGATGTAAGCTGCCTTTTCTTGTACTTTTGACATTAAGGCTTCCCTCTTTTCACAACCCCATCACACATTCTGTTTTATCTCGACTTGTTTTTTTTGAAAGAATTACTTTCCCTTAGGTGTCGAAAGGAGACACTTCTTCATTGCAAAATGTACACTAGCTAACCCAGGAACACTTAATCTAGATGTTATATTTTTGTTTACATTTTATTACTTCACTGAAAACCTGCCAAAAGTAAGCTTATTTTATTCAACATTTTCTTTGTTCTTGGAGGCGGGGCCTATGGAGGTATTCTTTGCCTTACTTGAAGTTGACAATGCTTATTACTCTGCTACTGCTTTGAAATCTACCATTCTGCCCAAGCACTGACTTGATAGTTCAAGTACTTATTTAAAGCTACTATTAATAGAGCAACATATTGTACTAGACTTTTGCACTGTTACAGGTTTTTGCAGGGTTTCAGTCAGTGGTCCACAGTATTTCCCCCCCCCCCCCCCCCTCCGTTGTTCCCCTCAGTAAAACAAATGCCTTGCAATCAGTGAAAGAAGGAATAATATGGCTAGTTGTACCTTAATCTTGTATTCATGCATCCCCCCATAGAAACCAAAAGGTGTTTGAATGAAAAATGTCCTGACCCTTTTATTATATAAAAATGAAAAAAAATCTGGAGGAAGAAAATGAATAAACTATTTATGACAGTATTCTGTTAAAGACACTCTGCAGGTAGTATTTATTTTTAGCCCGATTAGTAGATCTGGATCATATGCTTACTATTCTGGATGTTCAGCAGCTTAAATGTATGAATCTATTCAAGGGCATCCCTGTTAACGAGCTTATTTTAAAGTAACTGTCCAGTGAAATTCAAACTTTTTCAAAAGTTAACTCCTATCCATATAATGTTGACTCGTCTTATACTCATTTGTGGCAAAAGCATACATTGGAGGAAAAAAATACTCAACACCTAAAAGTTGTCTGACTGTTTTTTAAAAATGCTTGCCATTTCCTCATAGAGAATGTCATCCTGCCTTATTGGCTGAGCTGTCCAATCAGCTGTCTACTTGCATTTGATATTTTTAATGACTGGTATACGCCCACACCGTTCTGTTGGGGTACGCCCACACCGTTCTGTTGGGGTACGCCCACACTGTTCTGTTGGGGTACGCCCACACTGTTCTGTTGGGGTACGCCCACACTGTTCTGTTGGGGTACGCCCACAACGTTCTGTTGGGGTACGCCCACAACGTTCTGTTGGGGTACGCCCACAACGTTCTGTTGGGGTACGCCCACAACGTTCTATTGGGGTACGCCCACAACGTTCTGTTGGGGTACGCCCACAACGTTCTGTTGGGGTACGCCCACACCGTTCTGTTGGGGTACGCCCACACCATTCCAACACAGAGAAGCTACTTAATTACCCATTTTTGTAAGGAAAAGTACTTCACTCATTGTAATATAATTATAGGACATCATTCGTAGAACTCTGGAAACACTGGACCGTTACGTCAAGTTAAGGCCATAAGCCATCCCCTAGACATCTGTAGCCCCACTTGAAAAACATTTTGCCACAGTACCTTAACATAAAGTACAAATATAGTAAAGGGGAAACCTACGGGAACCATTTCTATATGGCACGGGCTAAAACCTGTGTGGAGTTCACGGGCAGCATCAAAAATTAAGTTTCAGCTCTAAAAAATAATTAAAATCATCTTAAAGGTGCCAGTGTGTAAGATTCATGTCACTCGTTTTTAGCTGATTTGTGCAATATGTTATGATGCCTGTCTGTGGTTGCCACAAAGTGCCTCTTGTTTACTATTTGAGAAAAAAAAAAAAAAACGTTTTTTAAAAAAGTGCTTGTTAAATACTGTTGTAGGACATGTCATGCATGCAGATGGAAGGGGTGCAATAAATCAAAATAGGCTTTACCTGCAAAAGTGGGCAGGGCTAGCTGCCTGGCTCCTGCCTCTCGCCATTTTTTTTATTTTTAGGATTTTTTTTCTCCCTGGGTTTAATTTTGTGCAAAGGTATGTTAACTCACTCTATTTTCAGTCTTTAAAAAACAAAAACACAAAAAAACAGCCTTATTCCATTTCAGCCTGTTCGGATACTATTGTGCTGTGCAACAGTTGCTCTGTGTGTAATGCTATGCACTGAGAATACACAACCAACAATGTACGGAAAGACTTGTACAGGTTATAATTATGCTCATACAAATCAGATGTCTGTTTGTTATTGTATGTGTAAACTGCCCATTATCTTAGTGTTATAAACTTCACGTAAGTCCAATAAAGTCTCATTCTTGTCTGTTTGTGTGAGATACCTGATTTGTGATCCACCGTTATCTTATGCTGACCAGTAAGATGAGAATTATTAATCTCCATTATTAAAAGGTGCTGCATGGTCAATCCGACATCTGCATTGACAGAGTTTACGGTGATACGGCCTCAGCAGATAGCCGGGCATTCATGCTTCGTGGCGTTGAGCAGAGCTGTTGTCAAGGAAGGGAGTTTGTGTTTTATACAGGACTTCCCACCCCCTACCTACAATCAACCAATCATGTCAATCCGGAGCTATACGTAGCCTTCCGCATTGTTGGAAAATTTGGGAGGCGCACGGCGACGCGGTACAGAGCTCAATTTGGCCTCTGCATGGCAACGGAGGAGGTCCGTGCAATTGCATCACACCCTCCATACGGAGACTCCGGACAGATTTTCGTATCAAGCATAACTTTGCTTTTAGATGAATGGTGTTAATTAGAGAAGTATCCTATTATGGTCCTTGACACATCAAATGATCATTAAGTATGTTGATGCATTCTGATTCAAGTAGAACTGGATAATGAACAGTACTACTAGCTATGGAGAAGAGGGTTGTAGGATGACCATGAGTGTGAGCTTGTGTGCAAAGCCTCTAGGTCCCAGGGCTGGGACAGACATGGTCATTGTGGCGTCACATTCTCTCAAGGCTGGGAAATGTTTACTGCTGTGTGTAAATAGCTTGCTTTTAAGATGCCAGAAGTTTGTGAGAAGTCATGTCGATGGTCTCGCTTAGTCAATCTATGAGTGGGATAATGAAGTGGTTGTATACTCTGACTGCAAGCCCTGTAAATCTGAATGACCTCTGTTTTGGAAACATTAAGCCTCTTTATCCAAAAAATAATGGTGCCATCACCGTACTTTAAGTATGATCTGATAATAGAATACAGATGACATTTCATGATACCTTCAAGGACAGTGCTGTGATATTGAGCACATTCATTGCTTGGTAATGCATGCATCAAATGTCCTTCAATGATTCTTTAACACAGGAAACTGTTCTCTTTGTTTGCTAATATCCTCGATGGTTCCTATTGTCAGTGTGAAGGATTCACCATTTTGTATTTGTTCTATGATGTGCCAGAAATTGTACTATGTTTTTCCCACAAATGGCAGCGAATTGTGTGGCCTGATCTTTTGAAATGATAGGAAAGACAGACATCTCTCATGGAATTGTAATTTGTGACATTTCCGTACAAACATGATTTGTGAATACCAAGTATGTGGTGAAGTGTGTGCTGCCTGCTAGTGTATATGTGAACAGAACCCCACCCCCCCAATGATGTTAGTGACATTGATACAGACAGTCAGATGAACGTTCCCCTCCTGTATAACTGACTGCTCTGCGTCCGTTTGTCGTTAGCAAACACCACCACAACCCCGGTGGAAGCTGATATTTTCAGCAGTATGAAAAAGAAGAAGTGAGATTTGAGCATTGTGGTGTGCCTCTCATTAACGAACGAGACTATCTCTCTCTCTAGCCTGTTGATAATCAAATTCCCCATGCAGCTCCCCTCAACTGCACTAGTTCAGCTCAAGTCAGTTCCCCTTTCCTTGTTGCCTTTCTTCCCAATGCAGTTTTTTCAACTGATCCATGTTGGCAGCAACCAAGGATTGCTCATCATGTGAGTTATGCGTGTGCGTCTGTGGTTATCTTTTAGCATCAGATACAGTTGAAGTCGGAAGTTTAAATACACCTTAGCCAAATACATTTAAACTCAGTTTTTCACAATTCCTGACATTAAATCCTAGTAAAAAATTCCCTGTCTTAGGTCAGTTAGGATCACCACTTTATTTTAAGAATGTGAAATGTCAAAATAATAGTAGAGAATGATTTATTTCAGCTTTTATTTATTTCATCACATTCCCAGTGGGTCAGCAGTTTTATACACCCAATTAGTATTTGGTAGCAATGCCTTTTAAATTGTTCAACTTGGGTCAAACGTTTCGGGTATCCTTCCACAAGCTTCCCATAATAAATTGGGTGAATTTTGGCCCATTCCTCCTGACAGAGTTGGTGTAACTGACTTAGGTTTGTAGGCCTCCTTGCTCGCACACGCTTTTTCAGTTCTGCCCACACATTTTCTATGGGATTGAGGTCAGGGCTCTGTGATGGCCACTCCAATACCTTGACTTTGTTGTCCTTAAGCCATTTTGCCACAACTTTGGAATTATGCTTGGGGTAATTGTCCATTTGGAAGACCCATTTGCAACCATGCTTTAACTTCCTGACTGATGTCTTGAGATGTTGCTTCAATATATCCACATACTTTTACTTCCTCATGATGCCATCTATTTTGTGGAGTGCACCAGTCCCTCCTGCAGCAAAGCACCCCCAAAACATGATGCTGCCACCCCCATGCTTCACGGTTGTGATGGTGTTCTTCGGCTTGCGAGCGCCCCCCTTTTCCTCCAAACAGTTCTATTTTTGTTTCATCAGACCAGAGGACATTTCTCCAAAAAGTACGATCTTTGTCCCCATGTGCAGTTGCAAACCATAGTCTGGATTTTTTATGGCGGTTTTGGAGCAGTGGCTTCTTCCTTGCTGAGCGACCTTTCAGGATATGTCGATATAGGACTGGTTTTACTGTGGACATAGATACTTTTGTACCTGTTTCCTCCAGCATCTTCACAAGGTTCTTTGCTGTTGTTCTGGGATTGATTTGCACTTTTTGCACTAAAGTACGTTCACCTCTAGGAGACGGAACGTGTCTCCTTCCTGAGCGGTATGACGGCTGCGTGGTCCCATGGTGTTTATACTTGATTACTATTGTTTGTACAGATGAACGTGGTACCTTCAGGCATTTGGAAATTGCTCCCAAGGATGAATCAGACTTGTGGAAGTCTACCATTTTTTTTCTGACGTCTTGGCTGATTTCTTTGGATTTTCCCATGATGTCAAGCAAAGAGGCACTGAGTTTGAAGGTAAGCCTTGAAATACATCCACAGGTCTACCTCCAATTGACTCAAATTATATCAATTAGCCTATCAGAAGCTTCTAAAGTCATGACATAATTTTCTGGAATTTTTCAAGCTGTTTAAAGGCTCAGTCAACTTAGTGTATGTTAACTTCTGATCCACTGGAATTGTGATACAAATTACTTGTCATGCACAAAGTAGATGTCCTAACCGACTTGCCAAAACTAAAATTTGTTAACAAGAAATTTGTGGTAGTTGAAAAACAAGTTTTAATGACTCCAACCTAAGTGTAAACTTCCGAGTTCAACTGTACAGTCGTGGCCAAAAGTTGAGAATGACACAAATATTAATTTCCACAAAGTTTGCTGCTTCAGTGTCTTTAGATATTTTTGTCAGATGTTACTATGGAATACTGAAGTATAATTACAAGCATTTCATAAGTGTCAAAGGCTTTTATTGACAATTACATGAAGTTGATGCAAAGAATCAATATTTGCAGTGTTGACCCTTCTTTTTCAAGACCTCTGCAATCTGCCCTGGCATGCCGTCAATTAACTTCTAGGCAACATCCTGACTGACAGCATAATCAATGCTTGGAGTTTGTCAGAATTTGTGGGTTTTTGTTTGTCCACCCGCCTCTTGAGGATTGACCACAGGGGCGGCAGGGTAGCCTAGTGTTGAGAGTGTTAGACTAGTAGCCGGAAGGTTGCAAGTTCAAACCCCTGAGCTGACAAGGTACAAATCTGTTGTTCTGCCCCTGAACAGGCCGTTAACCCACTGTTCCTAAGCCGTCATTGAGGTAAAAAATAAAAAATATAAAAAAGTTCTCAATGGGATTAAGATCTGCGGAGTTTCCTCGCCATGGACCCAAAATATCAATGTTTTGTTCCCCGAGCCACTTAGTTATCACTTTTGCCTTGTGGCAAGGTGCTCCATCATGCTGGAAAAGGCATTGTTAGTCACCAAACTGTTCCTGGATGGTTGGGAGAAGTTCTCTCGGAGGATGTGTTGGTACCATTCTTTATTCATGGCTGTGTTCTTAGGCAAAATTGTGAGTGAGCCCACTCCCTTGGCTGAGAAGCGACCCCACACATGAATGGTCTCAGGATGCTTTACTGTTAGCATGACACAGGACTGATGGTAGCGCTCACCTTGTCTTCTCAGGACAAGCTTTTTTCCGGATGCCCCAAACAATCGGAAAGGGGATTCATCAGAGAAAATGACTTTACCCCAGGCCTCAGCAGTCCAATCCTTGTACCTTTTGCAGAATATCAGTCTGTCCCTGATGTTTTTCCTGGAGAGAAGTCGCTTCTTTGCTGCCCTTCTTGACACCAGGCCATCCTCCAAAAGTCTTCGCCTCACTGTGCGTGCAGATGCACTCACACCTGCCTGCTGCCATTCCTGAGCAAGCTTTGTATTGGTGGTGCCCTGATCCCGCAGCTGAATCAACTTTAGGAGACGGTCCTGGCGTTTGCTGGACTTTCTTGGGTGCCCTGAAGCCTTCTTCACAACATTTGAACCGCTCTCCTTGAAGTTCTTGATGGTCCGATAAATTGTTGATTTAGGTGCAATCTTACTGGCAGCAATATCCTTGCATGTGAAGCCCTTTTTGTGCAAAGCAATGATGACGGCACATGTTTCCATGCAGGTAACCATGGTTGACAGATGAAGAACAATGATTTCAAGCACCACCCTCCTTTTGAAGCTTCCAGTCTGTTATTTGAACTCAATCAGCATGACAAGAGTGATCTCCAGCCTTGTCCTCGTCAACACTCACACCTGTGTTAACGAGAGAATCCCTGACATGATGTCAGCTGGTTCTTTTGTGGCAGGGCTGAAATGCGGTGGAAATGTTTTTGGGGGATTCAGTTCATTTGCATGGCATAGAGGGACTTTGCAATTATTTGCAATTCATCTGATCACTCTTCATAACATTCTGGAGTATATGAAAATTGCCATCATACAAACTGAGGCCATCATCAAAACTTTTGGCCACGACTGTGTCTTTACAATCCATATGGACAGAATGTAAATTAAATATTGTCCGAAGACTGTTTATTGATGTCTGTTGGAGCTCGTAAAAAGTTTCCAGGGTGACGTTTTGTAGCTGCAACGCTTCCAAAGTCTCAGCAGAAGTCACAGACAGTGCCTGTCTGAATGGTGTCTGAGTTTCAGGCGAATGCCCAAATCACCCTCATGTTGCCACCCAACCTTACCTGCCACCCTAGACCCACTTCAATTTGCTTACCGCCCCAATAGATCCACAGATGATGCAATCACCATCACCCTACACACTGCCCTATCCCATCTGGAGAAGATGAATATCTATGTAAGAATGCTGTTTATTGACTATAGCTCAGCATTCAAAACCATAGTCCCCTCCAAGCTCATCATTAAGCTCGAGGCCCTGGGTCTGAATCCCGCCCTGTGCAACTGGGTCCTGGACTTCCTGATGGGCCGCCCCCCACGTGGTGAAGGTAGGAAACATCACCTCCACTCCGCTGATCCTCAACACTGGGGCAACACAAGGGTGTGTGCTCAGCCCCCTCCTGTACTCCCTGTTCACACATGACTGCATTGCCAAGCACGCCTCCAACTCAATCATCCAGTTTGCAGACGACACAACAGTAGTGGGCTTGATTACCAATGATGATGAGACAGCCTACAGCAAAGAGGTGAGGGCTCTGGGAGTGTGGAGCCTGGAAAACAACCTCTCACTTAACAAGACAAAGGAGATGATCGTGGACTTCAGGAAACAGCAGAGGATGCACCCCCCCATCTACATTGACAGGACCACAGTGGAGAAGGTGGAAAGCTTCAAGTTCCTTGGCGTACACATCACTGACAAACTGAAATGGACCACCCACACAGACAGTGTGGTGAAGAAGGCGCAACAGAGCCTCTTCAACCTCAGGAGGCAAAAGAGATTTGGCTTGTCACCTAAAACCCTCACAAACTTTTACAGATGCACAATTAAAAGCATCCTGTCGGGCTGTATCACCGCCTGGTATGGCAACTGCACCGCCCACAACCGCAAGGCTCTCCAGAGGGTGGTGCGGTCTGCCCAACGCATTACCGGGGGCAAACTACCCGTCCTCCAGGACACCTACACAACCCGATGTCACAGGAAGGCCAAAAAGACCATCAAGGATAACAACCACTATAACCACTGCCTGTTCACCCCGCTATCATCCAGAAGGCGAGGTCAGTACAGGTGCATCAAAGCTGGGACCGAGAGACTGAAAAACAGCTTCTATCTCAAGGCCTTCAGACTGTTAAACACCCATCACTAACACATAGACTAGAAATCCCTGTCCACTTTAAGGAATGGAATACTATTCACTTTAATAATGTTTACATATCTAGCATTACTCATCTCATATGTATATACTGTATTCTATACTATTCTACAGTATCTTAGTGACTTAATAATGTTTACATATCTAGTTTTAATCATCTCATATGTATATACTGTATGCTATACTATTCTACAGTATCTTAGTCACTTAATAATGTTTACATATCTAGCATTACTCATCTCAAATGTATATACTGTATGCTTTAGTATTCTACAGTATCTTAGTCACTTAATAATGTTTACATATCTAGCATTACTCATCTTTAAAAAAAAAATGCTGATGCACATATACTGTATTCTATAATATTCTACGGTATCTTAGTCACTTAATGTTTACATCTCTGGCATTACTCATTTCATATGTATATACTGTTTTCTATACTATTCTACTGTATCTTAGTCTGTTCTGCTCTGACCGCTCGTTCATATGTATATAGTCTAAATTCATTCCTACTTAGATTTGTGTGTACTGGGTATATGTTGTGTAATTTGTTAGATATTACTTCTTAGATATTACTGCACTGTCGGAGCTAGAAGCACAAGTATTTCGCTACACCCGCAATAACATCTGCTAATCACGTGTATGTGACCAATAACATTTGATTTGACTGAGGAGAATGAAAGGGAATGACAATGGAAGCCACTGGTACACAGGGACACAACAGAAGTCCCCATGTCACAGCACATTAGCTTTCAATTAACCTAACCCTCCATGAAATCTGGCTGGTAATGTTGTCTCCCCCCTTTATTTCTATGGTTTCCTACCAAGTTCAAAACAGAGCAGGGTGTCTTCAGTATATGCTGCTTTGCAGCCTCAGAATAAAATGTGGCCTGGTTGCCTGCCGATGCAGTCAGGCATGTTTGGTTTGAGAGGTGACTGAGTTTGGTTAGGTAACTCAGCCTAGCCTAACACAGCAGCCAGGCCCGGTTCTAGCCTTTTGGGGGCCCTAGGTGAAATTTGGTTGGGGGGGCAGCTCACATATGCAAAACATTTTAGTGGCCAACCTCTTGACGGCAGAGAGAAAATGTTTACGTTTTAAATTAAATTTCCTGTAATTCTACACATTATGCCATGGGGCGTAGAGAAAATGTTGAAGTTCTACAGCTAATTTCCCCCAAATTCGACACATTTTGCCATGAAATATGCCATGTTAATATGATATCTGATTGAGAGTGACCAACAAAATCGATCGTGGCCTGCTGGAGGTCAGGGCCCCTGGGCACATGTCCTTTGTTCCCGGTTGGTAATTTGGCCATGATTACTACAAGTTTAGATAGCTGACTAGACTAACTACCAATCAAAAATGTGTTAGCTGACATGACTAATTGAGTGACTGACATAATAAGAGGAAAAACAAGAGAAAAACTGCTGATGCACAACCAAATTTCGAAATTGCACTTTGTGTATGCTATTCTAATTCTCAATAGTCTATGTTGCTTATCCCCAGGGCCAGCCCTGAAAGCAGCAGCAGCATAACTAAGTCAACTCCCAGAGAGGCCTGTGGCATAACTGACTCCCACACGCCTAGCTCGATCCAGCATCCACAGGCTCAGAGAGAGTGGGAGAGATACAGAGCTAGATGTATGCAGAGAGAAAAAGAGGGGAGAGATAAATAGAGAGAGTGGGGGAGGGGAAGGGAGAACATGCAGAAGAAGCCTAGATCCAGAGAGCCTGCTAAAGCCATCTGCTGCGTGTGGACCTGATTCTCCAAGCATCTGCTGAGGTCCATTCCAGCAACTGTCAATGAAACGTGTAGCCTACTGTATGTACAGTATGGGCTCCCTTTAAGAATGAAGATTCATTTATGGGCAATGTTGTCTTTCTTTTTCTTAATGATGCTCCTCCCGTGGTGTTAGGGGTTAAACCTCTCTCTCTGTGTGTGTGTGTGTCCATACACATATGTGACTGGGTGTGTTTTTAGACAGTGTGTCATTGCTCACCCATGTATTTAAAGTAAACCATTTTACCTGCCCCTTGGTGTTTTTGTCAACACCCCTGCATCCCCTAGCATGGTTGGCCAGGATTAATGGTGTGTGTTATGGCACAGTAGAAGAACTTGGCAGAGGGGCGGGTCAGGTGCCCGCCAGACCACACACAGGTAGGTCACAGTCCCTCTCTGTTCCCCTATCCTGCTGTCGAAAGAACATTGCCGAGTCATCAGAGTTCCCGGCTGCCAGCATGGCGGAAGTCTGGGAGGGAGCCCGGCGTCTGTGCCGCTCTATACACACTGCTAACTGCTCACAGGGGCCTTGGCAACACACACATAGAAACAGACACACACACACACAGCTGTTCTACACATACTGCTCACAGGGGCTCTGGCAACGCACACATAGAAACAGACACACAGGTTGGTGAACAGTCTAGCACTGGGCCTCTGGTACTATACTTCATCAGACAGGAGACAGTCACTATGTACCGGCTCTCCAATGTCTGTTTTCTTCAGTCATCTCACTCTGTAGCATTTACAAAACAACATTTCTATCTCATACTGAGATGAAACACTTTAGATGTGCTGTATGCTGAGCCTGACGATTGAGTATGAGTTCACAAATCAGGTTAAGATCACTTTGTACGCCCGCCTGCGCGTCCTAGTGAGATCAATTCTTGCTGGCAGCTTTGTTGAGAAGCCTGCCATGCTCGGGTATGGATTGTGGAAGGCGTGTGCCCCTGGGCGCTATTGACTGTCCTGACTGGCCCAATCGTTGCACCTCATGAGCAGAGGGGAGCTCGATGCACGAAATTGACAGACGAGCAACGTCAAAGTCAATCCTGATCATTACCCTGCCTCAATGAATCTCATTTACTGCACAATAAGAGCGCAGGCAGGGCAATGCTGTTGTGACTGACTGCTGAAGTTCACCACGTCTGTTTATCGACAATTCTTCATCAGGCACAATGGCCATTTGATTATTGCACATTGATTGCGCAATAATCTCTCCTGATCTGCTTTCTCCGGGTGTTTGTGCAGCAACTTTTTGTAATTACATGTAAAGGAATCCGATAACTAGTTTTGATGTTCTTTCTGTTCTCTGTGACGCCTTGAGACTCCCTGTTAGATGGTGCTATGGTTACAGAAAGCAGCCTACAACACTGACTTGTTAGGATAATGCCACATGTTCTATGCATTCCCCCAACAAACGGCTGGAGCCATATGGTTGCATTCTGTGTTTCTGCCTGTTGTTTATGATCCTCTACAGGTTCTCACCACAGCTACTTACTTGGCAAATCCTTGTTAGATTTTTTTGGGGGAAATGTTATCTTTATTTAACCAGGAGACCAAGAGAATTGTGATTGATCATAAGGACCATGAAGACCATGCAGACCTCTAGTGGCCCAGGAGCTGTGAGCTCAGGAGTCTCTGTCCAGAACAGGAACATCTGCTGTAGGCCCATTGGGCTGGATTCCTCTGTAGGCCATATATCAGTGTGATGGGACCCCGAGGTCTGGGGAGGCCCCTTAGTGCTGCCCCTGAGAGATAGTCCTGTCTGGCCAAAACTCTACCAGGTCCTGCCCCAGCCCTAGCAGCCCCAGTAACCCGAGGAAGAGGCTGAAGAGGGTAATGGGTACGGCTGCAGCCAATGGAGGGCAGGAGGATCCTAGACTTTCCACAGAAGCTTCCCTCTGGGGAGTCCTACAGCAGTCCTTTTAACTTCTCGGCAAGAGACCATTTATCTTGGTTTGTTTCTATGAAGGCATGCTATGAATAGAAAACATGAATAGGGAAAAGGGGGAAACTTGTGTGGCAGTGTTTTTCTCATTCCCCCCTCCCCCCACTCTCTATCGTAATTTTTCTACATGCGTATGACCTTGGCAGTGCAGTGGATCAAAAGCTCTGTGAGAGACGGAGCAGATAGGAACAGACAGGAGGCTTTCAATGAGTCAATTGTTCTCCCTGCCTTTAAGACCTTATCATTTTTTTGAACGTTTTTTTATGTCCCTGGTAATATATTTTCCCTCTACTGGTTTCTGTGTCATTGGCTGAGAATTCCCTGCGAGAACATTGACATTAACAGGGAAACATTCACAGCATGGAGAAGGTTTTGTATTATTCTCAACCAATTGAATTGGTTTGTGTCAAGATCATCTATCCACTCAAACGAATAAAACATTGTCTCAAAATATAGATATGTCTATGTGAAATGAGACAATATCAGTTCACCCCTACATTGCGAAACGGCAGATAACATCTAAAATATAAATACTGTATTGCTTTTAGATCACAAAATGATTTAACATCAGTGTCCCCTAAATCTTTAAGACCACTGTAGCCCAGATGGACCCCTCAGACTCCAGTGAAAAAGCCTTGTGGGCTATTCAGCCAGCCTACATATGGTGACTGAGCAGCACAAAACCCTTGGGCCCTTGGCTCTAACCTGGTGAGTGTTTGCGGCAGGGCCTGTATCAGTAGCATGGCGTGCACGGTTCTCTAGCACTCGCACTGTGAGTGCTGCTCTTCTCACTACGACTCCCTGGTTCCCACAATCTGTTAAAGCAGTTGAAGCGTGCTCCTCGGCCCAGCGTCCCCCATGACGGCCCTCCTCGCCCCCTCTTCCCTCCTCTCTCCCTTCCCCTACCCTCCCGCCTCACTGCACAGCTGTCTTGCGTTTGGATTAAGCCAAGAATAAAGCAGGAAGTGGAAATTAAACAAGGGGCTGAAAAAACAGGTCCTGTAAGTTATCAAATATGTAGGAACCTGTCTTCTGACAGCTCGTGGAAAATACTATTTTCACGGGGCCAAAACACTGTCAAAAAAAGAAATACAGAGAAGAGAGAGAGAGCAATCAAGCAGTCGTACCGTAGCCTCAGCCAGTGTACATTAATTTCCATTATTTATTTATCTGGGGGAGTGTACCAGGATGATTGTGTAGCCTGGAAAAGCAGCCATGTCATTTGTTTAAAGCCCGGGGAGAGCTATGCATCATAACCAGGCAGATTAAAGAACAATTACAGGCTCGGAACAGCTGTCAGATATTTCTGGCCCCTGTTCCTCTAGGCATTACCATCATCTCAGCACTCTGAAAATTGGTTAACAGCACAGGTACAGTGCATTCGGAAACTATTCAGACACCTTGACTTTTTCCACATTTTGTTACGTTACAGCCTTATTCTAAAATGGATTAAATTGTTTTTTCCTCATCAATCTACACACAATACCCCATAATGAGAAAACAAAAACATTTACCTAAGTATTCAGACACTTTACTCAGTACATTGTTGAAGCATCTTTGGCAGCGATTACAGCCTCAAGTCTTCTTGGGTATGATGCTACAAGCTTGGCACACCTGTATTTGGGGAGTTTCTCCCATTCTTCTCTGCAGATCCTCTCAAGCTCTGTCAGGTTGGATGGGGAGTATCGCTGCACAGCTATTTTCAGATCTCTCCAGAGATGTTCGATCGGGTTCTAGCTGGGCCACTCAAGGACTTTCAGAGACTTGTCCCGAAGCCACTCCTGCGTTGTCTTGGTTGTGTGCTTAGGGTTGTTGTCCTGTTGGAAGGTGAACCTTCGCCCCAGACGAAGTCCTGAGCACTCTGGAGCAGATATCATCAAGGATCTCTCTGTTCTTTGCTCCGACCATCTTTCCCTCGATCCTGACTAATCTCCCAGTCCCTGCTACTGAAAAACATCCCCACAGTATGACGCTGCCACGATGGTGACAGGTTTCCTCCAGACATGACGCTTGACATTCAGGCCAAAGAGTTGAATCTTGGTTTCATCAGACCTGAGAATCTTGTTTTTCATGGTCAGAGTCCTTTAGGTACATCTGGGCAAACTCCAATCGGGCTCTCATATGCCTATTATTGAGGAGTGGCTTCCGTCTGGCCACTCTACCATAAAGGCCTGATTGGTGCAGAGATGGTTGTCCTTCTGGAAGGTTCTCCCATCTCCACAGAGGAACTCTGCTTTGTCAGAGTGACCATCATCGGGTTCTTGGTCACCTTCCTGACCAAGGCCCTTCTACCCCGATTTCTCAGTCGGCTGGGCGGCCAGCTCTAGGAAGAGTCTTGGTGGTTCCAAACCTCTTCCATTTAAGAATGATAGTGGCCACTGTTTTTTTGGGGACCTTCTATGCTGCAGACAATTTTTGGTACCCTTCCCCATATCTGTACCTTGACACAATCCTGTCTCGGAGCTCTAAGGACAATTCCTTCAACCTCATGGCTTAGTTTTTGCTCTGACATGCACTATTGACTGTGGGACCTTATATAGACAGATGTGTGCCTTTCTAAATAATTTCCAATCAGTTGAATTTACCACAGGTGGACTCCAGTCAAGTTGTAGAAACATATCAAGGATGATCAATAGAATAGGATGCACCTGAGCTCAATTTCAATTCTCATAGCAAAGGGTCTGAATACTTATGTAAATAAGGTATTTCAGATTTGATAAATTTGCAAACATTCTACAAACCTGTTTTCACTATGTCATTATGGGGTATTGTGTGTAGATTGATGAGGAAAAACAATAATTTAATACATTTTAGAATAAGGCTGCAACGTAACAAAATGTATAAAAAGTCAAGGGGTCTGAATACTTTCCGAATACACTGTATTTGGGCCAAGTTCGGCTCATTGTTCAACCCTGTGTCCCAGGTTGACACAAAATGGACACGTCTGCTTCATGTACTGTTTTGTGTATCATCAGGCCTCACTGCTGTGAGATGGTTTTGTTTTATCACTGGCACATTGGAAACTGACTAGGCATCTGCCCCAAAATGGCTTCCCACTCTCTACTGGAGCTCCTGATCCAAACCAGAAGGATTGTGAGAAAGGAGATGAGAGGAGGGGGGTTGCACTCCATGTGTTGACACTGCACTACTACAACCTCTGCAAATGTGCATATTACAGCACCCTGTGTGATGCTAAATGTTAATACCCCTTAAGCTACTTCCCGCTCCTGCATTTCCCTGCTTTGTGTCCTGTTTATGTAGTTACTACACTACATGGTTAAGCACTTTGACATTAATCCTATAGGGTCAGAGGAAGATTGAAATGATGCCGAGCTGCCAAATGAGTTATTCTGGATTAGAGGCTAGCGCTCTGTGCCGCTGACATATGTGGGAGTGAGGAGGACATGATGTTCCAATGGAAGATGGGATGGCAGCCATAAAACAAACTCTCTCCCAATATCTCATTGGAAATAATGTGCCTTTTATCAGTACAAGTGGGGATTACACATCTAAGAGCCAGTGTGTTGTCATCCTCAATTTAAAAGAGAGACCAGTGATAACTCTCTCCTCATAAGAGAAATATCAAACATTCGATGTACAGTAAAGGAGGTCGGTTTTTCCTAACATTAAATTATGACAGTGAGAATTACGAGACAGATGACAGTGATTTCTACTGTAGATCCTTCATTGTAGACATGTATGTTGTAGCTACCATGAACACATAGGCCAAACGTGATTAATCAGACAAACAGATTAGCCAATAGAGGTCTTCACTTATTAGATAATGAGATGATATCATCAAGAGGCATGGAATAAGATGGCCTCTATCTCCCTGTGGCTTCCTATCCTCTGCTCTATCATACAGAGCTCTGTCTATTGTTCTTATCCTATTCACTTCAGTCAGTCATTTCGGCACAGTATCAGTTTGAGTTGGAAGGAATTGCTCCCTGTTTGTTTCCTTAGTTGCTGTAAGAAAAGCAAGTATTTTCTTCTGTCAGGCAGGTCAGTTGCAGATTGGCGTGGGCCAGCAACATTGCTCCTCTAGCTCGTTGTGTATGTCCAGAGGAGACACACATGGAGTCCATTTGGCAATTCACTGTTGCCACTGACCCTCTACGCGGGGGATAATGCAAGTATAAATATGGGCAGAAGGGGCGAGTGTGTTTTGCTGTGTTTTGAACATGACGGCTAATCAAAAGCACGCAGTTTCAATAGCATGTGGACATACGCAAGATAAACCTGGATGGTTGTGCTCTGGTTTTTCAGATAGGGGCTGAGGTCACTCGAGCCTGGATGTTTCACTCTTCTTCACCAAGATGTCAGTCCAGACCAGACAACCCCTCTCCTAGCGGGTAATGTACCTTGTATCTACTGAAATACTACCTGTGACTTTTGAGCTTTGTGGGTCACCATTGGTGTTTGGGTATGAAAGGCTGGGTGTTAGAGAGAGCTCGATAAATCATAACCCTGGGGCTGAGTGTCTCAGACAATCAGCTAGTTCTTAGGCGTGCAAGATGGCACCGACAGAGGTGGTCGCCATGCTTCGAGTCCTCAGGAAACTATGCAGTATTTAGTTTTTTAATTTATTTTTTCTTACATTGTTGCCCCTGGAAATCTTAATTCTTATTTACAAACAGCCGGGAAGAACTATTGGATATAAGAGCGACGTCAACTTACCAACATTACGACCATGAATACGACTTTCCCGAAGCGGATCCTCTGTTTGGACCTCCACACAGGACAATGGATCTAATCCCAGAAGCTGACTCAAAACAACGGCGCCGCAGAAGGGGCAGTTGGAGCAGCCTCTTGGTCAGGCTCCGTAGATGTGCACATAGCCCACCGCTCCCGAGTATACTACTCGCCAATGTCCAGTCTCTTGACAACAAGGTAGATGAAATTCGAGCAAGTGTTGCCTTCGAGAGAGACATCAAAGATTGTAACATTCTCTGTTTCATGGAAACATGGCTCCCTCGGGATATGTTGTCGGAATCGGTTCAGCCACCGGGCTTCTCCATGTATCGCGCTGACAGAGATAAACACCTCTCTGGGAAGAGGAAGGGCGGGGGTGTGTGCTTCATGATTAACGACTCATGGTGTAATCATAACAACATACAGGAACTCAAGTCCTTCTGCTCACCCGACATAGAATTCCTTACAATCAAATGCCGGCCATATTACCTCCCAAGAGAATTCTCGTCAGTTTTTGTCACAGGTGTGTGCATTCCACCTCAAGCAGACACTAAGATGGCCCTCAAGGAACTTCACTGGATTCTATGTAAACTGTAAACCATATATCCTGAGGCTGCATTTATTGTAGCTGGGGATTTTAAGCAGATTTGAGAACAAGGCTACCTAAATTCTACCAGCATATTGATTGCACTACGCGCGGGGGTAATACACTCGATCACTGCTACTCTAACTTATGCAATGTATACAAACCCTCCCCCGCCCTCCCTTCGGCAAATCCAACCACAACGCCATCTTGCTCTTACCGTCTTATCGGCAGAAACTCAAACAGGATGTGACTAGAACCATTCACAACTGGTCTGACCAATTGGAATCCATGCTTGAAGATTGTTTTGATCACGAAGACTGGGATATGTTCCTGTCAACCTTAGAAAACAACATTGATCTATACACTGACTTGGTGAGTGAGTTTATAAAGAAGTTCATTGGAGATGTTGTACCCACTGTGACTATTAAAACCTACCCTAACCAGAAACTGTCAATGGATGGTGGCATTCGCGCAAAACTGAAAGCGCGAACCACCGCTTGTAACCATGGAAAGAGGTCTGGGAATATGGCTGAATATAAACAGTGTAGTTATTCCGTCTGCTAGTCAATCAAACAAGCGAAATGCCGGTACAGGGACAAAGCGGAGTCACAATTCAACGGCTCAGACACGAGACGTATGTGGCAGGGTCTACAGGAAATCAAGGACTACAAAAAGAAAACCAGCCACGTCACGGATACCGACGTCATGCTTCCAGACAAACTAAACACCTTCTTTGCCCTCTGAGGATAATACAGTAGCACCATCGCGGCCCGCTAACAAGGACTGCACCCCCCCCCCCTCCTTCTCTGTGGCTGACGTGAAGAAAAACATTTAAACGTGTTAACCCTCGCAAGGCTGCTGGCCCAGACGGCATCCCTAGCCGCGTCCTCAGAGCATGCACAGACCAGCTGGTTGGTGTGTTTACGGACATATTCAATCGCTCCCTATCACAGTTTGCTGTCCCCACATGCTTCAAGATCACCACCATTGTTCCTGTACCCAAGAAGGCAAAGATAACTGAACTAAATGACTACCGCCCCGTAGCACTCACTTCTGTCATCATGAAGTGCTTTGAGAGACTAGTCAAGGATCATATCACCTCCACTTTACCGGCCACCCTAGACCCACTTCAGTTTGCATGCCACCCTATCCCATCTGGACAAGAGTAATACCTATGTAAGGATGCTGTACATTGACTACAGCTCAGCATTCAACACCATATTACCCTCCAAGCTCATCATCTTGCTGGAGGCCCTAGGTCTCAACCCAGCCCCGTGCAATTGGATCCTGGACTTTGACGGGCTGCCCCCAGGTGGTGAAGGTAGGAAACAACATCTCCACTTCGCTGACCCTCAACGCTCCACAGGGGTGCATGCTCAGACCCCTCCTGTACTCCCTGTTCACCCAAGACTGCATGGCAATGCACACATCCAACTCAATCATCAAGTTTGCAGACGACACAACAGTAGTGGGCTTGATTACCAACAGCGACGAGACAGCCTACAGAGAGGAGGTGAGGGCACTGGGAGTGTGGTGTCAGAAAAAAAAAACGCTCACTCAACATCACCAAAACAAAGAAGATGATCGTGGATTTCAAGAAACAGCAGAGGGAGCACCCCCCTATCCACATCGAAGGGACAGCAGTGGAGAGGGTGTAACGTTTTAAGTTCCTCTGCGTACACATCACAGACAAACTGAAAAGGTCCACCCATACAGATAGTGTGGTGAAGAAGGTGCAACAGTGCCTGTCAGGGTTTTGGCTTGTCACCCAAAACCCTGACAAACTTTTACAGATGCACAATCGAGAGCATCCTGTCGGGCAGTATCACAGCATGGTATGGCAACTGCACCGCCCGCATCCGCAAGGCTCTCCAGAGGGTGGTGCGGTTTGCCCATCGCATTACCGGGGGCAAACTAACCGCCTTCCATGACACCTAGAGCACCCGATGTCACAGGAAGGCCAAAAAGATCATCAAGGACAACAGCCATCCGAGCCACAGCCTGTTCACATTGCTACCATCCAGAAGGCGAGGTCAGGACAGGTGCATCAAAGCTGGGACCGAGAGACTGAAAAACAGCTTCTATCTCAAGGCCATCAGACTGATAAGCAGCAATCACTAACTCAAAGAGGCTTCTGCCTACATTGAGACCCAATCACTGGCCACTTTAATAAATGGATCACTAGTCACTTTAAACAATGCCACTTTAAATAATGCCACTTCAATAATGTTTACATATCTTACATTACTCATATCATATGTATATACTGTATTTTACACCATCTATTGCACCTTGCCTATGCCACTCGGACATCGCTCATGCATATATTTATATGTACATATTCTCATTCACCCCTTTAGATTTGTGTGTATTAGGTAGTTGGGAAATTGTTAAGATTACTTGTTAGATATTACTGCACTGTCGGAAAACAAGAAGCATAAGCATTTCGCTACACTCGCATTAACATCTGCTAACCATGTGTATGTGACCAATAACATTTGATTTGATTTGATTTGATCTTGGTTTGATGAGCAAAACTCAGTAACACAAGATGCCCTTTCGACCGTGGCTGAACTGAGTGAACTCCAAACCCAGTGAACTTCCAACCCAGCACCCCTCTGGGAATACCACCCATCTCCCTCCTCCAGATGTGGGGCTCAAAGTTCAGAAACCACACCACAGTTTAGAAAAACTGTTTGTGTGTGTGTTGCAATTTTGCGACTAAGTGTGCAACAGAGACCATTCACAAAACAAGACCAACAGGATTCTTACAGAAACCTCTTGAGGTTTTCCACAAAACAACCTCATTGTCTTAAGTTCTTATGAGGGAGAGCCAAAAATGTCCCTCGGAAGATCTGCAGCTGTCCATTTTACAGCTTCTTTACACATCTTCGAGTGAACCACCCTAAGTGATGAAGTAAAAAAAGGCCCATCGCATCAAGGGCAAGACTGTCGAGAGGTCATGCGTTTGACATCTCTACCTAATAATAGTTAACGTTCCAAGAATGTCAAGGACTCAAGGTTCACATACTCCTAATGAAAATGGACATTTATGGACCTCTATTTGACTCTGGGTCATCATCTGATCACTCAGCACACCCAAATAAAAGCCTTCTATATATGACTGCCCAATGGTGCACTCAGGCAGGCCCCTGGCCCTGAACAGACATACATAGATGAGAGCCATCCACCCAGAAGAGTGCACACAACACCTTCACCAATAAACCTGTGAACCCACACAGAAGCCCCATACATATGAGATAGCCTGCCCTATGTCAGCACTCATCACGGATTTAAAAGCTGTTCATTTATTTTAAGTTGGTAAAAAACTAAGTAATAATCATATCCGTGAATGTCTTTGGTGGCCCACTTCATTATAATAGATTATAAGGTAACAAACAAAGGCCACTTTCCTTTGAGGTTAACATTCTATTTAGTTACAGCTAAAGGACTGAGACTAGAGAATCAAGACAAGTTGCCTCAGAAGACGACGGACTGGACATTTTAACAATGAATATGTGTCTGGGTGTGAGGCCAGGCCAGAAAATCTGCCGCGTGGTCAAGAGTCAAGGTCCCTTACCCGGTCTTCTCCCCTCTTTCCCTTAAGTCCCCAGTCCATCAGTACTGCCTCCCCTCATTATTCAGGAGCCATTATCTCGTCACAAGGTCACAGCAGTGCCACAGGGCCTGCTATATATTGGCCCCTATTCTCTTTTGACAAACCCATATGTGTTACAGCGGGGCCAGCATTTTCATTCTGCCATAGAATTCCCTTTCACTATGTCCTGATTACTCGGGCTTTCTGAAATAACACAACTAAGTGCATGGTATTACATATCTGGATCGATCACTCAGGACTCTATAGCCAAATCTCACTGGGAACAGATGTAATTTCAATGTAAGGTTTTGATTTCAATTTGGTTGAGTTGTCAACTGACGTGAATTCAACGTAAAATCAACAAGAATGTCACCATGTCAAGTTGGGCGAAAAAAAATACAATGTCCTTACGTTGATGACAAATCCAATCAGTTGTCCACATTGATCCAACGTCATCATGTAGAATGTTTTGGGTTGAAATGACGTGTAAACAATGTTAATTAAACCATATTTTATACAGTGGGATATGTACATGTAGGTCTATATAGGGAAGGGTTTCTGGAGCAGAATTAAATGCATGAGGACTAAGCACAGGAGATATAACTATGTACAGTGCCTTCAGAAAATATTCACACCCCCTTGACTTATTCCAAATGTTGTTGTGTTCCAGCCTGAACTCAAAATATATTTTTTCTCACGCATCTACACAAAATACCCCATAATGACAGTGAAAACATGTTTTTATAAATAGTGACAAATGTTTTGAAAAATAAATACAGAAAGATCAAATGTATATACAGTGAACAAAAATGTAAAGTGCTGGTCTCATGTTTCATGAGCTGAAATAAAAGATCACAAACATTTTCTATACTTACAAAAAGCTTATTTCTCTCAGATGTTGTGCACAAATTTGTTTACATCCCAGTTAGTGAGCATTTTATGCTTGTCAATATAATCCATCCACCTGACAGGTGTGGCATTTCAAGAAGCTGATTAAACAGCATGCACCTTGTACTGGGGACAATAAAAGACCACTCTAAAATGTGCAGTTTTGTCACACAACACAATGCCACAGATGTCTCAAGTTTTGAGGGAGTGTACAAATTGGCATGCTGACAGTAGGAATGTCCACCAGAGCTGTTTTCAGAGAATTGAATGTTCATTTCTCTAACATAAGCCGTTTCCATTGTCGTTTTAGAGAACTTAGCAGTACGTCCAACTGGCTTCACAACTGCAGACCACGTGTAACCACGCAAGCCCAGGACCTCCACATCCGGCTTCTTCACCTGCAGGAAATCGATTGATTTCTTATAGAACAGTAACTCAGCAAAATATTTGAAATTGTTGCATGTTGCATTTATATTTTTGTTCAGTATGTATATCTATTCACACCCCTGAGTCAATACTTTGCACCTTTGGCAGCATTTACAGGTGTGAGTCTTTGTGGGTAAGTCTCTAAGAACTTTCCAAGCCTGGATTGTGCAATATTTGCCCATTATTATTTAAAAAATTCTTCAAGCGCTGTCAAGTTGGTTGTTGATCATTGCCAGACAACAATTTTCAGGTCTTGCCATAGATTTTCAAGTAGATTTAAGTCCGAACTGTAACTCGGACACTCAGGAACATTCATTGTTTCTTGGTAAGCAACTCCAGTGTATATTTGGCATTGTGATTTAGATAATTGTCCTACTGAAAGGTGAATTAATCTCTCAGTGTCTGGTGGAAAGCAGACTGAACCAGGTTGTATTGGATTTGCCCCAAACATAACACTTTGTATTCAGGACAAAAGTGAATTGCTTTGCCACATTTTGATCAGTATTACTGAGTACTCAGTATTACATGTTGCATGTTCTGGAATATTTTTATTCTGTACAGGCTTCCTATGTCAATTATGTTAGTATTATGGAATAACTACAATGTTGTTGATCCATCCTCAGTTTTTTTCCTATCACATCCATTAAACTGTTTTAAAGTCACCATTGGCCTCATGGTGAAATCCCTGAGTGGTTGTCTTCCTCTCCAGAAACTAAGTTAGGAAGAAAGCCTGTATCTTTGTAGTGACTGGGTGTATTGATACACCATCCAAACTGTAATTAATAACTTCACCATGCTCAGAGGAATATTCAATATCAGCTTTTTTCCCCCTTTTTCCCATCTACCATTTAGGTGCCCTTCTTTATGAGGCATTGGAAAACCTCCCTGGTCTTTGTGGTTGAATCTGTGTTTGAAATTCACTGCTTGACTTTGGGTACATACATATAATTATAAAAAAAGAATGTTAAACACTATTATTGCTACTTATTACGTGACTTATTAAAGCTAATTTGTACTCTTGAAATAAAATGATTTTCTTTTTTTTTTAACATCCATTTTGAGATTATGGGATATTGTGCGTAGGCCAGTGACACAAACATCTACATTTAATCAGTTTTAAATTCAGGCTGTAACACAACAAAATGTGGAAATATTCAAAGGGTGTGAATACTTTCTGAAGGCACTGTATGTCCTGAGTTAGGGTTAACCCTAAACACACACACACACACACACACACACACACACACACACACACACACACACACACACACACACACACACACACACACACACACACACACACACACACACACACACACACACACACACACACACACACACACACACAAAGAATCAATCACATGGATGTTGCAGTCCCATATCTTAAATCACATTGACAAGTCTGGTTGGTTAATAATGAAAGAGCTGGTTTGGACTCAGTGAGAACGAAAATAGTTAAAAGGTTTTCATCAGAGATGCCAAACCCCAGCTTAAACTGTCTTTAGCACAATAAACCGGATTGAGATCAGATAACCCACAGCGGTGGAGATAAAGCATTTTAGCCCAACAACAGAGTAATAAGTATCTTTACAACCAGCCTATTAAATTCCATCTGGTCTTCTGACGTGAGTTGACCACGGTCGCCTGCCCTGGTTGAAGGCACCATGTCATTTCAGACTGGTGTATGTAGAGGTCCTGTGTTCCAGTTCCACACTGTGGCCAACTGTTACATAAAACAACGACAGAGTGCTCTGGGCATGTTTAGAGGTTTCTTCTCCAAACTTGACATTTCTTGGAGTTCCTGGAGTTCCCTCTCTGTTATGTTAAAGCATACCACTGATAATCAAGTCACTTAGGGAAAAGGATGTCTTTATATAGTCACAAAGAGAAGTCCCAGTCAGACTAGAAGTCACTCCACTCCATTACTGCAGGTCTGTGAACAGACGGCCAGCTCAGGCCCGGGGACGAGAGGGGAACAATGTATGCATTTAGCCCTCTGCCCTCTTATGTGAACCACTCTCTACTCTCGGCTGTTGAGTTAGCACTGAGAGGTTACAGGAGGATAAACAATCCTAGTAGTGACATTGTGGGGACGCCACTAACCCCAATCCCCTCGACAAGAGAATGGGTAAGGGAAATGAGGGTGCATGGGGGCTTGGGGTGTGTAGAGTCACGTGACCGGTGGTCCCAATCCAGGAGTCCCGAGGGAAGGACTCCTCCCTACTGTTAAGTTACAGAGAGAATCTCAAAGAAGAGTCCCAATCTGCCTCTACCCAATGTCTCCTCGTACAAACCCCAAAGAAGTGTAGCATTGTTCTGAAACAAAAAGATGGAGATCAGTGTAAATTACGAAAATAATCACTGTAACAAGCTTTCAGAGCTCTCCCCATGCTGCCTGGCAGGCTGCAGCTGATGAGATCTCTTAAGGGTTAACCCACTCTTCCGGACACCCCATTGCGGCTGCCCCCCCCCGCCTCTGCAGTTTAACTTCCCTAATCCATGTCTGCATCACTCCCACGGCAGCCGTCTCCCCTCCTCCACCCGTCCCCCAGAAATCAACTCTTGTCTTCAGGTTACTCTCACTCCTCCGTCAGGTGTTGTGGATATTGGAGAGGACACTTGGATGAACTGCTGGGGGTGGAGGGGAGGGATAGCATTTGGTTGCAGTGGAGATGAGGATGGGGAACATCTGTGGAACAGATAAAGGAGATGCTTTGCTCATTTTCTCACGAGCCCTGGGTAGAACAAGGCCAAGCACAGTTCATCTCTCCATCTCAGCTCTCTCTCCTCAATGGCTGGTGTTTGCCTAAAGCCTTCTGGGGCTTCGGACCAGCCCCCAGCAGCCCCCACCAGCCCCCGACACACAGGACAAGAGCACAAGGAGGAAGTCAGCCCAGAGGTCTTGTGTGTGATCAAAGTTAGCCCTTATAAGCCTCATATTTGTACCAAACCCCAGTTATTTTCAAATGGCTTTCATTTCAGCTAGGTAAACAATATCCAGGCGTTCTCCTTTTTCAACCTCCCTCTCCAACCCTCCTGCATTATTTCCAACCCCCTCACACTTTCCCCTATTACATGGATGGAGGGAAAGGGAAAGTTGAGAATCTAGATTCCTCCACAGGATAATTAATTTTCTGGGTATTAATGCTGATTTCAAAGGAGTGTGTTAGGAGAGTGTCCCCTTGGGGGACCTCACATCAAAACCTTGAATACTTTACGATGACAAGAAAGTCAGCCATATGGAGTGAGGGAGCTCCGCTCTTTGATTCTCTCTCCTTCCATGTTACAGTCCATCAACCACATTGTTATTCCGGACTTGTCTCATTGCTAATGAGATTTCCAGTCTGCTAAAAGCCATGTTTTTCTTTTCCTGTCTTATGAAACCCAACACCTTTTCCCTTTTCGCTAAGAAGGCCGTGAGATCAAGTGACCAAGAGTCCTTCTTTATCCCATCATTACGACGCCGACACCATCAGAGGGAAACAGTAGAGGCTTTACTCATACGAAATATATATGATATATTTTTGTTACAACCACAAAGAATGTATTAACACCCCTTGACTTTTTCCACATTTTGTTGTCTTTAGAATAGATGCAATTGAGATAATTTGTCACTGGCCCCATTATCTTGAAGTGGAATTGTGTTTTTCTAAAATGTTACAAATTAATACAATATTAAAGCTGAAATGTCTTGAGTCAATAAGTATTCAACCCCTCTGTTATGGCAAGCCTAAATAAGTCCAGGAATAAAGATGTGCTTAACAAGCCACATAATAAGTTGCATGGACTCACTCTGTGTGCAATAATAGTGTTTAACATGATTTTTGAATGACTACCTCATCTTTGTACCCCACACATGTAATTATCTGTAAGGTCCCTCAGTCGAGCAGTGAATTTCAAACGAATTTCAAACACAGATTCAACCCCAAAGACCAGGGAGGCTTTCCAATGCCTTGCAAAGATGGGCACCTATTGGTAGATGGGTATAAATACAAAAGCAGACAGTGAATATCCCTTTGAGCATGGTGAAGTTATTAATTACACTTTGGATGGTGTATCAATACATCTAGTCACTACAACGATACGTGTCCTCAGGGACTTCGTCATGATGCCAATGGTGACTTTAAAACAGTTACAGAGTTAAATGGCTGTGATAGGAGAAAACTGAGGATGGATCAACAAAATTGTCGTTCCTCCATAATACTAACCTAATTGACAGAGTGAAAAGAAGGAAGTGCTAAGCTTGGTGCAAATCCACCCTCCATATTTTCAAGCACAGTGGTGGCTGCATCATCATATGGGTTTGCTTTTAATTGTTAAGGAAAACCTCAGAATGGAGCTAAGCACATGTAAAATTCTAGAGGAAAACCATGTTCAGTCTCCTTTCCACCAGACACTGGGAGATGAATTCACCTTTCAGTAGGACGATAACTTAAAACAC
Source organism: Oncorhynchus kisutch (assembly GCF_002021735.2). Lineage (NCBI taxonomy): Eukaryota > Metazoa > Chordata > Actinopteri > Salmoniformes > Salmonidae > Oncorhynchus > Oncorhynchus kisutch. The sequence goes on along the minus strand of NC_034198.2, from coordinate 14,188,489 downwards.
AAGGCCAAATCTACACCAGAGTTGATTACCAAGAAGACAGTGAATGTTCAGTGAATGAAAGTGTCAAAGTTACACTTTTGACTTACATCTAATGAAAATCTATGGGAAGAGCTGAAAACGGTTGTCTAAGAAAGATCAACAACTAATTTGACAGAGCTTGAAGAATTTTGAAAAAAAGAATGTGCAAATGTTACACAATCCAGGTGTGGAAAGCTGTTCGAGGCTTACCTATAGACATACCCAGAAAGACTGCCAAAGGTGATTCTAACATGTACTAACTCAGGGGCTTGAATACTTATTAAATCAAGATATATTAGTGTTTTACAGTGCCTTCGGAAAGTATTCAGACCCTTTGACCTTTTACACATGTTGTTACGTTACAGCCTTATTCTAAAATGTAGTAAAAAAAGAATTGCACATTTATTACAAATAAAAAACAGAAATATGTTATTTACATAAGTATTCAGACCCTTTGAGACTCAATATTGAGCTCAGGTGCATCCTGTTTCCATTGATCATCCTGTTTCTACAACTTGATTGGAGTCCACCTGTGGTAAATTCAATTGATTGGAAATTATTTGGAAAGGCACACACCTGTCTATATAAGGTCTCACAGTTGACAGTGCATGTCAGAGCAAAAACCAAGCCATGAGGTCGAAGGAATTGTCCGTAGATCTCCGAGACAGGATTGTGTCAAGGCACAGATCTGGGGAAGGGTACCAAAACATGTCTGCAGCATTGAAGGTCCCCAAGAACACAGTGGCTTCCATCATTCTTAAATGGAAGAAGTTTGGAACCACCAAAACTCTTCCTAGAGCTGGCCAGCCGCCCGGCCAAACTGAGCAATCGCAGGAGAGTCCCTCTGTTGAGATGGGAGAACCTTTCAGAAGAACAACCATCTCTGTAGCTCTCCACCAATCAGGCCTTTATGGTAGTGGGCAGACAGAAGGTACTCCTCAGTAAATGGCACATGACAGCCCACTTAGAGTTTGCTAAAAGGCACCTAAAGTCTCTTAGACCATGAGAAACTAGATTCTCTTGTATGATGAAACCAAGATTGAACTCTTTGGCCTAAATGCCAAGTATCACATCTGGGGGAAACCTGGCACCATCCCTACGATGAAGCATGGTGGTGGCAGCATCATGCTGTGGGAATGTTTTTCAGTGGCAGGGACTGGGAGACAAGTCAGGATCGAGGCAAAGATCAACAGAGCAAAGTACAGAGAGATCCTTGATGAAAACCTGCTGCAGAGCACTCAGTACCTCAGACTGGGTTCACCTTCCAACAGGACAACAACCCTAAGCACACAGCCAAAACAAAGCAGGAGTGGCTTCAGGACAAGTCTCTGAATGTCCTTGAGTGGCCCAGCCAGATGCCGGACTTGAACCCGATCGAACATCTCTGGAGAGCCCTGAAAATCACACTCCACACTGCCCTTTCCCACTTGGACAAAAGGAACACCTACGTGAGAATGCTGTTCATTGACTACAGCTCAGCATTAGACAATAGAGCCCACAAAGCTCATCACTAAGCTAAGGACCCTGGGACTAAACACCTCCCTCTGCAACTGGATCCTCAACTTCCTGACGGCCACCCCCAGGTGGTAAGGGTAGGCAACAACACATCTGCCACGCTGATCGTCAACACTGGGGCCCCTCAGGGGTGCGTGCTTAGTCCACTCCTGTACTCCCTGTTCACCCACAACTGCATGGCTAATCACGACTCCAACACCATCATTAAGTTTGCTGACGACACAAGTGGTAGGCCTGATCACAGACAACGATGAGACCCTCTCTTGCGATGAGACCCTCTGACCCTCTGACCTCCTCCCCTACAGACCTGGATCGTGAACTATAGGAAAAAGAGGGCTGAAGTGGAGCGGATCGAGAGTTTCAAGTTCCTTGGTGTCCACATCACCAACAAACTATCATGATCCAAACTAAAGGTCGACCGATTATGATTTTTTCAACGCCGATACTGATTATTGGAGGACCATAAAAGCCGATACCGATTAATGAATCGGCCAATTTATTTATTTATTTATAATAATGACAATTACAACAATACTGAATGAACACTTATTTTAACTTATAATATTGATGTAATATAATACATCAATAATGTAACGGCGTTCTTCGTTTGTTGAGAGAGAGTCGGACCGAAATGCAGCGTGGTGGTTAATCATGATCTTTAATAAAGAAAACGGCGATACATGAAATAACTAAATAAATACAAAAACAACAAACGGAACGTGAAACCTAATTACAGCCTATCTGGTGAACACTACACAGAGACAGGAACAATCACCCACGAAATACAAAGCGAAACTTAGGCTACCTAAATACGGTTCCCAATCAGAAGCAACGAGAATCACCTGACTGCTGATTGAGAACCGCCTCAGGCAGCCAAGCCTATACAACACCCCTAATCAGCCGCGATCCCAAATACTACAAACCCCAATACGAAAATACAATAACATAAACCCCTGTCACACCCTGGCCTGACCAAATATATAACGAAAACACAAAAATACAATGACCAAGGCGTGACAGAACCCCCCCCCCCCCCAAGGTGCGGACTCCCGGACGCACCTCAAAACCATAGGGAGGGTCCGGGTGGGCGTCTGTCCATGGTGGCGGCTCCGGCTCGGGACGTGGACCCCACTCCATAAATGTCATAGTTCCTCCCCTTCGCGTCCTGGGATAATCCACCCTCGCCGCCGACCATGGCCTAATAGTCCTCACCCAGAACCCCACAGAACTGAGGAGCAGCTCGTGACTGAGGGGCATCTCGGGACTGAGGGACAGCTCGGGACTGAGGGGCAGCTCGGGACTGAGGGGCAGCTCGGGACTGAGGGGCAGCTCGGGACTGAGGGGCAGCCCGGAACTGAGGGGCAGCCCGGAACTGAGGGGCAGCCCGGAACTGAGGGGAAGCCCAGTACTGAGAGGAAGCCCAGTACTGAGGGGAAGCCCAGTACTGAGATGACGCTCAGGTAGGTAGTAGGCTCCGGTAGATCCTGGCTGGCTGGCGGATCTGGAAGATTCAGGTTGACTAGCAGATCTGGAAGATTCTGGTTGACTAGCAGATCTGGAAGATTCTGGTTGACTGGCGGATCTAGCTGCTCTATGCAGACTGACAGCTCTGACTGCTCCATGCAGGCTGACAGCTCCTTGCAGACTGGCAGCTCTTTGCAGACTGACAGCTCTTTGCAGACTGACAGCTCTGACTGCTCCATGCAGGCTGACAGCTCCTTGCAGACTGACAGCTCCTTGCAGACTGACCGCTCCTTGCAGACTGACAGCTCCCTGCAGACTGGCAGCTCCTTGCAGACTGGCAGCTCTGACTGCTCCATGCAGGTTGACAGCTCCTTGCAGACTGACAGCTCCTTGCAGACTGGCAGCTCCTTGCAGACTGGCAGCTCCTTACAGAATGGCAGCTCCTTGCAGACTGGCAGCTCCTTGCAGACTGACAGCTCCCTGCAGACTGGCAGCTCCTTGCAGACTGGCAGCTCCTTGCAGACTGGCAGCTCCTTGCAGACTGACATCTCTGGCTGCTTCATGCAGACTGACAGCTCTGACTGCTCCATGCAGGCTGACAGCTCCTTGCAGACTGGCAGCTCCTTGCAGACTGACAGCTCCTTGCAGACTGACAGCTCCCTGCAGACTGGCAGCTCCTTGCAGACTGACAGCTCTGACTGCTCCATGCAGGCTGACAGCTCCTTGCAGACTGACAGCTCCTTGCAGACTGACAGCTCCTTGCAGACTGACAGCTCTTTGCAGACTGGCAGCTCCTTGCAGACTGACAGCTCCCTGCAGACTGGCAGCTCCTTGCAGACTGACAGCTCCTTGCAGACTGACAGCACCCTGCAGACTGGCAGCTCAGGCTGCTTCAAACAGGCAGGAGGCTCCGGCAGTGCAGGAGAGGAGGAAAATGCTGGCTGCGCTGAACAGGCGGGAGACTCCGACAGCGCAGGAGGGAAGGAAGGCTCTGGCTATGCTGAACAGGCGGGAGACTCCGACAGAGCAGGAGAGGCGAGGCGCACTGTAGGCCTGATGCGTGGTGCGGGCACTGGTGATACTGGTGCGAGGACACACACAGGAAGCCTGGTGCGGGGAGCTGCTACTGGAGGACTGGAGTGTGGAGGTGGCTCTGGATAGACCGGACCGTGCAGGCGCACTGGAGCTCTTGAGCACCGAGCCTGCCCAAGCTTACCTGGCTCGATGCCCACTCTAGCCCGGCCAATACGAAGGGCTGGTATGAACCGTACCGGGCTATGCACTCGCACTGGAAACACCGTGCGCTCCATAGCATAACACGGTGTCTGCCCGGTCTCTCTAGCCCACCGGAAAGCACAGGGAGTTTGCACAGGTCTCCTACCTGGCATAGCCATACTCCCTGTAAGCCCCCCCCTAATAATTTTTTTGGGTTGCTTCTCGGGCTTCCTTGCCAACCGTGTTCCCTCGTATCGCCGGCTCCTATCTCCTGCTGCCTCTGCTTCCTCCTTGGGGCGGCGATATTCACCAGGCTGAGCCCAGGGTCCTCTTCCGTCTAATATCATCTCCCAAGACCAGAAGTCCTTATATCGCTGCTCCTCATGATTAACAGGGAGAGTTGGCTCAGGTCTGACTCCTGACTCTGCCACTCTCTCCCTGAGCCCCCCCCCCCAATACATTTTTTGGGGTGACTTTCGGGTTTCGCTCTGCGCCGCCGTGTTTTCCTTTTCGACTCCATTCGCCTATAGCCTTCTTCGCACTGATCCAGCGAATCCCATGCGGGCTCCTGCACTCTCTCTGGGTCGGCCGCCCACCTGTCGATTTCTTCCCACGTCGTATACTCCATGCCATTGCTGTCCATAACGTCCTCCTTTCGCTGCTCCTGCTGTCGCTGCCTGATACCACGCTGCTCGGTCCGTGTGTGGTGGGTGATTCTGTAACGGCGTTCTTCGTTTGTTGAGAGAGAGTCGGACCGAAATGCAGCGTGGTGGTTAATCATGATCTTTAATAAAGAAAACGGCGATACATGAAATAACTAAATAAATACAAAAACAACAAACGGAACGTGAAACCTAATTACAGCATATCTGGTGAACACTACACAGAGACAGGAACAATCACCCACGAAATACAAAGCGAAACTTAGGCTACCTAAATACGGTTCCCAATCAGAGGCAACGAGAATCACCTGACTGCTGATTGAGAACCGCCTCAGGCAGCCAAGCCTATACAACACCCCTAATCAGCCGCGATCCCAAATACTACAAACCCCAATACGAAAATACAATAACATAAACCCCTGTCACACCCTGGCCTGACCAAATATATAACGAAAACACAAAAATACAATGACCAAGGCGTGACAAATAAAATCAATTTAGCCTTAAGTAAATAATGAAACATGTTCAATTTGGTTTAAATAATGCAAAAACAAAGTGTTGGAGAAGAAAGTAAAAGTGCAATATATAATATCATCAACCATGTGTAATATCTAGTGATTATGATTGATTGTTTTTTATAAGATAAGGTTAATGCTAGCTAGCAACTTACCTTGGCTTACTGCATTCGCGTAACTCCTTGTGGAGTGCAACGAGAGAGAGGCAGGTCGTTATTGGATTGGACTAGTTAAGGTTCCCCCGAGCTGACAAGGTGAAAATCTGTCGTTCTGCCCCTGAACAAGGCAGTTAACCCACTGTTCCTAGGCCGTCATTGAAAATAAGAATGTGTTCTTAACTGACTTGCCTAGTTAAATAAAGATTAAATAAAGGTGTAAAAATATATATATATATTGGCAAATCGGTGCCCAAAAATACAGATTTCCGATTGTTATGAAAACTTGAAATTGGCCCTAATTAATCGGCCGTTCCGATTAATCGGTCGACCTCTAGTCAAAACACACCAAGACAGTTGTGAAGAGTGCACAACACATTTTCCCCTTCAGGAGACTGAAAAGATTTAGCATGGGTCCCCAGATCCCAAAAGTTCTACAGCTGCACCATCGAGAGCATCCTGACCGGTTGCATCCCCACATAAGACATCTACTTTGTGCATGACACAAGTAATTTTTCCAACAATTGTTTACAGACAGATTATTTCACTTATAACTCACTGTATCACAAAACCAGTGGGTCAGAAGTTTACATACACTAAGTTGACTGTGCCTTTAAACAGCTTGGAAAATTCCAGAAAATGATGTCATGGCTTTAGAAGCTTCTGATAGGGTAATTGACATCATTTGAGTCAATTGGAGGTGTACCCGTGGATGTATTTCAAGACCTACCTTCAAACTCAGTGGCCCTTTGCTTGATATCATGGGTAAATCAAAAGAAATCAGCCAAGATGTCTGAAAAAAATTGTAGACCTCCACAAGTCTGGTTCATACATGGGAGCAATTTCCAAATGCCCGAAGGTACCACATTCAAGCCACTGCTCCAAAACCGCCATAAAAAAAATCCAGACTATGGTTTGCAACTGCACATGGGGACAAAGATCATACCTTTTGGAGAAATGTCCTCTGGTCTGATGAAACAAAAATAGAACTGTTTGGCCATAATGACCATCGTTATGTTTGGAGGAAAAAGGGGGAGGCTTGCAAGTCGAAGAACACCACCCCAACCGTGAAGCACGGGGGTGGCATCATCATGTTATGGGGGTGCTTTGCTGCAGGAGGGACTGGTGCACTTCACAAAATAGATGGCATCACCAGGGATGAAAATTATGTGGGTATATTGAAGTCTCAAGACACCAAGTAAAGCTTGGTTGCAAATGGGTCTTCCAAATGGACAATGACCCCAAGCATACTTCCAAAGTTCTGGCAAAATGTCTTAAAGACAACAAAGTCAAGGTATTGGAGTGGCCATCACAAAACCCTGACCTCAATCCTACAGAAAATGTGTGGGCAGAACTAAAATAACGTGTGCAAGCAGGGAGGCTGACAAACCTGGCTCAGTTACACCAGCTCTGTCAGGAGGAATGAGACAAAATTCACCCAACTTATTGTGGGAAGCTTGTGGAAGGCTACCCAAAACATTTGACCTAAGTTAAACTATTTAAAGGCAATGCTACCAAATACTAATTGAGTGTAAGTAAACTTCTGACCCACTGAGAATGTGATAAAAGAAATTAAAGCTGAAATATATCACTCTCTACTATTATTCTGACATTTCACATTCTTAAAATAAAGTGGTGATCCTAACTGACCTAAAACAGGGAATTTGTACTAGGATTAAATGTCAGGAATTGTGAAAAACTGAGTTTAAATGTATTTGGCTAAGGTGTATGTAAACTTCCAATTTCAACTGTATATACTAGGCGGTGTCCGAGGAAGGGCCAAAAAAAGAATCCAGTCACCCAAGTCATAGACTGTTCTCTCTGTTACCACATGGTAAGCAGCACCAGAGCGTCAAGTCTAGGACCATAAGGCTCCTTAACAGCTTTTACCCCCAATCCATAAGACTGCTGCTACACACTGTTTATTATATATGCATAGTCACTTTACAAATGACCTTGACTAACCTGTACCCCCGCATATTGACTAGGTATCAGTACACCCTGTATATAGCCTCGTTACCGTTATGTAATTTTCTTGTGTTGCTCTTTATTTGGTTTATTTCTTACTTTAGTTTATTTAGTAAATATTTTCTTAACTCTACTTCTTGAACTGCATTGTTGGTTAAGAGTTTGTAAGTAGGCATTTAACGGTACGGTCTGTTGTATTCGATGCGTGTGACAAATAACTTTTGATTTGAACATAACAGTCAACAAGGCAAGGCTGAAAAAAATGATATGCTGTTTTAGAAAAACTGGTCGGTCTGACGACATTTGTGTGACCTCCTGGCCTTTCCCACAGATATAAAACCCCTAGAGTCTGAAGGCTGGAGAGGGCCACTGTGGTGGGCAGACACACTGCTCTACCTCCTCTCTCCATCCATCACTATATTATACTCTGTCTCTCTCTTGTAGGCTCCAATGGTAAAGTACAGTACCAAAGTGCCTGATTGGTAGTGAGTGGCAAGATGTGTCTCTCACCTGGTGCTGGGAACACCAGGGTGGATAATTCATCCAGTTTACTGTTTCAGACATCACATTGAGCTAGGCCAGCTTACCACAAAACACTTGTTATCAGCAAGGCATAAGTCAGATGATACAGGGCGCAAAAAACAAGACATTTGTAGAGAATTTCTTTTTGAAAGATGAGAGGCAGAAGGGAGGCAGGAAGGAAGGGAGAGAATAAGAGAGACAGTTAATTGTATTAACATCACTGTATTAAACTGGTTGCAACAGCAAAGCTCTTAAAACATTCTTTACATAGTTTGTGACTTGCTAGCTTGTCTACGCAAACATTATACCTTTAAAGTATTTATAGACACTATGTTAATTTATACTTTTTGTCCCATGGATATGGACCGAACACATATAAATTAACCAAAGAAGAAGGCTTTTGCAAGATCATGAAGTTTAGAATGATTCTTTTTTAGAGATGAGAGTTCCGCAGTGAGCTTTACTGTAACTTGAGCTGTTTCACATACAGTCTTTAAGGGTTAATCTCTTCACAGGTTCGCCTCTTATCTTCTCACCTCAGAACAGAGATTGTGGTCGAACAAGAACACGTGCCAGATGACAGAAAGAGTTTCCTGTCTTTAAGAGAAGGTGGCAAGTGAGTGTGTGTACGTGCATGTGTGTGTGTGTGCATGCCTACGTGCATTTCTTAACGTGGGTGTGTGCAAGAGAGAAAGAGAGGGGAATACTGTATAGTCAGTGGACTAAATCATTCTTCATAGCGGTGAAAGATGCTCATTCTCATGGACTCAGACTTGAGGGAGTTGATAAATAACCCGTTTGAAACCGTCCGGAACTGTTTCAACCCACATTTGAGCGATCACATATCCCACTTTTTTTCCATTGGTGTCACAATTTAATAAGAGGAAGGTTGAAAATGTACTTTCAATAGATGTTATAATTACTTAGACCTATTCAGCTTTATATAGAAAGTATAGCTTGCATGCTGTGTTGAGATGAGCAAAATGGTGAGCAAAATGTCTCATTACACATTCATCCCTTAATGAGTTGAGATGAAATGGAACGTAAAAATAAGGATAAATTGTTAATGTATTAAATAAATTAAACATGAAGAAGGAATATTAATGCAGCAATAAAAAAGTCACAATCATTTAAAAAACTGTCCCAGTCAGAAGTATGAGTGATTAGACTGGACTGTGTAGCTATCGGCTCTATCCCCTCCCCCACTCCTTATCTCCCTCTCTAATCGAATATCAATGCAGGGCAGCTTTCACAGATTTTGTCCCCTTTTTTTCTCTCTCCCAAAGTCTAAAGTCTAAAGCTGTTACAGATGTACAACCCAGGGAAGGCTGTTGTGGGTGTATTATACGGCGTGCGAGTTTAATCTGTGCTGAAAGGCTTAGTATCACAGCAGACTACTCTGGCCTGCGAGCGGCTGGGCTTGACCAGTGTGTGTGTGTGTGTGTGTGTGTGTGTGTGTGTAGGGAGCTGTCGAGTCAGAGGCTGCATTTATCAAGTCCCTTGATTAATTATCTGACCCACTCTATTGGCACAGCTGAGGGAGATCCAATAACAATGTAGGGTTAAGAGCATTTTCTTCACAAGCAGTCAGACAGTGAGGGAATACTGCTATAATACAATATAATACTACAGTACACTATAATACTACAATGCACTATACTATAGTGCACTATAATACTACAGTACACTATACTACTACAGTACACTATAATACAATACTACACAATAGTACACTATAATACTACAGTACACTATACTACTACAGTACACTATAATACAATACTACACAATAGTACACTATAATACTACAGTACACTATTATACTACACAATAGTACACTATAATACTACAGTACAGTATAAGACTACAGTACACTACAAGACTACAGTACACTATAACACTACAGCCGACTACAATTCTACAGAACACTATAGTACTGCAATACACTATAACACTACAGTAAACTATAACACTATGTTGATCTGAGACTGGGCAGAAAGAACATTGGCAGTCCCAAAGATATGCCACAAAAATATAAAAAAATATAAAAAAAACAGTGAAATACAGTACTACAACAGCCGAGACTGTAACAAATACAGTATAACTGTGTAATAATTGAAGACTATTGTTATCAGCGTGTGTGGTGTGTGTGTATTGTGTTCATGGAGGTCTATGAGTACAATATGGCTATTTTGGGAGTAGGTAGAGGTGATACCTAACCCCTGGCATAGGTTCACCCCTCTAGTCAACTTCTAGATTGAAAGTGTTCTTACATTCAACATTGCCTTCTGGTTTGGGAACCTCTCAGTCAAGAGCAGAGATGTTTTTGAATTTTTTGTGATATTCTACTCTCTTGTGTTTGGTGTCAGTCATATGGATTTCTATTTAGCTACGGTATTCAAATTCAATTTTGAATTAACGATAATTCGCTACTTACTAAAAAGCCTATAGGGAACACGTGGATAATGCGATAGATATAATGTATTTTTATAACACATTCAAATGCCACAAAAGCTAATGCAAAAAAAAAAAAAATGCAACAGCATGCAATGAAAGGTTAGTTGAGATCAGTTGACATCAGTTCAGTCGATGATCAGACCCTCGGTCTCTTCTGATTGGTTCCTTCAGACTCTGAACTTCCTGGTCAAACGGCTGATTCCAGTGTCCTCTTCCGGGTGACCCTGGTCACACTTGAGGCGATCACACTGTCACTGACCTTAGCTGACCTAATAATACAAATATAAATTAAATGTTTAATTTGAAGCACTTTCCAAGTCACCCAAGTACACTTGTACATATGGGGGAGATAACACAAAAGCAAGAAAATTTCAAGATAAAAAAATAAAACAAAACACTTTTTGGCACTGGCTCATTCTCTTACAGGGAACCCATGGTGGCGTCATAGGGACGAGAAAACTGTCACAGTCCTCCAATCTTCACTTCTTCTTGGAGAGCTGGCCCTCTGGCTGAAAGTCTCCTGGGTGACTAATGGCTGATTCTTGAAACCATAGAGGTGTTCTCCTTTGGTGAGTGGCTGGGGACTGCCTGGTCGGGTTGCGGCTGTGGCTGACTCCACATATGTTGGCACCACCACAGGGACAACAAGGACGTAGTCAGGCCCTGGTGATCTCAAGGCTGGAGCTCTGGGGGTTCTCATGTTGCTCTCCCACTACGACCTCCAGGATCTCCAGGCCCAAAGGGGCCGTAGCTTCAGCCACTGCCTGTTCCAGCTCACCCCGGCTCAGGGCATCATACCTGGCCACTGAGGCCTCATGATCCTGGTCTTGGCCAGAGGGACCAAGCAGATGATGGCTGGGAGGGTGTGGGTTGGTATAGGGATGTTGGTCCATACAGACATGATGGCATCACGCAGTTGCTGCAGATTGGACAGCGGTACATTCATGCTGCGAACAGCCCATTCCATCGCATCCCAAAGATGCTCTATTGGGTTGAGGTCTGGGTCCTGCGCAGGCCACTCAAGTAAACTGTACTCGCTGTCATGTTCCACTCCTCAATTGTCCAGTGTTCGTAATTGTGTGCCCACTGGAACTGCTTCTTCTTGATTTATCTGATAGGAGTGGAACCCGGTGTGGCCGTCTGCTGCAATAGCCCCTCTGTGACAAGGATTGAGTTGTGCGTTCCGAGATGCAGTTCTGCGCACAACTGTTGCACTGTGCCGTTATTTGTCTGTTTGTGGCCTGCCTGCTAGCTTGCATGATTATTGTTGTTCTCCTTCGACCTCTCTCATTAACAAGCTCTTTTCACCTACAGGACTGCCGCTGACCGGATGTTTTTTGTTTGTCGCACCATTCTTGGCAAACTCTAGACACTGTCGTGTGTGAAAGCCCGGGAGTGGCGGCTGTTTCTTAGATACTTGATCCGGGACACCTGGCACCGACGATCTGTCTTTAGAATGTTGACGTAGCATGCTATTAATGGTTTCCATGGCAAACCAAGCTGATTTCCTTGTGATGCACTAGATTCGTGCAGGTGTTGTCATAATGGTGGTTACTGTATGTGGCCAGGGAAAGACCGAAATTTAAACATTTTTTAATAATAATTGTCCAATTCAGATAACTATTTTTCTGGAACTTCTTGTGGTGGTTCATACAATAAAACCGTACAGACAATAGAGGACATTATATAAATTGCCAAACAATACTTCAAAAAATCAGTCAGTGTGTGTATACAGGGTATTCTGGTCTCCTTCCCCAGAGAGCTTGACTGTGCACACTTCCTTTACTCTGCAAAGTGGGTGTGATGCTGCTATATGCTCTCTCCCTCTTTTTTCATTTGCCATTTAAAAAAATAATAACCTATATAATAACCCCCTCCCTGTCCCTGTATTTAACAGTAATGATTGTAGGAGCCCCCTTCTGTCCTTTCCTCCTGTCTGAGGCTGAACCACTCTCCGATCACTTCCTGAGGGCCCCGGAGCTTCTCATCATAATACTCCCATCTCTGACCACCACAGCTCAACGACTACCCCTCTCCTCTACCATTTTTTATGACTTAACACACAGCTCAATAACTACCCGTCTCCTTACACACAGCTAAATGACAACTCTTCTCTCCTCTCTCTCCGCCCCTCACATCACAGCTGAGTTTGGGTGTCTACACACATGTAACCAGTTCAACTGAATAATGAGAACTCATCTATGATGTTGCAATCAAAAGCTGCATGTTATGCAAAAAAAATACATTCTTCAGTATTATTCATGTGCAGCAAGACACATTTTTGGAGGATTGTTTTCTTTGGGCCAATTGGGGTAGAGAGAGAGTAGAAACAGAGGATAATGCATTAAAAATGTTGTGTGACTTGGTGTCAGGCCGAAACATGGATTGTCCTGACAGAGAGCAGTGAGCACTTTGTGGGATGGAATCAGTTCACCATCCCCGCTGCGGGGAGCTTGGCACAGAGCCTACTAACGTCACACGTGGTAGGAGACAGACAGGGCTGTCATTCACTGACAAAACAGTCCCTGCAAAGGGGAAGGCCAGCACTGGTCAGACGAGTTAGGCTCGACTCACCTTGGCGGCTCTGCAGATTCCAGGTATTTAGTAGCTTGCTTGGCTGACTGGGGCGCAGCACAGTAATGACAGGCAGCAGTAGCTCTGCGGAACTAGCCGAGGAATCATAATCAACACAACATTAGGGGCATGTCATTCTTTTGGGCTGCTATAGACACCACTTCCTGGGCTTTAGTGTTAATACCTCAGTGTGTCCTATATGTGCAGTGACACTATGTATTATATTATAGAGGTGTCTATTAAGGTGATGCTATAGGTACCCCTGGTGTTGTGGTAGCATGCAATATTCACCCTCTTGCGACCTGGATTTGATTCCCAAGCGGCACCCCCCTAGAAACCAGTCACGGTGAATGGTTGTGCATGGGGATAGCAACCTCATCCTATAAACAGCAACAAATATACACTACCGTTCAAAAGTTTGGGGTCACTTAGACATGTCCTTGTTTTTGAAAGAAAATCATTAAAATAACATTAAATTGATCAGAAATACAGTGTAGACATTGTTAAGGTTGAAATGACTATTGTAGCTGGAAACTGCAGATTCTTTATGGAACATCTACAGTGGCTTGTGAAAGGATTCACCCCCTTGGCATTTTTCCTATTTTGTTGTCTTACAACCTGGAATTAAAATATATATATTTTTTGGGGGGGGGGGTTGATCAAATCATTTGATTTACACAACATGCCTACCACTTTGAAGATGCAAAATATTTTTTTATTGTGAAACAAAAAATAAATAAGACAAAAAAAATGAAAACTTAAGCGTGCATAACTATTCACCGCCCCAAAGTCAATACTTTGTAGAGCCACCTTTTGCAGCATTTTCAGCTGCAAGTCTCTTGGGGTATGTCTCTATAAGCTTGGCACATCTAGCCATTTTTCAAGACAAAACTGCTCCAGCTCCTTCAAGTTGGATGGGTTCCGCTGGTGTACAGCAATTTTTAAGTCATATCACATATTCTCAATTGGATTGAGGTCTGGGCTTTGACTAGGCCATTCCAAGACATTTAAATGTTTCCCCTTAAACCTCTCGAGTGTTACTTTAGCAGTATGCTTAGGGTCATTGTCCTGCTGGAAGGTGAACCTCCGTCCCAGTCTCAAATCTCAGGTTTCCTTCAAGAATTTTCCTGTATTTAGTGCCATCCATCATTCCTTAAATTCTGACGAGTTTCCCAGTACCTGCCGATGAAAAACTTCCCCACAGCATGATACTGCCACCATGGTGTTGGGTTGCGCCAGACATAGCATTTTCCTTGATTGCCAAAAAGCTACATTTTAGTCTCATCTGACCAGAGTACCTTCTTCCATACGTTTGAGGATTCTCCCACATGCCTTTTGGCGAACACCAAATGTGTTTGCTTATTTGTTTCTTTAACTTCTTCGATATAGGGGGCGCTCTTTTAATTTTTGGATGAAAAACGTTCCCGTTTTAAACAAGATATTTTGTCACGAAAAGATGCTCAACTATGCATATAATTGACAGTTTTGGAAAGAAAACACTCTGACGTTTCCAAAACTGCAAAGATATTGTCTGTGAGTGCCACATATGTTATTGCATGACATAAGTATTTGATACATCAGAAAAGCACAACTTAATATTTGGTACAGAAACCTTTGTTTGCAATTACAGAGATCATACGTTTCCTGTAGTTCTTGACCAGTTCTTGACACACACTGCAGCAGGGATTTTGGCCCACTCCTCCATACAGACCTTACTTATGTCATGCAATAAAATGCAAATTAATTACTTAAAAATCATACAATGTGATTTTCTGGATTTTTGTTTTAGATTCCGTCTCTCACAGTTGAAGTGTACCTATGATAAAAATTACAGACCTCTACATGCTTTGTAAGTAGGAAAACCTGCAAAATCGGCAGTGTATCAAATACTTGTTCTTCCCACTGTATGTACACACCACTTATTTTTTTGAATTTTTTGAAATAAGTACTTTTTTTCATTTCACTTCACCAATTTGGACTATTTTGTGCATGTTCGTTACATGAAATCTAAATAAATATCAATTTAAATTACAGGTTGTAATGCAACAAAATAGTAAAAACACCAAGGGGGATGAATACTTTTGCAAGGCACAGTACATAGGCGTACAGAGGCCCATTATTAGCAACCATCATTCCTGTGTTCCAATGGCATGTTGTGTTATCTAATCTAAGTTTATAATTTTAAAAGGCTAATTGATCATTAGAAAACACTTTTGCAAGTATGTTAGCACAGCTGAAAACTGTTTTTCTGATTAAAGGAGCAATAAAACTGGCCTTCTTTACACTTCTTTACAGCTTCATTAAATAGTACCCGCAAAACATCAGTCTCAACGTTAACAGTGAAGAAGCGACTTCGGGATGCTGGCCTTAAGTAGAACAAGGCTGTCTGTATGGGCCTGACTCACTGACTGTCCGTCCCTCCAGGATCAATAGTGAGCTCTTAGGCAATCGACTGACTGTGCTCAGAGGGCTGTCGGCTGTGCCTGCCTACCTGCCACAGAAAGAGAGAGCCGACTGCTGTTGGTGACGTCACCTCCCATGGGGCTGTGCACCGCCTCTCTCGTTATCCCAGCTTGGGCTCTCTGTGGAGGCAGAGGAGAAGTCTAAACATCCCAATCTCCTGTCTGACACACACACACACACACGCACACACACACACACATGCTTGTAGCGTGCACTCACTCACTTACACACCGTCGTGCACACAAGAGGCCACAGAGTGGACTCGCTTATCCTGAAAACCCAAGCCTCATTTCTCCTCATTTCCTCCCTGAAAACATCTTTCCCCCTGAGCAAATAGCCCTCCACCAACAGAGTAATCTTATGAGAAATGCTCTTGGATCTAAACACAAATACCCCCCCCCCCCCCCCCCGACACTTATCCATCCCCAGTGGGAGCAGAGTAGAGTGAGTGCTCAGAGACTTTTAATCCCACTCCGGGGGTGTCCACCAAAAGTGGAGTCACATGACAAGCCATGACCTGAATCCTGCCCTTGTGGCCCTAACAGGAGGACGGGGGATGGAGGTAGCTATCTCCTCAACCTCTGGTGCCATCTGCCAGTGACTTTGCAAAAATGCAAATCATCTACCCATAGTGCACAGCAGCCTTGCTCCATTGGAATAGCCTACGAAAATAGGTCAGACGCACCATGAGCCTAGTGTCTCCGGCAGCATGCTTAACTGCTTTGTGCGATGGGGGATAAAGATGAGTGGGGGGACTCTTCACAGAGAGAGACACACAGTCTGGATCTGGAGAGGCCCTTTTGTGCATGCATGTACAATGGTGTAAAAAATCACAGAGAGAGACAGAGATACAGAGAGAGAGAGAGAGAGAGCGAGAGCGAGAGAGAGAGAGAGAGAGAGAGAGAGAGAGAGAGAGAGAGAGAGAGAGAGGGCGAGAGAGGAGGGTGGATAAAAGAGAAAAGGAGTCGGGGGAACATTTTAAATGAGTTCTGGCAGTGAAACAAAGGCTTCACTTGACTTTGTCATTTACCAAGCCAGCGAGTGCTCAGCCAGCCAGCCAGCCAGCGAGAACGACACAGTGCGCGCCGCTCTTCTCACTGCTCCAAACGTGACACTGCTCTGTTCTGTCCCCCTCTCGCTCTTCCCACAGAACAATCACCCGGCAGTCCCCTATCCAACCAACAACACACAAGCCTGCTGGCAGTACCGGGTTTATTCTACCAGCACCCCACATCCTACACACCCTCCTCAACAACCCAAATACAAATCCCAGTATTCTTCTCCCCTCCGCCGCCTAGCTCTCTTCAACCTTAACCAATTAATTCTTGTCGGACGCTAAAAAAAGATCAAAGACCCCCAGCTGAGGATGGGCGTGTTAATGAGAGTCAGACAGGCAGGCAGAGCGGAGAGGCAGGCAGGCAGAGCAGAGAGGCAGGCAGGCAGAGCAGAGAAGCAGGCAGCTGATGCAACGCTGTGGCAAGGCTAGTGTAATCCAGGCAGCTGACTTCTATTTCTCGCAGGATGACTGCGATGAATTATGCATCCCCTTGGAGCAAAAAGCTAGTCTCTCCCCACCCCCCTCTACCCGTCGCTCTCCTGCTGCATTTGGGTTCTGTTCCAACCAGTCTCTGTGCCCTGGACGAGCATTAACATGTAATCCGAGGAGGCTCCATCTCTCTCCTCCTGCCCCTAACACATGTGAAGCTCAGTGTGGCACAAGGGGTACAGTCCACTGACTGATGTAATCTACTGTCCGTGTGCTTTTGTGAATGTCATTGCGACCTGAGTGCATATGTTACAGGATATCAAACACATGCATAGTATTGTATTGTACACAAGCATGCACTCACACCCCTTGGGCCTTTACAATTATGCACTCGTGCGAGTTGTGGAAGGTTGGTTTCATATCACACTCCCATTGGAAAGCAGACAGTCCTGCACTGCAGTAAAACTGGAGAAGCTGGAAATGAAACACTTCCATTTTATTCTACCATTGTGTTTATATTCTGTTTTCATATACTCAAATATAAGATGACCCTGAGTGAAATGGGCTTGTGTCTGACCTTGAATTCACCTATTCAGTTAAGTGGAGGAGAGAACACTCGTCATTTAATGCACTGTTCAGTGACTGCAGGGGGAAAGAAGTGTTAGATCGATAATAAAAATACAGCCAAAAACAGGGCAAACCCTTTAATAAAGGACAATAGCGAACCTGTCAAGCATGAAGAACAATACCCAAACCCCAAGAACAGAGATCAGGGTGATACAATCAGCTACGATAGTGTCCTAAAACCACTCTCGCTCTCGTTTGTTTCTCTTGATGGTTTTGGCCTCTTCAAGCCAGTGTGTGAAGTCTGTGCAGTGGGCTGTTCATAATTCAGCATTCTGGGCTTTCTGTGGCTCACTGTGTTGATAGTGCTAGCACGCGAGAGGGCATAGCCTAATCACACACAGGCCTTTTCCCACTGCCAGTGTGGAGGCAGAGCCTGGTGCCATTGCAGGTGGGACTGCATGGGGCCTAAGGGCGATCAGGGTCCTGCAGCTGCAGGCTAGGTGTGTGTGTTTGGGTGCTGCTTGTTACTGCAGACTGTAAGTAGAGTGGAGTGAGCCTACTACTACCCCAGCTGCAACAGCCTGGATCTCCGGCCCAAAACGCTGTAATTATGTCGGATTAGTGGGGGCTCTTTCTCCAGACCGGCTGCCAAACATTTTGTCCCAGATTACTGTCCCGCCACTAAGCTGCTGAACTCGGTCAGTGTCGGGAGGCTGCCCCGGGTGGAATTACACCACCACGGGCGCTGTATGGGGGTGGGGTGGCAGGGTTGGCAGGGCCACAGGGCTCTCACTGGGACACTTGACCTTCATGAGCACAGGGCAGACCTGGTGTTAGCCATACCAGGCAGTCATACCCAGAGTCCTCTGGCTACATCAATGGTGGGTGAGGTATGGTGTTAGTCAAACAGAACATAGTGTGCCTACTTTGCCTAATGTATTTAGAAGTCATTAAGGGATCTTGATTACTTTCTAATTGCTTTTTGACTACCCACATCCATTTTGTACGACTTTGCTCTGAGCTCTGTGCTGATTGGTTCCCATACCACCTGCCATCTTTCTGAGTAAAAAGAAAGTGGAGTTACAGACACAAAGGGGGAGATATAGTTTTCAACTTTTTTATTCAATCTGAACCAAAATCAGATGTTTAGAGAGAAATCCTGAGTAACAACACCATATTTACTTTCAGTAAAGTACTTCATTGGAACGGAATCATGGTCCACCTTGTTGTATTAGTGGGTCATATACACACCGGTTCCACATCTAACCACAAGTGAACACAGCATAGCATCAACATGTTAAAAAACATATCAAGTACTTCAGTGGACAGTTCAACTCTTCTATTTGACAGATTTCATCCATGATGGGGGGGGGGGGGGGGTAGGGTAATGGATCAATGGCAGTACCCCCCTCTCTGGGCTAGCATACTGTACACATAGAGGCCCCCACATTATACTCCCACCCCCCCCTACCACCCCTTAAGGCATCAGAGAGAGGACTTCAGAACGTCAAACACCTTCAGGGCAGACTCGATACAGCCGTCGAAATTGGAATGTGTGAAGCCGTCGCCCCCACACACCAACAGAGGCTGGGACAGCGGCGTCATCTGCCCTGGGCAGTCGGCCACCGAGCTCGTCACCTAATTAGTTGAGAAAGAGAGAGGGGGTGGTGGGGTAGAGAAAGAGAGGGGGGTAGAGAGAGAGAGAGGGAGAAGGGCCATAGAGCAGCAGGTGGAGTGGCCCTAACGGTCACTAGACCCAATAGAGAGGGCTGATTAGACCTTCATGCTGCTGCTGAGCTATTGAGTGGAATCGGCAGCTCACTGCCCTTCACTGATAAATGACGCATTGATTGTATACTACACTACTGAAGCCAAATTGTTGTCATGGCCACAGATGTATCTATTTCCACAGCTACAGTAGAATGTGTATTGAGACAATGATTTGTTTGTGCTACAGTTATCCTGCAATCCAAAAAACTGTCTGTGCTCAAGTTACCTCTGGATGAACGTGATGGGATACCACAGATCAAGCCATAAAATGCACCGCCTTTGGCCAGACAGGCAGATATCAAATCAGCCTTGCGGCCAACTGTCTTCCTCATGTTTAAATCCTGAATGCTGAGAGTTAAGTGTGTTAATGACTTGGGAGTGTAAACACACAAGCCGGTGTACGTGTCGTAGCTTCTGTCAGAGGCCTGTACTAAGAGGAGAGGCAGCAGATGGATAAACATCGAGGTACGCTGCCCTGCACCGCTAAGGGTAAGGAAATAGTATCCATTTCCTGCTGGGGCTTTTAATAGGCATCGTTATAGGCTACTATGTGCTGCTATCATAACCCCCACCCTCCACCTCCCTCCATCCCCACTCCTCCCCAAAAACATAATTGTTTGTTTGCTCATGCATCCTTGAAAAGGTCATCACCATGTAAATCAATTGATGATAAGCATTTTTGTTGAAATGTGGCCATGGACAAATTGTTTGGTTCACTCTAGTGGTACGTTGATAAAGTGGCCCTGGGCCCTGCCGTCTCCATATACAGTGTGAGGCTGACTTCCCAAGGCAAAGACCACGGAGCGCCAAGGAGGAGGGTTTGGGACCTTAAGATAAACGCCCCAATATAAACACGTTTTATCGCAAGGAAAGCAAGAGAATTCGGCAGCTGAGAATACGTCTACTTCAAAAGAGAAGTAATCTAAAGAGCACGCAACCTATATCCTATATTTTAGCAACAGTTAAACTGATATAACTGTTCAATCATGCATTTGTGTCTCTCTGTCACAATGGTCTTTGTTAGAATGACTGCTAGTGCATTTGACAGGGAGCTGATGTGTGTACAGTATGAGTGAGTGTGCATATGTGTGTGTGTCTGCGCATTCCATTATGAATGTGTGTGTGTCTATATTATAATACAAATGTGCTTGTGTGTGTGTGTGTGTTACAGTACAAATGTGCGTGTGTGTGTGTGTGTGTGTGTTCTATCATGGCCCATCCAGTTCCAGTGGGCCTTGGCCCATGCTCTGGCACTCCCAGTGATGTGGCCTCCCACACAGATGTTCTGTGGCCTCTGACCCCCAGCCCAGCCCAGCCTCGCTTAGCAGAACGTGTGTGGGTGTGTGTTGGAGCGAAAGAGAAAGAGAGAGAGAGAGAGAGAGAGAGAGAGAGAGAGAGAGAGAGAGAGAGAGAGCACATTTAAGAGATTGAGTGATGCAATCGCCGAGTGTGTACTTCAATCACTACAGAAGAGTGATGAACAGCTACGAGAGCCCTTGGAGGACATATTCTTGCTGGACATAAATAATGTAAATAAAGTCACAGTATCTGGTCCAAGAGGAACATAGAGATCCAGGGAAACATCACAGTAAACAGGACATTGGAGCTACTTGAAAAAGGAACACCATGTCCAAGCAGTCTCCGTACACTACACTCATGTGGTATACAGAAGCAGAAAAACGCAATACGTTTAAGTTTAGTACGGCGTGATCATGATCGACACAGCATGTCACTCATCAACGTTCTTTACACAGACGATGAGTTTTACTGAACCGAGTCTAACCCTCTGACCTTCTTTCCATGTATCTTGACAGGACTGTGAAGTAGCAACAGTTATTATCTCTTAAAGTTTCTATGAAGAAGGAAAAAAACTCTTCCTCTTCTCTCAATGAGTGAATGAAATAAAACTTCTGGTATTTTCTCTCCTCACTCGATGAAGTAATACAGTAAAAATCCTGGTCTTATCTCTCCTCACTCGATGAAGTAATACAGTAAAACTCCTGGTATTATCTCTCCTCACTCGATTAAGTAATACAGTAAAACTCCTGTTTGAGTAACCCCTCTCACCTGTGAGTATCTCCACTTCTGGCACTTGATGCTGTCAGGCTGTGGCAAGCCAGGCAGCAGCTTGTTCAGCTTCACCAGGATGATAGGCTCCACCTGCTCCTTGGCCTCCTCCAGGTGTTTGACACCAAATGGAACACTGATGTGGACCACCATGGAGGGACAGCACTCTGGGAATTCTGCACAGGCAAGCACATACAGCACAGTTCAGAACCATACCACCATAGACGGACTGCACTCTGCAGACTTTGCACAGCACAGGGACACACAGGAATACGGCACAGCTAAGATCACAGTTCAGTTCACAATTCACAATGCAGGAAAGTTGTGGTAAAATTCTGGTTTTTGAATTGAATTTTTGATTCAATTTGTTTTTTAAGACATTTATGTTTTGGCCATACTGACTTTCATCAGAATCGACAACTAAGTCAGTGAATGCGCAATCATTCAGTTGAACAGTAAACACTATGAAATATACACTATCGTTCAAAAGTTTGGGGTCACTTAGAAATGTCCTTGTTTTTGAAAGATGTTTTTTTTTTTTTGTCCATTAAAATAAGATCAAATGGATCAGAAATACAGTGTAGACATTGTTAATGTTGTAAATTACTAGTGTAGCTGGAAACGGCAGATTTGTTATGGAATATCTACATAGGAGTACAGAGGCCCATTATCAGCAACCATCACTCCTAAGGCTAATTGTTCATTAGAAAAGCCGTTTGCAATTATGTTAGCACAGCTGAAAACTTTTGTTTTGATTAAAGAAACAATACAACTGTCCTGTTTTTAGACTAGTTGAGTATCTGGAGCATCAGCATTTGTGGGTTCGATTACAGGCTCAAAATAGTCAGAAACAATTACTTTCTTCTGAAACTTGTCAGTCTATACTTGTTCTGGGAAATGAAGGATATTCCATGCAAGAAATTGCCAAGAAATTGAAGATCTGGTACAACGCTGTGTACTACTCCCTTCACAGAACAGCGCAAACTGGGTCTAACCAGAATAGAAAGAGGAGTGGGAGGCCCCGGTGCACAACTGAGCAATAGGACAAGTACCTTAGAGTGCCTAGTTTTAGAAACAGATGCCTCACGTTCTCTGGAGTTTGAGAAACAGACGCCTCAAGTCCTCTGGAGCTCTGTCAGAGTGACCATTGGATTCTTGGTCAATTCCCTGACCAAGGCCCTTCTACCCCGTTTTTTCAGTTTGGCCGGGCGGGCGGCCGGCCAGCTCTAGAAAGAGTCTTGGTGGTTCCAAACTTCTTCCATTTATGAATGATGGAGGCCACTGTGCTCTTGGGGACCTTTAATGCTGCAGACATTTTTTGGAACCCTTCCTCAGATCTGTGCCTTGACACAATCCTGTCTCAGAGCACTGCTGACAATTCCTTTGACCTCATGGCTTGTTTATTTATCTGACATGCACTGCCAACTGTGGGACCTTAGACAGGTGTGTGCCCTTCCAAATCATGTCCAATCTATTGAGTTTACCACAGGTGGACTCCAATCAAATTGTAGAAACATCTCATGGATGATCAATGGAAACAGGATGCACATGAGCTCAATTTCGAGTCTCATAGCAAAGGGTCTGAATACTTATTTCTGTTTAGAATTTTTTTATACATATGCAAAAATATCTAAAAAACCTTTTTTCGCTTTGTCATTATGGGGTATTGTGTGTAGATTGATGAGGATTTTATTTAATCAATTTTAGAATAAGGCTGTAACATAACAAAATGTGGAAAAAGTCAAGGGGCCTGAATACTTTCCGAATGCACTGTATGTTGAGTGTTTGGTAACTGTACACACAACAGAAAGGCTTGGAGCCCTGTCTGCTGAGGATCCGGTTGTGTGGCGGTGACATCATGCGGGGAGTGGACACGGTGAGATCCTGTTTCTAATGACAGACAGACAGACAGACAGACAGACAGACAGACAGACAGACAGACAGACAGACAGACAGACAGACAGACAGACAGACAGACAGACAGACAGACAGACAGACAGACAGACAGACAGACAGACAGACAGACAGACAGACAGACAGACAGACAGACAGACAGACAGACAGACAGACAGACAGACAGACAGACAGACAGACAGACAGACAGACAGACAGACAGACAGACAGACAGACAGACAGACAGACAGACACAGACAGACAGACAGACAGACAGACAGACAGACAGACAGACAGACAGACAGACAGACAGACAGACAGACAGACAGACAGACAGACAGACAGACAGACAGACAGACAGACAGACAGACAGACAGACAGACAGACAGACAGACAGACAGACAGACAGACAGACAGACAGCTCTCAACCATACAGGATGTTTTGCATTGATTTATCGAGGCTGTACGTCATGAAGTTATCTCTCTAATGACATCGTCTTAAAACCATATTTAAACTGATTGTGGAGAATAATGGTTTACTGCCGCCAATAAACATGTCCCGCAATTGACCTGCTGGAGCGGGAAACAGAGTTACTACGAGGTCAATCATTTCCTCCAGCTTGGCTCGTTTTTTAAAAGCGGCAGACGGGACAACGTTGCGTGAGGGAGTGCACACACATCAAACACAGACGGTTGTTTTGTTCGGAGCCAAGCTGGAGATGCTGAATTCCCTTGTAGGGAACTAGGGATGGTCACTGTGTGGACAGTGCAGGGACAGGGAGACTTCAGTTTGGTGACAGTGACTATAGCACACAGACAGGCTACAGCACCCATTCCCTGGGGTCTGTCCAACTTCTGTCCAAAGGGCCATTCTGGTTTGGCTCATTGCTTAGATAGCCACCCTAACCAGTTTTTTGACATAGTCCCCTCCCGTAGGGCCTGCCAGAGAGACAAAATGAGAGAGGGAGAGAAAGAAAGAGGAGGAAGGAAAACAAAGATGAGAGAAGTAGGAGGAAAGTTGAATATAAAGATAAGATAAGATAAGACAGAAAGAGGTGGGGAAACAGTGTGTATGATGGTAGCAAGGTAGGCAGGTAGGCTAGAGACTGGCACAAACTCGGCTTCTGAAGGAGAAGTAAGAAAAAAAAAACACACAGGTTACTAAGTTCACTAGGTAGACAGGCACCACTCAGAGCAAGTTGGCACCAAATGATGCGTTATGCAATTTGAACGAGTTGCTAACTCACATATTTAATTCCAATCGGAGTACAGATGAAACTCGGAACATGAAGCTGTTTACTCCTAAATCTTCCTCAGGGGGCCGTCCAATCTTGGTGGCGCAGGAGACCTGACACCTGTTCCCCTGGTCACAGCAAGCTCCCTGTTTTAGACTCACTCGAGAGAGTTGGAGAGACGCTCCACAGCTATTCTTACAGCGCCTCTCCTGCTCTCTGCATTCCTAGGCCTTTCAAAGGGCCAGTCAGAAATCATCTGTGCTTGCACCCTACTACCCCCTGCTTACTTGAGCTACAAGCAAAACACATTACACAAAGGAACAATAAGATTAAAGCGTAGTGGGGGAGGGCGAGAGGAGGAGGGCGAGAGGAGGAGCGCAGTAGCAGCACCGGGGCAGAGGAGACTTGTAGAATGAAACATTTACCAGCTCCTCTAATTAGGATGTTGCCTTCTGAACACTGGAGTGGATGAGAGGTGACAGGTGCGTGAACACTTTCAAAAGAGTATCAGTTTCTCTCGCACTCTTTCTCACACATACACAAGTGACGTGCAAACATGCGCTTGTGCGCGTGCACACAATGCACACACACACACACACACACACACAGAGAAAGGCACTTATCGTTTTTCACTGAAGCACACACGCACATATTTGTCTCTCTGTGAAACACACACACACCCCTCCAGGTCTGATATAAGATGTTGTTCCTTCTCATAGAAGCCGAGAGGCAGTGGTTTTCTAGCAGAGCTGATAATGAAGGCTGGTGTGTGTAGAAGCCTGATCTTAGGGTGTTGTGCTGTGTGTGCTCTCCTGCTCAGTATGTGCTTCACCTCCCTTCTGCGTTCAAATCAGCAATGAAGTCGGACTACCAATGGACAAGGCTAGCCCAGCACTCACAGAGCCAATCAAACACTAAGGTCTACGGAGGCTCTCAACAGCACGGCAGCGCCGTCAAATAAGAGAATGCTGTGAGGTTGAATGGAAACATAAGAACTTAAACACTTACATTTACACACCAAATGCAGCTTGAAAGTCAAGAAAGAGGGAGGGGGGGGGGGGGTGAGACAGAGATGCAGAAAAGGAAACAGAAAAATAGAGTGGAAATAAAGAGACAGACAGAAAAAGAGGGTGGAAATAAAGAGACAGACAGAAAAAGAGGGTGGAAATAAAGAGACAGACAGAAAAAGAGGGTGGAAATAAAGAGACAGACAGAAAAAGAGGGTGGAAATAAAGAGACAGACAGAAAAAGAGAGTGGAAATAAAGAGACAGACGACAAAGAGAGTGGAAATAAAGAGACAGACAGAAAAAGAGAGTGGAAATAAAGAGACAGACAGAAAAAGAGAGTGGAAATAAAGAGACAGACAGAAAAAGAGAGTGGAAATAAAGAGACAGACAGAAAAAGAGAGTGGAAATAAAGAGACAGACAGAAAAAGAGAGTGGAAATAAAGAGACAGACAGAAAAAGAGAGTGGAAATAAAGAGACAGACGACAAAGAGAGTGGAAAATTAAGAGACAGACAGACAAACGCACACAGAGAAAGAGAATGGCGGCACTGACCTAAATTGCGCTTTTGATCGTCGATGGCGATGAAGCGAATGCAGGGATTATTAGAGACGTACTTGGCGGCCCAGGGGACGTCGAAGTGAGCCTGGGCCTTTGTAGAAGAGGCCCAGCGCATAGCGCCGACGAGTAGCTTACCGCCCCAAGCTGCTGCCGCGGAATCTCCTCTAGCACTGTCGCATAGGGAAACAGAGGGACAATGTCAGGGAGTCTAAGCCTGTTACCAGGCCGGCATCAGTTAGCCGAGCCTGGATACCTACAGAACCTACAGTATGCTTACAATGGATACCACTGTGAGGTGATGGGACTGCACCCCGAAGTCTAGGAATCTGTCAAGCTTTCAGGTAACCAGTGTCAGGCTTCACTCATTCATTCCCACTGAGCTCTCAACAATGAGACATTAAATGACATGGATTACGTTTTCTTAAAGGATTGGATCCAAGCAGGCTTACGACAGTAACATTCATGCATTATTGAAAAAAGGGACATATCATTCATATCAAAACTGGAGTATCATATCTAATGATGTTTGTGTGCTCACAGTATAATTAACGAGCAAGCATTCAGTCTACTGAGGCAAGATAGCTACCGCCTACCAGACCACATGCATTCACCCTGTAAACTTGGGCGCAACTAAATAAGTAAACTAACGTCCATATTGCATATGGGAGAAGAGATGTTCTCTCCTTAGTTTATTTATAAGGGTTTGAGTTGTTTTTTCAAAGCAAATCTCTCCTTGTTTCCAGTCTGAAACATCTGTTGTTTATTGGCCTCTGAAGCGCTAGCTTGGCTGCGCTTTAGTTATTTAGGGCCCCAGAGTATGGAGCATACACAGGTCAGAGGTCAACGCTGTGGATTCGAATACATATTTCCACTAGAACACATTGAACAGAAAAATAACTATTTTAATCTAGGCCAACAGTGAGTCCTAAGAGAAGCAGCAAGTCAGCTAACCTGGCGGTCGTCTCTGGACGGTCCTAAAAAATAGATGACTGAGGCGATTCTTGGAGCGCAGAGCTGAAACGTGGGTAGATAAACTTTAGTTAAACTTAACCTATGTATGTAGGACAAATGGACTGGTTGTTCGACAGCCGTTTCTGAATCTGAACAACGACTTACAGCAGGGTCAGTAGAATATATTTGGAAATAATTGCAAACAAAATAACCATAAAGTAAAACAGGGGCAGAGAGGCAAAGAGATAAAAATGTGTGAGGCTAACGGACACAGAAATAGTCCTTGAGCACAAGCCATCTTAACATGTTGCACAGTACAAACAACTACAAGCACCACAGCTGTATGCCTAACGTCCCAGTGACCAAAGCTATTAAAACAACAGAATTAAAAATGACCCCACCTATATTCCCCGTGCTGTAGTTATACTAACAAGCAAATGTTCATCTAATTAGCTGCACAACAGGCTGACGATGGGGGAATATGACAGCGCCAGTCACAAGGTCACATGACTTTCCCAGGGTATGGGGCCTTTTATCATTTTCTGTGTCATCCTGGAACATCTGGCCCAGATTAGGCCCATGTAAATGTGGACCTCGGTATGGCCGGACAATCTGCTGCGGCATCGCACAAATACACGGGCGCACACACACATGCACGGGTGCACATATACACACTCGCGCGCGGACGGACAAACACAGACACACACACACAGGGCCTGTCTGCACAGGGGAGAATGCAATACCACTATCTGACGCATCCATAAAGAGGCTTTCTGGTTTCTCATGAAAATGGAGCAAGCCCATTGTTGATGCCGTTTAAAGATCTCAGACATGGGCAGGGCGGAAGCTAATCTCGTCTCAGAGTACCATTTCAAAACAGAGTACAGTCCCGCACCAACTGTGGATTTAGTACTCTTACTAAATGCATTCAACTTAAACACAGTCGGTCAGAACCTCGGCGAACATCTGGTAATGGAAAAGATTCTAATGATCTGAATAGAGACAAATCTTTTAGAAGACTTTGTTCAATTTAACGGTCAGCATTGGGGTCCACCCACCATACTTTACCTAGACCTCATTCATGGAGCTGTTCAAGTTATTGCCCTAGTAGATGTGAGGGGAATGTTTACTCAGGATCAAAATGACCCTGAGTAATGTGGCTTGTCCCAAAGCTTGTTAATGGAATCCTCACAGTCCTCCCGCTTCAAATGAAGGCATGCTCCAATTCCATCTCCTCAGCATGTCTCTACTAATTGTGTCCTGATGAAGGCTTATTGAAGGCTCATTCATCAGTTCAGTGCCTTCTCTGCTCATTCTCTGCTCTCTTCAGTGGTTTTCACTCCAGTGTTTTGTTGTGGGTGGGTGAGAGCGATGCCGTGCGTTTTTCCAGATGACTGTCCAATGTGGCAATCTGGGGGAGTTATTGGGTCCGGTGCCCAATTCTAGCACAGATGTTTAACAGGTGGTGGGTAGTGTTGCATTAAATGTTTTGGTATGAATAAATAAGGAACAGGTGTGTGTGTGTGTGTGTGTGTGTGTGTGTGTGTGTGTGTGTGTGTGTGTGTGTGTGTGTGTGTGTGTGTGTGTGTGTGTGTGTGTGTGTGTGTGTGTGTGTGTGTGTGTGTGAAATACAGTACCTTGTGTTCAGGTCTCTAAATATACATTGCATTACTGTACATTACATTGCATAAAGATCTATTAGTTAGTCATCAAGACATTAGGAACCATTCCATATTAGGGCTGACCCCATTTAGTCGACTGGTCAATAAATAAAAGAATCATGGTGTACAAGACTGTCTGATTCGCGTCTGTCTGAGTGGACTGATCCATCGCGGAGAGAATGGGGATGGCACAGTCCATCAGTCTACGACATTTTCTACTGAAACTGTATATGGTTATATTATGTAAGAACAATGGTGCAACACAAATACAAATAATATTGTTTTATAACAAATGTGTTTTTCCCCCCACGTTAGCGTTTGCTGTCCACAATTCTGAAATATGTCTGTGCGCTGTTGAATTGGCACCTTTTCCTAGGCCATGTTTCTATGTGTATAATAGAAAAGTTAATCACATTTTGGTGTTGAGAAGAATGTGGCAGAGGCAGAAGCGGAGAGAAAACAGCCCTTGCCTTAATTGTCTAAGAAAAGTGAGTAGAGAGGAAAGCCCAACTTAATTAGGTCTATAATCAATAGCAGGGGTGCCACTTTGCTTGTAGGAGTGGTGGGGACATAACCTGATGTGGGATCTGGGGGTCCTCTCCTTGAATTTTTGGGTCATCTAAAGCTCATTTCCTGCAATTTTATACAATCCAATATGCAGTCTTTATTTAGAACAACAGTAAGCAAAAATACCCACAGTCATCAAGCTATGTAAGAGATCATTATTAAACCTGTTTAAGTGATTAATAAGACTGAACTAGATCAAAGGTAATTCAATAATAAAATATTGTGTTGCTCCTTTAACCAAGACTAACAAATGAGCAACTCTTGAAAAAATAGAAATAAATAAAAAATTGCAGCCTGACCGACCAGCAGCCTGAGACGCCTGCACGCCCGAGCCCCACCAGTCTAGTCAATAACTCAACTCTCGCCCAACACAATTTCCTTCACCGTTCACACCTTTCACTTTTTAAATTTAAATAAATAAAACACATACATTTCAAATATACATTAACGCACAGAAACAGCAAATCCTCCACATAATTATTCTCATACTACTAATAGTACTGTAGAGCTCTTTTTACTTGCACACAATATATTTCTGTCGCCCCGTCCTGCCCCTAACGGTCCACCACCCTGCAGCCCCCCAACCCAACACACCCCACTTAGCTTTAGGATTTTAGTGAAACATTCATTTTTGGTATCAGGTGTGTTAGGCCAAGGCCAGAGTGACAATCCAAAGGACGGCAGACCCCCAGGACCAGGAATGAGCAGCCCAGCAGCTAGATATGTATCTCCCCTGACATGGGCATGTTTTCAATACAGACTCCTTTAGTCCTACTGTATTCCATATATGTCATCCAGACCTTGTGAAAATTGCCCAGTATACCTTTCATTGTGTAATAAATCAAATCTAGTGATACATAACTTGACATTGTGGGAGGAAAACCAACCTTTCAATTAATGGCAATGCATTTAGCCACTATAAATGATTGGTTACACCGTTTCTTCAGAAAACAGTCTCCAGTTTCAACATTTCTAAGCAAACAAAAACAGGGAGAAGGGAGAATCTGTAGACATGCTGAGAAAAAAAAGAAGATACTCTTGGCCAGAAATCAGCTAGCCTACACAAGACCATAACATATGCAAATATGTCCCCTTTCGTATTTTACACCTCCAGC
Source organism: Oncorhynchus kisutch (assembly GCF_002021735.2). Lineage (NCBI taxonomy): Eukaryota > Metazoa > Chordata > Actinopteri > Salmoniformes > Salmonidae > Oncorhynchus > Oncorhynchus kisutch. Next base: position 14,158,083 of record NC_034198.2, on the reverse strand, counting down.
TGAGGAAGTACATTTCTGAGTGCATGATATTCAGTTTCACTGGCATACAGTACATTCTATGGATGGTCTTAAACTGTAGTATTTTATGTGAGATGATATGAACATGACTGGAAATTCAAACTTATCTGTATCCATTCATCACCATCAATAGCTTCTACCAGGTCTTCCTCACATTTTTGCTTGACATGTTTTGTGTCATTGGGGAAAGCATCTATCAACCCTTGACACAGTTTGGAAGTCAATTTTGGAGGTTTGTCAGACTGCCTTAAAATAGCATCTGGCTTGTCCAGTGTTTGCTGCAGAGAGAATAAAGTATTGTATCTGCAAAAATTCACCTCACCTCTGCCACAGATTGGTCTTCCCTGGTTGCCTGACCCTGATGAGACCCCTGTCACCATCTGATCCTCCTAAAATGAGGCATCACAAAGAATTACCTTGGTGTACGTTTATACATTATATTATCCAAGAATAGAATAAATGGTATTCGATTGGAGTAATGGCTACCTCTTGGTGTTAGGGGGCAATATTTTCATTTTTGGGGAAAAAACGTTCCCGTTTTAAACTGGATATTTTTCAGGAAAAGATGCTAGAATATGCATATAATTGACAACTTTGGATAGAAAACACTCTAACGTTTCCAAAACTGTAAAGATATTGTCTGTGAGTATAACAGAACTGATGTTGCAGGCGAAAGCCTGAGAAAAATCCAATCCGGAAGTGCCCCAGGTTTTGAAAGCGCTGCGTTCCAATGACTCCCTATTCAGCTGTGAATGTACCATCAACGAGCTTACGCTTTCTACGTATTCCCCAAGGTGTCTACAGCATTGTGACGTAGTTTTACACATTTCTGTTGAAGAATAGCCGTAGGCGGCCACATTGCGTAAGTGGTCACATGGTGGCTCCGAGAGAGATTCTCACGTAAAATACAGAGATAGCCATTACTCCAATCGGTCCTAGTGAAAAACGAATTGTCCCGACGGATATATTATCGAATAGATATTAGAAAAACACCTTGAGGATGGATTCTAAACAACGTTTGCATGTTTCTGTCGATATTATGGAGCTAATTTGGAATATTAGCGTTGTGGTGACCGCAATTTCCGGGCGATTTCTCAGCCAAACGTGAAGAACAAACGGAGCTATTTCGCCTACAAAAATAATATTTGGGGAAAAAATGAACTTTGGCTGTCTACCTGGGAGTCTCGTGAGTGAAAACATCCGAAGTTCATCAAAGGTAAACTATTTAATTTGATTGCTTTTCTGATTTCTGTGACAAGGTTGCCTGCTGCTAGCAAGGCATAATGCTATGCTAGGCTATGATAAACTTACACAAATGCTTGTCTAGCGTTGGCTGTAAAGCATATTTTGAAAATCTGAGATGACAGGGTGATTAACAAAAGGCTAAGCTGTGTTCCAATATATTTCACTTGTGATTTTCTAGGAAGATTTATGTCCGTTGCGTTATGCTAATTAGTGTCAGATGATGACAACGGTCCCGTTCACGGGATGTGGTGTCACTACAGGTTAATAATTGAAATGACCATTATTCGTCTCAAATAAAACAGTGAAGGACCTCGGCGTTACTCTGGACCCTGATCTCTCTTTTGAAGAACATATCAAGACCATTTCAAGGACAGCTTTTTTCCATCTACGTAACATTGCAAAAATCTGAAACTTTCTGTCCAAAAATGATGCAGAAAAATTAATCCATGCTTTTGTCACTTCTAGGTTAGACTACTGCAATGCTCTATTTTCCGGCTACCCGGATAAAGCACTAAATACACTTCAGTTAGTGCTAAATACGGCTGCTAGAATCCTGACTAGAACCAAAAAATTTGATCATATTACTCCAGTGCTAGCCTCTCTACACTGGCTTCCTGTCAAAGCAAGGGCTGATTTCAAGGTTTTACTGCTAACCTACAAAGCATTACATGGGCTTGCTCCTACCTATCTCTCTGATTTGGTCCTGCCGTACATACCTACACGTACGCTACGGTCACAAGACGCAGGCCTCCTAATTGTCCCTAGAATTTCTAAGCAAACAGCTGGAGGCAGGGCTTTCTCCTATAGAGCTCCATTTTTATGGAACGGTCTGCCTACCCATGTCAGAGACGCAAACTCGGTCTCAACCTTTAAGTCTTTACTGAAGACTCATCTCTTCAGTGGGTCATATGATTGAGTGTAGTCTGGCCCAGGAGTTTGAAGGTGAACGGAAAGGCTCTGGAGCAACGAACCGCCCTTGCTGTCTCTGCCTGGCCGGTTCCCCTCTTTCCACTGGGATTCTCTGCCTCTAACCCTATTACAGGGGCTGAGTCACTGGCTTGCTGGGGCTCTCTCATGCCGTCCCTGGAGGGGGTGCGTCACCTGAGTGGGTTGATTCACTGTTGTGGTCATCCTGTCTGGGTTGGCGCCCCCCCCTTGGGTTGTGCCGTGGCGGAGATCTTTGTGGGCTATACTCAGCCTTGTCTCAGGATGGTAAGTTGGTGGTTGAAGATATCCCTCTAGTGGTGTGGGGGCTGTGCTTTGGCAAAGTGGGTGGGGTTATATCCTTCCTGTTTGGCCCTGTCCGGGGGTGTCCTCAGATGGGGCCACAGTGTCTCCTGACCCCTCCTGTCTCAGCCTCCAGTATTTATGCTGCAGTAGTTTATGTGTCGGGGGGCTGGGGTCAGTTTGTTATATCTGGAGTACTTCTCCTGTCCTATTCGGTGTCCTGTGTGAATCTAAGTGTGCGTTCTCTAATTCTCTCCTTCTCTCTTTCTTTCTCTCTCTCGGAAGACTTGAGCCCTAGGACCATGCCCCAGGACTACCTGACATGATGACTCCTTGCTGTCCCCAGTTTACCTGGCCATGCTGCTGTTCCAGTTTCAACTGACCTGAGCCCTAGGACCATGCCCCAGGACTACCTGACATGATGACTCCTTGCTGTCCCCAGTCCACCTGGCCATGCTGCTGCTCCAGTTTCAACTGTTCTGCCTTATTATTATTCGACCATGCTGGTCATTTATGAACATTTGAACATCTTGGCCATGTTCTGTTATAATCTCCACCCGGCACAGCCAGAAGAGGACTGGCCACCCCACATAGCCTGGTTCCTCTCTAGGTTTCTTCCTAGGTATTGGCCTTTCTAGGGAGTTTTTCCTAGCCACCGTGCTTCTACACCTGCATTGCTTGCTGTTTGGGGTTTTAGGCTGGGTTTCTGTACAGCACTTTGAGATATCAGCTGATGTACGAAGGGCTATATAAATAAATTTGATTTGATTATTCTCAGATCCCAGACCGTAGCTTTAAGCTTCAGGTTTAAGCTTCAGCTGCATCCCTCGGGGTGCCTCTGCGGGACCTGCAGGTCTCGACAGAGATCATTGCGGCGCAGTCTGCATTTTTCATGCTAAGGGTGGGAACGGGCGGTCAGGAGTAAAAGCTAGCCAAGTTCATTAACTTCTGAAACGGGACAAAATAAAGGCTACAAAACATTTCCATACAAACAACATCTGTTAGATAGCGATATGAGCTGGCTATTATTACTATCTGACAGATAACTAGAAGCTAGAGCTGACATGGCTGTGGTAGTTACTAGTTAGTGTAGCTTATATATTCACCTCAGTTGAGAGGGGATGAAACATTAGCTAACATTACTGTACATGTCAGTTACAATACTAGCTCAGCACTGTGAATAAACACTAGTTTAGTTTTCTGTTAACCTCTTGAACCTCTGGGGGCAGTATTTCATTTTTGGATGATGTCACGAAAAGATGCTCGACTATGCATATAATTGACAGCTTTGGAAAGAAAACACTCTGACGTTTCCAAAACTGCAAAGATGTTGTCTGTGAGTGCCACAGAACTAATACTACAGGCGAAACCAAGATGACATTTCATACAGGAAGTGAGCCAGATTTTGAATGCGCTGTGTTCCAATGTCTCCTTATATGGCTGTGAATGCGCAAGGAATGTCGTTTCCCCAAGGTGTCTGCAGCATTGTGACGTATTTGTAGGCATATCATTGGAAAATTGACAATAAGAGACTACATTTACCAGGTGTCCGCTCTGTGTCCTCCGTCGAAACTATTGCGTAATCTCCAGGTGCGTGCATTTTCCCATTTTGTTCAGAGGAGAAACCAAACTGCCAAGAGTGATTTATCATCGAATAGATATGTGAAAAACACCTTGAGGATTGATTCTAAACAACGTTTGCCATGTTTCTGTCGATATTATGGAGTTAATGTGGAAAAAAGTTTGCCGTTGTAATGACTGAATTTTCGGGGTTTTTTCTTAGTCAAACTTGATGAAGAAAACGGAGCGATTTCTCCTACACAAATAATATTTTTGGAAAAACTTAACATTTGCTATCTAACTGAGAGTCTCCTCATTGAAAACATCCAAAGTCCTTCAAAGGTAAATGATTTAATTTGAATGCTTTTCTTGTTTTTGTGAAAATGTTGCCTGCTGAATGCTAGGCTTAATGCTATGCTAGCTATCAATACTCTTACACCAATGCTTGTGTAGCTATGGTTGAAAAGCATTTTTTTTAAATCTGAGATGACAGTGTTGTTAACAAAGGCTAAGCTTGTGAGCCAATATATTTATTTCATTTCATTTGCGATTTTCATGAATAGTTAACGTTGCGTTATGGTAATGAGCTTGAGGCTATAATTACGCTCCCGGATACAGGATTGCTCGTCGCAACAGGTTAAGTTAAACAGCAGTTCCCTTGCCAGTTATATTCAGTCAACTAAAGAGTAGCCAGTTTCTGCTCTGCTTGCTTTTACAACTAAAGCACAACGTGTGTCCCCCGTCCCCAGTGAAAGTTGCGCCCCTGATCAAGAGCCTAACTATTAAATGCGCCTGGCTTTATAAAATCAGCCATATATATCTGCAGAAATAAGCCAGATCCTGCGTCTGTTGCCTGTTTGAGTGTTTGTATAATAGCCTACTAATTCCGTGTCTCAGGAAACCACAACATGTTGGATAAACAATTTCACAAATTCAGCAGTTTTAAATCTTTGCTATGCTATAAAGGCTTTCCCCTTTATTTTCATTAGACCAGCTTCTCTGCTATTATTTATAATAATAACAACCCTCCTTTTTCCTTGACCCCTTCTTATTGTTATTATTATTATGACGATCATTATAACAATAAGTAATGTCATTATCATTAGTAAGCTTAGCATAGCAGCTTTGTATAACCACCATCGAGTTGTAGGCCTAAGAGCGCATCCTGTTAAGTCTTAATACCGTACTCAAGCCTATATTCCAATACTTACATAGGCTACTGTATCAATAAATCATTTATTTGTTCATGTCAACACACAGGAGTCATTCGTGATTTGAAATGCAATCAAGCATTTTAGTTTTAAAATAAAATAACAAAGTGACCATTGAATAATTGGCGTAAACAATAAATAGGCCTAAACCGTTCCATTTTGGAAATTGCATTCACAAATGAATGCGACTGTTTTTAGTCTTTGCTGTAATAAAGGATTCAAAACAACATTACAACAGATGCTCTAGTACGCTTATAATGTATTTAGTGTTGTTTACATTGTTCCAAACAATCCGAAAATATATAGTCAAAAAAGTATACTGTAATCTAACAACACCTGTCCGGCACATATAATATGCATGCATATTACCTTCTTTTTCTTGATTTCCAGTATTTTCCATAACTAGTCACACACCTGACTTCCCCTTTACCTCCTGAGCAACCAGTAAACATTCCCCCATTTCGAGTTTGTCACGTCCTCTGCATCCATTTTTCGGTCACGTGTTATGGTGTTCAGAGTTTAATATAATACATTTATTGATGTGATTATGATATGCTATAGGTCAGGCCCTATTGGTCACATGCATGCAATGCATACATGTCTCATGTGTCGAGAGCAAGGGTTGAGGGAATAGGGATAGCCTCAGACAACAACATTGATGTATACGCTGAATCGGTGAGCGAGTTTATTAGCAAGTGCATCGGTGATGTTGTACCCACAGTGACTATTAAAACCTTTTCCAACCAGAAACCGTGGATTGATGGCAGCATTCGCGCAAAAATGAAAGCGCAAACCACTGCTTTCAATCATGGCAAGGCGACCGGAAACATGACCGAATACAAACAGTGTAGCTATTCCCTCCGCAAGGCTATCAAACAAGCAGAGCGTCAGTATAGAGACAAAGTAGAGTCGCAATTCAATGGCTCAGACATTATACGTATGTGGCAGGGTCTACAGTCAATCACGGATTATAAAAAGAAAACCAGCCCCGTCGCAGACACCAACGTCTTGCTCCCAGAAACAGCCCGCTACCAAAACTTTCGGGGTCTCCTACACCGCGGCCAATGTGAGTAAAACATTTAAGCGTGTTAACCCTCACAAGGCTGCAGGCCCAGACAGCATCCGTAGCCGCGTCCTCAGAGCATGCGCAGACCAGCTGGCTGGGGGGTGTTTACGGACATATTCAATCAATCCCTATCCCAGTCTGCTGTTCCAACATGCTTCAAGAGGGCCACCATTGTTCCTGTACCCAAGAAAGCTAAGGTAACTGAGCTAAATGGCTATCGCCCCGTAGCACTCACTTTCGTCATCATGAAATGCTTTGAGAGACTAGTCAAGGATCATTTCACCTCCACCCTACCTGACACGCTAGACTCACTCCAATTTGCTTACCGCCCCAATAGGTCCACAGACGACGCAACCGCAATCACACTGCACACTGCCCTAACCCATCTGGGACAAGAGGAATACCTATGTAAGAATGCTGTTCATCGATTACAGCTCAACATTTAACACCATAGTACCCTCCAAACTCGTCATTAAGCTTGAGGCACTAGGTCTTGACCCCGCCCTGTGCAACTGGGTCCTGGACTTTCTAACGAGCCGCCCCCAGGTGAGGGTAGGAAACAACATCTCCACCCCGCTGATCCTCAACACTGGGCCCAACATGGGTGCGTTCTCAGCCCTCTCCTGTACTCCCTGTTCACCCATGAATGTGTGGCCATGCACGCCTCCAACTCAATCATCAAGTTTTCAGGCGACACAACATTGGTGGGCTTGATTACCAACAACGACAAGACGGCCTACAGGGAGGAGGTGAGGGCCCTCGGAGTGTGGTGTCAGGAAAATAACCTCACACTCAACGTCAACAAAACAAAGGATGATCGTGGACTTCAGGAACCAGCAGAGAGAGTACCCCCCTATCCACATCGACGGGACAGTAGTGGAGAATGTGGAAAGTTTTAAGTTCCTCGGAGTACACATCACGAACAAACTGAAACGGTTCCCCCACACAGATAGTGTGTTTAGGTAGGCGCAACAGCGCCTCTTCAACCTTTGGAGGCTGAAGAAATTTGGCTTGTTACCGAAAACACTCAAACTTTTACAGATAGCACAATCGAGAGCATCCTGTCGGGCTGTATCCCCGCCTGGTACGGCAACTGCTCCGCCCACAACCGTAAGGCTCTCCAGAGGGTAGTGAGTTCTGCACAATGCATCACCGGGGACAAACTACCTGCCCCCCAGGAAACCTACACCACCTGATGTCACAGGAAGGCCAAAAAGATCATCATGGACAACAACCACCCGAGCCACTGCCTGTTCACCCCGCTATCATCCAGAAGGCGAGGTCAGTACAGGTGCATCAAAGCTGGGACCGAGGTACTGAAAAACAGCTTCTATCTCAAGGCCATCAGACTGTTAAACAGCCATCACTAACATTGAGTGGCTGCTGCCAACATACTGACTCAATCTCTAGCCACTTTAAGAATAAAAAATTGGATGTAATAAATATATCACTAGTCACTTTAAACAATGTCACTTTATACACTGAACACTAAAATAACACATCCTAGATCTGAATGAATGAAATATTCTTATTAAATACTTTTTTTCTTTACATAGTTGAATGTGCTGACAACAAAATCACACAAAAATGATAAATTTATCAACCCATGGAGGTCTGGATTTGGAGTCACACTCAAAATTAAAGTGAAAAACAACACTACAGGCTGATCCAACTTTGATCTAATGTCCTTAAAACAAGTCAAAATGAGGCTCAGTAGTGTGTGTGGCCTCCACGTGCCTGTATGACCTCCCTACAATGCCTGGGCATGCTCCTGATGAGGTGGCGGATGGTCTCCTGAGGGATCTCCTCCCAGACCTGGACTAAAGCATCTGCCAACTCCTGGACAGTCTGTGGTGCAATGTGGCGTTGGTGGATGGAGCGAGACATGATGTCCCAGATGTGCTCAATTGGATTCAGGTCTGGGGAACGGGCGGGTCAGTCCATAGCATCAATGCCTTCCTCTTGCAGGAACTGCTGACACACTCCAGCCACATGAGGTCTAGCATTGTCTTGCATTAGGAGGAATCCAGGGCCAACCGCACCAGCATATGGTCTCACAAGAGGTCTGAGGATCTCATCTCGGTACCTAATGGCAGTCAGGCTACCTCTGCCGAGCACATGGAGGGCTGTGCGGCCCCCCAAAGAAATGCCACCCCACACCATGACTGACCCACCACCAAACCGGTCATGCTGGAGGATGTAGTTCGGAAAGCTCTCGCCTGTTCGTACAACGCGACTTTAACCAGAGCACAACGGACCTATTTATTTTTCATCCCCGGATTCCCACCGCAAACGGAACATCTTTCAGCTGGATTTTTCAGCAACTAGCTATCTAGCTAAACCGCAACCTCGGATTACTCCTGGCTAGCGTTTCCACCCACTTAGCTTGAAGCTAGCCCGGCCGTAGCACCTGCGCTACCACCGTAGCATACTCCTGAGCTACAATACCCGGGCCCACGACCGGTCTACCGATGTCATCGCATGAAGAGGAATAAACAGACTCACCCCATCGCGACGTCCCCCAAAGGCTAACTCTCTAGCCCTCGCTATCTCCCTGCTTGCTAATTCGGCCTGCTAACTGCTAGCTTGTCCAGCTCCGGCCCGCTAACTGCTACCTTGTCTAGCCCGGGCCTACAAACTGTTAGCTTGTTAGCACAGGCCTCTTTTGACTTTTAATTTGTTTATACCTTCCGGAAACCTGCCTCACCCAATGTGATACGGAATCGCTATTATTTTTTTATTTATTTTTAGAACACACTCAAGAACCTCCAGAAGCTAACCAGCTAACTAGCTACAAGCTATTTAGTCATTGTTAGTTTTTTTTTTACCTGGATAACACTCGCCAGGCCAGCTTCCCTGCCCCATCCACCGCTGCCCCCTGGACACTGATCTCTTGGCTACATAGCTGATGCACGCTGGACTGTCCATTAATCACGGTACTCCATTCTGCTTGTTTGTTCTATCTGTTGGCCCCGTTGCCTAGTCTACGCCATTTTACCTGCTGTTGTTGTGCTAGCTGATTAGCTGTTGTCTCACCTACTGTTTTAGCTAGCTTTCCCAATTCAACACCTGTGATTACTGTATGCCTCGCTGTATGTCTCTCTCAAATGTCAATATGCCTTGTATACTGTTGTTCAGGTTAGTTATCATTGTTTTAGTTCACAATGGAGCCCCTAGTTCCACTCTTCACGCCCCTGATAACTCCTTTGTCCCACCTCCCACACATGCGGTGACCTCACCCATTACTACCAGCATGTCCAGAGATATAACCTCCCTCATCATCACCCAGTGCCTGGGCTTACCTCCGCTGTACCCGCACCCCACCATACCCCTGTCTGCGCATTATGCCCTGAATATATTCTACCATGCCCAGAAACCTGCTCCTCTTATTCTCTGTCCCCAACGCTCTAGGCGACCAGTTTTGATAGCCTTTAGCCGCACCCTCATACTACTCCTTCTCTGTTCCGCGGGTGATGTGGAGGTAAACCCAGGCCCTGCATGTCCCCAGGCACCCTCATTTGTTGACTTCTGTGATCGAAAAAGCCTTGGTTTCATGCATGTCAACATCAGAAGCCTCCTCCCTAAGTTTGTTTTACTCACTGCTTTAGCACACTCTGCTAACCCTGATGTCCTTGCTGTGTCTGAATCCTGGCTCAGGAAGGCCACCAAAAATTCAGAGATTTCCATACCCAACTATAACATCTTCCGTCAAGATAGAACTGCCAAAGGGGGCGGAGTTGCAGTTTACTGCAGAGATAGCCTGCAAAGTAATGTCATACTTTCCAGGTCCATACCCAAACAGTTCGAAATACTAATTTTGAAAATTACTCTCTCCAGAAATAAGTCTCTCACGGTTGCCGCCTGCTACCGACCCCCCTCAGCTCCCAGCTGTGCCCTGGACACCATTTGTGAATTGATCGCCCCCCATCTAGCTTCAGAGTTTGTTCTGTTAGGTGACCTAAACTGGGATATGCTTAACACCTCGCCAGTCCTACAATCTAAGCTAGATGCCCTCAATCTCACACAAATCATCAAGGAACCCACCAGGTACAACCCTAACTCTGTAAACAAGGGCACCCTCATAGACGTCATCCTGACCAACTGGCCCTCCAAATACACCTCCGCTGTCTTCAACCAGGATCTCAGCGATCACTGCCTCATTGCCTGTATCCGCTACGGAGCCGCAGTCAAACGACCACCCCTCATCACTGTCAAACGCTCCCTAAAACACTTCTGTGAGCAGGCCTTTCTAATCGACCTGGCCCGGGTATCCTGGAAGGACATTTACCTCATCCCGTCAGTTGAGGATGCCTGGTCATTCTTTAAAAGTAACTTCCTCACCATTTTAGATAAGCATGCTCCGTTCAAAAAATGCAGAACTAAGAACAGATACAGCCCTTGGTTCACCCCAGACCTGACTGCCCTCGACCAGCACAAAAACATCCTGTGGCGGACTGCAATAGCATCGAATAGTCCCCGTGATATGCAACTGTTCAGGGAAGTCCGGAACCAATACACGCAGTCAGTCAGGAAAGCTAAGGCCAGCTTCTTCAGGCAGAAGTTTGCATCCTGTAGCTCCAACTCCAAAAAGTTCTGGGACACCGTGAAGTCCATGGAGAACAAGAGCACCTCCTCCCAGCTGCCCACTGCATTGAGGCTAGGTAACATGGTCACCACTGATAAATCCATGATTATCAAAAACTTCAATAAGCATTTCTCAACGGCTGGCCATGCCTTCCGCCTGGCTACTTCAACCTCGGCCAACAGCTCCGCCCCCCCCGCAGCTCCTCGCCCAAGCCTCTCCAGGTTCTCCTTTAACCAAATCCAGATAGCAGATGTTCTGAAAGAGCTGCAAAACCTGGACCCGTACAAATCAGCTGGGCTTGACAATCTGGACCCTCTATTTCTGAAACTATCTGCCACCATTGTCGCAACCCCTATTACCAGCCTGTTCTACCTCTCTTTCATATCGTCTGAGATCCCCAAGGATTGGAAAGCTGCCGCAGTCATCCCCCTCTTCAAAGGGGGAGACACCCTGGACCCAAACTGTTACAGACCTATATCCATCCTGCCCTGCCTATCTAAGGTCTTCGAAAGCCAAGTCAACAAACAGGTCACTGACCATCTCGAATCCCACCGCACCTTCTCCGCTGTGCAATCTGGTTTCCGAGCCGGTCATGGGTGCACCTCAGCCACACTCAAGGTACTCAACGATATCATAACCGCCATCGATAAAAGACAGTACTGTGCAGCCGTCTTCATCGACCTTGCCAAGGCTTTCGACTCTGTCAATCACCATATTCTTATCGGCAGACTCAGGAGCCTCGGTTTTTCGGATGACTGCCTTGCCTGGTTCACCAATTACTTTGCAGACAGAGTTCAGTGCGTCAAATCGGAGGGCATGCTGTCTGGTCCTCTGGCAGTCTCTATGGGGGTGCCACAGGGTTCAATTCTCGGGCCGACTCTTTTCTCTGTGTATATCAATGATGTTGCTCTTGCTGCGGGCGATTCCCTGATCCACCTCTACGCAGACGACACCATTCTATATACCTTCAGCCCGTCTTTGGACACTGTGCTATCTAACCTCCAAACAAGCTTCAATGCCATACAACACTCCTTCCGTGGCCTCCAACTGCTCTTAAACGCTAGTAAAACCAAATGCATGCTTTTCAACCGGTCGCTGCCTGCACCCGCATGCCCGACTAGCATCACCACCCTGGATGGTTCCGACCTAGAATTTGTGGACGTCTATAAGTACCTAGGTGTCTGGCTGGACTGCAAACTCTCCTTCCAGACTCATATCAAACATCTCCAATCGAAAATCAAATCAAGAGTCGGCTTTCTATTCCGCAACAAAGCCTCCTTCACTCACGCCGCCAAGCTTACCCTAGTAAAACTGACTATCCTACCGATCCTCGACTTCGGCGATGTCATCTACAAAATGGCTTCCAACACTCTACTCAGCAAACTGGATGCAGTCTATCACAGTGCCATCCGTTTCGTCACTAAAGTACCTTATACCACCCACCGCTCTAGTCGGCTGGCCCTCGCTACATATTCGTCGCCAGACCCACTGGCTCCAGGTCATCTACAAGTCCATGCTAGGTAAAGCTCCGCCTTATCTCAGCTCACTGGTCACGATGGCAACACCCATCCGTAGCACGCGCTCCAGCAGGTGTATCTCACTGATCATCCCTAAAGCCAACACCTCATTTGGCCGCCTTTCGTTCCAGTACTCTGCTGCCTGTGACTGGAACGAATTGCAAAAATCGCTGAAGTTGGAGACTTTTATCTCCCTCACCAACTTCAAACATCAGCTATCTGAGCAGCTAACCGATCGCTGCAGCTGTACATAGTCTATTGGTAAATAGCCCACCCTTTTTCACCTACCTCATCCCCATACTGTTTTTATTTATTTACTTTTCTGCTCTTTTGCACACCAATATCTCTACCTGTACATGACCATCTGATCATTCATCACTCCAGTGTTAATCTGCAAAATTGTAATTATTTGCCTACCTCCTCATGCCTTTTGCACACATTGTATATAGACTCCCCCTTTGGTTTCTACTGTGTTATTGACTTGTTAATTGTTTACTCCATGTGTAACTCTTTGTTGTCTGCTCACACTGCTATGCTTTATCTTGGCCAGGTCGCAGTTGCAAATGAGAACTTGTTCTCAACTAGCCTACCTGGTTAAATAAAGGTGAAATAAAAAAATAAAAAAATGTTGCAGGCAGCAGAACGGTCTCCACGGCGTCTCCAGACTCTGTCACGTCTGTCACATGTGCTCAGTGTGAATCTGCTTTCATCTGTGAAGAGCACAGGGCGCCAGTGGCGAATTTGCCAATCTTGGTGTTCTCTGGGAAATGCCAAACGTCCTGCACAGTGTTGGGCTGTAAGCACAACCCCCACCCGTGGACGTCAGGCCCTCATACCACCCTCATGGAGTCTGTTTCTGACCGTTTGAGCAGACACATGCACATTTGTAGCCTGCTGCTGAGGTCATTTTGCAGGGCTCTGGCAGTGCTCCTCCTGCTCCTCCTTGCACAAAGGCGGAGGTAGCGGTCCTGCTGCTGGGTTGTTGCCCTCCTACGGCCTCCTCCACGTCTCCTGATGTACTGGCCTGTCTCCTGGTAGCGCCTCCATGCTCTGGACACTACGCTGACAGACACAGCAAACCTTCTTGACACAGCTCGCATTGATGTGCCATCCTGGATGAGCTGCACTACCTGAGCCACTTGTGTGGGTTGTAGACTCCGTCTTATGCTACCACTAGAGTGAAAGCACCGCCAGCATTCAAAAGTGACCAAAACATCAGCCAGGAAGCATAGGAACTGAGAAGTGGTCTGTGGTCACCACCTGCAGAACCACTCCTTTATTGGGGGTGTCTTGCTAATTGCCTATAATTTCCACCTGTTGTCTATTCCATTTGCACAACAGCATGTGAAATTTATTGTCAATCAGCGTTGCTTCCTAAGTGGACAGTTTGATTTCACAGAAGTGTGATTGACTTGGAGTTACATTGTGTTGTTTAAGTGTTCCCTTTATTTTTTTGAGCAGTGTATAATGTTTACATACCCTACATTACTCATGTACCCTATACCATCTACTGCATCTTGCCTATGCCGCACGGCCATCACTCATCCATATATTTATATGTACATATTCTCAATCATTCCTTTACATTTGTGTGTATAAGGTAGTTGTTGTGAAATTGTTAGATATTACTGCACAGTCGGAACTAGAAGCACAAGCATTTCGCTACACTTGCATTAACATCTGCTAACCATGTGTATGTGACCAATCAAATTTGATTTGAATGTTTTTCCTAAACAAATTAGGGATTTTGGTAACATAACTTTTCATTCAGAAATGGCTGTAATGACGTTGCAGCTTCAGCAACACGGACAGTGTGATACACACTGTTGATGTTCTGTGTTGGTCGCTGCAGCAGGGAAGGAAGTGAGATAAATGGGTGCTAGTTACAGTCACTCTCAGTTTTTTTTTTAAACCCACGCAGCAAGTCTGAGCCAGGTCCAGCACAATCAAATCAATTCCGGTTGGTCTCCCTCTAGTCATTTGTGTATCTTAATTATTTCATCAAACAGTTTGCTTAAAGCTCAGTGCATATACTTGTTTTGATTCAAATGTGTCTATATATGGAAAAATACACATTTAAACATTTTGACCAATCGATTGGTCGACAGAACAGATGACTCCTGGTCAGCCGACCAAGATTTTTTGGGTCAGGGACAGCCCTACTTTTTATGTCTGTTGGTTTACTGACTATGACGCTCAATATTCATTCTGCACAAAAAGGAGAAGACCGATATATCTGAAAAAGTCGCTTCTGCAAAAGTGGGGCCTCTTTGGACCTCTCCAACCACCTTCATTCACCAAGAGACAGTACTGCAAAACACACACCAACACGCACACACGCTATCCTCTCACACGTGTCACCACAGAGACCTCCGGAGTGGGGGTGCCTGCCCTCTGTCTGTCCATACATTATACATTTCCTCAGCATTCTCTCTGCAGAGACTTGGCCAGCTGTGCTTTATGTGCTGAGAGGAGTGGCTCCTTCCAACCCTGGTGGCTTTGAACAAATGCTTTACGGCTCCTATAAAACACATTCAGAGCGTACAGTTCATCACTAAAAAAGTCCATATGAGCAGGGGCCTTTACTATACAATCACCTGGATGTGTTGCAGGGATCTACGAAGATTGTCCGTAAGTGTGTGTGCGAACACGTGTATGTGTGTGTGAGCATGGGTGTGCCTGCGTGTGTGTGTGAGAAATGAACATAAAAGAGAGAACAAATGTGTGTATGTGCACGCACCCACACGTGTGTGTGTGTGTGTGTGTCAGCGTACTTGGAGTTCAGTGCAGATGTGAAGGTTAACATTTTCCAGCAGGGTGGTGGTGCAGCGGGGCTGCCGCTGTGTGTGTGTGCACCGGTGGCCTCCCTGGTCTTTGATGTGGGAGTGGGCACATTTGAAGTGCACATAAGCACACAGCCAAGACAAAGCAGGAGTGGCTTCGGGAGAAGTCTCTGAATGTCCTTGAGTGAACCAGCCAGACCCCAGACTTGAACCCGATCGATCGAACATCTCTGGAGATACCTGAAAATAGATGTTCAGCGACACTCCCCATCCAACCTGACAGAGCTTGAGAGGATCTGCAGCGAATGGGAGAAACTCCCCAAATACAGGTGTGCCAAGCTTGTAGCATCATACGCATGAAGACTCGAGGCTGTAATCGCTGACAAAGGTTCTTCAACAAAGTATTGAGTAAAGGGTCTGAATATTTATGTAAATGTGATATTTCCGTTTTTTGATTTTAATACATTTGCAAACATAAAATAAAATAAAAATATATATATTTTTGTCATTATGGGGTATTGTGTGTAGTTTGATGAGGGAAGAAAACAATTGAATCCATTTTAGAATAAGGCTGTAACGTAACAAAATGTTTAAAAACTCAAGGGGTCTGAATAGTTTCCAAATGCACTGTAAATGCCTATAAAAACAGTGGGACGGTGGGCATAAAAATGCCTCTAACTGATGGGATACACAAGCTACATTACTTGCACAATGACAACAGTTTTATCAAAATGGACTGGTTGATTGAAGTACGGAAATACGTGTTCCAACAACGAGCTGCAGTTTTGGAATAATTGCATCCCGTCTATTTTCCGCTTAGGCTACTTTGCGAACTGATAGTGCCATTTAGAATTGGTTAGACTAGGCTATAACCCCCTAAACATAGACAGGTTCCACAATGAAAATATGCAAAAACATTTGTTTGATAAAGACAACGATTATATTTTCATCAGAATCACCAAGCCTAGGCGTACTCACCAGACAGATGTCGCGGCTGTAATATATCACCATGCAGTGTTCAATTTGGAATTGATTAATCCATTAAGAAAATACAAAAAAACAGACAAAATAAACAAAATCGAACATATTTAGGCTTATATCGAAAATAACACATATTTTGGTTTGTAACCCTGAAAATTGTTTATTTCAATGCACCTGAGCCCCTTTTCAAATGATCTCTCTTTGGCAATAACTGTTCCAGACGCGTGAGGTGTGTACTTTGCACTGCCAACTTTTTTTCATTTGGAAAAAATATGGTTAGATTTTAATTATTTTATATTACATCATGTTTTTGCTATAAAAGAGATGTGTCTTGACTGTATAACAAAACAAGGCTCTGCCTTCACACAGCCATAGGCTTTTACAAGCAAGCGCCACTGCTGAGGTTACTGCCTTTTTGAAGAGTGTGTTCCACGATATAATATAACCAGTTGATATTATAGATTCAATAAATGAATCTTAAAGGCAATAGTTTTTTATTGATTGAATATACATGAGGCAATTTAGCAATTAGGTTTTGTTATCTGTAATGGTTATGATAAATTAGACCCTGTTGTGCACTTTCACATATTCGTTTTCCATTGCTGGCCTTGCCCTTCTAAAAACATGTATTTTTTCCATTACAAATACTTGAAAAAAATAATGGGAGTAGTCGAACAGTCATAAAACGTCAAATGCCCATCCCTAGTATAGAAGTTCCTACCCTGTCAATATCCGTATTAAAATTAATGCACAGCACATATAGTACAGTAGCAAAGGTCAAATGAACAATTCCTTTTAAAATGCCCCTTGGGTATGCTTTACAATGTCTATACATCCGAATTGGGACTGTCTATGGTCTACACCCCATACTTTAAGAAAGATTTATTCCAACAGTCAATTACAATGGCCCTTTATATGTGGACCCGCAGGCTTACTGTCTGATGTGCTAGAATTAAACTGCCTATCAATGCCTTAATTAAATGCCATAATTCAAATCTTTATGACTATACTACAGCAAGAAGAAAAGAGAAGAGCTTTGTATAGTGAAGTATAAGGTGGATGTGGAAGTCACAGTATCTATAGTCAGTAAGGGAGGAAGGAGTACTGTAAAGCATAAATGAAAAAAAAAGTTTACACTCTAAAATGTGCTCAATGTTAAGGTCACGGTCCATGGCAAACAAATAGCTATCTACCTGTTCTGGGGGTGGTGGGGAAGCCTTCAACACCATTCAAATACATAGTATTTTACCTAATTTCAAGATTCACAATGAGGTGCTCTGAAAACACACAACAGTTGCACTGAGGAGGAAATACATTGCCCTTTAAGACATGAATGTATGGTGAAGTGGGGCATGTATAGTGCAATGAATGCACATCACACCATTTCCCCTGTTGAATGACGTAATGTGAAGGAAACAATGCGCCCTTGGGAGAATCTCAATTGCATTTCCTTCATCCCTTCACCCATTGGATGAGAAGGTCAGAGGAGAGAGGACGTGAGGAATCAAGGAAATGCAATTGAGATTCTCCTCGTGTTCAAATAAAATGGCTGCTCCTCTCCTAGCCCCTCTACTCTCCTGTGTCTACATGTCCTCTAGTCTGATAGGATACATGCTCCCCTGCACGTCGCCATCCCCGGAGGCAAGCGCTTCGCCCCTTCACACCGCAATGTCTTTTCACTTAATTGCATTTTTGTCAAACCTTGTAAAGGATCTGTGCGGGCGGCGGAGTGGCAGCCATGTGGAGTCGCGCATCACTTGGAAGGCCCGGTTACACATCATAAACGGCAATGCCTCTTCCCCATCTGGCAGGGGCAAGGCTGTAAAAGAGAATGTTATTGTGAAACTCGCTCGACGGCTCACAGCCGATCAATGGGGTGTAAAAGGGAGGGGGAGAGCGAGAGAGAGAGAGAGTGAAGGGAGAAACATGCAGGCCAGGCAAGGGCGTTTTCACATAAAATCCCAAAGTTCAGAGTTGGGTATTAAACATTCGGCCCATCACTCCCCTGCTTGTGTGGCATGTCCTTAAGGCAACACCAGAAAGACCGACTGTGATGCCCAATACCCTTGCAGACTGTCCACAGTGTGAGTTCGAAGCACAGAACCAAGTGAATCGATCCAGCCTCTCCTTATACTTCCAGCATATCACTGCTCTGCTATAGTCCTGTCCCACAATTCACTAATATGCAGACTGTTAGTAGAACTTCGGCAGGGTGTCTAGTGGTTAGAGCATTGAGCCAGTAACCGATAGGTTGCTGGATCGAATCCCCAAGCTGACAAGGTAAAAATCAGTCGTTCTGCTCCTGAACAAGGCAGTTAACCCACTGTTCCTTGGTAGGCTGTCATTGTAAATAAGAATTTGATCTTAACTGACTTGCCTAGTTAAATAAATGTTAAAACACTTTTTATAATAAAATATACTCTGTGCCAGAAGGGAGAAGGGCCCAGAATATATATGGCATGTTTACTCACCATGTCAGGGTGCTAGACTGCCATGCTACATAAAGACTGTGCTGGGTTGGATGAGATTTATAGGCCCTGCAGCCTGGGCCAAGGTACTAGGAAGAACCACAGGCCTGCCGTGCTGCTGCTGGACTCCAAATGAGTGGGGAGGGTGAGCAGGGAGTGTGTACTGGCAGGCACTGTTAATCACTGCAGCTCTAGTGGGGGAGTCAGGAGTCTAGTTTGCTAAATGTAGGACTACTGTGACACTCAAGGTGCATGTTTCCCTCCTAAAACTACAGGTTTAGGATCAGATTACTTTCCTAAATAATCCTATCTTTAACAATTAGGGGAATTAAATAATATCTGACCCTGGACTGGGGCAATATGGGGCTGCAGTGAGCTACCTTAATGGTGCTCCATGAGGATCCCAGCTATGCCCATTAGTAAGGAGGAGAACATCACATCCATTGCATGGGGCGGCAGGTAGCCTAGTGTTTAGCGCGTTGGGTCAGTAACCGAAAGGTTGCTAGTTCGAATCCCTGAGCTGACAAGGTAAAAATCTGTTCTGTCCCCGAACAAGGCAGTTAACCCACTGTTCCTAGGCTGTCATTGTAAATAAGAATTTGTTCTTAACTGCCGAGTTAAATAAACATTTTAAAATCATGAACATGATAATTGACCAGGTAATGGGCTGAGCCTGAGTCTCACGCCTCTGTTTTCATCCTCCTAGATCTATCCGCTGCCTTCGACACTGTGAACCATCGGATCCTCCACCGTCACAGAGCTGGGCATCTCAGGCTTTGCACAATGTTGGATTGCATCCTACCGGACAGGCCAGGTGACGTGGAAAGGATCTGTGTCTGCACCACGTGCTCTCACCACTGCCTTGGCAGGTCCCTAATAACATTCAAATACAAATCCTCTGGTGTCCTTGAAATTTTCCGAATTGACTGACCATGTCTAAAAGTAATGATGGACTGTCATTTCTCTCTGCTTATTTGAGCTGTTCTTGCCATAATATGGACTTGATCTTTTACCAAATAGGGCTATCTTCTGTAGACCACCCCTACCTTGTCACAACACAACTGATTGGCTCAAATGCATTAAGAAGGAAAGAAATTCCACAAATGAACTTTTAACAAGGTACACCTATTAATTGAAATGCATTCCAGGTGACTACCTCATGAAGCTGGTTGAGAGAATGCCAAGAGTGTGCAAAGCTGTCACCAAGGCAAAGGGTGACTACTTTGAAGAATCTCAAATCTAAAATATACTTTTTTAGTTACTACATGATTCCATGTGTTATTTCATAGTTTTGATGTATTCACTATTATTCTACAATGTAGAAAATAGTAAAAAATATAAAAAACTTGAATGAGTAGGTCTCCCCAAACTTTTGACTGGTACTGTACTTAAGTATAAAAAGTAAACGTAATTGTAAAAATATACTTAATTACAAAAAGTAAAAGTATAAATCATTTCACATTCCATATATTAAGCAAACCAGATGGCACTGTTTTCTTGTTATTTAAATGTATGGATAGCCAGGGGCACACCCCAACACTCAGACATAATTTACAAACAAAGCATTTGTGTTTAGTGAGTCCGTCAGATCAGAGGCAGTAGGGATGTTATCTTGATTAGCGCATGACCATTTTCCTGCCATGCTAACCATTCGAAATGTTTCAAGTACTTTTGGGTGTCAGGGAAACGTATGAAGTAAAAAGTACATTCTTGTCTTTAGGAATGTACTGGAGTAAAAGTAAAAGTTGTCAAAAATATAAATAGTAAAGTAAAAGTACAGATACCCCAAAAAACTACTTAAGTAGTGCTTGAAAGTATTTTTTACTGAAGTACTTTACACTACTGCCATTCTGCCACCTCTGGTTTCTCCCCCTACGGGAGGTCAGCTCAGCCCAGTCAAATCTATTTTTCCATCCTTGCACCTCAAATGGTGGAACCAGCTTCCCCCGAAGCTAGGACAGCAGAGTCCCTGCCCCCTTCCGAAAACATCTAAAAAGCCTACCTCTTCAAAGAGAATCTTAAATCATCTTAAATAATCCCACAACCCATGAAAAATGATTAAAATAACACCCTTGCTTTTCCTGACCTAACACTTGCACTTGATAATCTGAGAAGATCCTTGTATGTCCCTCTCACTGTAATAAGGATGGTTTGTCCACCAACACCAACTCTATAATAAAGGATAGTCAACCGGCAAGACAAAATGAGGAAGGCTAACATACAACAGCACGATGAGATGGGAACACTGCAAATACACTGACCACAACCACAGGCCTGTTAACACAGAAGCCTAGGTGTCAAGTGATGTACACGCTTTCCTTGACAGGAATGATAAAGTGTGACAACAGTTAAGAAATAAGATGGTAAAATAGGAAGTACAAAGTGCCACATCTCAGCTGCTCTGCACACACTGTTACTGTAAACATTATTGAGTGCCATGCTTCCAAGCGTAATTTACAAAGCATAGCTGAATGTGATATGCAAAGCATAAACTGTGCCTCACAAACCAAGGACTCAATGAAAAAAGCTAAGTCCTGGCACTCTTACTGGCAAGTGTTTATTCACAAAATCATCAGCATCTGTTTATTTTTAAAACGGGGGTGGTAGGAGATTTATTTCACGTTAGTATTGTTTTAAATGGACATTGTTGCGAGTGAACACAAAGGTTTGAATGGGTCAGAACACTACTCCCAGCCATTCTCCATTGTTCCCAGCCAGGACCTTGCCTTTGGCTGCTTCCCTAGGGGGGCTCGGCCCCAGCACCACAGCAGCGCATTGAAAAGTTATTCATAGAGCCAGCACTCCGCGCGTGAGGCGAGCTCTAACTGCACCGTTCCCCCAATTTATGATCTCTTAGCCCTTTAAAGGTTGATTTAATATTTGCCTGAGAGGTTTTGGACGGCATCCCATTAGTTAGAAGGGGAAAAAAGAAAAAGGAGGTTGTTTTGCTAACCTTTAATGCACTTGTACATGAACTGTGTCCAACAATAAGTAAAATATTTATTGGGCAGGGTGAGTCATTGGCGTGCTTACTGAGAGGGGAAGAGAGGAGAGGTCAGCGGCTCAGCGCCCAGCACTCTGTGTCTGTCAGCGGTCAGAAAGCCCCCACACAGGAGTGACCGGCCCCGTCATTAGCCCCGTTTCCTAATGGATCCCATCTGAGAACTAATTTGTTGGAATGACGAATGGCGTAGACAATATATTTTAGGAAGGGGGCTAAATGACTTTTCCAACTGCAGCACGCATCTAGATTAGGGTCAGATTAGAGACACTCTACAAAGAGAATGAGGTAGTGTGTTGGCCAGACAGAGGTGTCTGGATGAAGTAGCCTACTTGGGGTTTTACCATTAGAACGGGTCAGAATATCTCATTCATGCATTATTTCTCTCTGACTGTTTGGTGTCCTTCTGTTTGTGTATTTTGCATTATTAAAAGATACAATCTCAGACAAAGCTCTCAGATAGCCATGCCAGTAACTGACTCTGCTGTTCTTCACCACAACAAAGATTCACTTTCAGCTACCACTTCTCCCCGAGCCACAGAGTCAGACTAGAGATATGAGTGGCAAACATATAGACCGGTCTGAACATTCATACATCCCCTCACACATCTCTCTCGCTGTAGCATGCGTCTTGCTTCTGTAGAAGAAAACTTCTGGCCTCTTTATCTCCGGGGTGATGCATGGAAGACGGCAAGGAAAAGCGGATCTGATTCTGACCAACTCCTCCACAGCTGCAGCAACAGCACTTTTAACCCTTTACACTCGTGGGAATTGGCTTATATGGATAGGGCTACATTGAAATGTTTCTTACAGAAGGGATATGAAAAGCATATGCATACACATCCGAGCAATTATAAGGGAACAGATGGGAGATGATGGGAAAATTATTAGAGCAAAGTTGAGGACACAACATTTCACCTGACACAAGACTGAATCCAAACATTACACTGTTGATTCTATGTGCATTTTACATTTACTGTACTTTTCACAGAATTAATTGATAACGATATCTGAATACATTCTGGATACATTCAGTAACATGTTCAGAATATTACTGGAAAATGTGGGGTAGGTGCAACATAAGACAAAAAAATTACAAGGATATGAGTGAAAGGACTAACTGGTGTCTCCAAGTGGCCACACACACACACACACACCTTTCCAAAGTGTGCACAGTTCCTAAGTAATTTCAATGCACTTTCATGACTCAAAAAAGAGTCTTCAACTATAAGGTGTTTTTTTTTTAGCTCTCCAAGCTGTGCCGTTGAGGAACTAGAGCAGGCACACTTCAAGTTGTTTTGTTTGGAACACAACCCTGCATCCCCACCGTCACACAATTACTGTTGTTGTTAACAAACTTTAAAAAAATAAAAATAAAACGTATAAATTACGATCTGGGTCAGGTGGGCATCATTTGAATGCTTGTTCTATTGCCAACATGACTAGCTAAGTTATAAAATGAAATCTTAGTGTTAGGCTTTCACAAAGGCAATTCAGAGAAACAAATCGTCATTTTGGTGCGCATAGAAAGGAGTCATGAGTGCATTCAGGTGCGTGTCCCATAGCGAATTTTCTTCACAATACAGTGGGTTTTGACCAGAGGTGGCGCATCCTCTTGACAACGCTTCGCTCCAACGCTTAGCTCCAACGCTTAGCTTGAAATTAGCATGAAACAGAGCGTAACTTTTTCAACCGCTCCGCTAGCAGGGTTTCGCCACTCACCTTCTCACAATCCCCCGCACATTTCTCTGTGTGCCCTCGTTAAAAATGAACAGGGAAGTAAATTCTTCTGCTGAAAACCCTACGACAGACAAACATAGGGTCATTCTGTTCAGAACAACCCAAGGTATGACGTCATATCATCTTGTAACTGTGCATCAAACACCGTAGGGCTGGTCGATATGGACAAAATATCATTTTATGGTATTTAAAAAAAGCTTGGACGGTATTTTATGTTTTTGAACAATAAAAGTTCTAAATTTGCTTTATGAGTAGTGCGTGACCCTAGAGTGACAACACATACATTCTAAGTGATTTCAATGGTGCTTTTTCCATTCTGATTGTTTTAAACTGTTCAATTCAACCCAAAATAATTGATCAATTTCTGCATTTCCTGCACTCATTTGATATAATTTCCAAACTGCCAAGCAGGGCTCACGATATGGGTAAAACATCTAGGCCTTATTTTTAAATAAATGTTGCAATTGACATTTTACACTTGGGTGAACTGTTGGAATCATGGAAATATAATGAATATTCTAATTCTATAGTTGGAATATAATAGTGGGCACTTTGAATACAGTGTTGTTTGACATGATAACAAATTAAAATGCCAGGGAGGAGTTGTGACAGGGTAGGAACCAAAGTGTTGATAAGTTTTTCCTAGTGAACCCTATTAATCTACCTAATTTAGCTAACATTCTTTCTTCGTGTATTCCTCTTTGATTTAGAAGATACTGTTTCACAAACAACATGCTGATTTAGGTCTGCACTATCACTGGTATTATCAGGCTCTATAGCTAATTACGTTTGCGCTGACTCATTAACTAGCTAGTGATTAGCATTAGCAGCTAACAAGATTTAGGCCCAAGTTGCATTGAACAAACTAGCTGTTTGCAGATGTAAGAAACACAAACAAATAATGTAATTATAGAACGCTAGAGGTTTTATATTGAGAATCAAAGATAAAACAGCATCATTGTCATCGTGCATGTGCTGCATTGACCATGCAGACTGAACTCAAGTGTCTCGTAGTCGAGAAACAAATGTGCTCCTTGAGTGACAGGGGGCGGGGCTAGGTCTCTGTGGAAAGTTGCGTCGAGAGAGAGAGACGACTTAAATAGCGAAGTAAACTATAAAAATGGACGTTGCACAAAGCATATCACATTTAACAAGCCAAACGTTCAAATGACGTTATAGAAGGTAAAGTAAAAACCCAAACCGGTCTGTGCATCAATACCGGTATATCATAAAATACGGTATACCGCCCAGCCCTAAAACACAGTGATTATACATGTTGACCCTGTTTATGACATGAGTTTTATGATATGGAAGTGTGAAGTGCACATTTGGACTCACAGATGTTTACTTGTATGACATCAAAGTGGTATTTATTATAATCCTCAACGTCTCATCTTTCAAAAATACATAGTCCTCTTAATATACAGCATTTCCCTCACTGAGACAAACAAAACATTTTTGGGGAGGGATGGGAGCAACTACTTGTCGCGTGCTGTGCTCAATTTCAGAACGGCTGTCAGTCAAAACCCATACAGCGCTGTGAAGCGCAGAGCTCTGACGTAATGTATAGCGTGTTACTGTACAGCCACTGTGTTCCAATTTAGACATTTATCAGTGACTAAATCTGCCATTTTCAACCCGTATACGGGGTACGAGTATAAAGGGCTACAGCACACATTCTCAGGGGATGTTTCTTAATGTATTTGCTGGAGTTTTTTTTCTCCCTTTCTGCAAACAAGCTTAACGGACCCCTTTGTGTAGCCAAGCAAATTAAGCTAGGTTGCTCCGATGTCAGTTAAACCATTTTCTGGGTAAACAGAGCACCTCAGGGCTTAAATGGCTAGGTTTATTTCAGAGATAGGTTGTGTTTAATTCGGTCCCAAACAGAGACATTTAGAGCGACAACCTGCAGGCTCCAGGACTGACGTCAAGCCAGAGTGGTTATTTTTAGCAGGGAGGGAGTAAAAATGTGCAAGTTCCACTGTCTTTTTATAGGGGGAGCTAAGCACTAGTTCTGACCAGCTTAACCTATTCATACTGACCCAGCTATTCATATTGCTTTGTATCATGCAAACTAAACTAGAAAGGTATTTTTTATTTCTGACTTTGAACTGGGTTGATGGATAGCTACCAAATGCATTCATAAAAGTTGCAGTAGTACACCGTTTACCTACGAAATATTAGTTATCTCTAAATCTATGGAACATCCCCTCTTCTCTCCTCTGTAGAAGTGTCACTGGTGCAGTCAGAGTGCTGCAGGACAGAACAGAATCGAACAGAATAGGAAATCAATAATCCCCATTTCAAACTACACAACAGTTCCTCTACGAATGAAAGCCGTTG
The DNA here is from genome assembly GCF_002021735.2 of Oncorhynchus kisutch. NCBI lineage: Eukaryota > Metazoa > Chordata > Actinopteri > Salmoniformes > Salmonidae > Oncorhynchus > Oncorhynchus kisutch. Next base: position 14,132,338 of record NC_034198.2, on the reverse strand, counting down.
GTACAACTGGAGGAGGGGAAAAAAATATCTACTTACTCAAATTCAGCCAGTGAGTAGAGAATTGAAAAATTGCATACCACCCATTTAGTGCAGAGCTTTGGCTGACATCTATGCAACCCCTAAAATGGATGTGTTTGGTGCTTTCAATCGATGACATCATCTGTGCACACTGGCAGGCCTGTGAATGTGAAGCCACCTAGCTGCTATATAAACCCTTCACAGTGCTCTGTGCAGCAGAGACAGAACCTGGCGAGACATCTGTGGCCATAGTTTCTATTTTGAATAAAAGTGCTGGTAGGCAGGAGTCTTTGGAAGTATTTTGGGTACTTACGGGTGAGCTATGTAAATAAGGGGTTCACGCGTTAAGTGGGTGTGAAATACTTGAACCCCAGAGGATAGGGGATGTGCGTCACCACTTGTTTCCGTCTCCTTTATAAAACGTCTCATCAACCACAGTGAGGAACCAATAAACCTTCTACTTGTTTCCTTACCCTTAACAAGCACATGCACTTGCAATGCAAAGCAGCAAGAAACAAGAGGACAGAAAAAGCAGCGAAAACAGGGTTGCTAGTGGAAACAGGAAACAATCTGTAGGTGTGACGTGAAATGAGGAACATACAAACAGAACATATACTGTAGCCTACACTCTAGCATCATCAAGTCCTCAACATATATTTTGGAGACATATATTGCACATTTCTGTCCCCTCTACGGTTCGTCTTTGTAAGACGACACAGAGCAGGCAGCAAAAAAAAAAAAGCGATGCATCTCTGACAGTAATCAGAGAGAAGGATTACATCATTTTAGGCACACCAGACTGAAGCACTGCTGTAGCTACCCCAGGCAGACAGACATACACGCTGTCTGAATAGAGAAGCTGTGCATAACAATACAGTCCAACTATAAACCTGAACCTGTTCAAAGGATACAACTGCATGAATAACTAAAAGGTATGAATGTTTCAACAATGAATAAACTGAAATGTGCAATATGGCTGTTTACTAATGAATTTGAAAAGCATACTGTAAGTAAAGGGAGTTCTGGGGAGAAATCCTCAGTGTGCATACTATTCATCTCAAACTATCAAAGCCACAAATCAAACTTGGCTGCCAAAAACACAAATTGCCACACAAGCGAGGCGTGCCTGCCAAGAACAGTTAGGCATTTCATAAGAACGGAACAAGAATTAGGTTTCTCAATATCAGACTGGCGTGGGAGCCGACACAGAGAATGAGGGGTCAAATATAGAAGGTGAGTGACTGCCTGACTGCTCTGGTTCTGCTTCCATCATACTCCCCTCCGCTCCATGCGGCAGTACTTATTCTTATTTCTATCCTGCTGTAATTATCTGTGGCTATCTGCAGCTCAGGGAAATCAAAGCAGTGGCCTAAAGGCTCTCAGCACTGTGCTGTGACCGGACAGGACAGATGATGTCATCGGAGAAAGGCAGGCGGTAGGGCAAGCGGGCAGCAGAGGAGGCACTGCTATGTGCTGGCCTCCATGGGAAGAGGGTGTGGTCCAGCCAGAGGGACAGATAACGGAGAGATGAACGAAGGGAGGGATATACAGTCGACTGTAAACTACAGTCGAGTGGATCAGGGCTTTATGATTCATAGCTTGGTGGAGGCAGGTTATAATTTCTCAGTAAAAATAGTTGGGCCTTGGCTGAGGGAGAGCTGGGGAGGACCAAGTGCACTTTGATCATGCAGATCTGTGGCTAATTTGTTTGACAGATGATAAAACCAGTGCAAAGGGGATTGAGAGTGGCTACACACTGATAACCTTTGATAGATCTGCTCATTGCTTTTCATTTGACTTCCACCTCTATAAAAAGAGTAACACTTAAGCTTCGACTATGAAAGCGATCGCACTCAGATAACACGGGAGATATCTACATTCATTTAGGCAGTAACACTGCCTTTACTAAGAAGCCAGTACTTGCAGAAGTATTATTGTAAATCAATATATCTCAACATATTTAGAGGACAGTGAAAACCATTGATCACTATTATACTGTACTTGCATGCATATACAGTATATCACAAAAGTGAGTACACCCCTCACATTTTTGTAAATATTTGAGTATATCTTTTCATGTGACAACACTGAAGAAATGACACTTTGCTACAATGTAAAGTAGTGAGTGCACAGCTTGTATAACAGTGTACATTTGCTGTCCCCTCAAAATAACTCAACACACAGCCATTAATGTCTAAACTGCTGGCAACAAAAGTGAGTACACCCCTAGATGAAAATGTTCAAATTAGCCATTTTCCCTCCCTGGTGTCATGTGACTCGTTAGTGTTACAAGGTCTCACGTGTGAATGGGGACTAGGTGTGTTAAATTTAGTGTCATCGCTCTCACACTCCCTCATACTGACTGGAAGTTCAACATGGCACCTCATGGCAAAGAACTCTCTGAGGATCTGAAAAAAAGAATTGTTGCTCTACATAAAGATGGCCTGGGCTATAAGAAGATTGCCAAGACCCTGAAACTGAGCTGCAGCACGGTGGCCAAGACCATACAGCGGTTTAACTGGACAGGTTCCACTCAGAACAGGCCTCGCCATGGTCGACCAAAGAAGTTGAGTGCACGTGCTCAGCTTCATATCCAGAGGTTGTCTTTGGGAAATAGACATATGAGTGCTGCCAGCATTGCTGCAGAGGTTGAAGGGGTGGGGGGGTCAGCCTGTCAGTGCTCATACCATACACTGTACACTTCATCAAATTGGTCTTCATGGCTGTCGTCTCAGCCTCTTCTAAAGATGATGCACAAGAAAGCCTGCAAACAGTTTGCTGAAGACAGCATACAAAGGACATGGATTACTGGAACCATGTCATGTGGTCTGATGAGACCAAGATAAACTTATTTGGTTCAGATGGTGTCAAGCGTGTGTGGCGGCAACCAGGTGAGGAGTACAAAGACAAGTTTGTCTTGCCTACAGTCAAGCATGGTGGTGGGAGTGTCATGGTCTGGGGCTGCATGAGTGCTGCCGGCACTGGGGAGCTACAGTTCATTGAGGGAACCATGAATGCCAACATGTACTGTGACATACTGAAGCAGAGCATGATCCCTTCCCTTCGGAGACTGGGCCGCAGGGCAGTATTCCAACATGATAACGACCCCAAACACACCTCCAAGACGACCACTGCCTTGCTAAAGAAGCTGAGGGTAAAGGTGATGGACTGGCCAAGCATGTCTCCAGACCTAAACCCTATTGAGCATCTGTGGGGCATCCTCAAACGGAAGGTGGAGGAGTGCAAGGTCTCTAACATCCACCAGCTCCGTGATGTCATCATGGAGGAGTGGAAGAGGACTCCCGTGGCGACCTGCGAAGCTCTGGTGAACTCCATGCCCAAGAGGGTTAAGGCAGTGCTGGAAAATGATGGTAGCCACACAAAATATTGACACTTTGGGCCCAATTTGGACATTTTCACCTAGGGGTGTACTCACTTTTGTTGCCAGCGGTTTAGACATTAATGGCTGTGTGTTGAGTTATTTTGAGGGGACAGCAAATGTACACTGTTATACAAGCTGTACACTCACTACTTTACATTGTAGCAAAGTGTCCATTCTTCAGTATTGTCACATGAAAAGATACTCAATTTACAAAAATGTGAGGGGTGTACTCACTTTTGTGATATACTGTAGGCCTTAGGCCAAAATAATTGTTTCATAGAAACACTACTCCTTTCTATGGGTTAGCCTGTAACATTTTTATAACAGAGGGTCAACTAACTTCCTCTTTTGTCCTATTCTTTCTTTACCCACAAGAACAGAAACGGTTCCTCTTATGCTTTAAAACGGTGTGTGCCAAAGCGGAAGTGAGTTTATATCGCATTCTAATTTTAAAAATGACCTTACTCAGCTCTTCTGCATTGTTCCAGGACCGGGTTAACCACCTGTTTGTAATACCGATAGTGCTCCACTTATGGCCTGGATCCAGTCGAATTCGAGGAAAGTGTGGGGAAGAGGAGGATTGTGTCATGTTTTTTTTGTGGGTTGACATGTTTCATGGACGGTTTCCAATGTGGGTACAGCATGCTGTGTGTGTGTGGGCTGCGGCTGGCTGTAGGGAACACCCTCCGTACCAACAGGGGCCCCTGTGAACACTGCAACAGACACACTGGCCATCAGAAACCGTTTCAAATGTCTTATGTCATTTAGTGACTTTGCGAACTCTGCCAGCTCTTGCAAAACCAACATTCCTGCTTCTGTTGTTCATTTTTGGCAGCTGGCTTGGGTTGTCAATGAAATCAGACATTTCGCTAGAGTAAAGGGTAAAAAGAGGAGATTCTGCAAACGCTCCAAACATTAAGACAGGGAATTCACTTCCAAGAATAAAAAAAAGTCATGCAATTGGCTAGGGTAGAATGCATTAAGCCTCTGGCAAAGACGTTGGCAAGCCACCCTGGATGAAAGGACACCTCTCCTCCCTAAAACTAGTGCTCCAGGAACCGTGTCAAACCGCTGACCCCAAATCCTCTGCAATATATTATGGGGAACAAATAAGCCAGGAGACCACAGTGATTTATATCAGGCGTGCCATGTCCCGCCAGTGCTCCCCGAGTTCATTCATCTTTTGCAAACGATACATGGCCGTATTTCCCACTCATTTCCCCTGCAAGGAAAGGAAAAGTGCTGTGAAGGCCAAGACACACCACAAGACGCGCACAAGCTATGCCTGAGTATTCAGCCGGATACCAATCATAAAACCAAACGCTTCAGACGAGACAACATTGAACAGTATGTTCAGAACTTGCCCACTGTACATTTGACAGCTTGGATATGTGGTTGATTGAAACCAAGGGCTTTGATTTATTTCATATTGTTTGCAGTTCTAAAGGGATAGTGGCCAGATCGTCGATCGTAAGGCAATAAATCAGAAATCAACAGAATAACATGCACACATCCAGTCCAATCATCTACTAAAACAATGTTTTAAATGTTTTTATTTAACCTTTATTTATACAGGTTTTTCTCATTGAGATAACATCTCTTTATCAAGACTAACCAACTTTTTCAAGACAGTTTCAGACTAAACAACTTACATACACTAACGCAACATTGGACCAAACTATAGGCACACACACAGTACAACAATTACATATTACGTAACAAAGGACTCCAGTACCTTTGACAGTACAGACAATGTTGATATGGGTCGATAGGTGTCAAGTAGTGAAGGATCTCCACCTTTCAGGAGAGGCAGTACAAAAACAGATTTCCATAACTTCGGGATTTCCTTAATGTCTAGTGTGAGGTTAAAAGTACATGTTAAGGGAGGAGCATTGATGTCAACAGCTAGGTGTAGGATCATCAGGTGTAGATCATCAGGGCCAGGGGATTTCTTTCTATCAATTTCTTTCAGGGCTTTATGCACTTCTGAAACGGAGAAGGATGAGAAGGAGAATCTGGCAAAGGAGTGTACAGGGGTGTCAGGTAAATTCACGGGGGGCTCATTTATACCTTCAACCTTTTCAAATAAACTGCCTGCATCTAGAATATGCTGATTTAAGGCTTTCAAAATAGAGGTTCTCTCAGTTACAATCTGTGTCTCTACCAACAATTGTTTGGGAAGCTGTGTAACTTTTTTTGCACTCCAAACCTTGGGATTATTTAAATTATCTGAAGTAGATTTAAGGTAGTGGTATGCTTTCAGTTTTCGGGTCATTGCCACACCCATATTTCAAAGACATTTAAAAGACATCCAATCATCCTCTTGCTGTAGCCCACATAGCATTTCGTTCCCTTATGATTTTAGTAAATTCATCAGTAAACCAAGGGTTCTTTCTGCACTTAATCCTGATTTTTTTTAAAGGGGCATGCCTATTGCATACATCCTGGAATGTGTTGTGGAAGTAAGATAAGGCTAGTTCAACATCAGGGACTAATTCAATTCTATTCCATTCCATGCTAGATACGTCATGTAAAAAAACTTGAATATCAAACTGATTCTAGTTTCTTTTCATAATGACACGTGGAGATCGCTTAGGAGTTAGTTTTACCATCTCACACACAGGAAATAGCACAGTGATCACTAATGTCATTTGCAAAAATACCAGAAGCATTAAAACGATGAGGAGTATTGGTTAAGATCAAATCAATCAAAGAAGATACTTTATAATCAACCTAGTTACACTGTTGACAATCTGGGTGAGATTATAGGTATTCCATACAATTTTGAGTTGATCAAAGCTAGATGTTAACCAATCCTGATTCAGATCACCCATCAGGACAAACTCAGAGTTGACATTCTGTGATAACAATTTGAAAAAAAATACAATCCAGAGAGCCAGCAGTAGCAGATGGAGGTCTATAAACAACAAGATACAACAATATCTAAAGATGAGACAAGGTTTAGGATCAAAGACAGATATTGAAATTGCTTAGGTTTGGTAACAGAAGTCAGAATGACCGTCAAGCTTCAGCAGAAGACTTCTTACTTTCATATGCAGAAACTTTAGGCCACTCTGACTACTTACTTCGGCAGGGGTATAAAATGTCAGGACCTGGGTTAGATTGCACATTTCCAGACAGTAGAAGCAGCAAGATAATGGCAAGTCTAGATCGGGGGGTTTTACAGACGGGACTTGAACGACAATCCATAGTCACTAGTCTTTAAGGCCACATATTTCAGGAGATGTGTGAAGTCCAGAGACATGGTTAAGCACCAAGAGAACAGTCCTGACATGTAAGCGCAAGAGTCATATTTCTCCCATGTTGTTTGGGAGAAATATGCACAGTTCTCACGTGCATTTACGGAGCAAGAGGGTGGTTTCTCCCGAAACCCGAAGGAGAAACAGTCATGTATTTCCTCATTCACAGAGCAACGGGCTCTAAAAGTATTGCCAACATGGTAAAAGCCAAGGTCAGACAACAGCAAAATGAGCGACAGCAGCATGTTAGTTTATTGCCCTATCAATTACCATGGGAGAAAACACAGTGCTAGGCACATACAAATTTAACAGAACAACCTAAGATATGTAGCCAACGCAACGCTAAACCCTCATTAAATGGGCTATGAATGGGCTACTTCAAATGAAAAACGTTCCTAAATAATAATACAAAACACAGCAAGAATCACTAATCAAATAGTCCAACAGCAGATCAGTAAACAAGTCTGCGAAGCTCCGGGGGGAGAGAGGGAGGGAGAGAGAGTGGCGAGGGCACCTGTAGCTGACTGGGAGAGACAGACCAGGGCAGACGGGGAGCAGTGCAGCAGGTAACAGGAGGTGGCCGAAGAGAGGCCCTCAACTAGGCAGACATCCAGGGCGACAATAAATTATAAAATAACCGGTGGGCAGAAAACAAAACCATGAAGGTGATATAATTGCTAACCAGTACGGTAATAAAAAATGGCTAAAATCCAGACCAGAATGGACGGTCATGTAAAATGTTTGGTGATCAGATCCAGTGTGATGCTGTGTTCACACTGTCTACAAAATGAGGTGGAAAAAAAGACATGCACTCTTGCATTCACACTAAATCTATATAGCCTATGACTAAAAACAGTTAGAGGAACAGGTGCAGATGGGTAAGTCTTCACATACTGTACTCCTAACCTAAGTTTGCCCAGAGCAACACAAAAGGAATTCTATGGAGGAAATCGTACCACTTTTTGCAAAGAGAGCCATGCTATATTGAAACCTTAAGAACAGGCCTATACCTCGACCATCTCTATTATGTTAACCAAACGTAGAACACATGAAACCCTTATCTAAAGACTAACTGCACAACAAAGAGCTGGACCATTCAGATGCTTCAAAAAAAACACTAGATCCCTGCGGTTTCAGATGCTTCAAGAAACACAAGATCCCTGCGGTTTCAGATGCTTCAAAAAACACTAGATCCCTGCAGTTTCAGATGCTTCAAGAAACACTAGATGCCTGCAGTTTCAGATACTTAAAAAAAATAACTAGATCCCTTTGGAGACTCAGTCAAGGTGGTTCTGAGGGGTTTTACCAATAAACTTGTTCATTTCAAAAAGGGTCTGCAGAGAACAGATAAATCCACATTGACTCTGTTCAGCGAGATCAAAAGTAAAATTCATACAGTAGTTGCCAAAAATGATTTGATATGAAAAAAATCACTATTTTGTGTATGATTTGGCTTTCTAGACATGTTTTATTAGAATGACTGTTTGGGTAGATTTCTGCACATTATCTGCAGACTATTCTTATTCCCCATTTCTCTGTTCAACATAATGACAACACATTTATCAGTGTCTCATATTTTCAGAATTTTGAGCAACCAGGACCAGAGGAGGAAGTGTGAAGCAAGGGTTATTTTGGAGCTTGATTCTGTTTAAATGACTTCCAGACTGCATCCTCATGGGGGCAGGGACTGGCTCTAGCTCACACCTGTTACTGCCCTCCTCTGTCCAGTCCCTCGCACTGCACCACTATCACTGACATCTTCACATTTTTTGGAGGACCTTTTTTGCTAAATAAAATGCATAATGAATGAATCTGACAAAGTCATTACTACCACCCACATTTAGAAATATATCTTATCTACTGTATATAATTTGCATCTAATCTATAAAGGCAAACCAATGTATGGTGGTCTTAAACATATATAAATATACATTGAGTATACAAAACATTAAGAACACCTGCTCTTTCTGGACATAAGACTGACCAGATAAATCCTGGTGAAAGCTATGATCCCATATTGATGTCACTTGTTAAATCCACTTCCATCAGTGTAGATGAAAGGGAGGAGACAGGTTAAAGAAGGATATTTAAGCCTTAAGACATGGATTGTGTATGTGTGCCATTCAGAGGGTGAATGGGCAAGACAAAATATTTAAGTGCCTTTGAACAGGGTATGGTAGTAAGTGCCAGGGGCACTGGTTTGTGTCAAGAAGTGCAACACTGCTGGGTTTTTCATGCTCAACAGTTTCTTGTGTGTATCAAGAATAGTCCACCACCCAAAAGACATACAGCCAAATTGACACAACAGTGGAATGCTTTCAACACCTTGTAGACTCCATCCCCAGACGAATTGAGGCTGTTCTGAGGGCAAAAGGGGGGTAGCAACTCAATATTAGGAAGGCGTTCCTAATGTTTGGTATACTCAGTGTATAAGTAGCCTTGTTGCACAAGCCATGGCTTGGAAGAGCCGGAATGGCTCATTAGGGGAAGGATGTTATTTCTTGTTTCTGTAGCGTAAGGCAGCTTCATGTGTACCGCTTGGACAGGATGCTAGTCTATTGCCGGGCCTATTCAGAGTGTGGCAAAAAGTATATACACTATATATACAAAAGTATGTGGACACCCCTTCAAATGAGTGGATTCAGCTATCTCAGCCACACCTGTTGCTAACAGGTGTATAAAATCGAGCACACAGCAATGCCATCTCGATAGATACATTTGCAGTAAAATGGCCTCACTGAAGTGCTCAGTGACTTTCAATGTGGCACCCGTTATAGGATGCCACCTTTCCAACAAGTCAGTTCATCAAATTTCTTCCCTACTAGAGCTCTAGAGCCCGGTCAACTCTAAGTGCTGTTATTGTGAAGTGGAAATGTCTAGGAGCAACAACGGCAATGCCGCGAAGTGGTAGGCCACATAAGCTCACAGAACGGGACCACCGAGTACTGAAGTGCACCAAAATAATTGTCTCTCCTCAGTTGCAACACTCACTACCGAGTTCCAAACTGCCTCTGGAAGCAACGTCAGGACAATAACTGTCCGTCGTGAGCATCATGAAATTGGTTTCCATAGCCGAGCAGCCGCACACAAGCCTAAGTTCACAATGCCAAGTGTCGGCTGGAGTGGTATAAAGCTTGCCGCCTTTGGACTCAGGAGCAGTGGAAACACGTTCTCTGGAGTGATTAAAATCGCACTTCACCATGTGGCAGTCTGACGGACGATTATGGGTTTTGCGGACGACAGGAGAACGCTACCTTCCCCTATGCCTAGCACCAACTGTAAAGTTTGGTGGAGGAGGAATAATGTTTTGGGCTAGGCCCCTTAGTTCCGGTAAAAGGAAATATTAACGCTACAGCATACAGTGACATTCTAGACGATTCTATGCTTCCAACTTTTGTGGCTGAATGGAAGCAAATCACTGCTGCAATGTTCCAACATCTAGTGAAAAGCCTTTCCAGAAGAGTGGAAGCTGTTATAGCAGCAAAGGGGGGACTAACTCCATATTAATGTTCATGATTTTGGAATGAGATGTTCGATGAACAGTGTATATTCATACAGTAACAATTGTTTTCCCAAAGATGTTGAGTGTTCTAGAATGAACCAGTTGTCCTTCACATTCTAGGAGCATTTGCTGTTACTTACAACACACCCGATGAATACACACAATCAATCCATGATGAGATCAACACACTACATGCAGACAGATGGTTCGTTTGGGTCAGATTTAATTTGACCGAAAACTATAGCGAGAAGAAAATATGCATGCAAGTGTCAAAAGATCTGTGTATAAATTACAAACAACAAAGGAGCCGGGGCTCTGAAGAATGCTCCCAAATGACTCCAGCCTGTCTCTGTAAAGCAGAACCATTTGTATGGATAGAGTTTCTCACAGTAAACCTAAGCCCAAAAGGCACAGAGCACATTTCTCAAATGAATCCATAAATCTATTTCTAAGTCATGGGGGCTTTGAAGTCATTTCTATGGCTTTGAATGAAAGCAGTCAAACTGGGCCGACTAACTAGCTTTGGAATTTGTCTATTAAGTGAACTCACTAGCAGCACATTATGTACTTTTACCCCTACCCACATGTACATACTGTATTATCTCAATTACCTCAACTACTTCGTACCACTGAGCGTTGACTCAGTACTGGTATTCCTTGCATGTAGCCTCGTTATTGTTGAAATTGTGCTACTATTTCCTTTTTTATTTAGCAAATATTTGTCTTACTTTTTAACTCTGTGTTGTTGGGAATTTCTACAGTAAGCATTTTACTGTAAAGTTTTTGCATGTGACCAGCATGTGACCAATACAATTTGATTTAATCCCCAGTAGATATTTTTTTAAACATTTTCTCGAGACAACACTGTGAATATTGTAGAGACAGGTTATTCAATATGTAATACTTACAGAGGCTCAGTCTTAATTTAAATAACCTATTCCCAACTGCTCCTTAAGATTCAGCGAATCTTGAATTGGACTGACATTTACTGTTTGTAAAGTACATGTCACAGTCATTCAGTATATGGTAACATAGCTGACACCATCACTTCAGCCAGGCTATAGTTCCTTTCAGGTGTACCTCTCAGCTTTAACTGTCACTCGCAGTGCAGCACAGTTCAAGAAGATATCTCCGCTTCACCAACTCATCCTCTACAGTCGTGACCAAAACTTTTGAGAATGACACAAATATTAATTTGAACAAAGTCTGCTGTCTCAGTGTCTTTTGATATTTTTGTCAGACTTTACTATGAAATACTGAAGTATAATAACAAGTGTTTAAAAAGTGTCAAAGAATTTTATTGACAATTCCATGACCCTTCTTTTTCAAGACCTCTGCAATCCGCCCTGGCGTGCTGTCAATTAACTTCTGGGCCACATCCTGACCGATGGCACCCCATTCTTGCATAATCAATGCTTGGAGTTTGTCAGAATCTGTGGGTTTTTGTTTGTCTACCCGCCTCTTGAGGATTGACCACAAGTTCTCAATGGGATTAAGGTCTGGGGAGTTTCCTGGCCATGCACCCAAAATATCAATGTTTTGTTCCCCGAGCTACTTAGTTATCACTTTTGCCTTATGGCAAGGTGCTCCATCAGGCTGGAAAAGGCATTGTTTGTCACAAAACTGTTCCTGGATGGTTGGGAGAAGTTGCTCTCGGAGGATGTGTTGGTACCATTCTTTATTCATGGCTGTGTTCAAAATTGTGAGTGAGCCCACTCCCTTAGCTGAGAAGCAACCCCACACATGAATGGTCTCTGGATGCTTTACTGTTGGCATGACACAGGAGTGATGGTAGAGTGATGGTAGCGCTCACCTTGTCTTCTCAGGACATGCATTTTTTCCGGATGCCCCAAACAATGACTTTAGCCCAGTCCTCAGCAGTCCAAACCCTGTACCTTTAGGAGAATATCAGTCTGTCCCTGATGGTTTTCCTGTAGAGAAGTGGCTTCTTTGCTGCCCTTCTTGACAGCAGGCCATCCTCCAAAAGTCTTTACATCACTGTGCGTGCAGATGCACTCACACCTGCCTGCTGCCATTCCTGATCAAGCTCTGTACTGGTGGTGCCCCAATCCCGCAGCTAAATCAACTTTAGGAGACGGTCCTGGCACTTGCTGGACTTTCTTGGGCGTCCTGAAGTCTTCTTCACAACAATTGAACCGCTCTCCTTGAAGTTCTTGATGATCCGATAAATTGTTGATTTAGGTGCAATCTTACTGGCAGCAAAATCCTTGCCTGTGAAGCCCTTTTTGTGCAAAGCAAATGATGACGGCACGTGTTTCCTTGCAGGTAACCATGGTTGACAGAGGAAGAACAATGATTCCAAGCATCACCCTCCTTTTGAAGCTTCCAGTCTGTTATTCGAACTCAATCAGCATGACAGAGTGATCTCCAGCCTGGTCCTCGTCAACACTCACACCTGTGTTAACGAGAGAAGCACTGAGATGATGTCAGCTGGTCCTTTTGTGGCAGGGCTGAATTGCAGTGGAAATAATTTGGGGGAATTCAGTTAATTTACATGGCAAAGAGGGACTTTGCACTTAATTGCAATTCATATGATCACTCTTCATAACATTCTGGAGTATATGCAAATTACCATCATACAAACTGAGGCAGCATACTTTGTGAAAATGTATATTTGTGTCATTCTCAAAACTTTTGGCCACGACTGTAGTGCCAACATTCCTCAACACCATCCTCAACATTCTGTGCGTGATATCAAACTAGTCATTCGGAATTCAGCATCTTAGACCATCTCTTCACCCTAATAGCAATAGGCACTTTTCCTCCACCGTTTTCACTTGTCTTATTCCCCTTTTCAGTCCAGTGGCTCATTTGGAATGCAGCGACTTCTGCTCACACTCTGCATTATTCACCGTTTCCAAGAAACTCTACACACCCTGGAGGACTATGCCTTCCTCTCCCATTTCCATATTCGTCCTTTAGGAATCTACACTACACTGCGTTAGGGTTTCGAAATCTCACTTGGAGAATACAAATTTGGCTGTGGATGCGAGCCCCTCGCAGCCAGAGAGACAGCTGGAGACTGATTTAACATGCGACTGGAGGGACCCGGACAGCGGTGTGGCAGCCAAGGACAGGCTTTGAGTTTGTTGGTCTACTGGTGGGGCCTAATCACCCACCGTCCAGCCAGTCAGCTGTCTTTCTGGAGAGGCCAGAGTGATGCATTCATACATATGTGTTGGAGTGAGGAGCAAATATCAAGAAAGATTTCTCATAACATCCAATTTCTTAAGTCAGAGGAATGATGGGGAGCTTCATCATGAACATAAAATTAAGTAGCAGCTTGTTGTCAGAGCCAAGGTCCAACAATGTCCAGCATACCTGGCACAATTGGGGGGAGCACAATGGCAGATTTTTCTACCTTGTCGGCTCCGGGACTTGAACCAGTTACCTTTCAGTTACTGGCACAACGCTCTAACCCTGAGGTTACCATAAGACCTGGCTGTCTCCAGCTATGCCAAAACTCACATTTAACTGGAGGCAGAGGTGAACTAGACAATATCTGAATATCTCACATATTGTTCAATGCACATATTTTACCGATTAGAAACAAAACCATAGGCTGTATATACACTGAGTATACCAAACATTTGGAACACCTTCCTAATATTGAGTTGTACCCCCGTTTTGCCCTCAGAACAGCCTCAATTCGTCGGGACATGGAGTCTACAAGGTGTCGAAAGCGTTTCACAGGGATGCTGGCCCATGTCGACTCCAATGCTTCCCACAGTTGTGTCAAGTTGGCACCTACTACCATACCCCATTCAAAGGCCCTTAAATCTTGTCCTGCCCATTCACCCTCTGAACGGCACATACACAATCCATGTCTCAATTGTTTCAAAGCTTAAAAATATCTTTAACCCCGTCTCCTCCCCTTTATCTACACTGAATGAAGTGGATTTAACAGGTGAATCAATAAGGGATCATAGCCTTCACCTGGATTCACCTAGTCAGTCTGTCATGGAAAGAGTAGGTGTTCCTAATGTTTGTACACTCAGTGTACAGTATATCAGCGGTACATAACTCAGGCCCTCAAGATCCTCAGTCCAGCTGTTTTTAACCTCCTTGGATCCTAATTGATAAAAGGCCAGGATGAAAAAGGAGCAGCATACAGCACATCGGCCCTCAAAGACTGGAGCTGTGTAGTATTATGACTAACCATGCATATGTCTGTGCATCAGCGGATGGTTGGTAGATCAATACTCACAGGAGCCCACGTCTCCTTGCAGCTGTAGGATCTACGGTATGGCCTCGGTGAGGACCACAGCGTCAAACTGCTCCGTGGCCGTGCCCTTCCGACACACCTTCCAGCTCGCGCCATTCTGGTAGATGTGGGTGACTTGGTGGTTAAATAACACCTCTGCACCTCACTGTTCCAATGAAAGAGAGGGATGGACGGAGGAAGAGAAGGAGAGAAAGAGAGGCGGTGAGGAAAAATCCAGAGGATGTCAAATACAGAGAACCTGTTTGATTGTGCATCACTGGGGAAATGATTCAAACTTTGTGGTTAATGATACATATAGCCTGGAGATGGTTACACACACACACACGCTCTGCCGCACATGGCGGTGGCAAGCGACGAGTAGAACAGTATGTTACCTCACCACAAACAGTAATCAAATGATGCACAATGAGGAGGAAACACAGAATGAGATAGTAAATTAGAGCAAGGATGCACAGCTCTTCTCTCCGAGGACCCGGAGTTGTACATTCCAGAATTAGACTACAGAATCTCTTTAGAGATGAAGAACCAGGTTAGGCGCACCATAGAGATCCAGAAAAAATATAGATGGAGCCCTCAACCTCTTTTTAGTGGAGACTGGAAATAAAATAGCTGTTGTTGCATGAGGGTTGTGATTTGATCTGCTAACACTGTACCATTAGGTTTTGTAGGCTTCAATTCCTGTGAATGTTTTCTAAAAGGCCTGGATATCCCCCTCCTTTATCTGTTGATAGTAGAGGTCAACTGATTACGGTTTTTCAACGCCGATACCGATAATTGGAGGACCAAAAAAAGCCGGCACCGATTAATCGGCCGAATGTAATTTTTAAATTTTTATTTTATTTGTAATAATGACAATTACAACAATACTGAATGAACACTTTTATTTTAACTTAATATAATACATCAATCAAATCAATTTAGCCTCAAATAAATCATAAAACATGTTCAATTTGGTTTAAAAATGCAAAAACAAAGTGTTGGAGAAGAAAGTAAAGTGCAATATGTGCCATGTAAAAATACTAACGTTTAAGTTCCTTGCTCAGAACATGAGAACACATGAAATCTGGTGGTTCCTTTTAACATGAGTCTTCAATATTCCCAGGTAAAAAGTTTTAGGTTGAGGTTATTATAGGAATTATAGGACTATTTCTCTCTATTTCATTTGTATTTCATATACCTTTGACTATTGGATGTTCTTATAGGCACTTTAGTATTGCCAGTGTAACAGTATAGCTTCCATCCCTCTCCTCGCCCCTACCTGGGCTCGAACCAGGAACACATCGACAACAGCCCTTCTCGAAGCATCGTTACCCATCGCTCCACTAAAGCGACGGCCCTTGCAGAGCAAGGGGAACAACTACTCCAAGACTCAGAGCGAGTGACGTTTGAAACGCCATTAGCGTGCACCCTGCTAACTAGCTAGCCATTTCACATCGGTTACACCAGCATAATCTCGGGAGTTGATAGGCTTGAGTCATAAACAGCTCAATGCTTGATGCACAGCGAAGAGCTGCTGGCAAACCCACAAAAGTGCTGTTTGAATGAATGCTTACGCGCCTGCTGCTGCCTACCATCACTCAGTCAGAATGCTCTATCAAATATCAAATCATAGACTTTATTATAACATAATAACACACAGAAATATGAGCCTTTGGTCATTAACATGGTCGAATCCGGAAACTATCATTTCGAAAACAAAACGTTTATTCTTTCAGTGAAATAAGGAACCATTCCGTATTTTATCTAACGGGTGGCATCCCCAAGTCTAAATATTGCTGTTACATGTACAACCTTCAATGTTATGTCATAATTATGTACAATTCTGGCAAATTAATTACGGTCTTTGTTAGGAATAAATAGACTTCACACATTTCGCAACGAGCCAGGCGGCCCAAACTGCTGCATATACCCTGACTGCTTGCACAGAACGCAAGAGAAGTGACACAATTTCCCTAGTTATAAGAAATTCATGTTAGCAGGCAGTATTAACTAAATATGTAGGTTTAAAAATATATACTTGTGTATTGATTTTAAAGAAAGGCATTGATGTTTATGGTTAGGTACACATTGGTGACAGTGCAGTTTTTGCGAATGCGCTTGTTAAATCACCCGTTTGGCGAAGTAGGCTGTGATTCGATGAGAAATTAACAGGTACCGCATCGATTATATGCAATGCAGGACGCTAGATAAACTAGTAATATCATCAACCATGTGTAGTTAACTAGTGATTATGTTAAGATTGATTGTTTTCTATAAGATAAGTTTAATGCTAGCTAGCAACTTACCTTGGCGTCCTGCTGCCCTCGCGTAACAGGTAGTCAGCCTGCCACGCAGGACCCTCGTGGAGTGCAATGTAAGGCAGGTGGTTAGAGCATTGGACGAGTAACCGGAAGGCTGCAAAAATGAATCCCCGAGCTGACAAGGTAAAAATCTGTCGTTCTGCCCCTGAACAAGGCAGTTAACCCACCGTTCCTAGGCCGCCATTGAAAATAAGAATGTGTTCTTAACTGACTTAAATAAAGGTGTAAAAAAAACGGCCACAATCGGTGTCCAAAAATACGGATTATTATGAAAACTTGAAATCGGCCCTAATTAATCAGCCATTCCGATTAATCGGTTGACGACTTGCAACCTTTGACCTCGTATGACATTCCATGACTTTAACCTAGTATGACATTCTGCTATCTTATACTCAATAGACAACGACACAAGCAAATCACATCTCCAACAAGGTCCTTGTCAAAGATATTTGAGACAGACATGAAATGTGTGCTCTTCAAATAAAAGGTAAAAGTAGGAGACAGGGCTACCTGACTGCTTGAGGAAATGGTTGACGATGGACGACACTCCTGTTGGGAGTGACATAGTTTTTATGGCCTCCATCCATCACCTCGCCTTCCACTGAGGACAACAGTGGCTTCAGAACACCATGGGCCAGCAGCTCTTCATAGAAACTGAAACACAATGTGATGATGAAGATGAGAGCCATATTGGAATCCAAAGAATAACTTGCTCAAAGTTGACAGAACAAACAGACACCAATGGATTGAAATTTGTTGAGTCCCCTTACAAATATTATTGGTAAAATGTTGTAAAATATGTCCACATTTGATTATGCTAGTAACATATTGCCATAATTAGTCTGGTGGCCAACCTTCAAAAAGGTATTTCGTTTGAGATACCCCTACCTGAGGCACAAGAAAACACAACCATGTTTTTTCGCATCTCTTAATGTCTCCCATATACAGTACCAGTCAAAGGTTGGGACACACCTACTCATTCCAGAGTTTTTCTTTATTTCTACAATTCTCTACATTGAAGAATAATAGTGAAGGCATCGATACTATGAAATAAAACATATGGAATCCTGTACAGTTGAAGTTGGAAGTTTATGTACACCTTGCCAAATACAGTTGAAGTTGGAAGTTTACATACACTTCCTGTTAACAAACTATAGTTTTTGCAAGTCGGTTAGGACATCTACTTCGTGCATGACACAAGTAATTTTTCCAACAATTGTTTACAGACAGATTAATTCACTGTATCACAATTCCAATGGGTCAGAAGTTTACATACACTAAGTTGACTGTGCCTTTAACCAGCTTGGAAAATTACAGAAAACGATGTCATAGCTTCTGATAGGCTAATTGATATAATTTGAGTCAAATGGAGGTGTACCCGTCCTACCTTCAAGTTCCACAAGTCCTACCTTCAAACTCAGTGCCTCTTTGCTTGATATCATTGGAAAATCAAAAGAAATCAGCCAAGACCTCAGAAAGAAAATTGTGGACCTCCACAAGTCTGGTTCATCCTTGGGAGCAATTTCCAAACGCCTGAAGGCACCACGTTCATCTGTACAAACAATAGTACGCAGGTATAAACACCATGGGACCACGCAGCCGTCATACCGCTCAGGAAGGAGACGCGTTCTGTCTCCTAGAGATGAACGTACTTTGGTGCGAAAAGTGCAAATCAATCCCAGAACAACAGCAAAGGACCTTGTGAAGATTCTGGAGGAAACAGGTACAAAAGTATCTATATCCACAATAAAACAAGTCCTATATTGACATAACCAGAAAGGCTGCTCAGCAAGGAAGAAGCCACTGCTCCAAACCCGGCATATAAAAGCCAGACTACGGTTTGCAACTGCACATGGGGACAAAGATCGTACTTTTTGGAGAAATGTCCTCTGGTCTGATGAAACAAAAATAGAACTGTTTGGCCATAATGACCATCATTATGTTTGGAGGAAAAAGGGGACGCTTGCAAGCCGAAGATTACCATCCCAACCGTGAAGCACGGGGTTGGCAGCATCATGTTGTGGGGTGCTTTGCTGCAGGAGAGACTGGTGCACTTCACAAAATAGATGGCATCATGAGGGAAGAAAATTGAGATGTTGCTTCAATATATCCACAAGACATCAGTCAGGAAGTTAAAGCTTGGTCCCAAATGGGTCTTCCAAATGGACAATAACCCCAAGCATACTTCTAAAGTTGTGGATAAATGGCTTAAGGACAACAAAGTCAAGGTATTGGAGTGGCCATCACAAAGCCCTGACCTCAATCATATAGAGATTTGTGGGCAGAACTGAAAAAGCGTGTGCGAGCAAGGAGGCCGACGAACCTGTCTCAGTTACACCAGCTCTGTCAGGAGGAATGGGCCAAAATTCACCCAACTTATTGTGGGAAGCTTATGGAAGGCTCCCTGAAACGTTTGACCCAAGTTAAACAATTAAATTTAATTCTTAAAATAAAATGGTGATCATAAGTGACCTAAGACAGGGAATTTTGACTATGATTAAATTAGGAATTATAAAAAACTGAGATTAAATGTATTTGGCTAAGGTGTATGTAAACCGACTTCAACTGTATATATTGTGTCTTGCCCATTCACCCTCTGAATGGCACACATATACAATCCTTGTCTCAAGGCTTAACAGTTATTCTATATTCTATTCCTTTCTCCTCCCTCTTACACTGATTGAAGTGGATTTAACAAGTGACATCAATAAGGGATCATACCTTTCACCTAGTCAGTCTGTCATGGAAATAGCAGGTGTTCATAATGTTTTGAACAATCAGTGCATGCATAAACAACATTGAAATGATAACTCAAACTAGATGGTAACTGTACATGAAGTAAAGTTGTGGGGCTTGCTTTAGCTCTTCAAAAGTATTGTTGTGGAAGAAGTGTACAAAGTTTAACCTTACTATTTAAAGCAAATTAGTTATATTGAACAAAAATATAAACACAACATGTAAAGTGTTGGTCCCATGTTTCATGAGCTGAAATAAAAGATCCAAGAACTGTTCCATATGCACAAATAGCTTATTTCTCTCAAATTGTGCACAAATTGGTTTACATCCCTGTTAGTGAGATTTTCTCCTTTGCCAAGATAATCCATCCACTGGACAGGTGTGGCATGTCAAGAAGCTGATTAAACAGTGTGGCAGTTTTGTCAAACACACAATGCCACATATGTCTCAAGTTTTGAGGAAGCGGCCAATTGGCATGCTGACTGCAGGAATGTCCACCAGAGAATGTTGCCAGAGAATTGAACGTCTCTAGAATAAACTGCCTTCAACGTTGTTTTAGAGAATTTGGCAGTACGTCCAACTGGCCTCACAACAGCAGAACACGTGTAACCATTGCTACACTACAAGCATTTCGCTACACCACAAGCATTTCTCTACACTCGCATTAACATCTGCTAACCATGTGTATGTGACCAATAGAATTTGATTTGATTTGAACCATGCTAGCCCAGGACCTGCGGGATCGTCTGAGATCAGCCACCCGGACAGCTGATGAAAATGTGGGTTTGCACAAAAGACACATTTCTGCACAATCTGTCAGAAACCTCATCTACGTGCATGTCATCCTCACCGGTGTCTTGATCTGACTGAAATTCAGCGTCATAATGACTTTAGTGGGCAAATGCTCACTATAGATGGCCACTGGCACACTGAAGAAGTGTGCTTTTCACGGATGAATCCTGGTTTCAACTGTAGCAGGCATATGGCAGACAGTGTGTGCATGGCGTCGTGTGGGCGAGTTGTTTGCTGACGTCAAAGTTGTGAACAAAGTGCCGCATAGTCGCGGTGGGGTTATGGTATGGGCAGGCATAAGCTACGGACACAACAAACACAATTGCATTTTAACGATGGCAAGTTAAATGCACAGAGATGCCGTGACGAGACCCTGATGCCCATTGTCGTGCCATTCATCCGCCGCCATCACCTTATGTTTCAGCACGATAATGCACGCCCCATGTCGCAAGGACACAATTCCTGGAAGCTAAAAATGTTCCAGATCTTCCATGGCCTGTATACTCACCAGATATGTGACCCATTTAGCATGCTTGGGATGCTCTGGATTGACATGTGCGACAACGTGTTCCAGTTCCCGTCAATATCCATGCACTGGAGTGGGACAACATTCCACAGGCTACAATCAACAGCCTGATCAACTCTATGTTTAGGAGATGTGTCGAGCTGCATGAGGCAAATGGTGGTCACACCAGACATTCACTGGTTTTCTGATCCATGCCTCTACCTTTCTTTTTTAAGGTTACGGTCACCAACAGATGCATATCTGTATTCCCAGTCATGTGAAATCCATAGATTAGGGCCTAATGAAATACATTCAATTGTCTGATTTCCTTATAAACTCAGCAAAAAAAAGAAACGTCCTCTCACTGTCAACTGCGTTTATTTTCAGCAAACTTAACATGTGTAAATATTTGTATGAACTTAAGTTTCAACAACAAGTTCCACAGACATGTGACTAACAGAAATGAAATAATGTGTCCCTGAACAAAGGGGGGTCAAAATCAAAAGTAACAGTCAGTATCTGGTGTGGCCACCAGCTGCATTAAATACTGCAGTGCATCTCCTCCTCATGGACTGCACCAGATTTGCCAGTTCTTGCTGTGAGATGTTACCCCACTCTTCCACCAAGGCACCTGCAAGTTTCCGGACATTTCTAGGGGGAATGGCCCTAGCCCTCACCCTCCGATCCAACAGGTCCCAGACGTGCTCAATGGAATTGAGATCCGGGCTCTTAGTTGGCCATGGCAGAACACTGACATTCCTGTCTTGGAAATCACGGGCAGTATGGCTGGTGGCATTGCCATGCTGGAGGGTCATGTCAGGATGAGCCTGCAGGAAGGGTACCACATGAGGGAGGAGGATGTCTTCCCTGTAACGCACAGCGTTGAGATTGCCTGCAATGACAACAAGTTCAGTCCGATGATGCTGTTACACACCGCCCCAGACCATAACGGAACAACCTCAATATCGATCCCGCTCCAGAGTACAGGCCTTGGTGTAACGCTCATTCCTTTGATGATAAACACGAATCCGGCCATCACCCCTGGTGAGACATAACTGCAACTCGTCAGTGAAGATCCCTTTTTGCCAGTCCTGTCTGGTCCAGCGACGGTGGGTTTGTGCCCATAGGCGACGTTGCTGCCGGTGATGTCTGGTGAGGACCTGCCTTACAACAGGCATACAAGCCCTTAGTCCAGCCTCTCTCAGCCTATTGCAGACAGTCTGAGCACTGATGGAGGGATTGTGCTTTCCTGGTGTAACTCGGGCAGTTGTTGTTGCCTTCCTGTACCTGTCCTGCAGGTGTGATGTTCGCAACCACCGATCCTGCGCTGGTGTTGTTACATGTGGTCTGCCACTGCGTGGACAATCAGCTGTCCCTCCCGTCTCCCTGTAGCGCTGTCTTAGGCGTCTCACAGTACGAACATTGCAATTTATTGCTCTGGCCACATCTACAGTCCTCATGCCTCCTTGCAGCATGCCTAAGGCACGTTCACACAGATGAGCAGGGACCCTGGGCATCTTTCTTCTTGTGTTTTTCATAGTCAGTAGGAAGTCCTCTTTAGTGTCCTAAGTTTTCATAACTGTGACCTTAATTGCCTACCGTCTGTAAGATGTTAGTGTCTTAACGACCGTTCCACAGGTGCATGTTCATTAATTGTTTATGGTTCATTGAACAAGCATGGGAAACAGAGTTTAAACCCTTTATAATGAAGATTTGTGAAGTTATTTGGATTTTTACGAGTTATCTTTGAAAGACAAGGTCCTGAAAAAGGGACGTTTCTTTTTTTGCTGAGTTTACACTCGGACTACTACACTTGTATACAGTGTCCTACTAGAATACCACAACTATAATAATAGAGCACAGAAGACAATGGGACATTGTTGAAGTTTTAAATAAATAAACACTTTTTTTCACAACGTATTTGGACCAGTGGGATGTTCATTAAGTCCTCTCTGGGCTGGAGGAGGATCAGTGGGAAGAGGTACCCACTGGCCAGAAAGGGGGAACCCCTTCCCTCTGAGCATCTCAGCCCCCAAATCAAATTGAACATTTAATTTGTTCCCTGATTCCATTTAGGTTTCCATATTTTTTTCCTCTCTAAAAATATAACTTTTTAAAATAAAGAAAACTACACAATTGGACATTCTAAGTCCACAACAATGCTTAAACCACATCAGGTGATCACTTTTGAGTTTTATGTTTGGGAATAGTTACACTTTAATGCAGGTGAACACCAGCAAGAGACCATTGTTGTTTGGTTTGCAATGTTTCTGTCGCGCTCATGTGATTACAGAGCTTGCAAAACAAATGGCCAGTGGATTGATGCAAATAATCCTTGTATTTTTTTAATGCGGTTACTAAAACAGCTGTATTATTAGGTTAGTAGCAGATATCTTTGTTTCAATATTCCCGATTTGAATAGTAGATAAGTAGAAGAAGATGTCATATGCTCCAACATTTTCTAACTTGTTGGGAAAGTGGTCAAAGTAGCTGATTTGTGTCATAAATTGCATTGTTGCATTTAAGTGAATGGAATGTTGGAAGTGATGATGACAATGGGACATTCAGAATGTAGAATAAATCCCATAAAAGTGGATGAAGGACAAAAAGAAAGAAAAAGTAGTTTAAAAACTATTTTAAAAAGTTGTATACAAGCAACTTAATCAAGACTGGTCTGCACGTTTTAAAGTTTGAACGAAGTATCTCCCTCGGGGGGAAAGAAGTATCTCCCTCGGGGGGAAAGAAGTATCTCCCTCGGGGGAAAGAAGTATCTCCCTCAGGGGGAAAAAAGCATCTACCCCTGATTTTTCCATGCTAGTACTTGGTTTGCAGTAGGGCTTGTCTAAACCTACCTATCCTGGAGTGCCACAGGCACTTTAAGTTTTTTATTTACCAACTGAACCTGGAAGACCAGGTGTGTTGAATTTAGGCAATCACTGAACTGATCAATTAATTCAGTTGGTCAGGTGTGGTGCCTAGTTGGAACAAAATCATGCAGTACCTGCAGCACTCTAGGAACAGGGTCTACGACCTGTGCAACAATGTTTAATTTTACAAATGCAATCTCTCCTCTGCCAGTAGGCTAGCTAGCCCAAGAATGAACGTTAAACAAATAATTACCCATGCAAACCATAAACACTCAAAATTCCATTAACCAGCACAAGTATGTGGATATCCCTTCAAACTAGTGGATTCGACCATTTCAACCACACCCGTTGCTGACGGGTGCCCACGCCGTGCAATCTCCTTACGTAAACATTGGCAGTAGATTGGCCTTACTGAAGAGCTCAGTGACTTTCAACGTGGCACCATCATAGTATGCCACCTTTCCAACAAGTCAATTCGTCAAATTTCTGCCCTATTAGAGCTGTCCCTGCCAACTATAAGTGCTGTTATTGTGAAGTGGAAATGTCTAGGAGCAACAACGGCTCAGCCACGAAGTGGTAGGCCATTCAATCTCACAGAGCGGGACTGCCGAGTGCTAAAGCACGAATTCCAAACTGCCTCTGGAAGCAGCGTCAGCACAATAACTCTTCTTCGGGAGCTTCATGAAATAGGTTTCCATAGCCCAGCAGCCGCACACAAGTCTAAGATCACCATGCCAAACGAGTTCTCTGGAGTGATAAATCACTCTTCACCATTTGTCAGTCCGACAAGCGAATCTGGGTTTGGCGGAGGCCAGGAGAACACTACCTGCCCCAATGCATCGTGCCAACTGTAACGTTTGGTGGAGGACAAATAATGGTCTGGGGCTGTTTGTCATGGTTCGGGTTACGCATCTTAGTTCCAGTGAAGGGAAATCTTAACGCTACAGCATACAATGACATTCTAGACAATTCTGTGCTTCCAACTTTGTGGCAAAGTATGGGGAAGGCCCTTTCCTGTTTCTGCATGGCAATGCCCCCGTGCACAAAGCAAGATCCATACAGAAAGGGTTTGTCGAGACCAGTGTGGAAAAAATTTACTGGCCTGCACAGAGCCCTGACCTCAACCCCATCGAACACCTTTGGGATGAATTGGAACACCGACTGCGAGCCAGGCATAATCGCCCAACATCAGTGCCCGACCTCACGAATGCTCTTTTGGCTGAATGGAAGCAAGTCCCCGCAGCCTTCCCAGAAGAGTGGAGGCTGTTATAGCAGCAAAGGGGGAACCAACTGCCCATGATATTGGAATGAGATGTTTGACGAGCAGGTGTCCATATACTTTTGGTCATGTAGTGTATGCAGGCCTATTGGATATTTATTAAATCATTATTTATTTAAGTTATTATCTCTTGAATGACAGCTAGCTACATGCCAATGATTTGTTAAGCATAGCTACGTCGAATGAATAGAACGAATTTACGACAGAAAATAACTAATGACCAGCCTGCTTGGGTTGCAACTTCAGAATGGAAAGGTTATTCGATGCAGGCTTGGAGGCAAGGGAAATAATGGCTGAGAGAACTCAAAAGTTATTGGTAGCCTAAAATGGAGAACAGAAAGCGCTGGAGTGCCATTTTAGCTGGCAACGATGTGTGTGACCTCCCATTCTCTGCTAAAGAAGAGGCAAGCACTGGCTGTCACCAACTAGCGGCAGGAACATGGACAGTTCTTCCACTCGTGCCATCAACAAAAATGTCACTATTAACATCACCAACTAGCTTCATTGGCTATTACTCGATAACCATAATAGTTGTCTATTTTTTTATCTACAGTGCCTTGCGAAAGTATTCGGCCCCCTTGAACTTTGCGACCTTTTGCCACATTTCAGCATTCAAACATAAAGATATAAAACTGTATTTTTTTGTGAAGAATCAAGAACAAGTGGGACACATTTATTGGATATTTCAAACTTTTTTAACAAATCAAAAACTGAAAAATTGGGCGTGCAAAATTATTCAGCCCCTTTACTTTCAGTGCAGCAAACTCTCTCCAGAAGTTCAGTGAGGATCTCTGAATGATCCAATGTTGACCTAAATGACTAATGATGATAAATACAATCCACCTGTGTGTAATCAAGTCTCCGTATAAATGCACCTGCACTGTGATAGTCTCAGAGGTCCGTTAAAAGTGCAGAGAGCATTATGAAGAACAAGGAACACACCAGGCAGGTCCGAGATAATGTTGTGAAGAAGTTTAAAGCCGGATTTGGATACAAAAATATTTCCCAAGCTTTAAACATCCCAAGGAGCACTGTGCAAGCGATAATATTGAAATGGAAGGAGTATCAGACCACTGCAAATCTACCAAGACCTGGCCGTCCCTCTAAACTTTCAGCTCATACAAGGAGAAGACTGATCAGAGATGCAGCCAAGAGGCCCATGATCACTCTGGATGAACTGCAGAGATTTACAGCTGAGGTGGGAGACTCTGTCCATAGGACAACAATCAGTCGTATATTGCACAAATCTGGGCTTTATGGAAGAGTGGCAAGAAGAAAGCCATTTCTTAAAGATATCCATAAAAAGTGTTGTTTAAAGTTTGCCACAAGCCACCTGGGAGACACACCAAACATGTGGAAGAAGGTGCTCTGGTTAGATGAAACCAAAATGTAACTTTTTGGCAACAATGCAAAACGTTATGTTTGGCGTAAAAGCAACACAGCACATCACCCTGAATACACCATCCCCACTGTCAAACATGGTGGTGGCAGCATCATGGTTTGGGCCTGCTTTTCTTCAGCAGGGACAGGGAAGATGGTTAAAATTGATGTGGGAAGATGGATGGAGCCAAATACAAGACCATTCTGGAAGAAAACCTGATGGAGTCTGCAAAAGACCTGAGACTGGGACGGAGATTTGTCTTCCAACAAGACAATGATCCAAAACATAAAGCAAAATCTACAATGGAATGGTTAAAAAATAAACATATCCAGGTGTTAGAATGGCCAAGTCAAAGTCCAGAACTGAATCCAATCGAGAATCTGTGGAAAGAACTGAAAACTGCTGTTCACAAATGCTCTCCATCCAACCTCACTGAGCTCGAGCTGTTTTGCAAGGAGGAATGGGATAAAATGTCAGTCTCTCGATGTGCAAAACTGATAGAGACATACCCCAAGCGACTTACAGCTGTAATCGCAGCAAAAGGTGGCGCTACAAAGTATTAACTTAAGGGGGCTGAATAATTTTGCACGCCCAATTTTTCAGTTTTTGATTTGTTAAAAAAGTTTGAAATATCCAATAAATGTCGTTCCACTTCATGATTGTGTCCCACTTGTTGTTGATTCTTCACCAAAAAATACAGTTTTATATCTTTATGTTTGAAGCCTGAAATGTGGCAAAAGGTCGCAAAGTTCAAGGGGGCCGAATACTTTCGCAAGGCACTGTATTTTATCTTTATTTAACTAGGCAAGTCAGTTAAGAACAAATTCTTATTTTCAAATGACCCTTTTAGCCAATCTGAAACAAGTATTCAACAACGCTGTGGTATAACGCTAATTATAAACTGGGTGATTCGAGCCCTGAATTCTGATTGGCTGACAGCCGTGGTATATCAGGGCGTATTCCACGGGTATGACAAAACATACATTTTCACTGCTCTAATTACGTTGGTAACCAGTTTATAATAGCAATAAGGCACCTCAGGGGTTTGTGGTATATGGCATATATATACCACGGCTAAGGGCCGTATCCAGGCACTCTGTGATGCGTTGTACATAAGAACAGCCCTTAGGCGTGGTATATTGGCCATTTACCACACCCCTTGGGCCTTATTGTTTAAATAATAAGTCAGAAGTATGCAGAAGATTTAAAGTGGGGATTCTTGCTTCGCAAGCCCCATTAATGACATATCAACAGACAGACTTGATAATAGTTTACTGATGAGATTTCAATAGTGTTCCATGTCAATTCAAACAAAACATCTGCATGTGGGTTTATGGAAGTCACAGGGAGGTCAATAGCAGCAGAGATAGCCTATGAATTAGGGTCAAATGTCATCATCAATATTTTGTGATGTATCCTTCTAAAGAAGTACTGAGATGCCACTGATAGGAGCAGAAAGGGTTGAAATGTATGGTTAAAAAAAACTCACTTTTTTACTGTTATCTGTGGAATAATAAGCACGCAGCCGACATTGTAACGATATCAATTAATTTGGCCAATTATAATTATGTGAAAGTCTCGTCTCAAGTAGCACGCTTCGTATACATTTGATTTAAATACAATGTAACAACTTCCGCGGCAACTGACAAATTTACCTGCTCCTCGCGATTTGTCCCAGACAACAATAACTTTGTTTGGCATTTCTCTTCGCAGAAGACAAGCGCATAAACTGCACCAACTATAAGAACTCGTGACATTGAGTTCAACTTAACTATAAACAACTGTTGCTGGCAATACACAAATAATTTACTTTTTAAGTTTCGTTGCGCGTGTTTGGTAAAGCCAGATTTCACATAGTAGCCTAAAGATGAATGGCTGTTGGCCGACCAAAATGTTCCCTTGGATACATGGGAAAAACAGTTATTCAAGTAAAATAAACATAAGACTTAGTTTCTATTATAAAATCGCACTGCCAGCAGTATTGTCATTGCCACATCTACAGGACTGATTAATTAGGCTAGAGCAGGGTGGAAAGATTACATCAGCGTTTAATCTTTCCCAATGTTTGTTACAAGCCCAATCGGCAACAAAAGCAGTATGGAGCCTCTGACGTTTTATCACGCTGCAGCTCCTGTGACTTCCTCTTCATTTGGCCAACCAAGAATACAGTATTATTATTCTACACAGCAGAAGTTGTCCGGGTAAGTGTTTGCACATGGACACATTGTAGCTATCGTAAAATACATTTATGGGGATATATTCGCCACTGATACAAATGTATAGCCTACATTTTCCATATATCATATGCCTGCCCTGTGATGTAATAGTTTAGACATGTACAGGTTTAGTGTCAGTGAGTAGAGACCACCTTGTGGAATGTAAATGTCTACAACAGCCTACTGAAGCATAACCTACTCATATTTTAACGCATGCTTGTCTAATTAGATAGTCAGTTCACATATGTCATAGTTTTGTATTGAATCTCCACAACTAAGAGTTTCAAGGCAAGCATAGTTTATGAATAATGTGCAGGAAAACAAAAGATCAGGGGTAAAATAAATGATGAATTAATAATGTAGTAATTGGGTCAGACTTTTTGTAAAGGCTAGAGATTGTTGTTACTTTCACATCCTCATGGACATCTTGGTGTTATATCTAGTTTACTCCCACAGTTATCTGAAACTCTTCACAACAACTAATACAAATTCATGTTTTGCTCTTTTGACTGCGAAGGCTTCATACTCAGTTTGTTTTTCTCTAACTAATCGGTTATGAGACTCCATCAATAGTCCAATGTCTATTCTAAGTCTGGAGCCACTCAAGCAATATTTGTAGAATTGATCATCTAGTGCTTTATTCTTGAGACAATGCAAACATCTTTTGATATATTACACAAACAAATGACTAACTTTGAACTGTTGTGAACACAGTATCAGGCCAGATCTCGTGGTAAAGAGAAGAGATAGCAGCCGACTAGTTTTTTTTAAATTCGAACATTAGTAGTGGAGACAGCAACATCTGGATTGCAATCATTTTGGTTAACCAATAACTATACAGTGGGGCAAAAAAGTATTTAGTCAGCCACCAATTGTGCAAGTTCTCCCACTTAATTAGTCTGTCAATGAGAGATTAAGATTGCAATGAAACATAAAATTTAATGTATAAAGTCTCTGATATATGCTCATATTTAAGTAGGTGTGTGCTGCCAGGGTTGTCTTGTACCCCCAAAATCTGAAAGGGCATAAAGAAAGTGAGGATGGCTGGAGGTGGTCCGGAGGGGGGCTAGGCCCCCTATCCGGAAGTTGGAGAATTTAGCATTTTTCAAACACCTGCAATCTAAAGCCATAACCATTATGCTTAATTCTATGTTAAAATAGGTCTACTTTTCTGCATATCTAAGCATACATCTTGAGCTGTCCGTATCCTCCTGACTGGTGTTTCTTTTTTGCATCTCTGCTAAAATCTGGGTAAAAGACTGAAAGGAATGTCTTATTCAGTACATTTAGTTATTGCTTGCTTTCCTAATGTCTTACAACTTTGCCAGCAGGCATACCAGGTAAGATAGCTAGCTGCTCTAATTTAATTGATAGCCTGAAATGGCTTCCTGGTAGCTAGTTATGTTGGGAGATTGGGAACCTATCTGGGCTACCTAAAGCCAACTTCATAAAATTGCTAGTAGTAATTGTAAATTAAACTTTATTTTTTTATTTTTTTGATGGGCATGATGCCTCTGTGCGATGCTGAATAGGTTCTGACATAATGTGGTCTGAGAGACTTCTAAAGGTTTATAACACATGAATTATGTTTTTCAGACTGAAGATGGTGTGGATACTACTTTTAATGGCCTTCCTGACCACTGGGGCGGTCCAGTGTCAGAGATCCTTGCTGAAAGACAAAAAAGGACTGGACCCAGAGGTCAACATGAATATTGTGAGTTGGCTAAAAATCAATAACAGACAAACTGTATTCTCTGAAAAAAAGTGGACAAATACTGAGAAATTGTATTTATCCACACAGTTTTTCCAGACAGACTTCAAACTGTTTTAATACCGACCATAGATAACTGAACACACTACTGGACTTCATAGGTCACAGAGCTCATTAACTATTCATAGAACTAGGCAATCTTCTGGGCCAACATGAGCAAATAATAGTCATGGTGGTTACCTCACATGAGGGGAGTTCTGCTTTACCCACATTCTGCACTTTGTCCCCCATATATCCCATGAGTCATCTCAAGGAAAGTCAAAACATGTGATACTGAGGCTTGGGCAAGGTCACTCGAAAGGAAGTCTCTCTGTCATGTATTAAACTTCAGCATATATTTATCACTAGATAGAACAATATCACACCCATATTATATGACTAAAACATTAAAACATTAAGTCTGAGATCTGACCTAACTACACATAAAAAGCAGTATAAAAATGAGTCCCTGTAAGTCGGGAGAAGTGAGTGTTCAATGAAACGGTTATTTTGTGGCATGGCAGTCATGTATGTTTTTTCTGAGGTATGCCAATGATACAATCAACATTTGTGGATTTGGGCCTGGTACATGTCAGTGGTTAACCTCGTATCTTTTATAGGCACCGCATAGTAACAAAATGACATTAATCCTAATTCTAGTGCGTCTATAGTTAGTATACAGTATTTGTAATTGGAAACTACACACTATCAATGATATAAGTCTAATACAATTACCAGTATGAATAGTTCTCACATGAGAAAACATATTTCCCATTGTTGGCCTGCAAGCACAGACCCTCTCAATATCTCTCGCCATACTGAGGTCACGTGACATTACATTATTTTTCATACTCAGCCATTTCCCTGTGTAAAACCAGAAACAAAAATGAGTCAGAGCAGAACACCAATCCTCCCCTCCACCCCTGAGACGACCTCGGTGTGTCGAACCAGCAGGTTTATCCTTAAGTGGCCCAGAGTCAGTAGAATGTGCAGACTGGCAGCCTAGAGGGAGGGGGGGGGGAATGGTGGTGTGTTTTAATTATGCATGGCAAGATCGCATGGCAGGCCCGGCTGGAACCAACAGGCTCAAACACTTTCTTTGAAGTTCCAGATTAGCGTATATATAGATAATATCTGGGAGGGGGCAGGGAGAGGGAATGCAACAGGGGAAGAATTGTCTGCTTTAATTTTACTGTAATGTGAATACCAGTGATAACTAAATGGGGCTGTAAAATAAAGTGTTACCAGAGATCCCCATTATGTCAGAATTCAAAATATATTTGACAGTTTGTGTGTCTTCTTTCTCTTCCACAGAGTGAGATCATCAGGCATTGGGGCTACCCAGCAGAGGAGCATGATGTCATCACAGAAGACCTCTACATCCTCAGTGTCAACAGGATCCCACATGGCCTGAAGGACAGTAAAGGTGTGCACCAAAGGGTTTTAATGCAGTGCTTCCCAAACCTTTCACTCATGCCCCCCTGTCATCATGGGGGACATCTCGTGGGGGACTATTGTTACACAAAAATGTGTTAACAAAATTATTAACATTTAGTTAATAAATTTGCCTTTTACTCAGGAAGAAACAGCACATACAAATACCAGTACCTGGTTTCCCTTCCATATTGAAAGGAGAAATAAATTAGTTGACTGCTGTGCATGTCACATTCCTATGATGAATAGGGTGGGTCAATTTCTATTGTAGAATTTCTCCATTTGAAAAAATAAACAAGCGTTTCTGGACGTATTCTAAGTTTGATTATTAGGTAGCAAAACATGATTAATGCTTTCCCTCCACAATTTTGGCCTTCAATTATAAAAAAAAAAAATCAAGTTAGCTGATAGATTTGAGGGTTTGTTGAGGAGGAAGAATGGGAATAGGGCAAGCGGAGCAGCTTGCTGTGTGCGGCTCGCGTCCACAATCACCAGTTAGAACGCAGATTATTATTGGGAGCCGACAATTATTATGTTGTCGAGCAGCAATTGAGGGCTGCAACATTATGCTTTTAATCTAAATAAAAATGTAATGACCAACTTGAATTGTGACCAAAAATCCAGCTTAATTTTCTCCTAAAGATAATTGAATAATTGATTTAAAATATATATACATACAGTAGAAAGTTTAGACACACCTACTCATTCAAGTGTTTTTCTTTATTTTTACTATTTTATACATTGTAGAATAATAGTGAAGACATCAAAACTGTGAAATAACACATGGAATCATGTAGAATCCAAAAAAGTGTTAAACAAATCAAAATATATTTTAGATTTTAGATTCTTCAAAGTATCCATCCTTTGCCTTGATGACAGCTTTGCACACTCTTGGCATTCTCTCAACCAGCTTCACCTGGAATTATTTTCCAACAGTTTTGAAGGAGTTTCCAAATATGCTGAGCACTTGATGGCTGCTTTTTCTTCACTATGCGGTCCAACTCATCCCAAACCATCTCAATTGGGTTGAGGTCGGGTGATTGTGGAGGCCAGGCCATCTGATGCAGCACTCCATCACTCTCCTTCTTGGTCAAATAGCACTTACACAGCCTGGAGGTGTGTTGGGTCATTGTCCTGTTGAAAAACAAATGATAGTCCCACTAAGTGCAAACCAGATGGGATGGTGTATCACTGCAGAATTATGTGGTAGCCATGCTGGTTAAGTGTGCCTTGAATTGTAAATAAATGACTGACTCTGTCACCAACAAAGGACCCCCACACTATCACACCTCCTCCTCCATGCTTCACTGTGGGAACCACACATGGGGAGATCATCCGTTCACCTACTCTGCGTCTCACAAAGACTCAGCTGTTGGAACCAAAAATCTCATCAGACCAAAGGACAGTTTTTCTGTTGTTGTTTGTTGTTTGTCTTTGCTTATTTGAGCTGTTCTTGCCATAATATGGACTTGGTCTTTTACCACATCTTCTGTATACCACCCCTACCTTGTCACAACACAACTGATTGGATCAAATGCACTAAGAAGGAAGGAAATTCCACAAATTAACTTTTAACAACGCACACCTGTCTGTTAATTGAAATGGATTCCAGGTGACTACCTCATGAAGCTGGTTGAGAGAATGCCAAGAATGAAGAATTTCAAATATAAATAGATTCTGATTGTTTTAATACTTTTTTGATTCCATGTGTGTTATTTCATAGTTTTGATGTCTTCAATTCTGCTCTACAGTGTAAAAAAAATAGTACAAATAATGAAAAACCCTGGGATGAGTAGGTGTGTCCAAACTTTTGACTGGTGCTGTATATATTTCATTTATTTTAGTTGTGTTTGTTTATCCCTTACTTCTCTGCCCTGTAATCAGATCCACATATCTAAGACCAACACAGACCTTATCTAACATCTGAAGTGCTGATATTTCTCACATTGTCAAACATTAGTACTGAATCAGGATCCAAAGAGAAGTGGTTTTCAGCATTAGTCACCTTGAGGAGAGCGGAGGAGGAGGAATCCATTTCTATATTTTGAGATGCACCGCCCAGCCTACTCCTGGCTTTTCGTGTTATCACGAGCTATAATATCACATGCATCCAGTGAGGTTGTCCATCTGCTAATAGGTCACCTCTATGCTTTAATCATTTTGAACCCAGTCTATGATTGAATTTAATTTCTGTGGAGTTTTTATTTGTTTGGCATTTCTCGTAATCCGTCCCTAGTTTGAGCTGTTTCAAATGTAGCTTGGCTAACGTTCATCCAGCGTCTCATTTATTAAGCTCTTGTTACAATGTACTGTAATTACAGCTTATTTTCAATATGTGATAGGAACAGTAATAGTGACAGTAATAAGGAGCAAACTGTTTGCTACACGATTTGAGTATGTTTAGGAATGCGTCATGGTATTAAACGTTTTAGATTTCTTGTAAAGAGGAAGTTGTTCTCTTACAAGTTTAGTCTAGATACTGTGATGCACCGCTTCTGTCAGACACTGCCACTGTCCCTCTCCAGTTCCTACAAATCAGTATTCAGTTTCTCTTTCCTTTGTGGCACCTATATTTCATTAATGAGCAAAGTGAGTGCTAAACCTCACACTAATCTCATCGTGGGAACCCACTTGTGTAAAATCAAATTCAGAGGCAATAGACAATGCTTTTTCCTGAACACACGGTCTCATATTATTCTGAACAATAACTAATGTTATCGATACAGATCTCTCTGTAGGTGAATGTAAGTGCCTTCAAGTATTAAACACTGGCTTTGGCCCCGCTCTTGTTTTTTTGCCATTGCTTTCTCCATTGCATTACTTTCCAAAACATGAATCAGTAAATGAATGCTGTGTACTTAATTTGACCCTCTCCAACAATTTAAAATGTACATTCAGTTTAGTATTAATATTGACAGTGATTTGTCATTGGAAATGCTTCATCAACTAGGTAGGGGTTCCACTTTAAAGATACGCCCAATACGATGTGATATGCCAGGGCTGAGGTCGTCTGGGGAGTTAAAAATCTCAATAATACATTCTGATATCCTCTAAATAAGTAAAGAGCCATCATGTTGTTTGTATCTCTTGATGCCTCATACTCCCTGCTCAGTAGTATGTGGCAGCAGCCGCACATCCAGTAAGATAGGCAGCGGAGCTCTCTGATAGGCTGGAGAACATCTAATTTCCTGTTGTCCCACTTCCCCTGGTCACACGGGAGAGCGTCTGGATCTCAAAGGAACACAGCAGAGCTGGAATTATTTCAGCCCCCAAATGGAATTTTGATATGAAATCGTGCTAGCTAGAATAGCTATTGCTGGAAATCTTTGATGTTCAATCTAGGAGAGATAGTGTAGATTTCTTGCAAACAGCTGCATTATGGTTGAAATGCCTAGTACAAGTACAAGGCAGTCTAGGCAGCAGGGTAGACTAGGGGTCCATCTCAAATGCCACCCTATTCTCTATGTAGTGTACTACTTTTGACCTGGACCAGAACCCAAAGTAGTGCACTATATATAGGGTGCCATTTGAGACAACCTAGGGGTAGGGAGGGAGGAATGGCCGGTATGAAGTCAAACAATCCTATCATCTAAAGGTCTGTTTGTGCTACCGAAAGGACCCGCTCACATCCTGTTTCTGACAGATCGTAGCGATAAAGCTCCCAAAAAAGAAAAAGTGCAGGGCCACAAGAACGGCTGCGCTGCAGCTGGGATATAGCTTAGACAGACACCCCCTCCTGGTGGTTACAGTCAACACAACACTTGAATTATGAATAGAACATACTTTTTTGTAACTAACCATTTTTGTAACAATACACTTTCAGTTTATGTCGTTTCGGGCATGTTGGAATGTGAATGGATACTTCAACCATGTTTGAGAAGATTGGAGAAATACTATGCATTACCACATGGGCTTTGCCTATGATTCTTGCTTGGAATAAGGTGCTCCTGTCACATTCACTGTCTTCAAACTCCCTGTCATAAATGAGCCATAAATGAGCCAAGGTGCACCAACTCTTTAATAAAGTGAAAGCTTCACAAAAAAAAAACAGGTAAACAGAAACTGAACGTGATGCAACCGTGGCGTTCACAAACACACAGAAAATAAATAATTACCACCAGGATTAGGTGGGGAAAAGGCAGCCTAAGTATGATTCCCAATCAGAGACGATAGACAGCTGCCTCTGATTGGGAACCACACGCGGTCAAAAACAAAAAAAAATTAAAACATAGAATGCCCACCCAAATCACACCCTGACCTAACCAAATAGACAAATAAAACTGCTCTCTAAGGTCAGGGCGTGACAGCTCCTCACTTAGTATTTCTTCCATATCTTGTTACAGTATTCATCCTATAGCATTGTGCATAATGTAGTCTTTTTCTCATATTCCTAGATCCCAAGCCTGCAGTGTTCCTCCAGCACGGTCTCCTAGCTGCGGGGAGTAACTGGGTGACCAACCTGCCCAACACCAGCCTGGCTTACCTGTTAGCCGACGCTGGCTATGACGTCTGGATCGGCAACAGCAGGGGAAGCACCTGGTCCAGGAGACACCTCACACTCAGCCCTGACCACGACGAGTTCTGGCAGTTCAGGTAGCTAGAGAGATTTATTCCACTTATACTGATCCTTGCTCGCTCAGCTATTCACCCCATGGCTATGCGCCTAACCTGGATCTACACTGAGTGTACAAATCATTAGGAACACCTTCCAAATATTGAGTTGCATGCCCTTTTCCCCTCAGAATCAAAATCAAAATCAAATCAAATCAAATGTATTTATATAGCCCTTCGTACATCAGCTGATATCTCAAAGTGCTGTACAGAAACCACCCAGCCTAAAACCCCAAACAGCAAGCAATGCAGGTGTAGAAGCACGGTGGCTAGGAAAAACTCCCTGGCAAGGCCAAAACCTAGGAAGAAACCTAGAGAGGAACCAGGCTATGTGGGGTGGCCAGTCCTCTTCTGGCTGTGCCGGATGGAGATTATAACAGAACATGGCCAAGATGTTCAAATGTTCATAAATGACCAGCATGGTCGAATAATAATAAGGCAGAACAGTTGAAACTGGAGCAGCAGCACGGTCAGGTGGACTGGGGACAGCAAGGAGTCATCATGTCAGGTAGTCCTGGGGCATGGTCCTAGGGCTCAGGTCCTCTGAGAGAGAGAAAGAAAGAGAGAAGGAGAGAATTAGAGAACGCACACTTAGATTCACACAGGACACCGAATAGGACAGGAGAAGTACTCCAGATATAACAAACTGACCCTAGCCCCCCGACACAAACTACTGCAGCATAAATACTGGAGGCTGAGACAGGAGGGGTCAGGAGACACTGTAGCCCCATCCGAGGACACCCCCGGACAGGGCCAAACAGGAAGGATATAACCCCACCCACTTTGCCAAAGCACAGCCTCCACACCACTAGAGGGATATCTTCAACCACCAACTTACCATCCTGAGACAAGGCTGAGTATAGCCCACAAAGATCTCCGCCATGGCACAACCCAAAGGGGGGCGCCAACCCAGACAGGATGACCACATCAGTGAATCAACCCACTCAGGTGACGCACCCTTTCCAGGGACGGCATGAGAGAGCCCCAGTAAGCCAGTGACTCAGCCCCTGTAATAGTGTTAGAGGCAGAATCCCAGTGGAAAGAGGGGAACCGGCCAGGCAGAGACAGCAAGGGTGGTTCGTTGCTCCAGAGCCTTTCTGTTCACCTTCCCACTCCTGGGCCAGACTACACTCAATCATATGACCCACTGAAGAGATGAGTCTTCAGTAAAGACTTAAAGGTTGAGACCGAGTTTGCTGTGTGTCATCCGCATAGCAGTGAAAGTTAACATTATGTTTTCGAAAAACATCCCCAAGAGGTAAAATATATAGTGAAAACAATAGTGGTCCTAAAACGGAACCTTGAGGAACACCGAAATTTACAGTTGATTTGTCAGAGGACAAACCATTCACAGAGACAAACTGATATCTTTCCGACAGATAAGATCTAAACCAGGCCAGAACTTGTCCGTGTAGACCAATTTGGGTTTCCAATCTCTCCAAAAGAATGTGGTGATCGATGGTATCAAAAGCAGCACTAACGTCTAGGAGCACGAGGACAGATGCAGAGCCTCGGTCCGATGCCATTAAAATGTCATTTACCACCTTCACAAGTGCCGTCTCAGTGCTATGATGCGGTTTAAAACCAGACTGAAGCATTTCGTATACATTGTTTGTCTTCAGGAAGGCAGTGAGTTGCTGCGCAACAGCCTTTTCAAAATTTTTGAGAGGAATGGAAGATTCGATATAGACCGATAGTTTTTTATATTTTCTGGGTCATGGTTTGGCTTTTTCAAGAGAGGCTTTATTACTGCCACTTTTAGTGAGTTTGGTACACATCCGGTGGATAGACAGCCTCAATTTGTTGGGGCATGAACTATATACGGTGTCGAAAGCATTCCACATGGATGCTGGCACATGTTGACTCCAATGCTTCCCACAGTTGTGTCAAGTTGGCTGGATGTCCTTTAGATGGTGGACGATTCTTGGGGAAACTGTTGCAGCATCATTGCAGTTCTTGACACACTCTTACCGGTGAGCCTGGCACCTACTACCCAATCAAACATTCAAAGGCACTAACATATTTTGTCTTGCCCATTCACCCTCTGAATGGCACAAATACCCCATCCATTCCTAATGTTTTGTACACTCAGTGTATATCCCCTGTGCTTACCAATAGAATCACAAGAGGTTGTAGTAGAAAAACAATATATTATTTGAAATGTTTATTTAAGTAGTCTTATTATGGCATTCACTGAGTTTCTTCTGTTCTTTATTCTTCAGTTATGATGAGATGGCAAAGAAGGACCTGCCAGCAGTGGTCAACCACATCCTGAAGACCACAGGCCAGGAGACGATCTACTATGTAGGCCACTCTCAGGGAACCACTATTGGTGAGACGGCTTGATTTAGTTAAATGTGTCATATTACAGTATGAAGCAGTATATTTCTTATCTTGTAGTTTGACACCGTTAACTACACTATGGTTTACAGTTTTAAACAGGGGCGCAACTTTCACTGGTGACGGGAGGGACACATTCTGAAATTGCATTTTGTCCCCCCAGTTTTATCATTGGAATGTGATACAAAACGAGGCAACGGTGTCCTTTAGGACCATGCACATGCCTCCGAGCAGTCGGGTAGGCTGTTAGGAGTGTTTATCCGACTGGATAAATTTTTTTTATAATAATGCCCCCCCCCCCCCCCCCCCCCCCCACTTCTTAAATCAAAGATGCGCCCCTGTTTTTAAACCATGACATATCTGACTGTATGTCTCTGTCCCTGTAGCTTTTGTTGCATTCTCTTCAATGCCTGAGCTGGCAAGCAAAATCAAGATGTTCTTCGGCCTGGCACCAGTGACCACCGTGGCTTTTACTACCAGCCCCATAACCAAGCTCTCCATCTTCCCCGATTACCTCATTTGGGTGAGTAGCAAAGGCTATTTTTCTAACTTAAACTGCATTATGCCACAATTCATTCATACAATAAGTCTAACCTGTGGTTTCCTTTTTCTACCCAACTTGGGCATCAGTTTTTTTTGTTATCTTGATCGATCTGTCAGAATTCTTTGAAAATATTTCAATACTGACTAATGCTAATCCATTGTTTGGTTTCCATATCCTAGGATCTATTTGGGAAGAGGGACTTCATGCCTCAGAGTTCTCTCATCAAGTGGTTTGCTACCAAATTCTGCAGTAAGGAGC